>NC_080754.1:31364190-31989190 GCF_020826845.1 Diceros bicornis minor
TTAAAGCTAAACCAAACTTTGCTTCGTTTTTACTTTGTCAAGAGTCGGTTTCAGCCCCGTAGAGAGGGTTCATGTCCATTGATGACAAACACATGTTGCAAGTCCTGTTTTTCGACCTTGTGTCATCATTGAACTGATGACAATTGTCATTTCTACAGGGTTTAGCATTTCACAACCCAAGCTGTACACTTTTGAGCTTGGCAAAATGATTGATTGAGCCTCTGTTTATTTTTTGTTTCAAAGGGTATTTGTGGATTACGGTGAAATTTACAACACCAGTAAGACCTGCTGTGAATTCACCACACTTTACAGAGCAGAGTTTGAACATGCACGTAGGCAGGGCAGCCTTGGGGCTGCAACTCTTCTAACAAGCACAGGATCTAGAAAGAAGCTGCCATCCACTGTTTATTCCTTGGGCCTGACTGTGAGTGGAGGGCTCGGGGTCCCGCTCCCCTGCCCCCTCTTCCTCTGCTGCCAACAAGGAAATAGAAGGGAGATCACTTTCTGGGGTCACATCAAAAATGTCTCAATGTACAGGCCCCACTGTGTCTGCTGAGCACCCCCCATCTTCTTACAACCCTCTTGAAGTTCCAGGAGAACCTTGTGAGCACAGGAGCCATCAATTTAAAAAGACAATCACACAATGAAGTGAGGATCAAATGCTTAAGAAAGGCCTGACTATTGATTGACTAACCACTGGAGATGAGTTCATGAATTCAGCAGACATTTACCCTACTTCAGAGCGTGCGGGTATGGGGGGATTCAACATTAGGTATATAATAACCTGTAATGTAATCTCTTGATATATCCTCATCCGAGTAGCTGGGCAAGGTCTCGTGGATCATAAATCTCACTTTACAGATAGGAAAACTGAGGCCCAGAGGGGGCCGTGCCTGGCCCAAGTTCATTTGCAAGTGAGATTAGAAGCCAGGTGTGCTGGCTCTGCACCAGGTTACATTTTGTTTTTTAGATTAACTCCCTCATGGGCTGTAATAAATTCCTGTGCTGTGGCTTTCATACTAGGGATCGTGATTAGAGTCACAGCCAATTTAAGCTTCCTGAAATTTTCAAAATCCATTTTTGCCCCTGGTAATATCCTGCTGACCTAAACAGAGAGCTATGAGGGTAAAATGAATAATGGATGAGGCAGTGACTTTCAAGCGATAGGTGACGGGCAGTTACGAAGCACTCGTCTTCCAGCGCTTCTTGGGCCCCTGGTCACAAGATTGACTAGCAGCCTCTCCCCACACAGCTGATGTTGCTGACTCAGCGACAGAGACAGGCTGCGTCTGAGGGGAGGATGGGGCAAATCCACTTGGCCATTTGGAAGCCAGAAGCATTTTTTGCAGCCAAAAACAAAAGTACACTTGTTTCTGTCTGTTTCTTCTTAATTACCAAATAATGTCTACTGCAGTCATCCCCTCCCCACCCCCCGGGGGCTCAGGAATGGGGTGGAGTGGGCTCAGGAATGGATAACGGCAGGACGCCTGTGGCACAGACTGCCTGGTGCACGACGATGTTTTGACTCAGCGACACCAGATCCGCTGGGTCCGAAGGGCCACGTCACTGCTTACAGCTTTGTTCTGAGAGCAGACCGTGGCCCGGGGCCCAGTGGACAAGCCGGCCCACCTCTCCAAGCCTCTGCTTGGCTGGGCTTCTGGGCACTGAGATACCTTCTCTTCCGTGTAATAAGCAGGACCCACTGGGATGGCTAGAAGTCAGCCATTGGCATAGAAATGGTACAAAGCGTTAGAGGAAAGGCCGAACTATCGAGAAGTGCCCTGGACGGAGACCTGCGTCCGTGCCCTGGCCAGCCGTTCGTGGAACCTCGGACACTGGCATCCTTTCTCTGGGCCTCTAAAAATAGAGACAATAATCCCAGCCCTGCCGCTCTCCCGCAGCTGCTGTGAGACCATCGGGAAAGGCAATATCAGGAATCATTAGGTAGAAGGAAAATTTTATTTATTTCCAATAAGCATTTACTGAGATCTTTCTATGTGCCATGTACTACGAGGGCATAGGGGATACAGACATAAATAAGACACCTCCTTGCCTTGGAAGAGCCTTAAGCCTAAGAAGTGATAAGCCTGGGTGCTGCGGGCCACAGCAGAGGCCAGCGCCTGTCCTCCTGGGGTCGGGAGTTTACCTACAGAGGGGAAACTCTTTGGAGCGGAGGCATCAGTTGTATTTTTCCAAACCCACTGAGTAAAGGAGGCATCGGGGTAGGTGGAGGTGGGGGATGGAAGCTAGCTAATCCATCTGTGGTATTGATTTTATTTCACATCCATATAACAGATCATTCTGAGACTTTCGCTGATTCGATCCTTGAAAAGTAGGTTCTGTTATCTTCTCCATTCTACAGGAATGGAGGAAACTGGGCATGAAGAAGTGAAGATTCTTGCCCATCGCTCAGTGAGCTAGTAAGTGGCAGAGCGGGGATAGCCACCCAGGTAGTCTGGCTCCCAATTAGCTATGTATAAAGGCACGTGCGTATAATCAGAAGGCTCCCAGGAGGCTCGAGATGGTATCTTATAAGGAAAAGAGATTTTGCTATTTTTGTTTTGTCGTTTGGGTATTTTTCATTAGAGTTTTTGTTTGTTTGTTTGTTTGTTTTGGCAAAATTGAGTAAATAGTTTAAAAATAAGTTACCAGGGGCCGGCCCGGTGGTGTAGCGGTTAAGTGCGCTTGCTCCGCTACGGCAGCCCAGCGTTCACCGGTTCGGATCCCGGGCGCGCACAAACGCACTGCTTGTCAAGCCATGCTGTGGTGGCGTCCCACATAAAGTAGAGGAAGATGGGCACGGATGTTAGCCCAGGGCCAGTCTTCCTCAGCTGAAAGAGGAGGATTGACATCGGATGTTAGCTCAGGGCTGATCTTCCTCACACACAAAAAAAAAAGTTACCAATGCTGAGGTTGCAGACTTGTGTTGAGCCTTAAAGCTGATTCTGTCCCTGGATCTACTGCAATGGGCTCATCCAGGACCAGGGTGTAAGATGGCCACTTTCTGACGGCCTGGCCTCTTAGCTCTCCTCCCTCTTCCTCAGGCCGGCTCTCTGAGATCTACCTTCCATCAATCCCAGCTCTCTCAGCTTCATCATCTCTTCAGACACCGAAATCTGCATCAGCCCAAAACATCTGGGTCTAGGAATTAATTTACAGAGGGGAACTCTTTGGGGCAGAGGCACGGATTTTACTGCTTTTTTTTCCCCCTAAGGTAAGTTATTTATTTAAGCCATCTCCTGCCACAAGCAAAGGGATGGAAGATCAGGACACTGGTCATCACTTGACATAAGTGAAGAAGGTGAGATGAAAGTGCTGTACAATCTGCTGCTCCACATGCGGAGTAATGGTCCAAACCAGCGTGGTGGGCCCGGTGCCTGGGTGCTGCTCCAGGTTCTCTTTATTCATCTTGGTAGCCGGTCAGAAGCAGACTCACATGCGAGTTATAGAATCGAACATGGTTAGCATTCCCCAGGGAAAGGGTGGACCTGATGCAGAGACCGGGTAGGCCATGACCTTGAGTCTCTCATGCTCTCTGTGGAGCGACTTCAGGAAGGCCTTCAGTATGCTCACTCCCACCACGGGGAGCACCATGAGGTAGGTGAGGGCCTTCCGTGTGCCGGCTAAGCCCTCAGCCATGAGCACCACTCAACATAGACCACTCCAGCTGTGGCTGGGACCCCGCAGCAGGCCACCACCCTCTTCAGCCTGGATCGCCACCGGCTTTTCTTCTTGTAGTGCCGCAGAGACCAGCGCTGTGCCAGACACCTAGAAAGTGCTTCTTGACCATCACTGTCACCACGGTCAAGGGGCATGTCTACACGGAGCTTCTCTCCCACTGTGGTCCAGTCTCATAACACACTCAAACCCATGAGAAAGCCCAATGACCCCAAGAAATCAGCAAGAGGGGACAGGGCAGTTCCAAACCATGGCAGTTATGGAACCTGGTCTCCTCTTCACTTGTTTCTGCCTTTGCCTCTGAAGACATTTGAGTAAATGAAGAAGAAAATGAGAAACAAGGGAACCAAGACAACTCCACTCTGAAGTTTGAAATGGGAACGGAAGGTCAGATTCGAGATAGCCGGGGCAGCCAGGCATTGTTTTCTCACAAAACCTCCGTCCTCTTGTGGACAAATGGACTTCGAGAACACCAGGAGAAGGAGATAGGGGAGCCATTCAGAGCTGCATGGCCTGTTACTCTATCCTTGCTCTTGAACGACACTCCCTTCAGCCCTCACCACAGAGCCTGTGGGCCCCGCTGGCCTAGCTCCTGCCCGCCGGCACCCCTCCCCGCAAGGCTTTGATCTCCTGCCCAAATTGTCTGCACAAGCTCCTGGGGATAACATCATAATGACACTATTTCTACTGTGACCTCACTGAAGGCCTTGCCTTCTGCTTGTCAGAGGAGATCTTTTTGTGCCTCTCCCCAGAGGCCTCTGGGGGGGCCATGCTGAGGAGGAGGCCATGCTCCTCCTAAGCTTAGCCTTTCTGCTGTCAAGCTGGTGGGTATCAGGGTCACAGTCATGGAACCAGGTCCCAGGCTGTGCTTTGAGGGAACACTGACACTGCCTTGAGCCATGGATCCTGAGGCTTATGGTACAACTAGAAATCCGTCAGGGCACAGCTCCAATGCCACCTCCTCCATGAAGCCACTTCTAGTCACCCAAAGCCACCAGCAAGATAGAATGTCTCTCTCCCTCCTCTGTACCCACCATGCACTTACTGCAGCACTTCTAAGTCTGCTTTGTATCAAAGGTAGATGTTTGCACATCCAACTGTGACACCAATTCCAATGTGTGGGTTTTACAATTCTTTGATATCAGCTGGGTGTCCTACAATTCAACTCAGTTATGACACTGTTTATGCAGAGAGAGCATCAGATTTCACAGGTTAAGGGCTCAGTCCCACAGGACCGCCTTCTACTTCAGATGCCAATTGCAAGTCCAGGTTGTTACCCATGCTGCTGATTGATTGGCTATAAATCAGAGTTTCCCACGACCCCCTCCTTGGGTTTGATTAATTTGCTAGAGGGCTCACAGAACTCAGGAAACCAGTTTACTCACTAGATTACTGAATATTACAAAGGATATTAAAGGATACGAATCAACAGCCAGATGAAGAGATACACAGGGCCAGTTCCCCAACAAAAGAGCTTCTGTCCCCCTGGAGTTTGGGGCCGGGCATGGTGGCACGTGGATGCCTTCCAGTTGTTCAACGTGGAAGCTCTCTGAACGCCCATCCTTTTGGAATTTTATGGAGACTTTGTTAAAAAGGCTTGATTGATTAAATCATTGGCCATTGGTGACTGATTCAACCTCCAGCCCTTCTCCTCTCCCCAGAAATCAGAGGGTGGGACTGAAAGTTCCAACCCTCTAATCACATGGTTGGCTCCACTGGCAACCAGCCTCCATCCTCAGGTGCTTTGCAAAAGTCACCTTATTTACATAACAGAAGACACCTTTACTGCTCTCATCACAAGAAATTCCAAGGGTTTTAGGAGCTCTGTGCCAGGAATGGATGAAGACCAAATATATATTTCTTATTATAAATCACAATATCACAGCAGATATGTCTCCCCCAAAGACTATGAGCTTCTTGAAGGCTAGGCTCAGAGCAGACCATCAGCAAATGTTGAATGATTGAATTAATAAAAGAACAGGTACAGTAAACACCACGTTTCACCGACTTCCCAGACACCTACGTGGGGAAAACCTCCTTTCATTCCTTCACCAAATATTTATGGAGTCCTGCTATATGCTGGACACTGTTCTTGGTTACAGAAGGAAACAAAGCAGACAAAAATGCATATCTTCATGGAATTCATGGTCTAGAGGAGGAGAACAAACTATGGAGGGGGAAACAATAAACAAAACAAGTTTGTAAAATAGATAGACTGATAGATAGCAACAAATGGAGGAGAAACAATGGAGAAAAACAAAGCAGGAAAGGGAGATAGAGAGAGCTGTGGTGGGGGAGGATGTGGGCTGGACTTTTATCCATGGAGGTCAGGGAAGTCCTTACTGAGAAAGCAGCATTTAAGAAAATACCTGAAAGATGTGAGACAGTGAGCTACATGGACATCTGGAAGAAGAGCCTCTGAGACAGAGGAAACAGTATGTGCAAAGACCCTGAGGCAGGAATGTGCCTGGCATTTTCAAGGAACATCCGGGAGTTCAGTGTAGCTGGGCAGAGTAAGTGAAGGAGACAGTGGTGGGAGATGAAGCCAGAGAGGTAATGGGGACACATGTCACATAGGGCCTGGTAGGTGTTATTAATAAAATAAGAAGCCACTGGAGAATTTCAAGAAAAAGAACAGCATGATCTGACTTATGTCTTAGCAGGATCACTTAGGCTACCGTGTGGAGAGTAGACTGAAGCAGGGCAATGCAGAAAGCTGGGAGACCAGTTAGGAGGGTGTTGCAATAATCTGGGTGAGCAATAAAGGTGAGTTGAGACAAACCGATAGCATTGGAGGTGTTAGGAAGTGGGAGGATTCTAGTACATTTGAAGGGAGAGACAACAGAATTTGCTGCTGAAATTGGATGTGGTACATAAGGGAAAAAAAAGAGAGGAATTAAGGGAGACTGCAAAGTTTTTGGACAACTAGGAAGAAGGAATTGGCATTAACTGAGATGAGGAAGACTACAAGAGAAACTGTTCACTTATCATGTTGGTGTTAAGATGCCTATTAGATATTCCAGCAGAGTTGCAGAGTAGGCAATTGCGTATCCAAGTCTGGAGTTAGAGACAGGTCTAGGCTGGTGTGGAATAATGGCCCCCTACATATGTCCACATCCTAATCTCCAGAACCCATGAATGTTACCTTATATGGGAAAACAGACTTTGCTGATGTGATTAAGTTAAGGATCTTGAGATGGGAAGATTATCCTGGATGGTCCAGGTGTGATCTCAGTGGTTCTTATAAAAGGAATACAGAAAAAATAAGTCAGAGGAGAAGCTGAGAATTAAAGTGATGTGGCCACAAGATGAGGAATGCTGGCAGCCTCTAGATGTCAGAAGAGGCAAGGGACAGATTCTCCCAGGAGCCAACAGAAGGAAGCGACTCAGCTGACACCATGGTTTTTGGCCCATGAGACTCATTTCAGACTTCTGACCTCCAGAATTACAAGGGAATAGATTTGTGTTGTTGTAAGTCACTAACTTTATGGTAGCTTGTAAACTAACATGCTAGTGTAAACTAGTTATGTAAACTAATGCAGTTGGAAATATAAAATTGAGAGCACATTATTCAAAGCTGTAAGAATAATGAGCTCACCAAGGGTACAAGTACAGAAAGAGAAAAGAGGTCCAAGCAGGGAGACCCAGAGCAGTTGGGCTATGAGGAGGAATGAGGAGGAGACTGAGAAGGGGTGACAGGAGGAAATCTGGAGAGCATGGTACCCAGGAAGCAACGTGAAAGACAAATTTCAAGAGGAGGGAAGGATTCACTGGGAGAGATGCTGCTGACAGTCAAGAAAAATGAGAGGTGAGCATTGACCATGGGATGTAGCCATATGGAGTCCCTTGGTAGCCATGATAAGAGCAGTCTGGGTAGAGAGGGTACGGGATGGGGTGGGATGAGTCTGGCAAGGGGACCAAGCAAGAATTGGAGGAGTGGAATTTGGTGATGGGGTGAGAAGACAAATTTCTCAAGGTGTTTGGAAAGACAGGGAAGGAGAGAAATAGGGCGATAGTCAAAGGGGCATTTGGGATCCTGTTTACGATTTCTGTTTAGGCTGTTGACAATGATCTAACAGAGAAGGGAAAGTTGAGAATGCTGGAGAGGAAAATGACTGGAGTAATATCCTTGGATATATAAGAGGGATAGGATCTCATTATTCCAGCTCAGACTACTTAGACTTGGAAGGCTTCTCCTCCCTCTGGATTTGTGATCCACACCCCTCACTCCGGGGCCCACTCCAGCAGGAATCTCCTGATTTCTTGTGATTCTCCAGCAGCTTGTCCCTAGCACAGTGAGCTTGCAGGACAGCAGTGCCCCACCTGGGAGGAGGCAGGGTTGTAGGAAGAAAGGCCACTACGCAGTCAAGGCCCTGCCTTACCTCTGCCCAACACTGAGAATCCTCTCCTGGAGAAGACCCTGAGTATCTCCTAGAACAACCCCATCTCTTTACATGTTCTGAGAGTTAGTACACTCTGAAAAGCCCAGTTCCATTTAAGAATGACATTTTAACTTCATAAAAAACGTATTTTTTATAGTCAAGTATAACAAAAAGCCTGTCTTATTCCATTTTTTCCCCATTTTTAATGACATCAAGTTGTTAGTTTCCAGTTTCCTTAATTACACCCAGAATGTTTCCCCCTGCCTTTTGCAAACTTCTTCATGTCAATTACATCCAGCATTCTTCATTGCCTCTAACCCATATTAGCAGACATCGTATGAAGATGTTAGACAGCTGCTGGATTCCTCTGTGAGAACTGACAGTCTGTGAAGACACACATGTTCTTCTGTTTTCCTAATAGTATGCATTGTAGATTTTAAGTAATGCATATTCAATACCTCTGTGTCTGGTCTTATTATATAAAATGTAAGATGTATTAGGATAGTAACAGCTGACAACTTTGTGGTGGTCGCAATTAGTAATCAGTTTCATCAGGGTTCTATTTGCTGAGGCCGCATCTGCTTATGTGAAAGATGTTTGTAAGAATCACGCTGGAAAGATTTGTAGAAATTAAAAAGAACTTTACAGAGAACTATCCTTGACAGAACCTTTGAATTGGCAACATTATGTCCCCCTAAGCATTTTAAAGAACTTGTTACATTTTTTCCTCATCAAACACAACTCTCATCCTAGGATACAAATAATTGTTGGGAATAGTTTGTTTCTGTTATTTATTGAGCTTGTAGATGAAGCCTTACTGTGAAAAGGAGTTGACTAGACTTGCCTTAAGGTCATAGGAGAAACTGAAAGTAGAATTCTGACACCCTAAAACCCAGCAGAGGGTTGTACAGAGAAGTTCGCTGTCATCCACTTTGTGGGGAGAAATGGATTTTGGCACTGCATCAGGCTTTGTAGATTTATCCAGGATGTCCACCATCACAAAACTTCTCAGACTGCTTGTTTGGGATGCAAGTTTAGGCTCCTGTATGCATATTTCTTCAGAAACAGGGAATCTGTTCTGTTTCTGAGAACATACAGAGAAACAGAAATTCTGTAAATCTATACATGGCCATATACATTTCCTAAGTGGGCTGTTCTTTTAGGACAAGATATAAGTAAGATGGAATGATAGCGATGATCTATTCCAGCCCCCTTATTTTACAGATTGTGCAACTAAGAGGCAGAGAAGGGAAGGTCTTCCCCTAGCTCACAAAACAGATCAGAGACAACATGTGCTCAGGTCTTTAAAGGGCTGGTTCTCTCTCCATCCTACCCCAACCCCCACTGCAGCCTTTATTGATTCTAAACAGGCATTGGACTTTTGATCAAAATGTCATTGCCCTGGAAATTTCAAACTTTGCTAGAAGTGTGTTACCAAAAAAGAAAAGCATCTTTTCTGACTTTCTCCCATCACACTAGATTAGAAAGTACCATGCTCTTACTTAGAATTGTAAAGACTCAAGCTGAAACACAGCCTAGTACATTGGCAGGAGTGGGTGGGGAAAATGACCGGGAGGGGGACAAACATACGGTAACAGCCTTAACTAGAGGTAGATGTCCTGGAAAGTAGTCCTCGTGATGCTCTTTACTCATTAGGTGACCTTGGGTTCATTCTGTCCCATCTTGGTCCCTAGACCGTTTCCATACGGTAACAGTCTTAACTAGAGGTAGATGTCCTGGAAAGTAGTCCTCGTGATGCTCTTTACTCATTAGGTGACCTCGGGTTCATTCTGTCCCATCTTGGTCCCTAGACCCTTTCCCCACCCACGGCTTGAGACGTTTTGACAAGTAGTTCTTAGTGTTCTGTGTCCAAGGCTCCTTCAGTCAAAGAATGTCCAGCCTTGGTTCTTGGTTTCTTCTGCCACCATCACCAAGAGAAGGCAAGATATTCTCTGGGCTACATGTGGAATCTTCAGTGCCCTGGGAGTTATTAAGACCCATGTGTGCTGAGCCTTCCCATAGAGAACAAGAAGTCCTTCCCTGGTACATGCTACTGTCAGGAAGAGCCCTTATGGGTATATAGTCTGCAGACAAAATCCAATGTCACAAAAGCTTCTATTGAAAGTGCAGACACTCTCATGACCAGTTCTCAGCAGCATCTTCAGATTGATTCTCCAGGAATAATTTCTGTTTCAAGTAAAAAGTAGCCCCTCACAGTCATCTCTGGCTAAGAGGTCTTTGTGTCTTGAAGATTAAAAACTACAGGTATTTAGGAACTAGTCCTTTCTCTTTTAATCCTTTAAGCCCTTCTATTTTTATCGTTTTTGGTCTAATTTCAGAGGGATCTGTTCATTTGTGGATTCATTTATCTGTTCATTCATTCACCAAACAGCTCTTAGCTCCTCATAAGTCACTATGCCTGATACTGGGGCTACAGGCAAGGTTTTTGCCCTCATGAAGCTTATAATCTATTATAAACAAACTAAAACTTGGGGGAGACTAAAAATAAGCAACACAGATATATGTGGGATTACAAACTGTTTTAAGTGCTCTGAAGTAAAAGAAGACTGAGCCAAAGGCAAGAATAACAGGTGGGACTAATTTACACGGGGCAGTAAAGAAGTGACATCTTATGCTAAGATAGGTTTCTGCGAGCACAGTCAATGCTTATTGGTTCAGATAGATCTCAATTTTCTGTTGACCTGGAAATAGGGCTTCTTGCAGAAGGTGATGAGGTAATGGGGAACAACGGTTTCATGTGCTCTGACCTACATTTATTTCTTAGGTATAAGAGAGAAAATTAGAAGACTAAGTCTGCTCAACGCTGAACCTCTTCCTTTTTGAAAGTTTGCAGTCAGAAAAGATTTTGTTTAGCAATAAAGCAGGCACTTCTCTCTTTATAGTACATTTTGGCCAGTTCCTAGTTAATCCTCATAAACCTTCTCGGTTAAATCACTCAGTCAGCCAAAGCTGAGTGACACGTGGCTTCTTGCTTTAAGCTAAGGGGACTTGTTAAAGAATATTACAATAGTTTAAGAGAAATTGGACCCTTCCACTCTACAACATCAGGAGGGCGAATGTTGCAAAGAATTAAAATCACATGGGAATTTCTGTTCCTGGCCATGACAGAGTAACTGGTACATAACTTGCCCTCCCATGTTAAACAACTATAAACAGGGACAAAACATATGAGGCAGCTGTTTTCAGAGACTGAACAACAGACAGTGGGAGATTGTGATTTTGGAGAGAAGTGAGCTATATAAGGAGAGTTCATGGTCACCCCAGCTTTCTGCCCAGGGAACTTACCTGCTACAGTAGAGTTAGAGCCCAAGCTAGGTGGTGTTCTCTCTGAGCTGAGGAGGCAGAGATTGTTGCTCCAGGCTGCAGAAGAGGCTGGAATTTGTGGGGCAGGATATCAGAGAAGAAAGGCACAGAAAGCCAGTCCCCTAAAGTCTGCACGGGGATTGACTGTGGGTCTGCGGCTGAGAACTGAGAACATGCACAGGCCAGGAATCCACAAGGGCTAGCGAAGGGCACATGCTGCTTGACTGAGAACTGGACAGAGACACCTGAAGTCTGGCAGTGCTGAGAAATATTGAACCCCTGACCCAAGCTGAGTGGAAACACCTTCTTAAGTGAACCTTGAGGATTCAGTTGAGACCCCAGAAAGGCTATGCCTTAAGAGTAAGAACCACGATCTAGAATTAGAGTCAACTTTCAAACTAAGCTCAAAACAAAAAAAACCCACTCTTACAAAGAAAAAGAAATAAGCCTGAGAGGACCAGAAGGATCTTCCAATCATTTAACTACTTTCAAGAACAAAATTCAATGCTCTTCAAAGGAAAATGTCATAATCTAGACTCTCTACATTATATTATTCATACTGAGGAAGATACAATCAAAAATTACCAGACAGGCAAAGAAGTAGGAAAATGTAACCCAACAAAATGAAAAGGAAAAAAATCAATCAATAGAAAGAATCCTATGGTGAAAGAGATGCTAGAATTAACAGGCAAGACTCTAAATTTAAAACAGCATTAATATATTCAATGAATTAAAGAAAAATATAGAAAATTTCAGCAGAGAAATGTAAATTATTAAAAAGAACCAAATGGAAATTCTAAAACTGAAAAGGATAATGTATAATATAAAAAAATTCCACTGGATGGGCTTAACAGCAGATTGGAGACTACATGAGAAAGGGCTAATGAAATTAGAGATAGATCAATAGAAATTATCCAATTTGAAACAGATGAAAGACATCTAAAAAGAAATGAACAGAGCTTCTGTGACCTGTGGGAAAATACCAAGCAGTCTAACATATACGTAATTAGAGTCCCAGAGGGGGAGAAAAAAGAGATGAGGCAGAAAAAAAATATTTGAAGAAATAATGGCTGGATGATTTCCTAAAGTTAGTGAAAAACATTAAAATACAGATCCAAAATGCTCAGTAAACACATTGGTTAAATAAATACAGAACCATATTCAGGCACATCATGGTCAAACTGCTGAAAATAAACAATACAGAGGATAAATCTTAAAAGTAGCTGGAGGACAAAGATACATTACATACAAGGGAAATGATTGTATGAATGACAATTGAACTTTTCAGAAATAATAAAAGCCAGAAGACAATAAAACAGTTATTTAAAGCAGAAGGGAAAAAATAAATAAACCCTGTTAACTCGAAAGTCTATATCTGGTAAAAATATCAAAATTAAAGGCAAAATAAAGACACTTTATTTTTCATGTTTTGTTTAATTATTTAAGAGATTATTGACTGTTTAAACAATAATATGGTGTTTATAATATCTAATAAAGCAAAATGCATAGTAACTATAGCACAAAGAATGGGAAGGGGAAATGGAGGTATATTGCTGTAAAGTTCTTACATTATATAAGGTAGTAAAATACAAATTGAAAGTAGATTTGTTAAACTAAACATACGTAGTGTATGATTTAGAGAAATCACTAAAAAAGAGAATAAATAGATGTAGCCAATGGTGAAGATACAATGTAATACTAAAGAATATTCAATTCAAAAGAGACAAGAAAAGAGAAAAAAAGGAGTTAAAAAACGGGGACAAATATAAAACCAATAGCAAGATGGTAGATTTTAATCCCACCATGTCAATAATTATGTTAAATATAAGTGGTCTAAATACACCAATTCAAAGGCAGAGATTGTCAGAATGGATAAAAAAAGAAAGGCAATATCCATCCATATGCTGTCTACAAGACACTCACTTTCAATATAAAGATACAGGTAGGTTAAAAGTAAAAGAAAACAAAAAGATATGCTATGAAAAACACTAATTATAAGAAAGCTGGAGAGGCTAGTTTGATAACAGACAATGTAGACATTAAGACAAGGAAAATGATAGACATCTTATAATGATGAAAGAGGCACTTCATCAAGAAGGCATAACAATCCTAAGTGTGTATGCACATAATAACAAAGCTTCAAAATACATAAAGTGAAAACTGACATAACTGAAAAAAGAAACAGACAAATTGAACACCGCTCTCTCAGTAATTAATAGAACAAGTAGACAGAAAATCAGTAAGGATATAATAAAATGTAATCAACATTATCCCCAAACTGACCTAATTGATATTTACAGAACACTATACCCAAGAACAGAAAACACATTCTTGTCACTTGCATGTGTAACATTCACCAAAATACATCATATTCTGGGTCATAAAATATGTTTCCATAAATTTAAAAAGTGTGACATCATACAGAATGTATTCTCTGACCATAGTGGAAATAAAGTAGAAATCAATAACAAAAAGATATCTCGAAATTTCCCAAATATTTGAGAATTAAGCAACACTTTTCTAAGTAAGACAGAGGTCAGAGAAGAAATCACAAGAGAAATTAGAAAATATTTTGATCTAAATGATAATTAAAAACACATCATATCAAAATTCTGATTCCAGTCAGAACCTTCACTTCTGGTCAAGATGATTAACAAGAACCAGATTTACTTTTATAGCAAAAATAACAAAAAAACAGGCAAAATATATGAAACAACAGCACTTAAGACGTTGGACATTAGGCAATGCTCCCTGAGAAATGGGAAACAAACGTGGTGAGCCCTACACTTGCCCTAGCTTACTGCCTGGAGAGTTTCTAAGCCAAAGCACAAGGGGGGAGAACCTGGGTAGAGCCCAGTGGTCACCCTGAGTTGAGGCGATGGAGGCGGGCACCAAATGCAGCCAAAATAGCTAGAGGTCATGGGGCAGAACACCAGAGAGGTAAGAGTTACACAAAGAAAGAACTCGGGATTCTCAGTCCCGCATGAATCTTTAACTGAGTACCGATCAGTGTATGCACGTGAGAAAACTACCTTAGTTGGGGAAGAAACCCCCCAAAAGAATAGTGGGAACAGAATCCAGAGCTCACAAAAGGTTGGGAAATGTCTGTCTCCAAAAGCTAGAATTGTTATCCTATCAATGAGAGTACAAAGAAAAGTCCATTGTAAGGATAAATCTGGTCCCTGTTACTTATCGTGACCAGAAGTGAAAGACTATAGGAATACAAAAATATCCAATACCCAACAAGATAAAATTCACAACGTCTGGCCTTGTGAGTTTCCTGCAAAGATGCAAGAAAATACAAGCCAGGGTGAGGAAAACAGTCTGTCAATCAAACCGACCCAGAAATGACACAGTATTCATAAACAGAAACATCTTATGCATACAATCAATCGATGTTTGACAAAGGCACCAAGGCAAATCAATGGCAAAAGGAAAGTCTTTTCAAGAAATGGTGTTGGAATAATTGGACATTCATATAGAAAAAAATGAACCCAATCCCTATCTCGTACAGTTTACAAAAATTAATTCAAGATGGATCCTAGATCCAAACCTAAAAACTAAAACTATCAAACTTCTAGAAAATAGATAGGAAAATGTTTCTGGTGTTTGCCAAGTTTTCTTTAAGGTGACACTAAAGCACTAGCCATGAAATTTAAGAATCAATAAACCGGACTTCATCAAAATTAAACATTTCTGCTCATTAAAAGAAATTAAAACAAAATAAAACAACAAGCCACAGCCTAAGACAAAATATATATAATAAAATGTCCCACTAAGGGAGAAAAGGGAACCCCTGCACACTGCTTGGGGGAATGTAAGTTGGTACAGCCATTATCTCTTCAAAAAATTAAAAATAGAACCACCATATGATCTAGCAATTCCACTTCTGGGTATTTATCCAAAGGAAATGAAAACATTAACTCAAAAAGATATCTGCATCCCCATGTTCATTACAGCATTATTTACAATAGTCAAGACATGGAAACGACCTAAATGTCCACTGATGGATAAACGGATAAAGAAAATGTGATACACACACACACACACACACACACACACACACTCACACACTCACAGGAATATTGTTCAACCATAAAAAAGAAGGACATTCTGCCATTTGCAATGACATGAATAGACCTTGAGGGCATTATGCTAAGTGAAATAAGAAAGACAAATATTGTATGATCTCCCTTATACATGGAATCTAAAAACAAACACATAGATACAGAGAACAGATTGGTAGTTGCCAGAAGTGTGGGTAAGGCGTGGTGAAATGGGTGAAGGGGGTCAAAAGGTACAAAATTCCAGTTATAAAATAAATAAGTCCTGAGGATATAAGGAACAGCATGGCAACTATAGTTCATAACACTGTATTGCATATTTGAAAGTTGCTAAGAGAGTAGATTTTAAAAGATCTCATCACAGGAAAAAAAAATAACTATGTGTGGTGATCATTTTGCAATATATACATATATCAAAGCATTATGTTGTACACCTAAAACTAATATGTTATATGTCAATTATATCTCAACAAAAAAAATGTCCCACTAAGAACTTGTATCCAGAACACATAAAGAACTCCTACAAATCAGTATTCAAAAAAAAAAAAAAAAAAAAAAAACCAGGAGCTGACCTGGCAGCATAGTGGCTCGCTCAGCTTTGGCGGCCCAGGGTCTGCAGGTTCGGATCCTGGGCACGGACATACACACTGCTCATCAAGCCATGCTGTGGCAGGCATCCCACATATAAAGTAAAGGAAGATGGGCACAGATGTTAGCCCAGGGCCAACATTCTTCAGCAAAAAGAGGAGGCGTGGCAAAGCTGTTAGCTCAGGGCTAATCTTCCTCTCCAAAAAAAAAAAAAAAAAAAAAGCCCAATTGTTTTTAAAAGTAAGCAAAAGACTTGAGCAGACATTTCACAAAAGAAGACATTTCAATAGCCAATAAGCAATGAAGGGAGGTTCAACATCTTTAACCATCAAAGAAATGCCCTCACAAGTGCTTGAAGGCCTGTAACGAAGTCAGACATTGAACAAGCAATTAAATGACAGTTGATGGACAAAATGATAGCAGTCACATACCAAGGTGGGAGTTGTGGTGGGAGCAGTCATCTGGAGTACAGGCCACGAGGGAATGGATTGTCTGTGGAAAATTTTAAACGAATAATAAAATCGACTAAAAGCTGCCTGCTTTTTATTATGAGACAGCAGTTCTAAACAATATGAGCAATAAAATAGTCTTACCCCAGCCCCTTACGACTGATGACAGTTAAGCCCTTGTGCTATATATAATGTGGATCCCATGTTCCCTCTCAACATTAATCATCAACATAGTCCCTTATTAAAAGCTTTCTGAAACAGGAATTTTTAATGGTTGCATGATACTCCTTCATATTTTGTTAACTGATCTCCTATCATTGGACACCAAGATTGTTCCAGATTTTTCAATCTGTCAAATAAGATTCAGATAATACCTCTGGGCATAAAATCCTTGACATTGTTTCAGGTCATTTCCTTAGGAGAGAAATGCCTCTTCTTTATTTTTGATCTTTGAGGAAATCCTTGGACAGTGAATTAGCTGAAAATGGATAAATGAGAACGTACAGATGGTCCCTGTCTTCGGATGGTTCAACTTAACGATTTTTTGACTTTATGGAGGTGCGAAAGTGATACGCATTCAGTAGAAACCATACTTCAAATTTTGAATCTAGCAATATGCAGTACGATACTCTCTTGCAATGCTGGGCAGGGCATCGAGCTGCAGCTCCCAGTCAGCCACGCAATCACGAGGGTAAACAACCGATACACTTAAAACCATTCTGTCCCCACTACCATTCTGTTTTTCACTTTCAGTGTAGTATTCAATAAATTACGTGAGATATTCAATAGTTTACTATAAAATAGGCTTTGTGTTAGATGATTTTGCCTAACTATAGTCTAATGTAAGTATTCTGAGCACGTTTAAGGTGGGCTAGGCTAAGCTATGATGAGCGGTAGGTTAGATGTCTTAAATGCATCTTCAGCTTGATATTTTCAGCTTACCATGGATTTATCAGGACATAATCCCATCGTAAGTTGAGGAAGATTTGTATATGAGAGGAAGGTGTGGATGTCTCCTACAGGGCTGAGAGGGGCGAAAAGGGCAGAGCAGCAAGGGGGGAGCAGCCTAGGAGTGCCCCCTGGGGGAAGAGGAACATGTGCAGGACTCTACCTAAATGGCCAGCAAAGGAAAACCGAGGCCCTGCCTGCACCCAGAACAGAGATTAGGAGTGGTTGGAAGCCGCCATGTTCCTGGTGGCTGGCAGACTTTACCCCTCTGTGCCTCAGTTTCCTCATTTTTAAAAAGAGTTTAGAAACAGTACCCAGCACTGTAACCTTCTTCTGTAGATTAAATAGGTTAATATTTGTAAAGCACCTAGAACGTTTCCTGGGACACAGTGAGAGCTATAGAATGTTTGGTAAATAAGATAAAAGTAAACGGGATTTCTGGGAGGAGCCTAAGTCTGTGTCCCAGTAGGAAATCCGTGCTGAAGAGTGTACAAATGGAGGCCTTGGTTCCCTTCATGAGGGAAAGTGACCAGCAACAGTGCCCTGGAGTCAGCTTCCATCAGAGCAAATCTGGAGGCCTGTGTGGGGTGCCAGCTGCCTTTCTCTCTGACTTTGGCCAATATCTCAAAGATCAGCTGTGAGAAAGGAAACACACTGAACTAGGAGATAGAAGACGCTGCCTTCCCCATCCACCAGCTCTCTGGAGGCACCAGTCACCGCTTATTAAGCAACTTATGTCATTAAGCATCTCCCTGGGGAACTGGGCAACTACAGGACAGTGTAGATAATGAAGATCTATTGCATAAGCAGAAAAAGTTCAATGGAAAATGCCTCCCCCTGCGCTCCCTGGCCTCCCCCACCCCAGCCACTCCATCTCCTTTTCATTAGCAGCGCGAGAGGGTTCAACATGGATTTTATTTTCTCACTGTTTGTGGGAAAAGACATTGATCTTGGTTTCAAAAGCCTCTCTGCGTCTGCTCCCTGAGGCTGAGTTGGGTTCACTTTGGGCTGAATGTTCCTCCTGGCACAAGCTGGTGTTCCCTATGCCAAGGTGAGCCCTGGATATACTTCCGACCAATCTCATTTCCCCTTCAGGGCCTGTGAGGTCAAGGATAGTGCCTGCTTTCAGGCCCCTCCGACCAAGGAGGACTGCCCTCAAAAATAAGAGCCTGCCTCCAGATGGAACCAGGGGCTGCCGTTCCTTTGGTTTCTTCATCTATAAAATGCAGGGCAAAGATGGAATAAATGAGGTCCAAGGGCCTTCCAATCTGGACACTCTGTGAAGTGGAAAGCCACTAATGGACCAGACAGTATCTGGATTCAGGGTGGGCTCAGGCCTGGGCGAGGTCATGAGGGGCTAAGAAGGGAGGAATGCACTCCTTGGCCCCCCGGCCAGTGGAGTCCTGGGCATGCCTCCACCAGTGGTTTATTTTACCCCATCCACCAGCCTCTCACTCTTTGATCAAGGCCAGGTTTGTGTCATGATTGAACAGAAAGAAGTGAAAAGCTCCCCTCTAATTTCTAGCAAACAATTCTCAAAGCCTTCTTTAATGAGTGGTTTGGAGCCTGTATTCCACTTCTCACCCTCTTTGGCCTCCTGCCTGGTGTGTCTGCCCTGGACCTTGCTTACCAGCTCATTCAAGCTAAAATGAGGTTCAGGTATGCCATCTGGGTCCCTCCAGCCCGAATATGAGACTTTTAAAATCTGCCCCCAACACACACCCGCTACTGTGTACTCTTGTACTCCCAACTTCATCTCAGCCCATCCCACCTCTGTCTTTACTCTTAAGACCAGAACCCTGAGTTTGCTTTCACAGGAAAAGAAAATACATACAAGTCCCTTCAGTTTAGAATAATGACATTATCTGAATAATTGCCTGAAGCAAAGGATTAGAAAAAGTGCCTTTCTCTTAAACCCAGCGAGTCATCTAGTTCTGAGGTAGAGAGATTAAATCAAAACTACTACAGCTGGAAAACAATTCACACCCCAAACCCACAAACTGTGCTAAGAACCAGAAGGGAAGAAATGAACAGGATATGGACTATCTGGGGAGAGAAGCACACATAACCCATTGTACCTGTATCAGGAGGACTGTAAAGGGTAGCAGTGGGGATGACAAGAGAAAGACAATGTGCTAAAAGAAAACAACTGTCAACCAAGAATTGTAGACCCAACTAAAATATCATTCAAGAAAAAATAAAGACATTTTAAGACAAATAAAAACAGAAATTTTGCCATAAACTGAATCGTTACTAAAGGAACTTCTAAAAAAGAAGTTCTTCAGAGGAAGCAAAAAATCCTGCCAGGAATTCTCAGCTTCAAGAAGGAATGATTTTCCACTTAGAACAAGGATTCCTTTGTTAGTTCCTAATTACGAACACTTTATGTACAAATGTATGTTACTCTGACCATTTAAAAGCAGTGTTAGGATTTGAAAAATAAATGTTAGAAGTTAAAGAACTTTTTTGCCATTTACCCATATTAAAATTTTAGACCTTTTAAAAAAAGGATAAAAAAAGAAAAAAGGCAAAAAAATTAGAATGTGGCTATCATTTAAAAACAAATGTTTGTTTGAAAATACAAACAAACAGATTGGGAAGGAAGAAATAAAACTGTCTTTGTTTGCAGATGATATGATTGCTATGTAGAAAATCCAAAAGAATTAACCAAAAAACCCCCCAAACCAAAAACAACTCCTGGAACCAAGAGGCAATTATAGCAAGGTTGCAGGATACAAGGTTAATATACAAAAGTCAATAGCTTTCCTATATACCAATAGTGAACAATTGGAATTTGAAATTAAAAACACAATATCATTCACATTAGCACCCCTGAAAAAAAGAAATACTTAGGTATAAATCTAACAAAATATGTACAAGATATACATGAAGAAAACTACAAAACCCTGATGAAAGAATCAAACAAAAAATAAATGGAGAGATAGTTCACGTGCGTGGATAGGGAGACTCAATATTGTCAAGATGTCAGTTCTGCCCAACTTGATTCCATGCAATCCCAATCGAAGTCCCAAGAAGTTATTTTGTGGCTACTAACAAAATGATTCTAAAGTTTATATGAAGAGGCAAAAGGTCCAGAATAGCCTGCACAATATTGAAGGAAAAGAACAAATTCAGAGGATTGACATTGCCCAACTTCAAGACTTATTATAAAGTTACAGTAATCAAGACAGTGTGGCATTGATCAAGGAATAGACAAATATATCAATGGAACAGAATAGAGACCCAGAAGTAGACCTCCCATAAATATAGTCAAATGATCTTTGACAAAGGGGCAAAGGCAACACAATGGAGAAAAGATAATCTTTTCAACAAATGGTCCTGGAACCACTGGACATCCACATTTAAAAAATGAATCTAGACTCAGATTTTACATCCTTCACAAAAATTAACTCAAAATGGATCATAGACCTAAATGTAAAACGCAAAACTATAAAACTCCTAGATTATAACATAGGAGAAAACGTAGATGACTTTGGGTTTGGTGATGACTTTTTAGATACAACACCAAAGGCATGATCCATGAACCAAATTATTGATAAGTTGGACTTCATTAAAATTAAAAACTTCTGCTCTGCAAAAGACATTGTCGGGAGAATGAGGATAAAAGCCACAGACTGGAATATTTGCAAAAGATATATCTGATAAAGGACTGTTATCCTAAATATACAAATGATTCTGAAAACTCAGCAATAAGAAAATAAATAACCTGATTAAAAAATGGGCAAAAGATCAGAACAGACACCTTACCAAAGAAGATACACACACAGCCAATAAGCATACGAAAAGATACTCAACACCATATGTCAGTAGGGAATTGCAAATTAAAACAACGGGGAGATACCACTACACATCTATTAGAATGGTGAAAATTGAAAATACTGACAACACCAAATGCTGGCGAGGATGTAGAGAAGCAGGAACTCTCATTCATTACTGGTGGGAATGCAAAATGGTACAGACACTTTGAAAGAGAGTTTGGCAGTTTCTTACAAAACTAAACATTATCTTACCATACAATCTGGCAACCACACTCCTTGGTATTTAGCCAATAAGTTAAAAATTTCTGTTCACCCAAAACCTGCACGCTAATGTTTATAGCAGCCCTATTCATAATTGCCCAAACTTGGAAGCAACCAAGATGTCCTTCAATACGTGACTGGATAAACAAACTGTTGTGTACCCAATTTGTTGTATACAGTGGAAAGTTATTCAGTGATAAAAAGAAGTGAGCTATCAAGCTGTGAAAAGACATGATGGACCCTTCAATGCATATTGCTAAGTGAAAAAAGCCAGTTTGAAAATCATACTGTATGATTCCAACTCTATGACATTCTGGGAAAGGCAGAACTGTGAAGATGGTAAAAAGATATGTTGCCAGGGGTTTAGGGGAAAGAGGGAGGTATGAATAGGTGGAGATGTGTAGGGCAGTGAAACTATTCTGTATGATACTTTAATGATGGATACATGACATTATGCATTTTTCAAAACCCATAGTACTGACAACACAAAGAGTGAACCCTAAACTAAGGACTTTAGCTAATAATAATGAATCAATATTGGTTCATCAATTGTAACTAACATACTACCCTAATGTAAGATGTTAATAATAGGGGAAACTGGGGTCGGCCTGGTGGCACAAGCAGTTGTGTGCGCGCGCTCTGCTGTGGCAGCCCGGGGTTCGCCGGTTCAGATCCCGGGCGCGCACCGACGCACCGCTTGGCAAGCCATGCTGTGGTGGCATCCCATATAAAGTGGAGGAAGATGGGCACTGATGTTAGCCCAGGGCCAGTCTTCCTTAGCGAAAAAAGAGGAGGATTGGCAGATGTTAGCACAGGGCTGATCTTCCTCACAAAAAAATAAAATAAAATAATAGAGAAAACTGTGTGTAAAGCAGGGGAGGTTTGGGAGGGTTTGGGGAACTCGCTGTACTTTCTGCCAAATTTTTCTGTAAACTTAAAACTTCTCTAAAAAATAAACTCTATTAATTAAAAGTAAATTATTAGAACTAGTAAATGAGTAAATGAGCAAGATTTTGAGATACAAGATCAACATACAAAAATCAGTTGTATTTCTATACAACAACAATCAACAATTTGAAAATCTTTAGCTGTAATGTAATCTCTCAACAGCCACGTGTGACTCGTGGCCACTCGATGGGACAGCACAGAGAGAGAACATTGCCACGATTGCAGAAAGTTCTACTGGACAGCACGTAGTACAAACAAAGGCTTGGCGTCCCCACCTGAAAGATGGGGATAATGTCCATCTCACAGATTGTTGTGACTATTAAATAAAATGACATCTGGAACAAATAAGTGTTTGATATGCAGTGGTATTGTTATGACGGTAAACAAGGGGTCGGCAGTGTTGGCTCTTGGGAAGAGCCCTGGCCTGGTAATCCCCAGTGCTACCACTAACTCGCTGTGTTAGCTTGGATAACTTATTTCCCCTACCTCGGGCCTCAGAGCTCTTGTCTGGAAAATGCAGGAGTTGGACCAGATGCTCGTGACAAATTCTGACATTTGAAGAGCCTCTTAACCAAAGAATATTTCAATGATAAATGATGAAAGAAATTTTCTCAATCTCCCCCACAGAAGGGCCAAATCATGCTAGTGTAGAGAAAAGGAACCAGAGGAAATAAAATACTTTTTCTCTCATTTTTATGAAAGGTTCTAGAATTCTTGGTGTAATTTAACAATTACAAACAAAAAGGATTGACACTTTCAACATATTGAAGAAGGAAGACAGGAAGGGCAGGGGGCGGGGCAAGGGAGAAAAGCATATAAATTCATAGGTTGACTCAACCTGTTCCAGCTGGCAGCTGGCGTGGTGGGGCTGGGGACACTTGACCTCGATATATCTTCTGAACAAAGTTAGAGGGAAGGGCTTCCTGCCATCCTTTGTCATCAAGCAAGCCAAGCCTGGCTAATGGGAACTGTCACCTGGGCCTTTCCAGGTCAGAAACGCAGAACAGCAATTAACTCCTCCCGGAGGCCTGCGGCCCTGAGCAGGCCCTGCTAGGCCAGGTAGCTAAATCATTAAAGACACAGTTCTTTTCAGTGATAAATTGTGCAGGCACGTGAAACCCGCTGCTGGCCATTAATCTGGGCTAATCAGGTTGAAAGCTGTGTTGTTTTATTTAGTAATTAACGGGTTATGTGAAAAACATGATCCATGGCCTGGGGCCTGTGTATAGAGCACTGTCCGGGAGGAGAGAATGGAGAACGGCCGGGACTCTCCGGAGAGCCACTCAGCCTTATGCAATTACAGCCATTGGCAAGTGCTGAAAAATGACCCTGGGCTTGTATTGACACCCAGGAAAGAAACATTCCTGCCAACAGCGCAGGCGGAGTCTAGAAGGCCGATAATTGCTCTCTCCCTGCTACCCCTCACGACAGCCTGCTAAGCCAAACCCAAAGTTTCAGAGATGCGCGTTGATTTTGCAGGCACACACTGCTCCCTGTGGCTGCGGACAGCCTGTGTTTGAAAGTGGGCTGGATGGAGGGTGGTGCCATTTGCAGAAATGGGGGCCCCAAAAGGAAGAGGAGGAGGGGGAGGGTGGGAGAGACGAATGGTTCAGCTGAACACACTGGAATTTTGGTGCTCAGCATTGGCCAAGAAGAAACGGCCACTTGGCAACTGGATGGATGGATCTGAAGCTCAGGTCTGGGCTGGAGCTGCGAGCCTAGAGAGGGGCACAAAATCATCCAGAAGAGCGTGTGTTGAGAGCAAAGAACAGAAGGCCTGGCTCGGGGCCCTGGGTGTGGCCCTGCTGTGGGTCAGTGCGTGGTCCTGCAGCCGCTCTACTTACTTGGTTCTCTCCTCTACTCGTGCTCCACTTAGAGTCGCCAGAGGCCAAGTCCTGTCTGTTCCACCTTATAAATTGCCGTGACATCTCGCTTCCCCCTCCACGGCCTGCTCTCCACGCTAGGGCACCCTCAGCTCTGTAGCAGAGTCTGTTGCAATAGCTACTTTCAGGTCTGCTCAATTCCATTCTCACTTCCTCTGATTTAGTCTCCCTTATGGAGCCAGGGTGATCTTGCTACATTGCGAGTCAGCCTAAAACCCTGGGGATGCACCCGAACGATTTAAAGATAAAATCAAAGTCCTTAACCGGTTGCCAACCCGTTGTCTGGCATGATATCAGGGCCTTGCCTGCCCATTCAGCCTCCTCTCCAGCCACTTCATCTCCGCTTACTCTCTGAGACCCCGCCACACTACCGTACACTCTCGTCTCTAAATGTATCATGTGCACAAATCTACAAATCTGCGTCTTCCTCTCAGAAACCTCCCCGCCACCTCCACCATGTTAGCACCTGCTCAACCTGTGGATTTCAGCTGAAATGGCCCCTCGTCTGGGAGAACGTGTCTGGCCCCTCTAGCTGGAGTAGGAGCCTTCCTGTGGGGTGCCACAGCCCTACGCTTTCACAGCGCCCGCCACTTTGTGGTCACTATCTGTTTGCTTCTATCTCTCTTCAAACTCTGCGAAGGCAAAGACCACATCCATAGTGTCGTTTGCTGTTGCATTTCCAGCTCCTAAAATGGTTCCTGGCATATATAGGTGCTCGATAAGATGTGTTGAATGAATGACTGAGTAAAAATAGTCATCGAATCAGAAGGCCTCTTGAAGGGCATTGAGACTCAACCCTCACTGTGCAAATAAGGAAACTGACCCCAGAGAAGGCCAATAGCATACTGAGTCATATGGCAAATTAGTGGCAGACCAGGAAAGGAACATGGGTCTCCTGACCCAGCCCAGGGGTCTCTGCAGCAAACTACTCTACATTTCAATTCACATCTGCCACAGCTTTCTCTTCAGAAGATTTATTATTTAAATTCCTTGTGGAAGGCCCTCAACCTTTTGATCAATTTAAGCAATTTCTCCAGATGAGCAGCCTATTGGTATAAGGGAGAATATCTGACATTTCCGCATAACATCAATGGCTAGAGTCAATTTAGGAACACTCCTGAAAGTTTACGTTAATATTCTAGGACTCCCTGGAGGCAGTTCAGTTGACAGGTAAGAGTGAGTATTTTGGAGCCAGAAAAACCTGGGTTTAAATTCTGGCTCTGTCATTTATTAGCTCTGTAATTTGGGGCAATTTACTAAAGCTCTCTGTGCCTTACTTTTTTCATCTATAAAATGGAGCTAATAACTATACAGACCTAATAAATTATTGTTAATAACAGGTGAGATGCTAATAATAATGGAAGATGATGTTTATTAAGTGCCAGGTACTATGCTAAGTGCTTTGTATGTTTTATCTCAATCTCTGAGCAACATACTGTTCTTATCCCCATTTCATAGATGAAACAAAGTGCAGCACAGAAAGGCTCAGTAAATCGCCCAAGGTCACAAGTGGAGAAGCCAGGACTGGCTCACATCTAACCACCGCCCTGTTTCCTGTGCAGCCCGTGCCTGACACACGTGCTCCATCCATGTTACCTGGGACAAGTAGAGGCAGGAGCAACAGCAGAAAATGCATTTTGTGAAGGGCTTGGTTCATAGTACATGCTCAGTAAATGGTAGTTTGTAGGACTGTTATTAGCCTGAAGCATCCATGCCTGGGAATTTGTTTTTTAACTTTTCTACCCTTTCTTTCAAAAGGATCTAGGAGCCCTTGTGAGGAAATCTCATCCACAGGAATCATTCCCGTGGAGCTATGGAAGGCACTCTGGCCATGGAGGAGCCAGTTCTCAGCGGGCCAGGAGTTCTGGTACTGGCTGGCTTCCAGTCGGTTAGCTGCCAAGTCAAGACGTGCCAGGCCCCAACAGGTTTCATCTCCTTCCAGGCCTGAGGCTAAGTCATGTGCACACAAACCAGATGTAGTACCAGGTCAGAATTCCCGAGGGGCAGCTGATGTAGCCCCTAGAGGACTGTGACAGCCCCAGGGGGTCTCTGTTGGCCCTGAGACTGGGGCCTGGATGTCACCTGGAGGACATACTCTGATGGCCCCCTGCCCTTCGCAGGCCAGCCTAGGCCACCCATGCCCCAGAGGGGACATTCCTACTGTCTCCTTCTTCCAGGGAAGTCTATCATCCCTCAAAGATATGCATCTTCTTTTGGCTTTGTTGTCAGCTGAGCAAGGGAAGGTACTAGCTGGTTAGGTCCAACTTGACAGGAACACCAATGGCACCTGCCCTTGGCAAAGTGGGGAATCACTGAACCCCAGAGATGGAAGGGTGCTTGCTTGGGGAGCTCCTGTGAAGGTAGGTGTTATAGTATTAAGGTTGACAGCCTGGACTCTAGAGGCATCCTCCCCAGGTCTAAGTCCGGGATCTGCCACGTATCAGCTCTGCGACCTTTGGCGTGTTTCTTAACCTCCCTGTGCCTCTGTTTTCTCGTCTGTACTAACGGGAATAATAACGGTACATACTTCATAGAGTTCTGTGAATATTACACGAGAGATGAGAGAACCCATGTAAAGTCTTTAGAATGGTGCCTGGAACATAGCACTTGTTCAACTAAGTGCCAGCTACTTATTCTCATTACTAGAACCTGCTCACCCACTGTAGGAATCCTCACTGTGACTAATGTGCAGCTAGTATCTGCTTGACTACTTCTAGTGACAGTAGGCTCACTACCTTCAAAGCTGCTCTACTGTTGCTGGACAGTTCTGATTCTTGGGTGGTCCTTCCTTTTCTATACAACAATTGAAAAGTGCATGTGGGGGCCGGCCCCGTGGCTTAGCGGTTAAGTGCGCTCGCTCCGCTACTGGCGGCCCGGGTTCGGATCCCAGGCACGCACCGACGCACCACTTCTCCGGCCATGCTGAGGCCACGTCCCACATATAGCAACTAGAAGAATGTGCAACTATGACATACAACTATCTACTGGGGCTTTGGGGGGAAAAAATAAAGGAGGAAGATTGGCAATAGATGTTAGCTCAGAGCCAGTCTTCCTCAGCAAAAAGAGGAGGATTAGCATGGATGTTAGCTCAGGGCTGATCTTCCTCAAAAAAAAAAAAAAAAAGCGCATGTGGGAAGCCTACATATACTGGAATGAAAGATATCCAAGATATATTCAGTGGAAAAGACCAAGCTGCCGAACAATACATGTACATGAAAAAATAGAATTTGCCCTGGTCAGCCCTGAGACAGCTCAGTGACTGATAACAGATGTTGGCCCCTCTTTCTGGGTGATTGGCTTCTGAGAGGAACCAGAGGAATCACCCTCCCACGGTGGTTTTAGGCAGCGGGGCAGGCTGGTAGGAAACGGAGGAGAGTTTAGGTGGGGAGTTTCCAGCTGTGATTAAATCGCCGGGCTGCCTGTTAATACAGACTCAGGGTCAGTCTCAGAGCTTGACTAAAGGAAACTCGCTGCCCTCAAGAAGTGGTTTAGATCATGTTTTAAATGAAGCTCAGGATCCAGAATTGATGGGAATTCTTGTATCTGTCATTTAAAAAATTCCCTAAACTCTCAACAGTTGGCCGAGCATCTCTCTTACGAAACATACTGCACGCAAATCGGGGCAATCCCAACTTATCCTCTGTTTCAGGACACTCAAGACTCTCCCTGAGCATCTTCTGTTATCCTCAGATGGACGATAGCCCAGACCCACCCAATGTACCTGCTTGCTCCCCAGCCACAAGGGGAATCAGATTTCCTCTCTGCAACCATTACACCTGGGGAGGCTGAGAATAGTATTATGTAACCACTTCATTAGCATAGAGAGAATGCTCACTTTGTCTGTTAGCATCACTTCTGCCAGAGAAGTGTCTGTGGGTCAAGGGAAGGCTGCAGACCTGGGCCACGTGACTATGCAAAGCTCTATCATTTTATTCAATCTTACAATATGCCCATGTGGTAGGTCTATTTGATCCCCATTTCACAGATGAGGACACTGAGGCAAGGAAACTGCCTGAGGCTGCACAGCTCGCTGGTGAGGAGGTGGGCTTCCCAGCTCTCTCAACTCCTCATTCAATGTTCTTTCTGGTCCCAGTGGACTCTGAGCAGCTTCCTCATTTCCTCTTGTCTTTGTTCCTGAGCCAGCTCTGCTGCCTCCTTCAAATATCAATACGATGGGGAAGAGTGGTCTTGTTGGAGGAGGAGGAAGGTAAAAGAAAAGCACAACAGAACAGAAAACTGTGTTAAGCCCAGTGGAGCAGCAGCAAATACAAACATATGGCGTGTTCCTCCCACGAAAGCCCCAGATCATCAAAGCTGATTCTGCGGGTCTGACTGAGAGGAAAGCAAAGGTCCTCCTGGTGGCCGTGAACTGGTCACTCTGCTCAAAGCTTAACAGAGGCCTGCTAATGAGACTCCGTAATGCGGATTGAAGAGTAGGATAAAGGGATGGTCAGGCCTGCCCTGGGCTTGAAGTGCTCACCCCAAGGCCACACAGGAGCTTTAGAGCCCTTAAGCCGTACTTTGAAGAAGGGCAGGGATCCAGCCAGATGAAGGAGGCAAGGTCATGGACCACCATCGCTATGGCAGCCTCATGCAGCAGCATCATTTATAGGAAACATAGATTGAGAGAGAGAGAAGGGACACCAGCCTTCAGACAGTCCCTGTGCCTATGCTTTGCCCCCCTGGCCCGGGCCCTCAGCATCTAAGAGAGTGAGGTGCCTGGTCTGGGCATCCCCTCCCTGCTAATTGGCACTCTCCTCTGCAGTCTCCACCCTGGCATTACGCTGGCGGGTGCCCAATACCCAAGGTGGACCAGAGGCCATGTGGGGATGTGACTTCAGCCTTCAGTGGCAGTGGGGATGTGCCACTGAGGGTACCATCTTAGTGTGGCTGAGGCGGACCCCAAATTGGACCTGCATCTCCTCTGGAGCATTTCTCAAGTGGCCACAGCTCTGGGCAAGCCTGAGAATGGGAAAAAGTATTTGCCCAGCTGGCTAAACTTCATAATTTAAAACATCTGCACAATGGACAACCTGAGGGTCGGAGGGGAGACTGGAAGCTTCCCAAGGTAAACTCCTCCTGGGCTGAGAAGGTGGAGGAGGAGAGGCTTCCAATCCATTCTTATTCTAAGTAGGGGTTCTTTCTGGACCTTCATTGCTGCATCTATAGAACAAGGGACTGAAGGAACTTTCTAGTCTTTTCGTTCCGTTCCCATGTGACTCTGTAAACCCCACGCCTTGACTTCCAAAGGGCTTGTGTCTCCAGATGTAATAGCTCCAGGCGGACACACATGAGATTTTATCCGAGAGAGGCCGAGGGTTACCTTGCTTACCAAGGGTTCGCCAGCATCAAAAACATGAAAATATTCAGTTTTCCTGTAACAGCCTCAGGTATGTTTTTATGTCCCCCAAATTCAGCTGCACTCAGGTACCTGGTTAATGTAATAATTTAGGTAAGAGTTCATACATCTCTCCTTTAACTCTTTGGCTGGAGCACCCCCATAAATTCCTCCAGGTCTGAAAGCACCCATTTTAGGTCCTGGGGCCAGGTTTCTACCTGTTTCCCAGATTCCAGCAGCTGAGGGATGTCGATTTCTTAGGGATCTTCGTAAACTTTAAAAGATAGATACATGAGAAGATGCATATGTAAGCATGTACACACACTCATACATATTTGTTCAGCAAAATCTGTCCCATGCCCCCTGTGCAGGCCCTGTGCTGGGCGCCAGCCGACAGTCTCATGGACGATGCACACAAGACAAGCAAACAGAGAGTGACATCAGGGGCTGATAACATGGACATGCCCCGTGCCTTGATCCTTTGGGCATTTGGGATCACATTTGAACGCCGGAGACATAGGCTGAAAATAGAAAACTCATATGCCCTGTTCACAGAGCTATGGGGAGGTCACAGAGGCCCGGCCGGCAGCCGGGGAGAGTGTCCCCTCCCACTGACCCGACTGGCCCCTCACTCACTGCTCTGATCACGTGCAGCTCCCTGGGGACCCCAGTGTCTGCACGGATGAGCCGGGGTTCATTTGGGAAACCCGTCCCTGGGAATGGAAAGGGAGATTTCAACCGTGGAGCTGGACTTTTGTGTTAATACAACTGTGTTTTGTTTGGGGGTTTTGTCTTTTTTCAAATAACACCACGTAGAGAACCCTAAGAAAGTCCCCAGGCTGCAACAGACAGAAGCATCGTTTCTTTTGTATTCCATCAGTCCGGAAAAAAAAGTAAGAAAGACAAAAGAAAGGGAAGAAAGAAAAAAGAAGCCCCCCAGAGCCCCTCCCGTGTCCTTCCCAGCAGCCACGTGGGTTTGCACAATTAAATCTCAATAGCGCCTTCCAGGGCTTTGTGGGGGCCCCCTGACTGCCCCAGGAGGACTGTCATTCTGGCGCTCAGAGTGACTTTCTGTCCCTGACTGCTCCTTCCGGCCTGCACTGAGCCAGACTGACTCATTTCGAGAAGTGGGTTGTGTTCCCAGCGACAGGGGAGCCCCATGCCAGGCACGAAGCAGCCCAGGCTCCAGCTGAGAAAAACTGCCTGTCCATAAAGAATGCAGAATACTCTGGCCACTGGCGTCACTTGCTTTTTATGTGGCTGCAAGAGAGTTCATCTCAAGTGTTAGGTTGGTTTACAGCAAGAGCAAGACAATGGTTTTTTTTTTTGTTGTTGTTGTTGTTTTTGTCTATTAAGGATCCACCAGGGATCACATGCATTCAAAATCATCTAGTATTTTCTGTTTAAACAAAAGTCCTAAACTTTCAATTTATCTGATAATAAAATCAAGAGCATGGAACTTAACAAAAGATGTATATTTTAAATCTGAACCTACGGTATCTAAGAGGCCTCAGCCCTAGTTAGTAAAGAAACGGAATTCAGATAGAAGGAATTCAGACAGGTAGAAGAAGGATGGTAAGGGGCTTCTCTGGAATGGAAAGCCCTCCCCAGTTCTCCCCTCCACTTCCATTCATACTCTCCCTGTCCCAGAGCATGTCAGTCTTTCCTCTGCTCCTTCCGCCCCTTATGAACCAGAGGTTCTCTCCCTCAGGCTCTCTCACATCCCACTGCCTCCACGGAGCATTGCTGGGTTCTATCCCTGACCCCTCTGGCAGCAACCTCTGTACTGCCGTAGCCCTTATCCGTACCTGCCTACACCATTTCTGTACCTTATCTTCTGACAGAGTTGATTTGCGCATCTTGCTTACCCACTGGCTACTAGGACTGCTTGCTCCTTGAAGGCAGGGATGGCATCTGAGATACCCCTAAAATCCCCCTATGACCGCTGGCCTGATGCATAATAGGTATCCAGGGGGTGTGAGTGGAATTGCAGAAGACGGAATGTGAGGCTGAGTCTCTCGGCAGCTAAGCCTGGCCGGTTGCCACCCCTGCAGCCACCAGGATAATGGCCATGCCGACTGGAAGGTTCTTCTGCCACTTTGTTCAACAAATATGTATTAATTATATGAATCTCTCCAATGAAAAGAACTCATGTGGGGAAGAGGGGACGTGGGATGTGAGCTCACGGATCTTGAATTTGCATTTTAACTGGGCCACATCACTTTAGCTCTTTGATACTATTTCCTCATCTGTAAAATGGGAATAATAATAATAACAATAATAACATCCCCCCTGCTGTCTTCCCTGAGTGTTTGTGAAAAGTAAATCTCTGTGCAGAGCACTTTGTAAAAATTATAGGTATACATGACTGCAAAGCAAGGTTCCCCATGCTGGGACGTGTCATTCCTTAAGAAATTACTGTCAATAGTTAGAATCTGATTTGAAAATTAACAGAATAAAAGACTGGTGAAAAAAAAAAGATCTGTATATAAAATTATGGTCTTCCTGGGGTGAGGCAGGAGGACCTTAGGGAAGGGAACCGCACAGGTCTGAATGTGAAATGGCGACCAGTTTTACCGGAGCCAAGAGGACGCGCGCAGTAAATTTGGACAAGAAGGTTGGGGCTGTATTTGTAGAGGCTTCACATGCATATTAGTGGAGCCCTTGAGGATTTTTGAACAAAGAAGTGAGGTGTTGCAAGCTCTGTTTGAGCGTGGTTGGTGTGGCAAGACACCTTGGATGGGGAAGAGAGACACTGGAGAGAGAGCCACCTGTGAGCAGGTGACTATGGTAGCCAGGTGGGATGTGGACCGGGCTGTGGCAACAGTGAGGAGAGGGCAGATTCAAACCCCCCTACAGGATGGGGCCTCTGCAGGTGACTGCCCAGTGGGAGGAGGAAGGAAGGAGAGAGAGCAGCCCCCATGATGCCAAGGCCAGATCATCTGTTATCCGAGGGGACCCCCATCCCTACATGGCATTGTAGCTGCCTGTGGCTTGTCCGTCTCCCCCACTGGACCACACATTCCTGGAAAAGGTGTCATACCACATTATATGCCTAGCATCCAGCCCAAGGAAGGTGCTAATAAATATATGTGTGGAATGAACTGAGAGTGACTCTAAATGGTGCCTTCAGAAGAGCCGCTTAGGGAAAGCTAGGGCTCCTTGTTTGTGAGGGAGCTACACTTTGGATAGCATTGTCCCCTGGGTCTTCCCCCATATCAGGGTGAATGCGGCTCTGGGAAGTTTCCGGCTGCCTCATTCCAGGCTTTGCCTTGGCTCTTCCCATCTTATACAGGATCCCATGGGAACACTAGACCAGCCTGAGTCCCAACCTGCCCATCACTGATAGCCATCATGGCCAGATTGGTGGAGTATCTACTCTGTGTGAGACCCTGGAGGTATGACATACCTCATCTCATTTAATCCCACTTTATCTTTATGGCAATCCTTCAAAAGGGTTATAATCCCATTTATCAGGGGTAGAAACTGCAACTCAAAAATTTCAGTAACTTGCTCAAGGCCACACAATGAGACATGATGGACCCAAATCACTATGCTACAAACATCTTGAGGATGGGATTGCACTGTGTTCCCTATTGTGTCCTCCATACCCTGCCCACGCTGTGCAATTTTGAGTATTTGTTGAATGAATGAAACAAGATTTTCTGACTCCGAAGCTCAAATGCACTCTAAGCCTCCATTGCCCCATCTGGAGATAACATGGAACTCACGGGCTTGGTGTGAGGTTGAGATGGGTCCTGGCGATATGTTTGGTAGACACAGGGGTACGTAAGCCACCTTCCTTCCAGAATTCCCCAAATCCCAGACTGCAGACAATGCTTGCATATCCATTTGAAGAGGTTTGGCCTTCAGAACTCAGCTCAGTTCCCATTAGGGCTCATTTGTGGGTCAGATCTGATACTTAAAACTGGCATTGTCACCTGCCACGAGGCAAACAGGCAAACCTTCCTTGAACAAGGAAAGCTGAACAAACTCCCTTTATTCAAGACTCATCTGAAAACTGCTCAGTCCCTCCAGCCACACCTCCCAGCTCTACTCCCTCCCCACTCCAATGCCCTTTGTCAAGGAACTCAGAGGAAGTGAAAGGTTAACTGAAAGGAGCACGTGTTTGTTGCCAGAATAAGTTAGTGGTGGGGTTGCGGTCTCAGCCATCGCTGCTCAAGTTTCAGCTGCTGCGGCCACACAGAGCAGGCCTTGTTCTTTCATGAAACTTCTAGTCCCAGTTTTGTTCCAGGGATGTGGCGACTTCAGCAGGGCCTTTGTGGCAAAGAATCTTCCTGGACAATAGGGCCACCCTCCTCCAAAATGCTTGCTCCACCCTGGAGGAAGAGCCCAGGCCCACAAACTGCATGGCTGCCCAGCACTGATGGACATGGAAAGTTCCATGAGGCCTAGCAGAAAAGGAGGGCTCGGGCCTCCTCCACTGTGCCAGGCCCTTCTTAGGCCAAGTCACCATCCCGAAGGAAGGCTGCCTCCAGCCCTCACCTGGAGGTGCCGACATCAGCCACGTCCACTTGGGGACGTGAGGGGACACAGACCCACTGAACTGTCTCACTCAGAAGCTGGCTTTTTCTGCCTGCTGCAGCTAATGACCCTTCTTCATCTAGAGCACCAAGACTATTTTATGACCAGACACAAGAGTTCAATAGGGGACGGTAAGAGCGGCAACAGAATGAAAGTTTATTGAGCCTTTACTGAATGCCAAGTGCTGTGAGAAGAACTTTAATAATAATTAATATTTATTAAGCACCTACTAGGTCCCAGGCATCCTGTTAAGCACTTTATATGTATAATTTCATTGTATGTCCGTAACAGTCTCATAAGGTAGGTAGGAATATTGTCATCCTTATTTTACAGATGAGAATCTGAGGTTCAGAGAAGCTAAGTGACTTGCCAAAGGTCCCACAGCCTGTAAGTGGTGAGCTAGGATTTAAATGTGGGATTTGAATCTATGTCTGTGCAACAGAGAAGCCTATATTCTTTGTTTCTTTATTGAGGTATAATTGACATACAGTATACTGTACATATTTAAAGTGTATAGCTGATAAGTTTCAGCATATGTGAAACCACCACCACAATCAAGATAGCGAACATATTCATCAGCCCAAAATTTCCCTCATGCCCCTTAGTAGTACCTTTATCCTGTCCCCAAGTAACCACAGATCTGCTATGACTATATTTTAGTTTGCAACTCCTAGAATGTATGGTTTCTAGAATCATACAGTATGTACTCTTTTTTTAAAAAAATATAGCTTCTTTCACTTAGCATAATCATTTTGAGATTCACCTGTGTTGCTGCATGTATCATTACTCCATTCCTTTTAATTGCTGAGAAGTATTCCATTGCATGGATGTACCAGAATTTGTTTATCCATTTCTCTGTGGGTGGACATGTGGGTTATGTCCAGTCTCTGGCTGTTGGAAATAAGGCTGCTATGAACATCTGTGTACAAATCTGTGTATAGACATATACTTTCACTTCTCTTGGGTAGACACCTAAGAATAGGCTAGATCATATGATAGGCTGTATATTTAACTTTTTAAGACACTGCCAGCTATTTTCCAAAGTGGTTGTACCATTTTGCATCTCCACTAACAGGGTATGAAGATTCCGATTGCTCCAGATCCCTGTCAACACTTGGTATGGTCAGTCTTTAATTTTAGCCATTCTAATAGGTGTGTAGTCATACCTCATCTTTTCATGTGCTTATTTGCCATCATGTATCTTCTTTGGTGAAATATCTATTCAAATCTGTTGCCCACGGTTTTAATTGGATTTTTTGAGTTCTTATGGTTGAGTTTTGAGAGTTTTTTATATATTCTGCATACAAGTCCTTTATCAGATATATTATTTGCAAATATTTTCTCCCAGTCTGTGGCTTGTCTTTTCATTCTCTTAACAGTGTCTTTTGAAGAGCAGAAGTTTTTAATTTTGATGATTTCCAATTTATCAGTTTCTTCTTTTGTGGATGGTGCTTTAGTTGTGATATCTAAGAAGTGTTTTCCTAACTCAAGATTGCAATGGTTTTTTCCTATGTTTTCTTCTAGAAGTTTTATAGTTATAGTTTTTACATTTAGGTCTATGATTCATTTTATGAAAATTTATGGTGAAAATTTTTGGTGAATTGAAGTTTTTTGGGGTTTTTTGCATATCCAATGTTTCAACAGCATTTGTTGAAAAAACTATCCTTTCTTCATTGAATTGTCTTTTGCCAAAAGTCAGGTGTCCATACATACATGGGCTTATTTCTGTACTCTCCGTTCTATTTCTTTGATCTATTTGTCTGTCTTTATGCCAATATCACACTGTCCTGATTACTCTAGCTTATAGTAAGTCTTGAAATCAAGTATTGTTCATCTTGCTCTGGTTTGTTCTTCTTTGCAAACTTGTTTTGGTTGTCAAGGTCCTTCACACCGCCATATGAATTTTAGAATCAGTTTGTCAATTTCTATGAAAAAATATGCTGGGATATTGATGAAGTGCATATCCTTAATTACATGCTAATCATATTTAAATTTTACCAAAAATCTTTGAGTTTGGCATTATTATTACTATTTTATAGATAAAGAAACCAAGGCTCATACAAGTTACAGAATATCATTAGTGATAGAGTAAAACTTGAACCCAAGTCTGCTGTAATTAGTTTTGTGTGTGTGTGAGGAAGATTGGCCCTGAGCTAACATCTGCCAATCCTCCTCTTTTTGCTGAGGAAGACTGGCCCTGGGCTAACGTCCGTGCCCATCTTCCTCCACTTTATATGGGATGCCGCCACAGCACGGCTTGACAAGCGGTGTGTCAGGGTGCGCCCGGGATCTGAACTGGCGAACTCCAGGCCGCCGCAGTGGAGTGCAAGCACTTAACAACTTGCGCCACCTGGCTGGCCCCTGCTGTAATTATTGCTACCACTACATCACAGTGCTTGAAGAAGCTAGCTGGGTCATAAATGGTTTCCCAGCCTTCAGCTGGCATTTCCCACTGGAACACTTTTGGGTTGGATTCAACACCTGAAGCCATCATTTGATGTTTACTTGATTGCAAAATAGATCTTCAAAAACATATCCTTCATGCTACCTCCCTCTGACCCTCTCTTCATCATCATTTCGTCAGTGAATGGGAAAAACACATTCTTAGCTATGCATATAGTACCTTCCCTCTCAGTCTCACTAACCATTATCATAACGAGAACTTGCTCACCAGATTTGTTTACAAATGCTCAAATATCCATCTTTTTACAAATCATGTCACTCTCCTGCTCAAAAACAACCAATGACTCCCCAATGCTACTAAAATTAAGTTGACTTATGGAATCATGCACATTTAGACTGCACAGAGACCTTAGAGATCATGTATACCAAATAGTAAAGAAGCAATGTTCAACCCTGTTGTTTCAGATGAGCTGATTACCAAGGAGAGGAAGTGACTTTGATGCAAGGAATCTGTAACTCCACCTCTCTTAGGAATTCTAGTTTTGATTTTGTTTGGTTTTGAGTTTTGTGTCAGGATTTTGATTGCAATCTGCTCTTTGCTTCTAAAAATGTAAAGGATTCACTCTGACATTCAAGGTTCTCCTCAATAGCATTCCACCCATTCCCTGTCCTTCTACCATATTCCAGGCAACTAGTGTCCACATCATCAGGGCCTTTCCTGATCTCTATGCCTTGTTTTCTGTTGCCCTCCGCCAGTGATGAACTCTCCTTTTCTATCCATTTCTTTCTGAGAAATGCTCCCTCTCCATCATTTGAGGTGGATCTCAAATGCTACCTCTTCCATGAAACCTTATCTGATTCCCCCAGTTGTATGCATAGGTTCTCCACCCACCTCCCCAAGATCCCACCATCCTGGGTCTGAGATGAAAAATAACTTGGATGAGATTAACAGTAGATTGGTGACTACAGAAGAGAATATTAGTGAATTTGATGATACAGCAACAGAAATACAAAATGAAAGCTAAAATGAAACCCAGAGAGATAAGAAGAGAGCAGGAAAAAATGAACAGATGATCAGTGAGCTGTGGGACAGCTCTAAGGGACCTAATATGTGTATAATTGGAGTCACAAAAGAAGATGAGGGGATGCACAGGAAAATATTGAATAAATAAGGGCTGAAGTTTTTCTAAATTTAATTTTAAAAAAAATTATATACTCACAGATCCAAGAAGGTCAACAAACTCCCAAGCACAACAAACATGATGAAAAGTACAACAAGGCATATTCTAATCAAATTGCTTAAAACCAGTGGTAAAAAGAAAACTTTCAAAGCAATTAGAGAGAAAAGACACAGCATGTACAAAGGAACAAAGAATAGAATTACAGCAGACCTCATATTGAAAACAATGCACCTCCGAAGACAGTGGAGCAATGTCTTTAAAGTTCTGAAAAGGAAAACCAACTTAGGATTTGTTACCCAGAGAAAAAAGCTTTGAAAAATGAAAGTGAAATAAAGACTTCTTCAGATATAAAAGCTGAAAGAGCTCACCAGCAGCAGACCTACACTACAAGAAATATGAAGAGAAATCCATTAAAAATGATGCCAGATGGAAATGTGGGTCTACAGAAAGCAATGGAGAGCACCAGGAATGGTAACTACATGAATGAGTGTATACGATTTTTCTTATTATTTAAGTCTTTTTCAAAGATCATTTTTTTTCCGAAGAATTCTTTTTTTTTTTTTTTTTTTTGTGAGGGAGATCAGCCCTGAGCTAACATCCATGCTAATCCTCCTCTTTTTGCTGAGGAAGACCGGCTCTGAGCTAACATCTATTGCCCATCCTCCTCCTTTTTTTTTCTCCCCAAAGCCCCAGTAGATAGTTGTGTGTCATAGCTGCACATCTTTCTAGTTGCTGTATGTGGGACGCGGCCTCAGCATGGCCAGAGAAGCGGTGCGTCGATGCGCGCCAAGGATCCGAACCCGGGCCACCAGCAGTGGAGCGTGCACACTTAACCGCTAAGCCACGGGGCCGTCCCACAAAGATCATTTTTAAAAAGATAATTGCCTGTTTAAAGCAAAAATAATAACAATGTATTGGAGAATTTATAAGGTAAGTTTAAGTAAAATGTATGATGGCAATAGCACAAAGGTAGAGAGAACATAAAATGGAAGTACACTTCTGTAAGATTCTTATATTATATGTGAGGTGTAATATTATTTGAGTGAAAGATGTGCACCATAAACCGAAAGCTAACATTAAAATTCAAAACAAAGAGGTATAGCTAACATGCCAATAAAGGAGATATAATGGAATCATAAACTATATTCAATTACTTCAAAAGAGGGAGGAAAAGGGAAATAAAAAGTCAATCAGACAAGCAGAAAATATCAAGATGACAGATTTGAAACAGCAAGATGATAGATTTCAACCCAACATATCAATTATCACATTAAATGGAAATGGTCTAAACTCCTGAATTCAAAGGCAATGTATAAAGCAAATGTATTAGACTTTTAACAGTTGGTGAGTATGGGTGAAAAGTGTATGGGAATTGTTGTCACTTTTCCTGAAATTTTTCCGTAACTTTGAAGTTATTTTAAAAATAAAATTAAAAAATATAACCTTTATAATTATTTTTTCAAAAGCAGTAAATGTTTTTAAAAACTCGTACATCTCTTTTCCTAAGGTCACGTAGGATCTTGCTTTTCCGTCTTGCTGACCACTGGCAGGGTTGTGCTCTGCAGAGAGCACTGGACAGGGAATCACGAGACCTGAACTCCACTCCTACCATGCGTTTGACTTGACCTCTCCGAGCCTCAGTTTTCTCATCTGAAAACGGACACAATTAAACCTCCCTCACAATATGATTGTGAGAAATATGCAAGGATGCCCCATGCCGGCAAATCATGGGTGCCCAGTGAAAGGCATGCCACCCAACGAAGAGCCTAAAACCAGGCCATCTCAACCCTGCAAACTGCAGCTGAGAAAGACCTCGCTCAGGAGCCAATGACACGGCCAGAACCAGGATGTTGCCAGGGGCAGCCATTGCCCAGCTCCAGGTCTATCTGCTGCCCTCGCCCACCCCCAGGGCATCTTTCCTGATGGCTTTCTCTGGGAACCATTCACGTGCAGAACACATGGATGTCCCCCTCCCCAAACCAACACTGAGGGAGAGGATGCCCAACCACAGACAAATAGTGAACCCCCATGTTGCTCCCATCAGCTTCATCCTTACTGCCGTGGTCGAGCTGAGACCCCGTCACTTTACACCTGGACTATGGTAAAGACCCATATATGGCCGCCCAGCCTCCAGTTTTGTTCTAACTGCCAGCTCCTCATCTCTGAATCCACTCTCCTCTCCATACCATGGTCAAAATGATCTTTTGAAAAAGCAATTCTGACCATGTCTCTTTCTTGCTCAGAACTCGTCCATGGCTCTCCAACACCTTCAGGATAAACATCTAAACTCCTTAGCTTGTCACAATTTAACCCAAACCTGACTCTTCACTCTCACCCCCTAGCCTTTCCTCCTTCCTTGACAAAGACACATACTTGACTCTAATCACACCAGGCCAGCTTCTGCTATCTAGCTCCCTGTATGACATTAGTGAGCAACCATTATGTGCCAGATACCACGCTAGGTGCATTTTCACTGTAAACTTTCTAAATTACCACGATTAAGCAAGGCTTATTACGCCAAAAGTGAAACATGACAGTTCACTTTTTGAAGGATGTCCTTCAACGCAGATCACATGCCACCTCCTCCACAGAGGCCACCTAGGATGCATTGGCTCTCTGCCCTGTCTCCCTACAGCACTCTATGCTCCTTTTCAGAGCACTGGTTCTCTAAAGTTACTTCTTGCCTGTGATCCAGGATTATTACTCTTTTCCTCATGTTCAATCCCTACCAAACTGTGTGAGCCCCTTGAGCTGAGGGCGCACGTTTTGTTCACCTCTGTCTCCCCAGGCTAGGAGTCAGAACTGAATGGAACCGAACCCCCAGCGCCTGGAGCAAGCTCCTGACAACTCAGCCCTTTCCAAGGGTTCAGGCGCGCGAGCGCAGACACTCCCCCCGCACCCACCCACACATTTCCAGGGCCCTGCCTGCGCCCCAGCTGCCAGACTTTAGGGTGTTGCTGGCACGTGCCTTGGAGGGACGTGAAGCAGGGGCCTCGGGACAAGAGAAGTTATAAAGTTCCCAAGATTGCGGGGACTGTAGGGCGTCCTGGTCCCTACGTGGATGCCCGCGGGCTGGTCTCTGCCAAGCCTTTCCGCCTCTAGTTGATGGCGTCTCTTGACATTCCGGCAGTTGCGGATCCAGCGTGTGTGCTCAGGAGAGAGAGTGGGGCTCGCCGGAATCCGTGCTCAGGATTCCGGTGCGCAGGAAATGCGGAGGCACTGCCCCTGTCCCTGGGCCTGGGCCCGGGCCCGGCAGAGGGGTAGAGGAAGTCGCTCCAGACCTTGGCATCTGCAAGCCAGCTCCTTGGCCCAGGATGTGATATAAGGCAACACGCTTCAAAACGCGGACCTCGGGTCCTCATTTGTAAAGGGAGGATCACAGTAGTAGAGCACAGGGTTGTTGTGACCGTGGAATGCGCCGCTTCTGTAAAAGCTCTTGCGGGGGCGGTGCACAGGTTGATGCGTAATGCAGGAGACAAGTAGAAGAAATGGAGAATTCTCATGGATGGAAACAATTGTTTTTGCTGTTGTGTGTGTGTGTCTTTCCTTGGGCGGAGGGTGGTGCTGATTTTGTTTGTCCTTCAACAGTAGCAATAATGTTCTTTAAAAGCCTTCTAGGATGGGTGGGGCAACCTGGAGGGAGTCTGCCCACAGCCACTCTCCACAGAGCCTCAAGCAACTCCCCTTCCTTTTGCGGCCTCAGTTTCCCCCGCTGTGAGTGAGGAAGTGGAACCCCCAGCTCTGGCACGCTTTTTGTCAGCCGTTTTATAATCCCTCCCACCTCATCCCACACACACGCACAGAAAAGGCTTTAGGAATGCAAAAAGGAGCGGGGTATCATGCAGCAGAGTGTATTTGGAGGGAAGCGTCCAGCCTTCTTCTCTCAATCTGCCTGGCATGGTTTTCCGACAGGACAATGGACCAGATTCAGTACTGGAACTAGTCAGAGGTGTGTTCTGGTGGTGTGGAGGGAATCCGGAACTGACCTGTCTTTGATGTTTCTGGAGGTGGTATGGAAGGAGGAGGTACAGTGAGGCAGGGTGGGCAGGGTGGCCCCCACCTTCTTAGAACATACACCTGAGCCTGCGCGTTGATACAGACTCATAGACAGTCCTCCCGTGGTCAGCCCCTCCGCCCCTCATGCTCAGGAGAGCACAGTGGAGCCCAGGACTACACGTTGGCACTGGCAGAGCCCCAGGAGACACGAGACCAACTCTGTCCTTTGACAGAGCCAACCCTGACGCCAGAGCACGGAAGGGTTTGCCCAAGTCAGGGCAGAGCTGAGATCTGTCTGTGCCGCTGCATTGTAACCATGCCCTGCTGGACAAACAGCGCATTGGCTTTAAATGCCAAGGGGAAGTTTCAAAAGCAGGAGGCTGAAAACAGGTGAAACTAATCTATGCTAGAAGTCCGTGTAGAGGTCACACTTGCAGGAGGTGATCCCTGGGAGGGAGCACAGGTGGGCTTGTGGGAGCTGGAAATGTTCAGGTTCTTATCTGCTTGATACAAGGGTGTGGCCGTTTGTGAAACTTCATAAAGCTCTACAGATGATATGTGCACGTTACACTTCAATAAAAATATATTTAAAAAAAAATGAACTGAAAAGAGAGAGGAAAGGAAGCGTGTGGCTTAGACACTGTGTTGGGCAGCCCCCCGGGGCCCGCAGGAGCGAGCCGGGCATGTCTAACACCCACGCTGTGCCCCGGGATGGGGGAACGTTGGAGGGCCAGCCGCCTGTGCATATTGGCAGAGCAAACACACGGGCCTCTGAGCACACTGTCCTCTCTGTGTACACAGGGAGTTAGGCCAGGCTCCACCGAGCTGCACTTCATGGTAACAAAGACAACAATGCCACCATCTCGTAATTGTCAACAGCATCACCGCACTCAAGTCTTTGGTCCAATATTTGCGGAGCCAGAGGAGCCACATCTACTCTCCAATATTGACTTAGATTCATCACTTACCAGAAAAAGCGGAGCGCCCAGGCCTGCCTGCTCACAGGCCGTGGGCTTCGGGAAGTGCGTGGCCTTAGGCGGAATGTGTGGGGTCTCGTTTGTCACTATGATCTTACCCATACACCCTGGGAGCCAGGCTGCAGAGAGGTCACGCATTTCCAGACTGCTGATTAAGATTGCCTAAGGTCCTCTGTAAATCCAAGATTTGGGGGGAAAGGAGCTGGGAAAAATGAAGCATTAAGTTCACCTTCCTGAACTGAAGTTTTCAGGAAATGACAATTGGAAAGTTTTTCTTAGTGAAGAAGTTTTCTTTTTCCTAAGAAAAAGAAATTTCTTTTCCATAACTGGGTTAAACGGTATAAATGCCAAACATGTTAGCCTTCTAGTTTGGGATTTTCCTTCTCCCAGTAATTTCAGAGTGAGACACTTGACCGTTGACAAGTACAAGAGACTACTTTCCAGAAACTCGTGTTGCCGGGGGCAGCTCTGGCCCCCTTTGTGAGCTCCAGGCCCCAGCATCCTCCATGACCTGTGACCTCCTGGCTCCCAGCCTTGCTGTCAGCTGGAGAAGGGGGGGTGCTTGGAAACACTGCCTAGGGGCTCTGCTTTCCACAAGGGGCTGCCCCTCGCTGTAGGTGCCCCATCCCCGAGGCAGCCTTGCTGCCTGGTCAGGTGACAAGGAGCTTGGACATCTCTGCTCCCTCAGAGTGTTTCTTTCTTTCCCATTTTATCAGAATAGCTCTGCTGGGACTCCCTCCCTTGCCCTCTCTCTGCCTCCAGGGCCCACACATTCAACGAGGCCTCCAGTAACCATTAATTTAGCCAATTTCCTGGGCCACACCATTCCCCCGGGGACCCTACTTTGGTGGGCAGCAGTGGAACAAGACTCCCTGCTGTTTCCCTCCCTTTTAATTACACGGGGACAAGCTTCCTCAGGCTGACTTTGGGCGGCGAGCCCCAGGCCAGCCTGGCTGCCCTCCACGAAACAATGCACACATGTTCCGGAGAATTCCCTCCTCGCCTAATCCGGCTGGGAAGAAAAGGGCTTTTCTTCTTGTTGTCAAAGGGGGTCTTCGATGCTAAGATACCATTTTGTGTCTCAAGTCATGTCACGGGACTTCTGCCTCGGCCTCGCTGCCTACTCTTTAGAAATGAAAGACGCAGTCCTTGCTTCACCTCAGGACAAGTGCCCCCCACACTGCCCTCCTCTGAAAATAAAGGGGGTCGGGGGCCAAGGGAATCAGAAAAAGCTCCCGACTCCCACTGTGCCTTTCTCGTCCCGGCAACCTCGGCTTTCTGGACTATTTGCGCAACGGATGAGTAGGGAGGGCTGAACCTCACCTGCTGATCTCAAGGGTCATGAATATTCTTATAATCCCCTGGAAAGAAGGGTCCTTTCATTAAAGAAGCAGATTCCTCCTGGCGGCCTTGGGGCTTGCCACCCTCTCCCTCCCACCCGCTAACCTCCTCTCTGCCTTCCTGCTCCATAGCTCTAGCTCCCACAGGCTTCACTCTTGGCGTAGGCCGGACGGAGAACCAGATTTTCGTAAAGCATTGCTATGCTGCTTTTCATCACTAATCCATGCCTCTATTTTATAGATGAATTAAAGGAAATAACAACAAAGAAGCTACAGACATGCAACCGGCTGCTCAATGAGGGGCTGCTTTTAGTACACAGAGGAGAACAACCTTCCTGCAGCCCTGATGGCTGCATGTGCTTACATGTTTACCTCACTTGGCAAAAGGATTGGAGGTAGCTTTCTGGAAATACCCACAAAAATTCAGATGAAGAAATCAAAGATAAATGGGGGGGGGGCAAAATGAAATCAAGGCAGAGGAAAGTTTAGTAGCATGGACATGTAAATGTAAGTTTCCAGACGAGAGCAAGGGTAAGCTGAGAATTTAGTTTGGGGCTTCCTAGCAGCCAAAGGAAAAGGGGAAAAATGGTCAGTAGAAGGTCAGAGCATACCAGTTGCTCAGGGGAAGTATGGTTCTCCCTGATACTGAGGCCTGAGACTCTCTATCTCAGGTGGATGGTTATCAAACAAGTAAAAACACTATGTGCTGCCTTAAAAATGTCATCCCTAATATAACAGTTTCATTAAGCTTTACTTTAAAATGGTTTAAAACTAAATTCTCTGCATATTCTCAAGAGAAATAAAGAACCGTATGGCAACCCAAGTTTTCTGCAGAATCCATAAGTGCAGCCCACTGAGTCAGTGCCGTGAGGTAAGACCCTCAGGGGCTGGCCTCAATACACATCAATGCAAGAAAGTTGGGCTGTGAGCTGACTGATAGCTCTCCGAGGCCAAATCCAACAGCACGCAGCTCAAACACATCGGTTCGAGGGGGAGGAATCCACAGAACAGAGCTGGGCAGCTCCATGGCCTCATGGGGGCTGGACCTGGGAAGCAGGGGGCTTATAGGTCGGGGTAACCCTGGGCTCCACAGAAAGCGTGGAGGAGACAGGTCTGGAGAACAACATCCAGGCGTCAGCGTGAGGGGAAGCCGCGGGAGAGGGATAGGCTTCCGTCAATATTTCTCACACCTTTCTTATTCTTGGTTTGGCAACAACTATGGATGGCTCTTCATTTAAACCAACAAGGTATCATAATAATAACTAATAGTTTTGAACACTCACCATGTGTTGGACACTTGGAAAGGGCTTTAAATGTGTTATGTTATTTTAACCTTGAAAACTCTATGATGTCAACTATACACACACACATTTTTCTTTTTTTTGATGAGGAAGATTGGCCCTGAGCTAACATCTGTTGCCAATCTTCCTCTTGTTGCTTGAGGAAGATTGTTGCTAACATCTGTGCCAATCTTCTTCTATTTTTTGTATGTGGGATGCCACCACAGCATGGCTTGAAGAGCAGTGTGTAGGTCTGCATCCAGGATCTGAACCACTGAACCCTGGGCCATTGGAGTGGAGTGCGAAAACCCAACTACTACACCACCAGGCCAGCCCCACACATTTTTTTTTAATAAGCTGAGGAATCCAAGGCTTAGGGGAGAATTTGTCTGACACCACAGTTAGCAAGTAGCAGTGCCAGGATTTTAACCCAGTTCTGTCTGTTTGCAGGGCCCTCAGTCTCCACCAACAAACCATCCTGGGAAGAAAACCATACTAGACATCAGGGGACCTGGAAGTCATTGGTTCTGAGATCATTGCTGCAACAAACCAGCTTTGCTGTTCTCCTTCAGGCGTTCATTTTTGCCATATTTTCCAATAGAGTTTGAGTCTCTAAAATCCTTCATAGCTCCCACAGTCAGATATACTTATACATTCATTAGGTAAAAATTTACTTTGCCAGGCACTGTGAGGTGGGAAAATCAGATGTTCCATCTCATCTCTCAGAATCTACAGTCTAAGTAGGGAAGATGGACACTGAATAAATAACTAGAAATGTGACATGTACTAGGAAAGCAAAATTTAGGCTGCCACAGGGCATATCAAGGAGAACTATTAGGCTGAGTAGGGGCTGGGTCAGGGAAGAGCTCCCAAAGGAGGTAATAATTAAGCTTAGCCCTGAGGATAAGTGTCAGTTAGGCAAATGGGGGATTGAGCGTTGAGAAGAGAATGTACAAAAGCCTAGGGCAGCATAGAGTGTATTGATAGACCTGAAAGTTCATGTGACTGAACACAAGGAGAAAGGAGGCTGAAGAAGGCAGGGGCGGGTCTCGCTGGACCCTGGGAGCCCTTGTTGGTGATTTTGGACTTTCTCACAAAGACAGTGCCAATCAATGGAAGGGTTTGAAGCAGGAGAATAACAATCGTATGTGTGCTTTAAAAAACTCATCTGGCTGCAGTATGGAGGAAAGCCAGAGAGGCAATGAGTTAGGAGGCTCTATAGGAGAGCATGGCTAGGGCCAGGGCGGTAACAGTGGAGATGGAGAGGCATGGATGGATTTGAGAGATGCTAATTGATAGGCCTTGATGGATGATTTGGTGTGAACATTGAGGGAAGAGGAAGAGGCAACGATGACTCCTAGTTTTTGGCTTAAGCGAGAAGGTAAGTGTTATTGCCATTGAGTGAAATAGGGCAGAATGGAGAGAGTGCACGTTAGGGAAGATGATAATGAACTTAGCTATGAGAGTCCTTTGAGAAATGCAAGTGATAGTGTTGAATAGGCATTGGGTGTCATTGGTAATTAAATGATCATTGAAGCTATGGGAGTGGATGAAGTCTAGGGAGGGAATATAGATTGGAAGAGGATCAGGACAGAACTCTGAGGAATTCCAACACTTGATGTTGAGCAGAGGAGGAAGAACTGGCAAAAGAAACATAAAACAGCCAGAAAGGTAGAAGGAAAATCAGAAATGTGTGCTGTAATTTTCAAAGAGGGAGTGGTCAACAGTGCAAAATGCAGTGATGGGTCAAGTGAGATGTGGCCTGAAGACTGTCCAATGATGTAATGACATGGATGCCACTGGTGTCCTTAGAGACAGTAGTTCTTGAGAGTGGTACAGCTAATTTGAACATGCAACTCACATGACAACAACAACAACATTTGCCAGACTGCCTCCTAACAAACACTTGTCATTGATTTAAAATATATTTTGAATTCAGGCTAAGAAACTAAGATAATTCTCATGAGGAATGCATTGCTATTTTAAACAAAGGGTCTGATCCTATAGCTAAACCTCACAATATAAAGCAATGATTTTCAAAGTTTTAATCTCTTGAAAATTATTGAGTACCCCAAAGAGTTTTTGTTTGATTGTTTAATCAATGGGTTATGTCTATTGATATTTAATATTTGATATTGATATAGTAGAAATGGAAACTAAGAAATATTTAAAATATTTACTCACTAATTTCAAAAAATAAAACAATTTCATGTTAACAAATTACATTTCTTATAAAAAACAAAAATATGCAGCAATAAGAGTAGCTTTTTTTCATTTTTGCAATTCTCCTTAATGTCTGGCTTGATAGAAGATAATTGGATTCTTTTTATCTGCTTCTGCATTCAATCTATTGCAATATGTTGTTGTTTTTTTTGTTTTTGTTTTTTTTTTATTTTTCCCCCAAAGCCCCAGTAGATAGTTGTATGTCATAGCTGCACATCCTTCTAGTTGCTGTATGTGGGACGCCGCCTCAGCATGGCCGGAGAAGAGGTGCATCGGTGCGCGCCTGGGATCCGAACCCGGACTGCCAGCAGCGGAGCACGTGCACCTAACTGCTAAGCCACAGGGCCGGCCCAGCAATATGTTGTTTGGTGGAAGTATATGAAGAAAACCTGGCCTTACACAGTAATGTAATTAGAAAAGAGAAGGAGATTTGAATAGCCTTTCAGGTAATTGTGAATCTTTGATACAACACCAACACTTGGCAAAGGTTAGTTGCAGTGTGGAATCTGAACCCATATCAATGAAATTCTCATCCTCTGTGACATAAGATCCATTGGTCTACCTTCCACTTGGAAAGGATCTTTCCTCACACCTGATTTGGTCCCATCATATATTAGCCATTCAGAAAATATTGGTTTCCTTGGATATGCAGATCTTCCAACTGACATATTTCTTTTTACAGTATTGAAAAATCACATTCATTAGTATCATCCATCTCTTCAGAAAAAGATCGAGAAGTTGTCAAGCTCATTATGTTTTTCCAAATTCTCATTTTTGCTTAAATGTGTAGATTTTATCTTTGGCAACAAATACAGCAGAGTTGCTTTCCTTGAAGTGGCAGGTTCCCTCCACTTGTTTTTGAGAAAATATCTGCTATATGATGAAGTTTGAATTACTATAGTTCATCAGTCATTCTTTTAAGCAAAATGGTGTTCCTTGCAAAAAGTGATAGTTTAGGTCCCAGATCGAATAACTGGACAAGTACTTTTCTTTAGGATGATGACGATCATCATCATTTGAGTGCAGAGTGTTTTACATGGACCTCCTAATTTGTCACACAGACTATTAAAAAGACATGATGTACTTAAGGGTTGAGATTTAATAAAATTAAAAATCAATAAAATAGTAATACAAATTAATAAAATAAATGAATAATTTTTACTATTTCATCAAGCCATTTTTTTTTTTTTGTGAGGAAGATCAGCCCTGAGCTAACATCCATGCCAATCCTCCTTTTTTTGCTGAGGAAGACCAGCCCTGAGCTAACATCTATTGCCAATCCTCCTCCTTTTTTTCCCTTTTCTCCCCAAAGCCCCAGTAGATAGTTGTATGTCATAGCTGCACATCCTTCTAGTTGCTGTATGTGGGACGTGGCCTCGGCATGGCCGGAGAAGCAGTGCGTCGGTGTGCATCCTGGATCCAAACCTGGGTCGCCAGTAGCGGAGCGTGGGCATTTAACCACTAAGCCACGGGGCCAGCCCCCATCAAGCCATTCTTTAAGTAAAACTGGCTTTTTTTTAAAACGGCGAGTGCATGGTGGTGAAGATGACACAATGTCCATTAGTACAGTTTGATGCCACTGCTTGGATTCACGCTAAGCAGTGCGAGCCACCGCTGCACCGCTGCATTTGCACAACTAGTGGATGTCAACATAGCAAAAGGGGCGAAAAAAATACTCGTAGTATTATAAAATCATCTTGACCTTGTGACCACTGAAAGGGTCTTGAGGACCCCTGGGGTCCACAGACCACCTTTTGTCAACTGCTGGTGTAGAGGAAGACCTGGCATCTGAGAAGGTGGTTACTCGAGGAGAGACCCTCCAGATGCTGAAAGAAAAGGCAAGGATTTCCCTCTGAAAATGTTTTATATCTTGAGTACAGCTCTGAGAGCTAAAGGAATTAGAAATGCATCCTGTGCTGCAGCAATAAATATTTCAGAAATTTAGTTCTAAAATCAAACAATTTGATTAAGGTTAGGTAAATGCTTAAAATAAGCTGATAACTGAATTCTATTCATTTCATCACAAGTACTATCTTATCTACCATATTGACATATTTTAACCATCAAATGAGATAATAGCTCTGAAAGCTATATGCCAATTAAGGGAAGTTTTGCTTATAAAAGGCAGTTTTATATAAAAATAGAATCAAAGCTTTCACAAATATCAGCATTAGAAGGACCTTTAGTGAACATTCAATCAACTCTTCTTTTATCAATGAGGAAATTAAGACCAAAGATGCAAAGGACTTTCCAAGTTATAGCAAATCCTGATTATGGGTCCAATTTTTTGCCAACGGAAGTGAAAAGTTAATTGTTTATGTCAGGCAGCAAATGAGAAAAGAGATCACACACACACACGCATATAAACCTAAGCAAATGTATAGATAGTAGTAAACATTCATTTGTACATAACTCAATGTCTATATACTATGTTTTATAGACATGAACACTTTACTCATTTAAATAGTTTTTCAACATTTGTTGTGTGCCAGATGTTGTGCTAAGTGTTAGGGATATGAAGATATATAGCTTTCAGTTCCTGTCCTCAAAGATCTTTCTCTCTTATGAGGAAACACTTGAGTAGGTCAGCAATTCCAGAACACTATGCTGTGTTAGGACAAGCATGTGCTCGGGGTGCTAACGAGAAAGCAGCTCACTCAAGCGGGAGACAAGGGAGGAAGGAAGGGGTCACAGAAGTTTCCTAGAGGAGGTGGTGCTGGATCAGGGTCCCCAAGGGTGTATGATGGTTACCAGAGCAAGGAGAACATTCCAGACTGAACAGTGTGTGTAGGAAGGCAGGGTGAAAGAGCAGGAGGTTCTATGGCTCTAGCTATGGATGTGGGATGAGGGGGATGGCTGGAATCGCTGTGAGAGAGATCAGCAGATCCCATATCATGAACTATGTGCTAAAGATTTTGAACTTGATTTTGAAAGCTGTCTGGAGATAGTTTTAATCAAGTGATCACATTTGCATTTTAAATACATCATTCTGACAAGAGTGTGGAGGATGCATGGGAGAGAGATGAAAATGAAAGCATGTGGCAATAATGGAGGTGAGACACGTGGACCATCTGATGTGTGCAGAGACAGTAGGATGGGTACAAGAGATATTAAGATTAAAAACTACAGAAATTCGTGATTGGATTTGTTGCTTGGACCTGGGAAAAGGAGATGCCTTGGTGTCTGTCTTGTGCAGCTATCACCAAAATAGAGAAATCTATAGAAGGGACAGGTTTAATGGAGAACGGGTTGGTTGCATTTTGGACAGGTTGAGTGTAAAGTGTCTGTGGGACATGCAAGTGGATAGTTGGAGATAGGGGTTTGGTGGCTGGAGAGAAGAACAGGATGGAGCTAGAGAGTTGAGAGTCACAAGCAGACATGGCAGGGAGTTGACCAGCTGGAGAGAATGTGTGACTGAGAAAAAGAGAGGCAGAGGGAGAGCTCCAGGAAAAGCCAGCGTTGAGGAAGGTCTGCAAACAGTACTGAAAATCAGCAGCCGTTTTGTTATTAGAAGGAAAACCAGGAGAAAGTGGTGTCACAAAAGTATAGAAGTCAAAGAAATAAGAGTTTACAGAAAGAGAGAGACACAGAGAGAGAGAGGGGGAAAGGGAACAGATGTCACAAAGTATTAAATGGCCTTAAGGGATCAAGCAAAATAAGCATAAAAGTGTTTGGGGGAATTAGCAGCATGGGGGGCACTGGTGGCCTTAGTGAGGGGCAGTTGGCCGAGAGGCAGTGGTGGTGGTAGCGAGGACATAGTGGGAGGAGTGCAGCTGGTAAGAAAATGCCAGCTTGGAGTGAGCTGAAGAATGAATGGGGGATGATTTCTCTCAAGGAGCTTGGCTGTGAACGAAAGGAAAGACAGTGCATAGTTTACAGATACATAGGGTTTACAGAAGACACCAATTTATTTCTAGATCCTGGGATTCAAAGACATTTAAAAAATTCATGTGCCTTATTTCTAGATAACTATATCCAAAGTACTCAGAACACAGTAAGTTTGAGAGATGGCATAAAATGAGAATGAAGGAAAACTCTTTCAAATTAGAAAAATATAAAAATAGTTAACGCAAGCAACCATATTGAATACTCTAAAATGCCAAAAATCCAAATTTCCTTATCCCCACATGGTAGATAAAGCACGGCCTGGTAGCCGGGCTATTAGTAGATAACAAGCCAATCCCTTTCTGCCATGAACGTAAGTATTCACAACTCGCACCCTCTCTCAGGCAGCCAATCTATAGCCTCTTTAAGAACCTGCTTTGGTTTTACGGCTCTCTGCCCTTCCCTGTTCCAGTGCAGGTTAACCCAGGCTCAGGCCCTTTCCCCTTGGCAGAGAGGAGCTGCTGGATGTGAGCTGTCTCCTTGGCAGTCAGGGGTATCCCAGGACAGGGCTGCCTGGTTTCCAAGGACTTGGGTGTGCTGAGGTGTGCCAATGAGCCAGCAAAGCTGCTTCTACGTGCAAACACTCCCGAGGAAACAGGAACTCTCTTACCTACAGCTCCCAAATGCCTGCCTTCTGAACTCACAACCTTTCAAATACCTCTGCTATCCCTCGCCAACAGTCATTTCTTCCTCGTGATTCCTACCGAGCAATGCAGGCCATTTGTAGTCGAGAAACGATTGATAGTATAGTGTGGTCGTTCCGTGCACAGAGCGGAAACCAGATTTCCAGGGTGGAAGTCCTAGCTTTGCCATTTAGAAGCTAAGCAAACTCTGATAACTTGAGCAACTCAGAGGTTCCATTTTTTTTCCCCTGTAAAATGGGGAAAATAGCAGTACCTGTCTCTCAGGGTCGTGGAAATTAACAGTATCCATTATAGGTTAAGAGCTTACAACAGAGCCTGACACATCATAATCACTCGATAAATGTCAGCTATCGTTATTTAGAAGGATTCAAGAGAGAAACACCTTGTACCTGGCTTGGAGGCAAACATTACAACGCTTTTCACTTAAAAGAGAATGTAATCTGGAAAATGTCTGCCTGACTTAGTTGGACCAGGAGGCATTTTCACTTGGTTTCCGGAGAAGGTCTTTAGATGCCGAGTTTAATCAATGGCAGAAATTCATCGGCTATCTGGGCTGAAGAAACCTTTGGGACTACCCAGCTCACTATCCCTTCACACCCTTGGTCCGGAGAAGGAAGTGGCTCTAATAAGGTCACTTATCCTCTGGGTGGCAGGGCCTGATCAGAAGCATATCTCTTTTGCTTCAAGGTCGTGTGCTCTGCTTTCGACCTTCCAAAGATACAAACACACGAGTTTGAACTCTGTATATGTGTGCGGGTCATTGCCTTTCCCTTCTCAGCAGCAACTTTCTTTCCTGGTAGAATTTCTCCAACTAGGATTGCTTTTTCTGGAACCAGAGATGACTCTTTATTACAAATCCAAGATGCACACACACACACAAACACACACACACACACACACACACACACACACAGCAGACAACTGACCCTCCTTTATGATAAAGCACCCTTTAGTTAGTGAGATAATTTTATTCAAGCTATGCAACAAACACGGAATAATTCCTAAGATTCTGGGCTACCTCTTCCTCAGTAAACCTTAAAAATAGAAGGTGCTCTGAATATTCAGAATTTACATAAATGTGTAAAATTGACAAGGTGCCATCCTTCCCTGCTGAAGTTCACCAGTGTGACTTTCAGAACCTGAAGAAGTTTGACGTTTAGACCAAAAGGCTTTTATATAAGTCTCTGCATCTTCAATCAGAGTTTTCTCTTAGCACTGGCTTGTCCATTGTGCTGGAAATAGTGCATACAGTTAGCTCTTAATGAACACACACTTTTTTGCCAGGCAGCTCACAAATGAAAAAGAACTGCCATCTCAGGATAGTTGAGCTGGGAAGGGGAGGGGGCTTTTAGCAGGCCCCCTGCCAGCCCATTCAATACCTACCCCTTTTTCTAAGCTCTGCAGTCAGACCTACGTGGGATCCCAGAAAGGCTTCGCCAGCTAGCCAGACTTGGAGGTTCAGGCAGCCTCTCTGAGCTCAGCTGACCTGCTGGTAAATGGTGATGATGCCTACCTTAGCAAGTTGTCAGAATATGTAAGGTAATATATTTAAAGGGCCTGGAATAAGGCTGGCATTTAATCAATGAGATTTTCCCTTCAGTCCACCTCATCATAAATGAAGCTAAAGCTCTATGCAGCCAAATGAAGCTAAAAACCTATGCATCTCTAAGGATGACCAGAAATCATGATATTTTCAGAAGCCCTTGGTAGTACTGTCTCTCAAATCCATTGCGGCCAGGGGGGAAAAGAAAGTTGCAGTTTAAATCAGAGGTTTCAAATGGTGACCCGTGGGTGGGCAGCAAGCTGGCTGTAGATGTTTCTGTCTGACTCACACACTATTTAGTATTTTTTTTTTTCTGAGGAAGATTCGCTCTGAGCTAACATCTGTTGCTAATCTGCCTCTTTCAGCTTGAGGAAGATTTGCCCTGAGCTAACATCTGTGCCCATCTTCCTATATTTTGTATGTGGGTCGCTGCCACAGCATGGCTGGAGATGAGTGGTGTAGGTCCGTGCCTGGGAGCTGAATCTGGGCCACTGACGCAGAGTGCGCCAAACTTAACCACTAGGCCACGGGGCTGGCCCCTAATATTTTTAGAATTAGCAGCTAACATTTAAAAGTAGGAAGGTTTCATGTGAATATCCAGATCCTCTAGGTCTTTTTACAAAATGCCTGGCTTCAGAGGCATTGAATTTGTGGCCCCTGATTTAAATCTTCACGGAACAGAAACAGTACTTGCCTGGGAGTCAGGAGACGTGAGTTCTGGCTCTACCACTAATCAAACAAGTTGCTTCTTCTCTCTGGGCCTCTTTTCTTCTTTTTTGCAAAACAAGAGCTATCATTGTTCTAAAATCACTTTCTAGAGAAACAAAGCAAATCTAAGGGTAAAAAACTGATATAACTCCCCTAGAAATCACACCATACTAGCCAGGTAGTAGAAAGCCTGAAAAATATTTCAGAACATATATAAGTAGTTGCACAAAGGATATCCAAACTGTAGGCATCTGTATAAAAGCCATGATAGTTCAGAAAGAGGAAAATATTTTTTAAAGGGAGAACTACTCTATTTTATCTATACACGGGAAGATTTACGCTTCCCACTACCAGATGTTGAACATGCAGATGTGCCCCATATCCATCTGCTCTAGAAATTTCCCTATTTCCACATTCCCAACTTGTAGTTTTGAGGGGTTGAGCATGCCACGCCTTGACCGCAGAGGCTTTCTGCTCCGCTGGCTTCAGACAAAGTTACCATTAACTCCCCAACCTGCAAGAAAATTATTTGACACAAAGGATTCCAAAATGTCCTCCTCTCCCCCTACAAGCCTGCAAACAAATGTTACAGGAATGAGGTCAGAAAGGAATCCCCCGCCTACCAGGCCTCTGAATTCATTTACCTACCTCAGAGCCCATTCAGAGCAAGGGGTGGGACCGGGAACAAGAGAGGCACAGAGGCCAAGTGGAGTTTGGGGGTCGAGCGCTACATTACAAGATTTGACAGGCCTTTGCCAGCCTTCAGCTTCTTTGTGTCTCTCACATAATAGAGAAACACAAACTGAGCAGCACACGATCTGTGGTTACACCCTCGGACAGAGCACACTCTTTGCAAATGCTAATAGTATTGTAGCATCCTGTCACCCGGGAACACAAAAAAGGATGTTGATTTTCACATGAACCAGAACAGGCCCATTGTACACAAGTTTGTGACCAACTTGTAGTATCTACACATCAAAAGCCCAGCCAATCATGGGGTACACAGCTGGCGAACCGCACCAACGGGGGCACCCCGTGGGGAGAATGAGATCCAAATGCCCCATCGACCGATATGGGGACAAAACACAGTACTTTTGACTTGAATGGAACTACAATCCCACAATCCCGATTCAGCAATGACTCTAGCAATTAGTATAATTAGCAGGAACGTCAATGTTTCAGGTATTTAAAAAGAGAAATCTGAATGTATGAAAGTGGGAGTGGCTTTGTGCTAGCGCTGAGAGCCTCCCATATGGTAGACGCAGTAAAGGGCAGGGATGTTCAATTAAGCATTCATATGAGGGATGTTCTGATACATGAAAAGATAAACTCACGAGACTGTTGGCAGGAAAGCATCTCACTCCATTCTAATAGTCTTGAGGAACTAGGAACTCTAAGGGCAAGAAAATTAAATAAAGAATATATATGACATTCTTGAAAATAAATGTAGTCAAAATTCTTAATAGCTAATAACTATAATAACCAATAGTTTTCCTTTCAAATGTTAAATTTATTAGAAATAAAAAGGCAGTCAAAATTTGGGAAAATAATATATTCAATCAAGGTTTTAAAAACTGGAGTAAAAATAATTCTTTATCTTAATAGTTGGGCTAACTCAAAAAGATTTAGTGAATCTGCATAGGTAAGATGGGAAAATGATTAATATGTTGAGGAGAAATTGCAAAGTACTCATTATTCCTAAAACTTAAGGTCTAGGGTAGACATGAGACTAGAGCCCCCTGTATCTCAATAGTGCCTTGTCCCCCAGGGCCCCACAGCGAACCACACATCTCTGCTGATATGGTTACCACACAAAATTCGGGTTCTCTTGCCGATGTGTGTAAATAAAAACCAATTAATTATGGCATCAGCTTTTGGGGGAGAAATCAGCTTTATTCTGTGAGATAGATCTGCAGGGAGAAAGGGGGCGTGTGCCCTCAGCTCTGTCTCCCCAATTTAGGATTTGGAGCAAAATTTAAAAGGTTAGGAAGAACAGGCTAGAATGCAGAAATGCCAGTGGGACAGGTTTCAATTGGTGCTCTTCAAACATTTAGGGTAAGGTTTTAAACATTTATGACAGGGTTCTAAACATTTGTGATGAGGTTCTAAACGTTTATGATAGGGTTCTAGACATCTTTGATGAGGTGGGGAAGGAATTTTAACACCAGATCTTCCTGAATGAGGGACCCCTCGCTTCTGATAAGAGGCGGACTTTCAAGTTCTGGTCGTGTCCCAGTCCTTGGGTTCCATGGAAAGGAAGATCTTTGGTTCCGTGGTCACTTCAGGTCACGATTTCTTCTTTTATTTTGGCTACGTGATTTTGCAGATTTTTTGAAAGACAATCCTTGATCACTTTGTTGATAAGAGATGGGGTCTGTTCGAACTGACTCTAAATGGGTCCGTGGCTACAATATTTCCATTGTTGTGATGCAACAACTGCCTCATGTAGTTAGGGAAAACCTATTCTGGGCCATTTCTGTAAAGTTAGCTCATTTTGCACTTTCTAGGTTTATCAGGGTCCTAATGTACTCCTAATTTCATAAATAACTTCGTTTTTCTAAAAGTACCTTTGAGAGCGAGCATATTTTGGAAAGTGCATAGGCTTGTAACCAGACTTGTTTTCAAATTTAGACTTTGCTACTAATATGACCCTGGGTGATTACTTAAAACCTCTCTGAGCCTATTTCCTCATCTATAAAATGGAAATACCACCAGTGAGAATGGATGCAAAACACAAGAACACTGGTTCCTTTGCTCTAGATTCAAGTTCTTAACTTCAAAATTCAAAAGGAAAACCAAAAACATTTCATGGGATCAATCCTCGGTAAGATACTGACAATTAAAAAGGCTTCAGAGGTGTTTCTAGATGGATCCCAAAATGCTAATGGCGAGTGACAGTACAGTTCTTTGTTGTGTTCTGAGTCCTGCTAAGATCTTTATAATGGCCCCTTAGGAGGGTGTGTTACCATCCCTGGAATGGCTGCAGACTGAGGCACCTCTCTGCACCTTTCCTCCCAACACACATCAGGCACCTCCTCCTCCTGCTCGTGTTGCTCAGAGCAGCGGGGAGGAGGATTCACTATTGCCACTGGGTCGTGCTATGTTCCTAAGGCATAGGTAAGGTGACTTCTGGTTTTTACTGTATATAAATTGATTGTAGAAAAAAATTATATACATTTGGCATACAAGGGGATTGGCTGTGTACCACCTGGAGCATCACGGACTGCAAGTTGTGAGAACTTTCAACTTAAGCCCTCTAGACAAATACATTTCTTAATGGAGAAGTAGTAAGCGTTGCATTCTGTTAATGATGCATGACTACTACTGTGTTACGATGTATGGAAAAGGGAAGTTAAAAACAAAAATGCAACACAAACTAAGGGAGCAGAAAAATGGATAGTTCATTCCCTAAGAGGTAAATTAATTTCAGCATTTCCTAGCAGCTGAAGCAAAGAAATAGGTAAGGTCTTGAGTTCTCTTTGACAGAGGGAAAGCAGCATATACATTTGTCTGGAGCAGCAAACTTCGCTGGCACTGAAGTATCTAGTAATCCTTACTTTAATGAATTTAAGTGATAACAGACATGTTATTAGGTTTTACTTCTGCAAAAGATACTGTGCATTTTCTTCAAATAGGTGTATCATATAGTATTTGTCTGTGAGAGCCCACAGCATGATATATTAAGAGGTAGGTAAAGGTAAGTAGTCCAGGCAGTATAGCTTTTTGATGATCTGGCCTAATTCCCAGATAAATTTTAGCAAAGCAAGAAGATGGAGTTCACCTATTCCCTACATACTTTCCCACAAATGTTAGAGGTCTCAAAGCTTTCGGCAAGTGTTAGATCATGTAAACCATGACTATATTTTCTGACAAGCGGATAAAATTCTACTTGCCATGTTGTTGCTATGTGATTTAGTGACTCCAAGAGTAAGCAGAATGGACATTCAGCTTAGAACATTAAGGACTGTAACTTGTAATTTAAGACAGCCATAAGACATGCCTCGTGTGGGGGGCTGCTGGCAGCGTCACGCGTGGTGACTGGGTCTTCAGTGAGGCCTCTGGCCTACTGTTTCTTAAAAAAACAACTTTTTGAATTTTCTAATACTTGGATAGGAACCAGGCTACACCTGTGTTAAGCAAATAAAAAAACAAATAATAATTATTTATCACAAAGAGTGAAAATCTGATTTAAAAACATTTAAAAGTTGCAGTTACCTTGCTGTCAGTGACTTGACCCCAAATGAACCTTAACACTGGTCCCACAGAATGTGAACCTGACAAGAAGTCTTTCAGAGAGCGATCATATATGCTCTCAATTTTCAAGCTAGTAACTCAACTCTGTCATTTCAAGATACATATTTAATCCAATACCTTATGATGTATGTTTTTTTTACCCTTACTTTATAAAAGTGTCTTCTTCAGGCTAAAGAGCACTCAACGTTTAAACTTTCCTGATACTCTCCTGCTTTTTAATCTTGGACAATTTTTGTAGTACTTGTCTTAACTCAAGTTTGCTACATCTATCAACTTAGTCTAATACATGCAGAAAATATGACTGGCTTAGTTATCACAAATTGGGTATGCTTATTATAAAACGCATTTTTTAATATAATTAAATAATACATCTGTATTATTTACAAGCACATGGTAGCTACCTCACTTTGAAAGAGATATTAATTCTTTAATTGGAAGTGTTAGAAGAAAACAGATACTCTATTAAATCTTTAGGAAGTAAACTCTTCAAACTGTTTTGATACATGAAGATTTTGAACTTGAATTGCACAAAGGATGAAAACTTAATTTAAAATACAACTACTTTTCAGGCCTCACACTAGGACTGGTCTGTTAGCTCTGATAAGTGAAAAAATGTGAATATGACTGAAACATGTTCTTCCCTACAAACCTTCTAAAGGAACTCGAAGACTGTCTCTTGACATTTATTCACCAGAAATATACCTTACTCCAGCTTTCATGTACTACTTAGTGAAGCACTTATGACTTTGAGTCTTTTCCTGCTTGACTTAGCCAACTATATGAATCCTCTGCCTTATTTTACATGTTTAATGATCGACAAATATTTAATGAGCATCCCGTATGAGCAAAGTTCTGGGAGGAATAAAAACGCGAGTAACGGGAATTCATAATCAGTTGGTAGAGGGAACTAAGTGATTTTTAAGGTTTCTCCTAGTTCTAAGACTTACGTATGACTTTTTAGTAAGCCTCATGTATGACTGAATATGTCAGCATCATCAACGAAAACAATGGCCATGGCAGCAAAATGCAATTAAACATTTTTTGTATATTTTACCAAAGAAAATACCAAAATGTTTTGACAAGTATGAAGACATGAAAAAAAGCATTGTTTGACCATGGATTATAACTGTGAAATGGGAGGCACGTGGAAAAGCAAGGATGCAGAGAAGAGCCACATTAAGAGGCTTATTAGACCACGAATCTGGTTATACTGTGGGGTCGAATTATGCTCAGGTCTCTCTCTCTCTCCCTCATTAAAACAGAGAAAACTTAAAAGATGCTCTCCAATATAGATTTATAACATGATTTAAATATCTTTAATTACTCATCTACACAAATGACCTTAGATCAAGCACAGGCAAAATGTAAGTTGTAATCACATCTACATGTAGTGTGAAGGTTTCTAAAAATAATACAAAGTTCATTTACCGTGTACAAGTAAAAGCAAAGTTTTAAATATTTAAACACATAGCCATGATTGTTCAAAAGGTAAGCAGATTTGCAAGCACATTTCCATATTGCTAAAGCACCTAAAACTATAGCACATACCAGCTTAGAGAACTGAGACAAAAAGCATTACTTTGATCCCCTTTATTGGAAAGCTAAAATACCATATTTCTTTTCGAAAAAAAATACATCTAAAATAAACATAAATTTATTAACTAGTTAAGGAATTTATCTCTTAAACCTCCACTCTGAATCTTAACATCATATGTAAAATTCCCACATTATAAGGTTAGGAAGCACCACAATCTAGAATGTTCCCTACTCATTTGTACACGATTCATTTGCATTTGGAGGCTGAATTATTTGTGGGAAGGAGTCTGTTGGAGTAATCTGAGAAATGGGGAATAATACAAAGAGGAGAGAATATAACTAAGCTAGTAAGAAAGGCTGACTGCTCCACCTGTAACTACAGCTCAGTCGGCTCAACCGTGAAGCAGTGAGAACCGCTTCTGTCCCATCGTGCGTTGCCTACAGATACTTTCTAAATTGATACCCTGACCAAGTAAGTTTTAGATATAATCTATTTACAACTGTTCAGTCTCCCATACAGAGCTTTGTTCACTCTATTCTTTGCAAATTCTGACAAGGAAAACAAATGTTTCCTGGTCTAGTTAGAATTTAACTTCTGTACACTGAGTATCTGAAGTGATTTGTTTAAATTTGAATCATTTGCAATTTTTGAACTACAGACACAACACACAGGGTTTACTGTTGAGAATCTGAATTTTATTTTTTCTTTTAATGACATCTGCATTTAATAAATATGTAGCTTTCAAAAAAAAAGGCATGCTTAGTATGGGATCAGCTAAAAAGGAAAAAAATACATAATCCATGAAAGAAGTCATATAACTGAGGAGGATGGGGGAATGTCTGGACTCTTACATGGGACTTTTAATAATATTAATTTTTATCATCTATTTATATACTTAAATTATAAACATTGATCTCAAAGAAATGAAGACACCCCAACCCCCTTTCTTAAATTTATACAAAGGGATGTGATAAAAGTACTAACTTAACATCAGCCTTTTGCTTGGGAGAAATTTGTAGAAATACAGCTGAGGCCATTTTTTCCTATCTATAGCTCACAGAAATAAATATGGTCCTACTCCCTTTTTTCTTTAGAAATAGATTTGTAGTTGTAAAGTGGTTGTGTTTTACAAGTGCAAAAATGTTAATTACTAATTGCATGATGTCTGCTTCAGTGACGGAGTTACCTACTGGCCAGCACTGGTTAGAGGGAGTTAACCAGTGAGGTCATCTAATCTGTGTGCAGAACACTGAGGAGCTCTACTCCCTTTCTGTCCATCCACTATCCCTAGATCTGAAAGACACGGGGAGTGTTCTTGACTGCTCACCTACCAAATAACAGCGTACACTGCTACTAGCTGCGTAAAACTGGATCTACTTTTCTTATCAAATAGTATAAAACAAACATTTACTGATTCTCAATTCTGAAATATTCTGTGATATCCTTCAACATTGCATATTAAGTGGCAGATCTTGACAGAGATCTCAATGAAATGTATTAAAAAAAGGGTAGTAAGGGAACTGTTGACAAAACATAATTCCAAGAAAACTGTAAAATTAAGTAAACTGTAAAATAAAAACTGTCACACAATGGGCATTTTTATTAGAATCATAAAGACTTAATAAAATGGCAGCAAAGAGCAGAGTTAAATGAGAAAGACAGTTTAAGTCAAAAATGGCATATCTCTTTGCTTGAAAGTCTTTTAGCCAATAAAAAAAATTTATACAAAACACATGAAAGTGCTGTGAGGTTATTATTGTAATTGAACTGCAATGAATTAAACTTTATATTTTTCTTTAAACGTTCAGCTAAGATGGGGGATGGTCAACACTGGTGAAATAATTTCTACTTAAAATACAGCCTATTAAGAAAAGCCTTTTCCTGATGCCTAGTTGAAATGTTTGACAACAGTCTAAATGAAATTAGTCAATTGATTATTCTTAATCTTGCCTATCCTGTGTCACAATCCAATAGCTCCGTCAACAGGTAAAAAAACACTGTTAGCAGAAAGCCTAGCTCAAGTATACAACATCCAAAATGAATGAGTTTCAAATAGTTACAGAGTGTACAAAACATCAACCGAATCAGATAGGTAAACTGCTGCCGACTCAGCTTCTAAGGCAACTCTCTAAGCTGTCAACGAGGGGCTGAAATCTCTCTCACTGTACACAGAATTGAAATCCAAATTAACCTGTTTCAGGGGTTCTTCTGTTAACTGTTTTCTTTCACATGATGAATATAAACTGAATTATCATGGCCAAATAGTTTTTGGATACAGAACATTACAGATACAGACAACAACTCAGCGGGTTACCATCATTTTATATACAATTGATAGCTTTTAGAACACTGCTGTAAGTTTTATTTCAAAACACCTAGCATTCTTCTTCTGGAAAAGAAAGTGACATCAAGTAATATGAGCTAATGTATTAGTTGAACTAGTGCCACCACAAACGAGACAACAAGCAGGAGAGCAGGTTTCTTATCTTCAAGGACTGGACCTAATGGCCATAGCACTTACATTATCCCAATTTGTCACTTCAATGCAAGGTAACAGGATGTTAACGCCATTTCCTCTGCTCTGCCATTCAAAAGGCAGCTGATGGTTAAAGTGCCTCTAACACACGTAAATTATTTTTATTCCATGACTTTATTTTATGTTTATAAAGGTGGAATAGCAGAAGAAAAAAAGGCAGGACAAAAGACTTTGGAGGTCTCCTTCTTCAGATGTGATGTAGAGGTGATTACATTATCAGTAGGATTCTGTAAAAATAAACACAGTTGATAAATTTAGGTCTGGGGAGACAAATGCAAAATTTCTAAGTAAACTTTATTACTGCAGGATTATAAAAATTCTGAAGCTTAACTGCCTGACTTTGTTAGTTTTATTAAATTTAAAATATCACCTACCATAACAACATAATTTTATCAAACACAACGTATGAATCAAAAAATGCTAAAATTCATTTCCTATAGAAAGTTAAAAGCATACTATATTAAAATCGATCAGTAGAAGGAATCTGTGTACGGCTGTGTTGGACATAAACATCTTCAGCAAGTATCAGAATTAGTTACTTAAAACTATCAGGCTGAGGAACTCCACACATGTTAAAACCATCATTGAGAAACTATTCCTTAAGATGCTCGGTAACTTTCATAAGATGGTCAGAATGAAGCAAGGCTACCATTTTGGCAGATTTATTCTTTTAAGTGGATTTGGAGGGTACAAAATAGATCACCTGACCAGTTCACAGATATCTGTAACAGTTCAGAGTCATAAATCCCAACGGTTAGGAAGGGCCTCAGAGACTAGACAGGTAGGGAAGAAAGCAAGTTGCAAGGGATTCCCTGTACACAAATAGCACATCCTGCCTCTTAGGACTGCCCTGGCCTGCACATGGGACAGCCACTCCGGCAGGAAAAGCATGTCCCAGCAGCAACGGTAACTCTAGATGTTACACTGACCAGCTTTGGGGAGTGACACTCAATATCACGTAAAGCATGGTCTGGCTTTGGGCTTCCTCATTTCATTAAAAAGACAGAAATGTAGTTTATAATTTTAATGGGGTTTCTGTGACTTGCATGAATTTTATCCCCCCTAAAACCACATTTGTAAATAAACAAACAAAAAAACCCCACAAAAATATCAAGTGAACTCTGGTGCTGAAGAAGAGAATCTCCATGTCCAGAAGGTTCTCAAAACGTGCATCACTAACATTAACGTAGTAATTATGTTGACAAGGAAGATATCATAACACTTCACGGTTTTAAAAGAAAATTTTCTGATGTTGTAAAAAACATTTACCAACATAGACACTTAACACTGGCACTATTTTTGGCATGTGTTAAAGACTATTGATATTTACTTTCCAGACATATTTTTGTATATATCTGTACATGTCTTAACTTATGAAAGAGACAAACAAAACAAAGTAACAAAGCATTACTCTAAAGCTTTCTAACTCCTTCCTCTCTCAGTCATTGCTGGTGCAGTGTTCTGAACGGTGTGGGTCTGAGCTGTGCTTCCCTTTCCAGCTTGCTCTCTCAGATATATTGCCCTTACAGTAGAGGAAGGCAGGCAGTTTGGTTTAAGAGCCTTTTCCGAATGGAGTGCACAGGGAGGGAATCTTGCACATTTCTACTCCTTCCAGTTCTGACTGTGTTGCAGGCAAACTAAAGGGTAAAGCTCACAGATACAATGATTAATTAAATATTTTAAATAAATGATAATGTCTTAATTATAGCATTTTCCTTCTCTCAACTTCTTTACTAAAAGCAAAAGACTTACTAATTATAATTCTTCAGTGATAATTAACAATTAACTATGCTACTAAGGGAAGTCTTTAAAAATACCATATTTTATTGGGAACATGCTCATAATGCCAAACTATAGAATCATACAAGAAAGTACACACATCCAGAAGAGTACTAAATTCTAAGGCTAAGTTACTTTAAACAGGAAAAAGGTATATCTAAATATTTTTAAACATAAGAGAATAAGATTAAGAACAATTATTGAAATTTTTAGTCAAGCCAAATAAAAAGTTTTGCCAGGTAATATACACATAATTATCCATCGAATACGAATAATGAGGAATAAAATAATGAGAGCTACAGTTCAATTCTTTACGTGCAGAAAATTTATGAGCCACCTGCATATTATGAAATATCTTAGCTTGGTTCACCTTTGTTCTGTTCAAAATGAGTTCTAGAGGATATTTTTAGTTCAGCCAGAAGGCAATCAAGTTATTCAAAGGAACGTTATAGATATGAAATTTAGAATATAGTTTCAGAGATTCCTGCCATTAAAATTATTTGGTTACATTAAAATTATTAAGCAGTGGGCAAGATATAGTTAAGTAGAATGATAAACTATTAAAGTAAGTTTAAAATATAAATTTTGCATTTAGTTAGTACTAGTGCAGTAAAAGGACTTTTACTTACTTATTACAGTTTATTTCTCCTGATGAAGAGCTTCAATAAAAGCATCAAGTTTTTCTTGAATTTCTCTAACTTTCTCTATAGAGATAAAAAGATGATAAATTGGCATCATAAATTGTAGGAGATAATTATTCAATAAATGGTCTGGGATACTTTAACTATTTGGGAAAAGGGGAAAAAATTACCTTAGCACCACACACCACCTTATATGCAAATAAAGTTCAAACGGACTGTAGTAGCAGCTCTTAACAACTGTTTTGGAAAAGGGAAGCAGGTAGGGTTTATGACAGATCCCTTTGAGAAGCTAATAAAAGTGATGGAATCTTACACAGAAAAATGTATGTATAGATGCACGTACAATTCTGTATAGAATTTTAAGGAGTTCTCAGATTCTCTGGTGTCCAACCGAGGACTCACAGTTTGCAACATTTAGAACAGAAGAACATATAAACTAATAAAACCATTTTTAAAAATTGAAAGAGAATGCAGGTGAGTATTTAACTGGCTTTAGACTAAGAAATGACTTTCTAGGTATAAAGTAATGGAAAGAGTTACAAAGGAAAAGTTCGACCAATATGACCATATTAAAATGTACACTTTATACGTAAAAATGTCCTAAAATTAAAAGGCGAAAGAGAGCTGGCCTGGTGGTGTAGTGGTTAAGCTCACATGCTCCACTTCAGTGGCCCAGGGTTCGCAGGTTCGGATCCCAGGTGCAGACCTACACACTGCTCATCAAGCCATGCTGTTACAGTGTCCCACGTACAAAATAGAAGAAGACTGGCACAGATGTTAGCTCAGTAACAGTCTTCCTCAAGCAAAAAGAGGCAGATTGGCAACAGATGTTAGCTCAGGGCCAATCTTCCTCACCAAAAAAAAAAAAAAAAAGATGAAAGGAAGTGCAGGAAATATTTGCAACAAACATGAAAAGGGCAATAACATGTTAAAAATACATGCAAAAATGTACTTTTCTAGCTATGAATGAGGAAAGGAAAGTTTAAAAACACCAGAGCCACTAAAGACAGATTTACATTATTTTATTTGATTTCAAATGTTCATGTTCATAGACTTGAAAATAAAATCTATAATTTCTCTCTGAAATGTAAAGATTTCCTTCACAAATGTAAACTATTCACGGTACATGTCAATCTCCTAATATTAGAAACGGAAAAGTTGTGATTTATTCTACTTCACTGCTAACTTAATCATGTAAATCCTATTTTAAAATACAGGTTATAGTAGGCATAGCAACAAATATTTTTGTCCTTTAACACAATTTAACAATTTAATTATCAATTGAAGCAACTGGTTCAAAGCTAGTGACCCAGAGGCAAAACTGCCACGCATTCTTTCTATCTATAGAAAAATCATCTAAGATGCATTAATATTCAATATTTATATCTTTTTTTTTCTGTTTGGTGAGGAAGATTCGCCCTGAGCTAACATCCGTTGCCAATCTTCCTCTTTTTTTGGTTGAGGAAGATCAGCCCTGAGCTAACATCCATGCCAATCCTCCTCTATTCTGTATGTGGGATGCCTCTACAGCATGGCTGATGAGTGGAGTAGGACCATGTCCGGGTTCTGAACCCGCAAACCTGGGCCGCCGAAGTGGAGTGCACGCACTCGGCCATGAGTCTGGCCCCTTTAACATTTATATTTTACATTTAAAAGTAAATAATCTGCAATTGAAGATATAAGTATCCCTTTTTACCAGTGAGACAGCATTTATGATGAGCAGCCAATAAAAGGGAGATTTGTCCTTTTTACGAACTCATATTAGCCTTGCAGGAACTCAACAAAGCCTACCATGGTTGCATATAAAGAACATAACGTCTTCATATACTTTTTCCAGTAATTTAACACTTCTAATTCTTGGTATTAGACTGAGACTAACAAAATCTGTAGGAAAAAACCCCCTATTGTTTTAATCAAACTATTTACTGAGGAAATATGATAATAGTTATTGCAAAGGCAGCATTAACTTCTTATATATAAAATTAAACCAGAGAAACTAGAAAAAATAATCCCAACCCAACTCTTGGAAGTTTAGTCTGTACTTTTTGGTAGTCTGTACTATTTTTTAGCCAGCAGTCAAACTAGTAAACATACTTCCTTGCTCAAAATAAGGCCATATTCTTACTTTTAAAATTAATTCATCTAGTTGCTTAGGAACAGCTTCACCTATTTGCCTCAATGAATACTTAGAGAGTTCCACAGAGTGCAGTTCATCAGGTGAAGATGGTTAAGGGGTGGGGGGCGGTAGGAGAAAAAAAGAGTTTTCTAAATTATCTCATAGAATTTTGGAAATGGATGGGGTCTTTAAAAAATCATCTAGCTTAGACAGTTAAAACATGTGGAAATCTAACACGTGTTTAGAGCCTCAGCAGCTCCTCTGAACATTTCACTGAGAAATTATTTCTACTTGGGAAAGCTGTACTGTATGAAGAGAGGAACTCTATTCTATTTGCTCCATGATCTGAGCACAATCAGGCAGCTGCAGGGCCAGCTCTATCCATCCTTTTGCCCCGTCAATGACCTCCATCCTCAGCTGGACAGACTATCTGTGAGTGGGTGGTACAGTAGCCTCACTCACAAGAGACTGCTCAGAGCAAGATCTATTTGTATTGAAAGAGACCAAGAGCCACTCCGATGCAGGTGTCTAACTGTGGAGTCTGAATCAAATTCAAATTCTTCTACAATTAGAGATAAGCAATATTTTTTCTAAATGAAAGTAAAAGGACTATTTAATTAACTTGAATATGAAAACCACAGGATAAAGAATTACCAAATTTCTCTTAAAAAAGCTGTTTTTATAAAATATTTTACAATTAGAATATCAGGACACTAAACCACCATACCCTGAAACCTCAGGAATGACTCAAACGGCGTTTAAATAAGGTTCTAGGAAGTAACGGGGGTAGGGAGAAAGGGAGGGGAGGATGGAGGTAAACGTTAAAATAGAATAACTGTGATAAATGTATCCTTTTAACACTAAATTAAAAAATGCATTTCTTTCTTGGTTCCTTCACGGATACAATGCACTTAATGGAGTGATACGGGGACACAGATGATATCCTGTCTTTGAGAAACATTCCCTGCTTACTCCCTACCTCATTCTAAGTCTGTGAAGTGTCTACTATGTTTCCACTGATTTCAAATCCCACATTACATTTGGTCCTCATACAACCCTGCAGGTCTCACTGCCAGAGGAGGACACTGAGCCTGGAGAGTTAGCCATGTCCACGTTCCTCTGATTCAGAAACACATGCGAGATCTGCTACCCTATGCAGACTCTAAATGTAACAAAACAAATGCTATGATTTCACATGCATTTGTTAGAAGTTTTACTTTTTATGTGAAATAAGACATATTTTGGTAAAAATTAGGGAATGGAATAGTTAATAAGCACCTCCTAAGAAGTTCTGTGTATAGGAATGACTAAAAACGTAAAATATACTATCATCCTCTGATGAGTATTGTCACCTCTTGAAGAGACTAGATCTATAGACATTCGGAGAAACTCTGGAAGAACCATATAAGACTACAAAACTGGACAAAAACAGTTCAGCATCCTCAGTTTCCACAACAATGTCTGGCTTACTATAAATGCTCAATAAATACTTGATAAATGATAAACGAAGTTCCCAAAAACACAGCACAGAAAATAAGTGCTGGTGGTTATCAAGAAGGAAAAAAACCTCAACAAGCTTACTGGATGTTATACCAGTGACCAAGAGGAAAGAAGCCAGGACCACAAGAGCTAGAGCAAGCCTAGGGACAGGAGGCAGGGTACACATTGACAATGATGGTCAACGAGAGCTGGTGGGTCACCTGAACCATATAAGCAACATGGAACACTCGGGTCTCACAATACAATACCAGGGGAAATAGAAACTTCAACTTAATTACTGCACCTTATCACCAGGCTAAAATATGGTGATATACACACGCACAGGCACTCGTAGCTTTAGAAAGTCAACTGATTTCCTACTTTGCAAGGAAGCTATACTACAAAGAATAAGCAGCATTATTTCCCAGATTTGAATTCATTCATTTTCAACCCTGATATAAGTTTTCAGCACTGTCTTCTATACTAACTATGCCATCCAGCTGTGCAGAAAACTGAGTTATCCATAAAAATCGAGGTTGAATGTTAGCAACTAAAACTTTCCACTTTCTGACCCTTCCAAATTAATGTCCCAGGATTACAGTGTTTTCAAATCCCAAAATCTCATTGTATTTAACTATTTCACCATTAGAAATTACTTTCCCACAGAAATATATGTACAGATTAGCATGGCTAATTATACAGCAAACTCCTTTTTCTATTAAATATTTGAAATAAATATTTATAGCTAAAGAATTCTTATAAAATTTGTGATTTACTTGTTAAATTAAACCAACTCAGGAAGGGATTAACAAACTGCTATTTCTGTTACACTGAAATAGCCAATTCTACATGTAGTGAATACTGAGTCTACTTTCCATTTATCCAATGTTTACTTAAAAGATGAACTATTTCAAACATCAATTCATTGTGCTTCTTGATTGAGTCATGAATATTCCCATAATCCCCAACTCATAAACCGTCAGGCTCAGTGAATAAAGTTCCTTCTCTTTTTTCTTTTCTTCAGATGACTTGACAGTCAATCATGTTTTGGGTCTCTTTATCTCCACATGAAATGATACGGCTACTCTCCTTTTCTTTTTGAGTTTTCTGATACTTGCTCTAAAAGTTTCAAATATAGACTAATCTGTAATTAGGTTTTGAATACAGTGTGAATACCAAAAGGCCAAACCCGGGAGAAGGCTCACTTCACTGGTTAACGACAGTTTAGAACAGGAACAAAGCACCACACGCAAAACACTACCACATGCACTGAAATAAACCTTTTTACAACTTTTGATGTTTTTAAAGAAAGCATGAAGAAACAAGCTGTAAACTTACTAATGCAGTGTACACATCCAAAGATCCAAATGTACCTTAATAGAACTGTTTTATAACATGCTACATACACACTTTATATGAAGCTTAAGGACACCTTGGAGGTGAGATTCTGCTGTAAAAAGCTGTTCACTAAAGGACTGAAAATTAAAGGAACACTTCTTATTATGTAATATATGTTATTCCTGAAACAGCTTGCTTTTTATTAGACAATTATACTGTGAGTGCCCTTCAGAAGTTTAGTGTCTAAAGGAATCCTCTAGGGTACAGGGAAACAAGGAAACAAACAAAAAAAAGTGAACAAGAGACTAGATTCAAGAGTGTCAAAATTACAATCAAAATCTTAGATCCTGCACAAGAAAAGTGTTCCTTTTACAGCTGATGAAAGGAAGAACCAAAGAGATATCGTCAAAGGTGTATAGCTATATCTGACACTTCTCTTCTGAATCGTGGCCCTGTACTTTTCTCCTTACAAATAGGCAGGATTATTTTTAAACAGACTCATTAATGAAGACCAACAGAAAACTTCTGCTTCTTGCACAAGAAGGAGGCATCATTTCCTACGTCCTGGAAAGTTGTTTGAAATGTCAAAGTAATGTCAAAGCTGGGTTCCAGGCTTCCAGGGGTCTGTGAAGGTGGTAATACAGTTCTCTGGGTTATTCCAGTGTTTCAAAAGTTCAAATGGAAATCTTTGTGTGGACTAGAATTACACCTACTGTCATAACAATTTTTTTTTAGGCTGATTAGGAAATATAATTCTAACTCTATGTTTCTAATTAAAAAGAAAATAAGTGTCTTATTGTAGACAAATCTTCTAAAACCTGGACTTCACAGGAGTATACAATAATGAAAGGAGTGCTTAATAAAAAAAAATAATAATGTTAGGAATCTCTGGTCTAACATCTCTAATCATCAATGGGGTAGTTATATGTTTTTTTTATAGACAAGAACATAATGTATTAAAAGGTAATGTAATCAGGAAAACTAAGTTTCTAGTCCCAGCTTTGCTCTTAACCTTATGACTGCAGACAAGTGACAGCCCTAGTATCTTTCTCTACAAAATGAGAGAATTGTCCAGAAGAATTCAAAGCCTGTATTACTTGAAAACTTAGGACTGGAATATTCTATTCTAACTGATCGTACGTTTTAGTTGTATCTTTTTAAACTTGTTAGTTGTCTTTTATTTCTTAGTATTTTTATTTATTTGAAATTAAGTTCCTAGTAAAAAATGCAATCACAAATTATGATATTATTCTCACAGGGCTACATAATTCACTTTGGAAAGATCCATTTTATACTGTTTTTTTCAGGAATCAGTGTGGGACTGCTTGTATGAATTATCTACTTACAAAAAAGTCTGTCACATAAAATCACTCAGCCTAGCACAGCACTTGCTATGTAAAAGATGTCCATGAATATTCATTCACTGTTCATTCATTCATTGTTGAGTGTCTGATTTAACCAACACTTAATTCAAATATTAAAGATGATTATTTAAAAATTTGCTATTTTCAGACCCCAAAACAATATGGTTTAGAAAGACAGCTGCTATAAGAAAGTATGTGAGGTAAATTATAACTTACGTCTGCTGAATATATAAATAGCTCAATAGTAACTTGTGGATAAATTCAGATTTCTTTTTTTTGAACTCTTAACTGTGAGCATTTCTACCAGGGTCCTTTTGGCTAATACAATCAAAACTTCTTCAAATATTTCTTAATATTTTTAAGCCTATTCCCCAAAAGACTTCAGTATGGATGAACATAGAACAGACTTGTATTAGGCCTTTATATTTGGTTAGGCCCTCCAACTTTCTTAAGTAGATGGCAACTCTAATTTCAGCTCAGCTAACTATTAATTCTCATGAGCCTGTCGTTAACTAATAACAAGTAGCACCAATCCAGGTGTTTGTCAATGTCAATGAGTATAAAACCTTGAACTTACTGCTACCTGATACTTACTAAAAGGTTTAGCTGCAAGAAGAAATATTTACATAAGATTGTAGGGAGGATGTATAATTCATCTATTTCTCCAGATGCTATATATTTCATCTTTAGATAAGTCAAACCAAATAGCTATGTATCTGGACTGCATCATTTTGATTTCCCTCAGAATTGTTTATGTTATCAGTCTACATTGAGGGATATTACAGTAAAGAGCCCCATGAAATTCATGATTATATGGAGCCATTTGACTGACTACTTCATACAACTCAGTGTTCCTTTCCTGAGGACTGATGAAATTTCCCTCAGGTGTGCACAGGAACACCTATACTTCTCCTAGGCAACTGCTGTGCTGTTATCTGATGGCCACCATAAATCACGTGCATCAACTTTGCTTTCCATTGTGCATCAGCCACTGGGAAGCTCAGGGCTAAATTTGCAGCTTGCTTATAGCAAAGTACACAGAACCCTTGAGAATGTATTTTGAGGGGGTACAATCTTACCCCAAGTTTCACATTATTTCATTTGCCTGGATTTTCTCTTTCCTTCCACCCAACTTTTTCACTTAAGTATTTTTACTCTTTGCACAGGATAGATCTTTGTAAGCTTCCTCAAATCCTTTTTTGGAATAAGGCAGGGAATTAATAAACAAATGAAAAAGCTAGTCTGTAGAAGACATACCACTAGGCAGCTCATTCATGTAATATACTATCATATTCTAAAAGTGGTCTTTTTATACTGGTAATACTTTTTAAATCAGGAGTTTAAGAACACTTTTGGAGGGACAATATTTGTCACATTTAACTTTCTATGAATAATTTCTACATAAGAGAAAAAATTAATTATTTTTATTTCTGCTCAATTCTTGGACAACTCAACAATATAAATATCTATACTTAAAGTATTTATTTTCAGCAACAAAAATTTAAAAAATCATAAATTTTTGTGGGATTCATGACTGTCTTTCTAAATGTAAAAGTTAGATTCTAAGATTATAATCACCTACCGTGAATTACTTTCTTCTGTATCCAGTAAGTAAAATGTTTCATATTAATTACATCTCTCAACTTGAATTATGGAGGGAAAAAAAATCCTTAAAAGTTATTTTATATGGTAACTTATTAAGGACGCATTGCTTTATTTTCTCCAAAAAAAAGCTTAAATAAATAAACTATTTCAAAATGAACACATTCCTTTTGTCCCCATAGAAAAATCTAAATATCAACTTAATTTAGAAAATATGATTTAGGTAATTCATTGGGAAGGCTCAAAAGACTTTAGCCTAATGACTGGTAAAATATTTGGTTCCAAGCAATTAAAAATGTTTTAAAATAATCTATCATGTTTTTCTTTACTATTTCCTCTTATTCTTAAAAGTATATTTTACTCTGAATTTTGTTAGGAGGAAAGTTGAAACATTTTAAGAAAAGGAAAACCACCCAGGCAGCCCTTAAAGAGACAGGACATCATTTATCACCTGCAAAGACAGATTTATAAGAAGAGGGCCCCTTCTGTTCCTTTAAGACTGCAAAACAGATGGGAAGTGAATGGACAGTCAATGGGACAAGAAAACACACGGGAGGTGCTGCTGTATGTATGTTCCCAGCACAAGAAAGAGGTCAAGATTGTAACTGCATGACTGGGGCCTGGAAAGGGTCTTTCTTCAAGCTGTTACAAAGAAAAACGCTGTTCCTCATCCTGCTGTCAAACTGTTATAAATATTGGTTTGTCAAAAGACCTTCAGTGCTGAAGCTTTAAAAAGGAGGCGTAACAGACGAATGAATCATGAGAATGACTCTTAAACAGTCAGCTCATTAATGTAATTTTAAAAGTAAAAAAAAAAAAATACAAGAACAGAGAATGTAATTCTGATTTATGAACCAAACTAAAAGTTTATGAAAAAAATATGGAATTATTTATAAATTGCAGCCTTTAAAAAGTCATAAATTGAGATGAAAAACAAAAATGAAATACAATAATATCTCTTAAATAAGATGCTGCACTAGGACAAGGTATTATTAAACTTATCACATGGAGAACTAACAGGCATTCGTGTTACGTTAGGCTGATTTCATAAATATTCAGTTATTTCTCACAACAGCCCTGTAAGAAGGCATCATTATATTGGTTCCATAAGTCAGAACAGGGCTCAAAGAAATAAAAATAACTTTAGAATTAATTTCTTACATTCATTGATTTAGAAAATCACCTTTAAATTTTAAGTCACAATTTCTTTTTTTCTACAGAAAAGGAAAATCACAAAATTGAAATAGCAATGAAAATACACAGATTTATAAACTTTGGGTTTTTTTGAAGAATGAAACCATTACATATGTCTTTTAGGAGATAAATTCCTTGTTCTAGATTCTCAACGATTAGTTTAACAAGGAAAGTAGGTTCTAAAATTAACATATTGAAAATAATATAAAAAAGGAAGCCAAATCATATGAATTTTCTTGTCACCCACAAGCATAAATCCAAAGACTAAAGGTGAACAGAATTCCAAAACAAATCTAAAAAGATATTATCTCTAACACACGGTGTTTGCCCCAGCTTTGCCATAAATATTTATATAATTGGCTAAATCCTTCCCCCTCAATGAGCGTCAATTTTTCCACAGGAATAACGGGAATAATACCTTACAAGCCTCATATGCCTGTACAAGGCAAACATGGACAAACATAACACATTTTTTGTCAAGTGTAAGCGCTATACAAATGTAGCGGACAGAGTTCCAAGCAGAATTTGGATTCCAAAGTCCCAAACGATGCAGTTACATGACACTTTCTACTCCCGAGTTCTCGCCTGGCTCATTGCTTTCTTTTCATCGTCAGCAATCTTGGAAAAAACAATTTCAGTAGAAATGAGAATAAAAGATTACAAAGTTAAGAAGGGAGTGGATGGTTAAAAGCGGAAGCAGCAGGGAAACAGTCAAAGGTTTTCCTGTGAAAAAGAGAATCAAGATCAAAAGCAGCTAAAGTGCACGGAGGACTCAATCTGATAGTTTTAAGATGGGAATGACCCGAGCATCTTTGAAGAAAGGAGAGACATAACGAAGGCACAACACACACAGGAAGCGCAGGGTCCTGACTACAGGTGGGGATCAACTTTCAAAGGAGTGATTTTCAATATGTCATGCTACAATACAGCCTCTGGAATACCTGCCCTATCTAAAGTAACTGGTACTACAGGTTCTATTTTTACTAACTATTGCTTATTCTTTTCAGTGAGCCTTTCTGAAATAAATTTATATAAAGAAAAGAAAGAGAAATTTAGCCTACACTGATAGATGAGAAACCAGAAGTAGGAGCAATGACAATGAACTGAAGATATGGGGGTTAAAGAGGAAGCCAAGCTAAGATCTCCTCATGAAAAATGTATTCCAAAAATGTGACAGAAATTATGTCCCTAAGACCCCATAAAAAATTTTGTTAGAGTACAACGTTACAGCGGTTATCTCTGGGTCGTGGCTATTGTTTAAAAAATTTTGCTATCTATATTTTCTAATTTTCCACAATGCATATGTACTAGTTCCGTGATAACAAAAAGGATTAAAATAAAAACAAAAACACCTAAAATCTGGTAGTGTACTTGGTGAAGGCAGGTACAGTCTGTACATATGACTCAGAGGATGAAGTGGTGGCAATAAAAGGCGAGATTAAAAAGACCTGAATTTCTTGGCCAAGAAATAAGATCTAACTGAAGTATAAAAATTAGCAAACTTTCTACAACTTACAATACTAAAACTAAGGAATAGACGAAACAGCCATTCTAACAGACATTAAAATGGACTATTTCCATACACAGTAGGTAACAATGAAGCAGAGAAAATCTATTATCTTCAACGGGTTGCACAAGTTTGAAAACTTCACTAGTTCAAGAAAGACTCAAATTCATTCACAGATGACAGATCCATGATGGGCAGTTACTGGAAATGAGACGAATTTAAATTGAATCCCAACCACTAAGGATGATACCATGATGAGCAATCACTACGTGATCCCATGAAATGTCTCTTGGTGTCATAATCACCAAGAGATTATTTGGGCAAATTTTCTGTCACTTTTTTTTTTTTTTTTTTGTGAGGAGATCAGCCCTGAGCTAACATCCGCCAATCCTCCTCTTTTTTTTGCTGAGGAAGACGGCCCTGGGCTAACATCGGTGCCTATCTTCCTCCACTTTATATGGGACGCCGCCACAGCATGGCTTACCAAGCAGTACTTCGGTGCGCGCCCGGGATCCGAACCAGCAAACCCCGGGCCGCCGCAGCGGAGCGCGCGCACTTAACCGCTTGCGCCACCGGGCCGGCCCCTCTGTCACTTTTAAGATTGATCATATCATGAATTAGCTTCACCATTTCTATGAATATGATAATTAAAAATATGAAATTTCTAAGGTAATTTTGAATTATGCTCATTTGGGAAAAGAAACAGTTTAGAAATGTATAAAACAGTAAAAAATTAAAATTCGTTTTGCCTTTAACCCCCCTCTCCAACTACCCTGGGAACCCTCCTTCACAGAGGTTACCAGTTTAGTGAGCATCAATTCGTTCTTCAAGATTCTCTCTCTGTTTAAAGAAATTTATTCATATCTTGCTTAATTTTATTTCTTTAATATACTGTTTCACAGGCCAATGGATTATTTTATGATTAGATTTAGTTTTCAAAGACTAGATTCCATTTTTTTTTCCATCTTAGAAATGGAGAAAATGCATAGAATTAAAAAATAAAACAAATCAAAGTTTGATCCAAACTTTGAAGATGTTATTTCATTCTAAACTCTCAATGGGGAAGTGGTAAGCATTATTAGCAAGGGAAAAAAAACAGCTTAATTTCTAGTTTTAATATGTGCATTGGCCTTTTTATACATAAGAATATACACATAGACACATATCACAATAACACATAAATAAAACCTACTTGAAAATGACAAACAAAAAATTCAATCCATAAATTGAGACCTTTCTTATCTTTATTCTTACTTTTAATCAGTTAAAATGTGAGTTTAGAGCAAAAAGAATATACTTGCTACTGAGGCACTGAGTACCAATAGCCTATATAAGATTACAGAGAAGTAAATATCCTTTTAATCTTGTACCAATTTATCAATATCCTTCAATGTTGCCTTTAAGAGAGACTTAGGCCATGAAAAATGTGCTTGATTCTAAAAGCCCCTTTTTAAGTCCGGATTTTCTCATTAATAACCTGGGAAGCACAGCACTCAGGCTCGTCCTGTGGAATTCTGCGTGTAAATAACTACTTCTCTAACACAGAGGACTCTCCCTGAGGATTACTTTATTCTTTGTGTCAACTCTCTCTCTCTCTTTTTTGGCTACAACACAAAGCAGAATCTACTTCATCTATGCAGATTCAAGATAAAAATAATCCTTCACTATCTTCCTTAGCTGCTTTGTCAACTGCACCTTACTATGAAAAATATTATTTCACAAAGACAGAATTTAAAAATTTAATCACTTTTACCCTGAAAAGATACCTTAAAGATCTCAAACACTGATAACATAAGACAGAAAGAAGTTATTTATTCTGTGGTGAAGAGAAACATTCCAATCTTTCCACTTTTCAAATATACTCATTTCTAATAATAACTATTCCAAAAAGTACACAAATGTCAAAGAGAATGAAAACATTCCAATCAACTTAAAAATTCCTAATAAATATAAAAAATTATGAAAGTGTTTTGGTGAATTACATGGATTGGCAATTAAGAAATCATCAGTGACCTAGAAAGGAATGGTTTCTCTAGGGTTGAAAGCCAGATCACAAGATGTTAGCAAGGGAGTGGGTGGGAATAGAGGTGGATGCAGCAAATGCAAGCTGCTCTGTAAGAGATACGAGATGGCAGCTTTCTTGCATGACAGAGGGAAGGAAGGGTTCCTTAGGACGAGCTTCCTTCTCCCTCTTTTTTAAGTCAAGGGGCCTAATGAAGAGTCTGCATTAAAAGGTCATGATCAAACAGTCACTGAACACATACAATACGCAACAATATATGAATTTATGAAAGAACCAAATCACTTTGGCAGAACAGATCAATCACAGACATGAACAGTTTTTTTCTTAATTAGTAATTTTGGTTGATCTACAGTTGCCTATGGTGGGAAGCCTGTCTTTTGCTCAATTAAACAACACTGGCAGTAGTTCAGTAAGGCTTTTAATCACTGAAGGAAAGTAAATTAAGTAGGGAAGAGGAAAAATACTGGTTGGGGACCAAGTGATAATGATCTAGAAGAAGGGACAGTGAGAAACATAAGAAGAAAGAAACAAAGGGAAAAGACTGCTCAGAAACTTGCTAGAAACTAGGAGAGATGAGAAAAGCAGTATTGAGGTCTCATAATTATTGGCCAAAGAAACGCAGTAACAGTATTTACATATAAATGATGCTACAGGGATTATGGTCCTTACAGTTTATGCTTTCTCCTACTCTAGTCTCTGTAATTGTGCTTTTTTCTAAAAAAAATTCCTCTCTGGAACTAGGTACCTAAAATTCTACAACCCAATGCCACCCTCTCCTCCTTTATACCCTTTAAAACTCATTTTCTTTGGTTACATCTACAGAAACTAAATGAACATGCTACTATAGATACAGTTCAAATAACTTACCAAATTTTCAACAGTCACACGGTTTATCAGATTCTACTAAAAGAATATATATGTCAATTTTACCCCAATTAATAAAATGACAAATTGTACTGCTGTGAACAGAACTCTCTAGAGTACTGGTTTGGGGGCAGGAGGGTGGGTGGTGGCAGCGTATGGCAAGAATTACCTATGGAGACTTGTCGAAAGAGGCATGCCCGAGTCCCACCTCAAGAAAAACAGTTTTAAACATATGACTTTACTGTTCCATAAATTTAAGTTCCAGATTCTGAATATAATACTCTTTCTAGGCTGATTTTCAGTCTCACACTATTTCCTGGCCACTATTTTCATCTATAATGGCCTTCAAGGATACGGCAGGTATGGAAGAAGTTTAGGAATGTGGAGTAATCAATGGAAATTAAATTCAAGAGTATCTTGATATTTTTCTTTTCTAAATGAAAAACAACAAAATCCTTTTGGCTGAGAGTTCCATCTAGATATGTTCTGACTACTTTCTATTCAAGTTTTAACGTGGCATGAATATATTTCTTAACTGTCCTATAAATTAGAATTATGTTTTAGAGCTAATGAAAGGATCTTTTTAGATTTAAGCATCTATGGTGCATTTCTCTTCCAATCTTAGCTTTTAAAATGGCAGTATTGGATCATTCCGCTGCTGCTCCCTTTTTATCACCATAATTTCCAAAATGCACTGGTACATTAATTATGAAGAACAAAGTTTTCATTATAAAAATTACTTCTATTACTGAATATCTGGTAGCTCAGAGAAAAAAGGAATTTCCATATGTAGTCTATATTTCTAAGTTTTTAGAGTCAAAAGTGAATCTCATGCACACCAAGATACAAAGCTTGTATCTTTGTCCCTTTCTAATTATCAAGAGAAGGCATAGGATGGAGGATAAGAAGAGACTGGGAATGTGAGGAGACACAAAGACGAGCCCCACCAGCATTGTATACTCCTAAGAGAAACAAACTTTAAGTTTCAAGAAACAATTGCTTGCTGTCTGGGAGATGCTCAGGCATCAAACAATAAAGAATAGTCAACAGAGGCAAGAGGCCGAGCACGCTGCTGCGATTCCTACTCTAATCCCCACCAGAGCTCTAGTAAAAAGGCCAGCTGTTGCCACCTCGCGTAGGCAGTCAGCAGAGCAAATTAACTGCGGGAGAAAAAAGCTACGGATATTGGAAAATTCTAATTTACCAGCCTCTTTAAGCTATAGTTTTTAACATTAAGGACATCAAACTATATCATTAAAATAAGCCTATGCAATGGTAGCCCAAGTAAAAGAGTTTACCACTGTTTTCACATTTCATTGGTAAATGAGATGTAAATACGCAGCATTCAGTTTTGACTGAAGCATATCTTCTATTCACATAAAGTACAGGAAATATGAAGAAATACATTGAAGCTTGTTATAAAACATTTCAATACTCCCAGACTAGCTCAACAAAAAGCCTCAACTTAGAATAACAGCCGTCATGCTAAATTAAAGATTCTGTACCTGTTATAGCTGGACTTTAAGTCTCTAAGCATGAAAACACCACAATGAAAAGCTGGGTCTGAATTCTGGGCAACTTAGATCTTATTTAACCATGGGTGAATTTGACAGAGTACACTTTGAGTCATGTCTACAAGTCATATGAAGAAAATTACCTTCCTTCAACCTGTTAGTGTCTTTGTTTACACTTTAGTGTTCTCTTACCCAGATGTTCTAATTCTATCAAAGTTTTCATATCGTTTGAAAGTTTAAATTACAAAGCTTTTTATAATGTAGGAAGTACAAAGGATGATAATGATCATGATCTTTATCATGATCATCACTAATATGTATGTCTTTCTGACCTACACTGTATAGGACACTGTTAACTATGGAAGCTTCCAAATATAAAGGATCATTTTATCTAATTATATTTTCCAAGTTTTTTTTTTCAAATTAGTTTGGCACAGTAGTTAAAAGACCTGAGCTCAAATCTTGGCTTTACCACTTACTATCTACATGTTTCTAAGCCTCCATTTCTTTATCTATACAATGAGAAAAATGACTGTACCTATGAGAATGCATCTAAGTACATAACCTAATAACTGGCACAGGAAAAGTATTCAAATATTGATTCACATTCATAAACAGTTTCAAGTTTTGATACAAAAATGGTATTGTAAAATAAGGAGGAAAAGACTCCACAGATCTCAGAAAGAGTGCTCTAAATGATTGGTAATGCCCTTTTAACTCCTGGTATCAATGATTCTCTGATTATATACACAGAAAATGAAAAGTGTAACTCGGGCTACAGTGAACAAGAGTTAAAACAGCAACCTAAGCTCTAAATCCCAAGCAGCTGATATAAAGGTCCAGAAACTCACAATAACCTAGTTAACAGTTGATACAATATTCATAGAGCAAACAGTGAAAGAATTTCATGGTGTGTTGATGAAACTCAGTTTAGCAACATCACCAGCAATTGTTACCAGTGCCTAGATACTCAGTTTCAGGGGTGAGATGGAGAACAAATTCCAATAAAAGCCTGTAAGATGTTAGCACTACTACTTGTTTTATATGATGATAATCATAAAATAGATTTTATAAATCATTAAACAGATCATAATTTTCTTAGAAAGAAAAACTTTGAATTATGCTATAATGCATCATTCCCCTCCTCAAAGAAAGCATTTTAAAATTACAATCTTTCAATAAATAGATTGGACATATTATTAAAAATTACGCTGGGAATCCAAACAGATTTTATCTAAGTTAACACTGTATTTAAATATCTACAAAAAATCATTTGAAATACAATTCACTACAAAATCAAAAGAAATTCATGTCATAGTGGGCATATTTAAACACCCGACAGTCTAAGTGTGACCAGACACTGCAAATAAGGAATTAAGACGGAAAGATGAGCTTTGTATCTTACTAAATTGTCCATGAGGTAATTCAGTCTTTTGCCATCTTCAGAGATGTTTTCAAATTATTTTCACATGACCCTGATCCATTATGTTACAAAAACAAAATTAAACATTTTTTTAACTCTTTTTATGTAAAAACAATCTCAGACTTAAGGAAAAGTTGCAAGAGCATATTTTTCCTAAACTATTTGATGTCATTATGCCCCATTAGCCCCAAATATTCTTTTGTGTATTAGCTACAGATAAGGATATTTTCCTAAATAATCCCAATTTAACAAAGTTTAAAAATTAACACTGATGTATTACTATCACGTAACCCTCAGATTCCATTCAAGTTTCACCAACTGTCCCATTAGTGTCCTTTAGAGCAAAAAGCTACAGTTCAGGGTCACACATTGCATTTCATTTTCATGTTTTTCAGTCTCCTTCAACCTGGAACAGTTCCTCAGTCTCTCCTTGTCTCTCATGACCTTGATATATTTGAAGATTAAAGGCCAGTTATTTTGTAGACTGTGCCTTAATTTGGGTTTGTCTGATGTATCTTTATGACTGGATTTCAGTTATATATCTTTGGTAAGAATACCCGAGAAGCGATGCTGGGTTCTTCTCACTGCATTCTATAAGGTGGCACACAGTTCTGATTTGACCGTTACTGATAATCTTAACTCTGACCGCTTGATTAAGGTAGTTATTGCCAGGCTTCTCCACTGTAAAGTTACTCTTTTTCTCTTTTTAATTATTCTGTGTGGAGCTATTTTGTGTCATTATACAAACATCCCATTCCTCATGACTGATTTTATTCATTTATTTATATAATTATCAATTTATGGATTCTTATTTTATTCAATGTGCTACAATCTGTAACTGTTATTTATTTTGATATCCAAACTGTCCTAGTTTTGGCCAGCTAGAGCCTCTTCATGTGGGCTTCTGTATTCTATTGACATGTCCCCATCGTCCTGCAGCACTTCCTTACTTTCTACATCTTCAGATGTCCCAGGTTTATTGTGACCTTTCCCTGCTCCAGTGATGGAATCTACCATATTTCAAAAAAATCCTGGTTCCTATGTATGAGTCCTCTTCTCATAAGCCTCCTAAGACTAGAAGAGATGGGCTCTTCTTTCATTTCTTTGATCTTCCTAATTCTAGCTTCACGGCTTCATCTCAATAGTGAAGATGGTATATCTTCTCCAGAATATGAGAAAACATTGTACTACTTCTTATGTACTCATCTTAAATGACAATCAGTTGATGAATTTCCAAAGTAAAGTGGTGAAATGATTTAAAATCAGGCAAGTTTAAGACTGGCAAAAAATCTCTCCAATACTCTACCCTATAATATTGTGAATTTGTAGTAAAAACTCTCGACTGCCTCTCTTCCTCTAAATTCACTATATTCTAATTGAATATGCTATACTAGAAACTTTGATTCATGTAATACAGTAATAACTGTTAAGCTTTGAAAGTTTTCTAGCTGTAAGTATCTACGACCATATTCCCAAGTGTTAGGGTGAAGATAAACAGTAAGGAAAAGGTACTCTCAAGATTCTTTTAGAACTAATGGACAAAGTCATGGCTCATCTCCTTTAGTGTGACTGATGAAGCTGAGTCACTGGTGAAACACTTGTTTCCAAGGACATTATTTGGTACAGTAACACGACCACGATTTTACACGCACAAAAGTAGTAAATCATTTCAAGGGAATCATATGAGTACTTTCTCAGGAAAACCAGCAAGAGAATATAAGACTTGGCTTGACAGTACACAAATTCATGTTAGTAATACACTTTCTTAAATAATCAAATTGGGAGTGGAGAGTGATGCGGTTACACAAAGCTCTGTTGTAAAACATGAGAAAAGACACATATTTTAATCACCAAAAATGTAAATGCTGGTAAAATACACTGAAGTATTTCACTGTCTGATAAGTATGTCCTGAGGGATATAAAAGAAATGTACTTGTATACGTTGTGACACTGACACACCTCTTCCTGCAACAGCAATGATTTAGCATAAAATTACAAACCAGGGACTTTCAAATGGTTTTTGAACTAATTCTCCTAACAACCCTGTGAAATAACTATTATAGTAATTGTTTTTACAAACAAAGAATCAAAGGCTCTGAGAGATATCCTGACTAAGATAACAGAGCTAGTAAATGGCTGTTCAGATTTAAACACAGATCTTCTCTAATTTAGCACAAATTTAACTATGCCGCGAAAGTGGCATGAAAAAACTAAAAGAAAAACAACAGAAAATGAAAATAAAAGTTAAAATGAGATGTTTCAAAAAAGATTATTTAAAGAAAGAAAAGGAAAAGAGAAAGAAATGAACAGCTCAGATAACTAGAGAGGAGAGAGGAGATGACAAATCGCGGAGGGAGAGCATGCTGCTTAGGCACAGGGTACAAAATAGGAAAACTGCCTGGTTTCTCTTGGATATTCTAGTGACTGTATTGCAGTGATATAAACTTAGTTTAGAAACTGTTTTCAAATTTGAAGAACTTCTTTCTATTCAGCATCTGCTTTCTTTTAGATATGAGAAAACTCATAAGACAGAAAATTTCAGTATACATTGAAAGAAAAAATACTTTGTTCATGAAGCTGAAATAAGGGAAACCTGTAACAAGGTAAGCTCAAACAGAAGCATCAACCTTCAGTATTTTTATTTTTATTTAATAATAATAATCTTTCATTGATTTTCCTGGGTTCTCAAGGATCTAAGTAAATCTTAATATGGAACCCAAACATTTTAAAGCTAAGAACCTACTACCATTCAAGAAAGAACCAAATATCCCCCCAAACAAAGTGACAAAGTAAGGTCAGCCTTGGCTGGTGGTGGGGAGGGGTGAGGGAAGGGAAAGTGATATGGGCCTAGTGTAGGTGGTGAAGCCTGACCAGGTTTAAGAGGGTGTTCGCAGGGGGTGTTGGTGGCCTGGCCCAGGAGTGAGGAGAGCATCCATGTAGGAGGGCAGTCTTGTGTGGGGGGTCAGAGCACACGCAGGATGAAGAGGGTGTCTCCACAAAAGCACGGTGCAGCTTCAGGAGAGGAGGGAGTCCTTGTGTAGGGGGTGGAGGGTGGGAAGGATGAGAGGGGAGATGCCTGGCACAAAGTGTCAGAGCATGAGCTCAGTAAAAAGGATCCAAAAAGAAAGACAACCTGGTATGGGATGTCAGAGGCAAGATGAGGTGAAAAGGGTGTCGACACAGGGTAAGGCACTGTGGTGGCGGCTCGGAGTTGGGCAATAAGAGTCTCAGCTGGTGAAAAGAACGTTTGTGCAATAAAGGGTATAGCAACAAGTGTGGTCACATATAGAAGCACTGATCAAAATAAGTAAATATATTTAGGAAACTTGGAGCAAGGTTTCTCATTGTCAAAAAAAGGAGTTACAAATATGGAAAAGGAGAAAACTAGAACGACTCTGTACTGCTGGATTAAAATGGAAACTATTGGTGTTAACTTACGGTTTCAATAAAGACATATAGACATGATTACGAACATAGATGTAAACGTATATATAAGCACCTACACATGTACACACACACACACAGACGCAATATTTGTTCCCCTGCTCTTTACACGGAGAGGATCTGGGAACAGTGATGTTCCAGTGACAATGAGCATATCTAGTTCTCAACTCTTGATTTCAAAATACCATTCTCCAAAAAAAAGGAAGCTGGGTCAGGGAAAGTACAGGATAAGCGTGGAACATCTTGTTATATGGAAGGACACTATGAGGACAACAGGTGAAACTAGAATGCGGCCTGAGAATTAGATGCAGTGATGTATCTGTGTAAACATCCCGATTTTGATGGTGCATCAAGGTTGTTAGGAGAAAATCTCTGTTTCTAAGAAGCACACATTAAAGTATTTGGAAGTGATGAGGCTTCAGGTCAGCAACTTTCTCTCAAATACTTCAGGGAAAAAAAGTTCTTTGTATATACTTTTTTGTAAGTTTGAGATTAAAAGGATGAACAAATAAATGGAAATGGGCAAAGTGAAAAGGCAGAGAGAACTACTTACTGAGGTCCTCGGCCAGTTGAACTCGTTTACCAGTAAGCAACTTAACCTTCTTCTCGCTATCTTCAGCAAAATCTTCCAATACCTCTTTAACATTTTTCTCTAATCGCCTGACTGTTCAAAGTAAATAAAAAACCTGAGGAGCACCATTTTTATGAATGCACAACGATAATAAAATTAACAATATATGAAAAGTAAGTTCTTATTTTTCTCATGTGAGATCTATTGTTAAGTTCAGAATTCTCAGTTAAAGGGAGAATCTCTACCTGTTACACAGTATTTTTATCAAAATGAAACTAACACATATTCTCAGAGAAAAAATCATATTCTCAGGTCCTAACACTTTAATGGAAGTGCAGATTTCCCAAAAAAACTAACTGATGCTTAGGAGTCTTTTTCTCACAGAGCTTTTATGTAATGAAAGGAGACTTCTGGTATGTTTTATGTCCTATCTTTTTCTATTATGATTTATTATCACTAATATTTTAACAGCAAATTAAAATTTTCGGTTTTTGTAATAAATCTATTTTTAAGAAAGTATACTGGCATCCTTCTATTAAAAATGGATGTTATTACTATATTTTTGATGTCAAAATTAGAAAGCGGTCCCTCTGTGGCTTACCTTCAGTGTTTGTAAGTTGCTGCCGTAAAGTATTTGCGGTGATGGCAAGCATGCGCTGTATTCGCCAAAAGAGGACGACATCGTTGCATTCCAACTGAAATATTGGGCAATTAAGATTACCAGATGCAAATTTAAAAATGAAAACCATGATCATAAACACATACAACTATAGTTGTCCTCCCTTATCCACGGGGCATACATTCCAACCCCAGTGGATGCCTGAAACCATGGATAGTAAGAAATCTTAGATATATTATGTTTTTTTCTTATACATACATATCTATGCTAAAGTTTAATTTATAAATTAGGGACAGTAAGAGATTAACAACAATAACTAAAAATAAAATAGAACAATACACTGTAATAAAAGTTACAACAGATGTCAGGGACCTCAGCATACAATTTTTTTTCTTTCCCTATTAAGTTGAGAACTTACACCTTTTCACCTAAAGGAAGTACTTTATGGCTTTTCTTTAGCATATGTGAATTGTCAGCATCACTACTCTTGCACTCTGGGGCCATTATTGTAAAATAAGGGTTACTTGAACATAAGCACTGCGATACCACGACAGTCAATCTGACAACTGAGACAGCTACTAAGTAACTAATGGATGGGTAGCCTTTGCAGCGTGGATATGCTGGACAATGGGATGATTCATGTCCCAGGTGGGATGGAGTGCGATGGCGTGAGATTTCATCACACTACACAGAATAGCATGCAATTTAAAACTTATGAATTGTTTATTTCTGGAATTTTCCATTAATATTTTTGGACTGCGGTTGACCATAGGTAACTGAAATCAAACTTGGAAAAGCAAAACTGTGAATAAGGGGGAACTACTGTACTCAAGTCAGTTTTTATATTCTAAACTTTAATAATAAATACTCAGATTTACCTAATGCATATATTCCTATTGTAGATAGAAGCTACTAAATCACTGCTGCACTGGATCCATAAAATTCTGCGTGATTTGGGTTCTGTCTGCCCCACACCTATATAGCTTTGATTCCAATGACAAAGCAAATAAACTTGTGAAGTAGAGAATTTCATTACATTATATACAACTAGAAATTCATAGCTTATACCCTTAAATTGTATTTAGTTTCAACTAATGATCATGTTATTTTAAGTATGTCCTTAGGTTAACTGCTGGTCTTTGAGTGTGCACTCAAGCCATTTTTGAAAGTCAGCTCTATATGAAAATAAGTTCATAATACATTTTTTAAAAGAAGCTTATTTTGTAGAGAAGTCTTCTCAACAGTTAAAATTATGCCACTTTTGTAATTTACATAGGTGCATTTAAATATATATATTTTTTTACGCTGCTCAAAACTCAAAAGAAAAGCATTTTAGGGGTCTCAAATAAGATCAGTGATTAATACAACTCTTTCAGAAGGATACTTGAAAAAGCATTTCTGCTTTTAAGAAAATGCTCAAAATACATCAGTCTGCTGCCACCTAGGGGTTACTTTGTAAAATGTGACATTAAACTAAGCACAACTGTCCATTCCAAGAACTTTATACAGCTCGTTTAAAGAATTATTTCAAACAAGATTTTAGTGATATAAAGAAAGAATTACAGTATAACACAGGGGAAAAAGACAATAAAAAACTGTTTTGCAGTATGACTTCCACTCTGCAAATAGATGGTTATGTTATACAGATACGCATACATATAATTGTATCTAGAAAGAGTTGAACAGAAATAAATAAAAACGTTAACTAAAATTACTCCTAGGTCAGGGGATTATAAGTGACTATTCCTTACTGGATATTTTTTACGTTTATTTATTGCATTTATTTTCCACAATGGGGATGAATTATTTTCTAATATGAAAAAATTAATTCTTAAAAACTATTACTAAAAAACATTTCTTCTTGTTTTTTGGAAACCTTACCTCAGAATCTACAAAATGCCTTTGGTAGTAATAAAAGCCTCGTCGACAAAGGTTACAGTGGTTTAGAGCTGTTTTTAAGAAATGTCTTCTATAAACTTGGTGCCAAGTATCCTTAATCTAAAATAAAAAAAGAAAACAAAGACCAAAGAGTTACTGTACTCTCTTCAGGTTGATTGAACACATTCTGAAAAGTCATACACAAAGTTTATTCATAAAAAAGCTAATTAAAACCAAGGGCAATTTTGTTATTCTACCAACTTTTTTTATCCATTAACATTTTTCTTCAAGACAAAGATTAGATTTACTACTACTTTGACTCCTTACCAGTTTACGTACCTCAAAATTTGCAATGTTTTTAACAAGCATTGTTATTATATTCAAATAATCATCTTGTAGAGTAGATAAGGTGGGGATTACCTTGCCCTAGTTAGAGGTAAGCAGTCCAAAGCAAAAAGAAGTTGTGAGCCTTGTCTAAGGACAGAGTTAGGACTAAGAAGCTGGTCTCAGACCATGTCCATCAACCCAACAATATTTCCTTTCTGATTATTAAATTTCATGTTACCACAGTAATATGACCCCCACCACATTATTACTGTATAGTCTGTTAGAATGTTCAAAGTTCTTTCACACCACTGTCTTTTGTTGAGCATAACAATAATAACGTTAAGTAGTTAAAACAAGTATCATCAACACCATTTGACAGATGAGAAAAGCAGGGATCAGAAAGATTATATCAATGACTAGCTAACGGAATGGAACTGGACTAGAATTCACATCTCCTGACATCCAGTACACCCACTATACTTGTTATAGTAAACTTTGCTACCTATTTTATAGCTTCATAAAGTGCACTGAACAAAGTGTCTCTCAGAAAAAATCTGAGACTTTCCTGCCCACAGAAAGTAATTAAGATATACAGCCAATCCATATCCTAAGATATGGGCAAAGTCCCTCCTATTGTATTAACCAAAGTGTCCATACTTACAGCCACATAAAGGTATAATATGCTAGATGTATAACAGCTTTAACTGCTTTGAGCTGCACCAGTTTTCTTTTCTTGTTCTGACCTCTGGTGGAATTTAAAATAAGTATACTCATTTCTCAAGTGCGGAAACATAAATAGCAGATAATCTTTAAAAGAATGTATGTGTGGCTCTGAAACTTCTTATATGATTGTTTCCCCCACTAGAATTACTTTTCTAATTGGGTTTCACGTAAGCTAACCTAAGCCAATATTAAAATGAGGTTTTGATCCCTTGCATCCTAACTAGGGAACATAGGCCCATAAACACTGTTTTTTTTTTTTTTTATTTTCCCCAAATAAGCCTCATGAAGGTAAGCAAAGAGTAGTCTAAACTGTAATTATTTTTATCCTCATATTTATTACAAATGAGGAAAAAGAGATAGATCCCAAAGGCATTATCCAATTTAATAAAAACTCAACATTCATATTTTTTCTAAGTCCACTCATACCTAAGGTACAATTGATTAAAAATATATATATTAAAAATATATATATTAAAAAAATATATATTTGATTAAAAATATATATTAAAAAATATATATTTGATTAAAAATATATATATTAAAAAAATATTTGATTAAAAATATATATATTAAAATAGATATTTGATTAAAAATATATATTAAAAATAGATATTTGATTAAAAATATATATATTTGATTAAAAATATATATATTAAAAATATATATTTGATTAAAAATATATATATTAAAAAAATATATATTAAAAATATATATATTTGATTAAAAATATATATATTAAAAATATATATATTAAATATATATATATATATATATATGTTTTAGCAGAAATTCTATTTTGCAATCTGCAACAGTGTGATGTGGTGCAGAGACCTGGGTGGGTTTCATCCCCTTTTGCCAGAACTTACTGCTCACCTTGCCCAGATACTTCACTTTTCTAAGTCTCAATTTCCCCATTTGTAAATTAAAGCAATCCATTAAAAAAGCAATACTGAGAAAAAAATTTGTGCTCTTTCCACAATTAAAATGACTGAGCTTTTACCGTCAGCAAAAGTACACATGACCAAAGTCAAATTAACCACTTAGATATCTAAGCAACACATTAGAAGTAGTTACGTTTTACTACAAGAAACAAAGACTAAAGAAGCAAGTTCATGCTTTTCAGCAAAATTTATTACCAAGCTTGGATCTACTTCCACTCCTCGGGATTCAAGGTTCTTTCGGACTGTAGTTATCTCATCACTTGCAAGGTAAGCTGGGTGTTCCTCGTTACATTTCAACATCTTCTCCAGTTCATTCTTGGTTTCATTGTGAACAAACTTTAAAATGTTTAAAAGAGGACTGTGTTTAGATGGTTCATGATTTGGCATACTTATAAAAACAGTCTCAATTTTAATAAATATATTGCTATGGCATAACAGGTGCCACAAGCCCAATGACAACAAATGAAAAGAACACAGTACCCTGGCTATGAACACGGGGCAACTGCTTACAAATGTAGAACGACCCGGACTTATGAGAGGCAAAAAGAAAAAAGAAAGCAATCAGCCCTATTTGTGATACTTTACTTTTGCTGAAATGTTTTACTGTGGAAGTTACAGCACCAGGCACCTTACTATGTACTTTCTTTCTTGACCTTCGGGCGCGGTTCAGTCTAGGAACAAGTACCCTGAATACAGGGGAAGGGAAATGTTCTAGAAATTCCTCATGCCTAAGAACCAGATGACTGTAAGGATCTGCAGCTGTTGGCATGTTTCTTTTCTGATAAATTAAATATAAAATTCAGTTTGATTTTCTTAAAAAGTCTTTTTGTTAAAAATCACACTTTAGACTGCTTCTGTGAGGTGCCTATCATTCCTAAACTCACTTTCAGTGTCTTCTCTGTAATTGTTCACAATCTCTTCACCAAAGGAGGAAAACATAGACACACTAGTGATAAGCTTGAACATAAGACTCCTATATGATGCCAATTAAGTTTATCTTTTCATTATCACCTTTTCTTTCAAAACTGCACAGTACAAGAAACCAGCTTCAAATTCACTGACTAATCTAAACAAGTTACTGCCACAGCACTTTGCCCCAAACTGTGCCAAGCTAAAGAATCTGGGTATTTATACAATAACACTTGAACACAAATAACTGGCTTGTAAATGGAACTGCTACTAATTAATATTCTCTGAAAACACGACACTTGAGAAGAAATATATTTCATAAAGAGGAATTTCACTGTTTCCTTATCATCTGCTATTTGGCCTGAGGTAGGAAGGAATCTCTAACTATGATGTTCCCCAACTCTTCCTATTGTGATTTCACTTCCACCTGTCCCCACCACACTTGGTCTTCAGGAGAACAGTACTCTCCCATCCGTCCTCACCAAGAGCTCTGTTAGTTTAGCTCAGACAAAGTGAGAATGTTTCAAAGGAATGGGTTTTTCCTAGAAAACTACGGAAAAAGTAACACCACAAACGTACAAGGTAGTTTTCAGAGCATGGATTTCTCATCTTCAACACAGGACAATCTTAAGTTTCTTTTCCTGCTAAATTCAGTCACTCAGAAAAACAGAAGAATTGTTACACAGCTATCTAAACTTGCATTGAGAGACCTGGGATATTCTCAACCTCTTTTAGAGCCTGTTTCTCATTGTAACCTACAGGTATGAGTTCTAGAACAGTGGTTTTCAACTGGGAGTAGCAGAGTTAGAAAGGTTAGAGGAGAACCTGATTCTGAGTCCAACCTGAGGCTTTGTTTTGAAAGAGAAAATAAAACATACATATAGAAACAAACACCTCCCTGAGTGACTTGATGTCCCCTATCTACACTCCAAATTATGGCTTCTGTTCTACAGTCAGCCCTGGTCTTACACATGCTTCCCTGAAACCGTGAGAGAAGACTCTTCTCTGAAGAGTCTCCATTTTCCTCTTCTAGGCTATAGATCCTTGCACTGACCTTAAAAGTAATTCCTCTACTTCTCTTAAAGGGATACCCTATGGGTTCAAATTCCTGAGAAAAATAACTTACAACCAGGAATCATTTCTCTTCAACAGTGTTTGGCCAAAGTATATTTACCACTAACTGCTGAGGCAAGTTCTCCATCATTGATCGTTCTGGAGACTTCAGGTCTGATTCCACTAGGCCTTGATACCATTTTTCTTTGGAGTTTATCTGCCTTACACCAGTTCTTTCCAATCAATGTTTCTTCCTGTCTCAAAGTCAGACACCTCTGATGGATCCTCTAGATGTTCTTTTCTGACAGACTTCCTCCTCTCAGCCCATATGTAGAGCAGAGATAACTGGTGTACCCTGAACACAGAAATGATCCAACCACTAACTCTGACACTTCCTCAGCTTGTCTTCACTCTTAGTGACTCATTTTTACACAAAAATCATATCAGAAAAAAGAGAAGAGGAAGACTGTCCCTTCGCTATTTTAAAATGAATTGAGACTCACATCTGATAGAAAGCTTATGAAACAAGAAATGTATGAAACTAGGAAAAAATGCGGTGTTGATTACATAATTTAATTAACTCTGTATTTAAAATAAAAACAAAAAATAAAATAAATAAGGAAATAGGAATGATAAGTCATTTGGTAATTTTGTATTCTCTTTATCTAATCCTCTCTTGATATTTCCATATCTTGGTCTCCTTTCTCTAATTACACTGATTCAAGGAATGAAGAAAAGAAAATGGATTGGATGTCACCTCTTTTTCTTATTCATTACTTCCTTTTTTATTTTGACGCTATATTCTATTTACACTCATTTTTATTTAAGGAATGAACATAAGAACAAGATAGTGGTGTACGAATGAATGTGGGATAGGAAAAGACGTCATAACAATAAGGAATTTATACATTTTCTATTTACTTATTTGTAAAGTTATTTATACCTGCTTTTACCATTCTGTTCTTCTGAAATGCTCACTAAATGTCTATTAAATGAATAAATTCTACAATTCTACTTCCTGTCTGAATTTTCATACTTATATTGTGAACACAGGAGCAAAAAAGGCAAAAGAATAAAATAATTTGAATAGACAACAGAAAAATCTCGAGATAATATAATAGAATAAGGTAAAAAAAAAAGTCCTTATATCTTTTATTCTAATCACATTCATTCCATATCCTCTGAAATCCTCATCATTTTTTTTTTCTGTTCTTAGTCTAATCTTCATTTTACCTCAAATAGGGAATTGAAATGAACAAAGTAACCACAAAAGGGGCATATTTCATCTCCCCCTTTTTTTTTTTAAACAGTTTTATTTATTTATTTGTGAGGAAGATCAGCCCTGAGCTAACATCCTTGCTAATCCTCCTCTTTTTGCTGAGGAAGACGGGCTCTGAGCTAACATCTATTGCCAATCCTCCTCCTTTTTTTTTTTTCCCCCCAAAGCCCCAGTAGATAGTTGTGTGTCATAGTTGCACATCCTTCTAGCTGCTGTATGTGGGACGTGGCCTCAGCATGGCTGGAGAAGCGGTGCGTCGGTGCGCGCCTGGGATCTGACCCCGGGCCGCCAGCAGCAGAGCGTGCGCACTTAACCGCTAAGCCACGGGGCCGGCCTCTCCTTTCTTTTAATAACACAGCTACTTTACTTTTTTTTCGTAGTTTACTGTTTATTCTTAAGATTTATTATATTTTAGAAAGGACGATATAAATGGTTGCAATTATTAAGATTGGTTTAGGGGCATGGAAAGGTTATACTTTGATGCTTGAATTAAAATGAATAAAATTATATCATCATAACACCAGAGATTTGTTTGTTTTTACCTGTTCTTGGGTCCGATTCTTCCAGTATAACCACCTCTTTTTCCAGTCTGGACCTACCATGTTTTCAATTGCATTTTCAGCTAGAAAAATTTAAAAAAAATTTTTTAATTCATCAAGAATTTTATCCCTTACCAAGTACATAAATTGTAACTAATAATAATCTTGCTTTCTTAACTACTTCAAAGTGTTCTATCAATATAAAGGTAGATGAAATAAAGAAAAAAAAATTATGATTGATATGGTACATATATAAGAAAATCTAATTATATACATTTAGAATCTATGGCAAGTACAATTGTTATAAGGTTCCCATAGTAAAGTAGCAAAAACTAAAATAGGCTGAATTACAGCTTTTTAGTATGAGTACATATAAACATCATGTGTCCCATTTATTTAATGTATTTAGTAGTTACTAAGCAGTTGACTAAAAAATTCTACAAATATTTCAATTATAGTATTAATGACAAAGACCTCGAAATGTTAATTTTTTCTTTTTCTTGTTTTTTTTAAAATGTTCACTGATGTTGAACGACTCCTTTACCACTGGGAATACTCAAAACTCAATAACTCATGTCTCTACTTACTATCCTTGAGACGAGCCTGAAGAGCCTCTTCCATAAAATAAATAGCTGCATCCCACTGCTGTTTATCAGATATGGACCGGTCTTCTAAAGCATTGTGTTGAATAACCCTCTGAAATAACAAGGAAAGAGAAACAGCTAATTTGATTTATGTCTTATCATTTTAGTAATTTTATTCAAATTGACAGCTTAGCAAATATCCAAAATAACAGATGTATCTAAAACAACATAAAAATAAGTCCCTGCCACACAAATGCAGGAGGTCCTATTATCTGCCTGCTTATTTGTCAGTTTTCTGTCTAAAAGAAAAAACAGTGGAGATATTCTCCTAGCCCAAATTAAACGCGTTGACCATCTCTAAGATAGTCAGAGAGAGAGAAGAAAGAAAGAGAGAGAGAGGCATATTACACAGGTAACTACATAAAATCCAACATTTAGAACCCTGGCATTCAGGAGTTAATAATTCAGATCATCTGTACCTCTTCTTTTTGCCATACGACCTATGTGTTAGCATTTTCAAAAAAGAGAGGAGAAAAAACAATAATAATCATTATCTCACTGTTAACAGCAATGAAAAATGTATGGAGGGACGCTTAAAAGGTCTAGACAATCGTAAGCAAATGTTAGTTATTTAGTATAAGAAAATTGGTTTCAAATTTTATAATTTTTGAATGAATGAATAAAAATGGCACCATTCTCTCAGAAAGTCTTAATGAGGCATTTAACAAGAATGAATATGGTTTTCAACTATGAAGACCAACATTTCTTCAAAAAAAATTTTAATTTCCACCAGCCAACAGTGAGATACGTATTTTCTTAGAAAACTGCTCAATCTTATCTTTCAGCAGTGCCTCTCATCACTGTCTGAACAGAGCAGGTGCTTAATAAGGTTTGATTATGGTGATGGAACGTTCTACATAACAAAAGATTTATCAGGTGGTGGAGGTCAGGAGCCAGGCTTTGTAATTAGAGTGGGGCCTGTACCCCAGCTTCGCCAAAGACAATAATAGGACTGCTTAAGAATTAAATAAAATAATGCTTTCAAAATCCATAGCAGAGTTTCTGGTACCTTGTAAGCATTCAACACATGGTAGTTAGCATTATGATTTTAGAAGTCTAACATTTTATGACTCAAATCCACTGAAAACCAATGCGTCTAATCCCTTTCATTACCACAAAGGGTAAAATGAGAAGCAGCTATCTATAGTTCAGGCCCATGTAATGGCGAGGGGATGACAATTTGTGAAAGTTTATAGAAGCCTATTTACTGTGAAATCATAGCCAAGAAAGAAATAGCAGAGGGTGATTTTAGAAGGGCGGAGAAACACCACAGGCTGATTACAGCTCATAAATCTCTTTCCTTCATTATTTTAAGTTCAGAATCTAATTTAAACAGTCATATAAAAATAGTCCCCTATAAAAGAGTATCAATTTGAGAAATTATATAAAAATATGAGGCCAGGGGCCGGTTCTGTGGCATAGTGGTTAAGTCCGGCACGTTCCGCTTTCAGCGGCCCAGGTTCGTGGGTTTGGATCCTGGGCACAGACCTACACCACTCATCAGCCACACTGTGGTGGCGACCCAGGTACAAAACAGAGGAAGACTAGCACAGATGTTACCTCAGGGTTAATCTTTCTCAAGCAAAAAAAAAGAGGAAGATTGGCAACAGATGTTAGCTCAGAGCGAATCTTCCTCACCAAAAAAAGAGAAAAATATGAGGCTGACACCCTACTATACAAAAGACCTACCAAGCTGTCCTCTGCAAAATCATTCCACTTGTGGCGTTTAATACTTTCTTCCTTAACAGCCTCTTTAAGTTTATCAAATATGTCATCATGCTCTTTTCCTTTTGGTTCTGTCATGAAGCGGGAAAATTCTTCTTGTAGGGTCTCCCAAGCAACCTAGAATTATTTAAAAGAAAAAAGCTATATTTATACTACATACTTTTATTTAATGTGTAACATGAAAAATAAACACATGAATTTAAGCCAAATAGACATGAGAAACCAGCTTATCAAAAAATATATATAAAATATATTTTTTTAAAAAAGCAGCAAATATAAACTCTGGCCTAGAGATCTCACACTGGTAGTGGTAGGGTAGATTTGGCCTCCTGACATGTTTTGCTAGACACACAGTGTTTTAAATTTTTAAAATTTAGTAGCTAACATTCAAGAATTGAGAGACTTCATAAAAACCCACATTTCTAGCCTCTCTTAAACTATCTGGCAACACTGTACTCACATTCCTACATACCACCACCTGCTGGAGCTGAACACGAGCTGCCCCCTTTAGAAAAGGTATGCACTCTAGTCAGCCACCAGACTTGGTTCATTTATTTATTTCCTTCTGTACAACATGTGAGTTTGCTGGCTTCTTCCACACTGTAAAAAGTTTAAAACTCCTTAATGATTTAGTCTTCTTCACATCTTCGCCTTTATGCAAATATATGAAGCATGCATCAATACTTTCAAACATAGCTGAGTATTATTCAGCCTTGTATTAGAGCTAACTCTTAATTATCTGAACAGTGAAAGGAAGAGCACAGTGTCAAAAGTAATTAAGAATTATATCTACTTATGATTAAGGGGCTAGTTAATGTTGCATTTTATATTCAACCCTCTTCATTTTAAACATTAAGAAATTATGGCATAAAGAAAGGTGACTGTCCAAGAATACACAGTCAGGTATTAAAATTGATGTTTCCTGACATTCAGCAGGTCCACATCTTTCTACCACACCTAGGTGTGAAGGAGAAAGTGGCAGGAAACAGAATCATTGCCATTTTTATGACCATTTCCACTCCTTGATAGGCAATATCCACTGTCATGCGACAGGCCCAGAAAAATGTGAGGGCCAGTAGTGAGATCTAGTGAAGTGGTGACAGCAGCTCTCTAAATTAGCGGTACATGTGTCGAGAACTGACCAGGGTTCAGCAACATGAAGCTTAGGTAGAGCAGCTGTAAGAGTTCTTAGAAAGAGACGCTTGAGGAAATTGAGGTAAAGAAGCTAGGACTGCAGCAGGGTAAGAAAGGGGTGAAATACATCTGAATAATCAGAAACTGACATTTTGTTTCTAAGGTAAGTATGAAAAGCAAAATTATTTTTAACATTGATTCTAACTTTGTGAGCCACTTCAGACAGAAGCACAGGATACACTGACTCTTAGCTAGAACAATCATCTTTCAGAGTAATATGCATGGCAAATCAACTTTGATATTGATGATCATCATCATCATAAAAGCAGCTGGCACTTATGGAGCAGTTACCATGGGCCAGGTATTGTCTAAGTATTTTACATATATTAACTCATTTACTCCTTATAATAATCTGTGAGGCAGTCAACGTTATCATCCCTATTTTATAGGTGATGAAACAGAAAAGTTAAGCAACTAGCCCAAGGACCACACAGCTACTAAGTGGGAGAGCCAAGATACATGGGTAACAGAAATGCAAACTTTAAGGTACTTTTTATAATTCCTAGTCTAACCTTCTGGCAGGATTCTCACTAAGGAAGTGATTATTAAAGTATAATCGAGCCCTGCATAAAATCAATAAATGAAATGTTTCATCCATTAAATATTTTCCTTATGGAATCGCTATCCACACAAGAAGTTAAAACTATTTCACATTCAAGAAAATTTTGCTGAATGTGTTAAATGTGTTAAATGCTATCTTTGGAAGAAGAACCAATACCCTCAGACCAACACCATACCAATTAGTAAATTTTTATAGCAGTAGTAACTGGTAGCAGCTATAAGGTTAATCCCAACAGAGATGAGGAATAAAGAATAAATGGAGCATAAGGACCAAAAAGAAGGACAGTAGCTGTGATGGGAATAAAACCTAAAATTCACAGCTCCTACTCCCTTCAGATAATGCTTCTTACCCATTTAATTAAATTATATCCTAACCTCTACTGCTTTATTAGGAAGCTGTTTATCAGTCCACTGTTTAAGCTTGATATCCACTGTAGTATTAAACGTCCCTGAATTCATGGTCTGTGCAGCTGGAAGATAGATGTTTTCAATCACATGAGTCGATACTCTTTCCCACAAAGACTGCTGCAGGATTTCCTCCCTAAAATTAAAAAGAAAGTTTCAAGAACACCAAATTTAATATTGTTATTAAAAACAGCTTTATTGAAGTATCATGAAATTACAATAAATTGCACATATTTAAAGTTCTGACACATGTACACACCTGTGCATCACATCACTGTGCAACACTTGGTATGGTCAGTCATTTTGATTTTAGTCATTCTAAAAGGTTTATAGTGGTATCTCATTGTGGTTTTAATTTGAATTTCCCTAATGACTAATAATTCTAAGCATCTTTTCATATGCTTATTTGCCTAAAATTAATCCATACTTTATATGTGTTGACTGTGAAGTGGAGTTAAGACTGAAAGCTTCTTGGTATAATTTTAACAATTTATCAGACCACAGCACAAAGCACAGAGATGTTATGGGATATTGCTAGGTAAAATTGTTCAACACTTCATGAGTAAGGTAACAATATAAAAGATGCATAATCAGTTGAAAATTCTGCCTTAAAAGATATCTTTCAAGGACACAGATCTCTAAATAAGAAAAAGGCAATTATTTCAATCAAGAAAAAATATTGAAATCTCAAGAAAACATTTATTTGGCTTCTCCCAAACCAATTTCTACTGTAATATAATACTACAACATACAAAAACACTCGGCTTATCCAGTGGTCAGTCTTAAGAGTAACCTCAACCCTCTAGAATGCAGCTGCAAAGCTCAGGGTAGCAGAAACGTCCCTGCTGTCTAAAAGCCAAGCTGCACTTTTCTTGGGGGAGGAGAGTCATTACTTCCTCCTATCCAAGGCTACTCATAATCAATCACTCACCATTTTGTGTAACATTAAGTCTACTGAGTCAATGAGCTTAGCTGCTGGTTTCCCCTTGCTAACTTTTAGATGTGTTTTTCAGCTACAACCAGAAAACAAAAGAAAGAGCATAAGGAAAGAATATACCACTGACGACCAGAAGGACAAAGTCAATTTAGTCACGGCGTTAATGATAGATAGTGGGAGAATTTCAGGAGCAAGGTGGAAGAAAAGAAGCTTCTGAGGGCCTCCTATTCAGATACAGTTTTGGACACAAACTGAAGATTCCAAAAGATGAACAGAAGACCAGGATCCAGCCTCTAATCACCAGGGCTTTTTGCTGCTCCTGTCTCAGAATAGACACGGCCTGATACCTCTTCCTAGGAGTCTGTGGGCCAAACTACACCCCAGACACCCTTTCAAGAAGACCATAACAAAATTTCATTCCACCAAATCCTGACAAGCCTAAGGTAACTTTCTCAAAGGAGGCTGCTGCTTCCCAATCCACTGTACATGGTTGCCATCACCTATCCTTACCCAGCCTCACCTGCCTTGTGATCACCAAGCTGCGGTCCTCTGTCCAGACTCCCCCTGCTCCCCTCCATCACAATAAGTTTTATTGCGCCCCCAGTACCCTGTTTCACAGCAAACAAAACATTTTACATTCTCACTCTTTCCCTGTTCCTTGCATCTCCAAACCTTTCCTGGCTTTCTCTTACAGAGAGTGATTGTCCTCAAATTGTGCTGACTGGAAGCTGCTCGTTAGTTGAATGTGCTTCAGAGGTAGGAAGAGGAAGCTATGTTCCCTTTACCCCACAATCTCTCTTCTGGACCACTAGTCCTCAACTCTCATGGAAAAACCCCTGTACTGTGAGGCCACTCCATCTGGTTATACCATCCACTACCCTTACTTACATGGACCAATTCCCCAGCATATGTTCTTTGTAATTGTAGACTTCTTTTCTATCCTAAGTTTTGCAATTATCCGGGGATAAAAACCACAAATATACAAAATACAATTAACGTTATAGTTCTATTTACTACCCTCTTTATCTCCAGGAACTTTACCTACACTCCATTTTAATTAAAAATTGTTTCAAAATGGAAATTTCTTCTTTTAAAGCAGAAGACTTACTCCATTTAATAATTTTAAACAATACAGAAAAAGTAAGAAGTCCTTCATAATTCCTCCTTCAGTAGATAACCACTATTCACAGCTTAATTTATCATTAAAACAATTTAGTGCCTACATGAATATTTGTGTGTTTACACCAGTGGATCATATTAAACACACTGTTTTATACTTTTTTAAACTTAAAAGTATATTGTACATAGTATTCCATGTCAATATCCTATGTTTTTCAATGGCTGCACAGTAATCCACGCTGCAGATAAATATTATGTAATTCCAAATAGGAAACATAAGTTTTCAATATTTGTACACTGATAAACAAAACCATGGTGAAGATTCTTGTGTGTTCATCTTTGTCAAATATATCTTCATGTCCACAGATTCCCAGCAATGTAATTATGGACATAAATGTACTCACTATTTGACTGATTCTTCTCCATTACTCACACATCCAATCACTAAATCCTGTCAATTCCATCTTCTAGGTAACCTCAACTCAAAAATGTCTCCTCTTCTCCACCTGCACAGCCGCTATTCAAGCTGCTATCACCTCTCGTCTAGATTATTTCAACAGCCAACTGTCTCCTTGCTCACAGTTTTCTCCACCTACATTCCGTTTTCCCTACTACAAAGATCTTTCTAAAATGGAAATCTGACCTAAACCTCTTCAATGGCCCTCACTGCTCATGGGATAAATTTCAAGCTTCTGAACATGGCTTGTAAGGCCCTTAATTATCTATATCTTGCTTACATCTACTGTTCTATCTCCTGCCTCTTGCCTCTTCCTATGCTAAAGCCATACGCAATCACCTTCAGCTACCTGTGTCACCTTTCTTACTCTCACCTCCCGGCCTCTGCAATATTCCTCTCACTGCCTTTACCTAACACCTATTCAGCCTTTAACTCCCAGATTATGATATCAGAAACCTTTTTTGAGTCCTCAAATCTGAGTTAGCGGACTCAAGTGTGCATTCTCATTTTCTTTTCATTCTTTTAACTTCAACAAAATAAACTTAACACTTTTCACCAAAAATTGTATGCATGCCATGGTACCATTTTTTTAAAAAAGTATATTACTATAAATCCCGCCAGCTATCCTTCTAAATGACATGAAGAGAGACATACCTACAATGATGGTTACATAATGTTAATGACATACCAATATCTCCTGTTTAATGTCAGTAATTGATTCCTGATGATCACGTATATTGTGTGAAAACGCTGAGAGCCTACTTCTCACTATAATGCATCATATGTCAAACCTAAACCCTAATAACTTCCTTAAAATACAATTAAAGTATAGTAGAATGTCTATAAGTAAATAAACTATCATGTTAGGACATAAAATGCTTATAACACTGCTTCTAGATCACCAAATATAGATCAAACAGTCCTGTGACTTAAATAATTATGTCTTAGGCACGTAGCCTAAAATATCACATAAGGCATATGCAGCAAAATGATACTCCCTAAGACATCAACTATGTCACAAAAATAAAACGTTTTGGGTACAATGCAGCTGAATTCAATGTGGCATGAAGAGTTAAGATTAGGCCCTGCTATTTTGATCTGTGTTTGTGTTTAGCCACGGAGCCTGAAAAAAAACAGTTGATGAAAAGATACAGAATTGTCTGATCCAGAAGCTCACAGAATAAATTTCTAGTAGCCAGATGTCCTAGTTCTCTCCCTTGCCTTCTCAACAGGCAAGCTGGCAATACAGGTTTCTCATCCCTTCACAATGCCCTTCAGCCACCTGTGTGTTAAATAAATTAGATTTATTTTCAAGGCTCGCTTTAGCATAGGTTTACTTTGATTTCAGACTTTCTCTGTCCAAACAAAACTAACCATTCCATTTGATGATGCCAGAAATTTCCAAAGGCTCCATATTTTCCTCCTATAAACAGCATAACTAGTTATTATAGTTTAAAAATCACTTTTTAGGTACATTATCCTTATACAACCTAGTAAGGCAAGTAGTAGTATATTCATTCTGTGTGTGTGTGTGTGTGTGTGTGTGTGTGTGTGTCTGTGTATATGTATATTCCCACACCTATCTATCTCTTGCAACTTCAAAAGCTAACTGGCTTACAGAAAGCCACAGAACTGGCTTAAAATGCAAATAATAACCAAGATAATAAGTTGTGTTTTATATATATTTGATTAATCAGCCAACAAGTATAGATAAGATCAGAATTCTTTTTTGGATAAAGAGAGGAGATTAAAAATAGGCAGATTTTGACCACTTGAAGAGAGAAAATGGTTTACCGCTGAGGAAGAAAGGGCACCAAGATGGGGAAACTAGCAATGCAGAATTCAAACTTAAGTTCTGGATTCTACTGTCCAGGCTCAATTTTGATCATCCTCAACTGAGTAAACAGAAGAGGTACAGAAAATATTTACAATGAATGGCAGTAAGAATAGTTCTGCCCCAAGAACGATAAATTCTTAAAAATATTATAGGCTTCATTAGAAAGGTAATTTATGCAAAAGGAATTTGTTAATTAAAATATGACTGCTAAAAATTTCAAGGCTATTTATACATAGCTTGCTTGAGGTACACGGAACCTGTTTTGGTTACAGTGCCTCATTCCAACAAATTTAAGAGTGCCAAAATTTACATAAAACATAAATTGAAGGTGACAGTTTGCCTTGAAAGAGATTTGCATAAGCATTTTTCAAAAGGATGCATTTACTTGCTATTTAAAAAAATCTCAAATAGGATTCAATTTGAAATGTAATTTGCTCAAAACATATTAGGCACATATGATAAAAAGCATCAACTGTGTTCTTACTCAGAAATGAGAACTTGAAAATATACACTCTTCTCCCTTTATCCACCAATTTTCTCTATAGTTTTGTTCTCTATGATTAATCCAGTAAGAGCAAGCAGTTCTGATGGACTGATATTTATCTAAAGCACAATTTGATGAAACTTTTGCCTAATTTTATAGAAATCAAAATTATGTATAAGTATAAAGTAAAGAAAAGCCTAGGACAAATCAAGATTTAAAAAGAGCATGAAGAAAGCTATCTTTCAGAATATCTTTTCTGAAAGATACTTAATAAATATACAATTAATTGTACTTAAATACTTAATTGGTTAGACTAGAATAGTGGTTAGATTTTGCAAAAAGACATATTTTTATGTTCTTGCCTATTTACTAAGTGTTTTGGGTATGAGCCAAGGCTACAATAAATCACTGCTTTATCAATCTAAATTTTAGTATTTCATTATAATTCATATAGTAAAGTCTCTGAGAAAAGGTCAAATACTCACCAATGTTTTGGTGTAACCTGGCTCAGACTGATAACTTCATCGAGGATTTCATTTTTAGCTTTTTCAAATAGTTCATTCTAGGCAATACAGAAACAAATAAGTAAGATTTTCATAAGATAGTCAATTTGCCCTGCCATGATTTTCAGAGACAAGTAAAAGGAAGGCCTCTGACATTCCAGCGTGCTGAGCTCGGGTTTGAAGCACACGTGACTAGTCAATAACACTCTTCTCTTCTAGTCCCTTTTGTAGAAATGCCAACATTCAGACAAGGACAAAGAAACTGACACATGTCTACCTTAGTCACTCAATTTTGAATGCAGCTTTTCACATTAACATTTGTTCAGATGAGTCTTTCACATAACAAATGTTAGGTGAAAACATCAGGACATATTAATTTAGTGTAATAGTAAACTGATGCTGTGTTTTATAATGGATGGCACTTTACAATCAAGGAAAACCAATATTTAAGTCCCACTAAATCATTCTAGTTCTCCATGGTAAATGTTGAAAATGTAAAAAAGTTGATGTATAATTTTAAAAAGTTTACATTACATAAATACGTTAATTCTATAAGACCGTCAAAGAATATTTTTCACCTTCTCAGAAAACATTATTTATTTATTTATTTTTGTGAGGAAGATCAGCCCTGAGCTAACATCCATGCCAATCCTCCTCTTTTTGCTGAGGAAGACTGGCTCTGGGCTAACATCTGTGCCCATCTTCCTCCACTTTATATGGGACGCTGCCACAGCATGGCTTGACAAGCAGTGCGTCGGTGCACGCCCGGGGTCCGAACCCGGGCCGCCAGCAGCAGAGCACGTGCACTTAACTGCTATGCCACAGGGCTGGCACCCCCCAGAAAACATTTTTTTTAACACTTATTTTGACATCCTATGATCCCTATTTTTTAATATTATGTAATAAATACTTTAAATTATTGTAGAAGAGATAATTGCTCCTGGAAATGTATTCTTGCAGCTCTAAATTAGTAACCATGGTCATAACCAAAGCAACCTAGCTTACCAGATTTTGCTCATCGACATAACTTTTGTTAGAACACAATATTAAACTAGATATATACAAAATACATGAAGTACACAAATATTACCCGGTCAAGTTCTCGCAGGCGAGGATAGTTATTCTTCCACTCAGTTTCAAGGTTAAAACGTGTTGCTGAGGAAGAAGGAAAGATATTCAAGTTTGAGGATTCTCTTTCTTTCTAGAGGCAGTGGTCAAAGGCCATCTTGCATATCTTCTGTATTAATGGAATTTCTGAGTGTGCACCTATGACTCCTGCGTATTATGGGCTCTCAACATCTCAGAATCTCATTATTGCAATAGTTTTCCAAACTAATCTCCTTGACTCTAGTTTCTTCATTTTCAATCCACAAAACACCCAGCTGAAGCAGTTTAGTGCAGCTGCTAAGAGCATGGACTTTGGAGTCATACCACCAAGATTCAAATCCTGGGTCTATTATCTATTGCTGTGTGATGCTGGGTGCATTACTTAGGTAAGTCACTCTGTGCCTCAGTTCTGTCTTCTGTAAAATAGGAAGAATAATAATACCTACAATGGTGCTGAGGAACTAAATGGGATACACAGGTAGGCTTTCCAAGTAGAAAAAGGGAAGGTGGGTATACGCTCATCAAATGAAACTGTGGAAGCAAAGCCATGGAGCAGGACAGTGTGGGATTCAGGAACTAGTACAATGTAGCTGACACACAGGCTGTTCTGTTTCCCAGCCCATTTCCTCTCTTTCCAGCTGAAACAAGGAATCTGAGTTCTAATTTATTAACCTTTTTCTCCCAAACACTACTGCAAACTTCCTAATCCGTTTAAACTCTGCAATGTGCTCCTAGCAATGTTTCCCCTGAAAGGAAAAATCCTGTTCTTGTACAACAAGTAAAGATTTGTGTTTTTTCCATTTTCTGCATACTATCTAATAGTAAATGAACTAAAAAGCAACTGTTAAAGAAAGGGAGTAAAGAATTTGATGGATGCCTAAGATTGCCAGCTAATGAAATGTCTAAATTTGTTTACTTATTTGAAAAATCCAACTTACCTTTGAAACTATCAGCCTGTTGTTCAACTGACTCTCGTACCATTTTCCAAAAGCAGTCCGATACAGCAAGGCTTAAATTCCTTGTAGTCACTTGGTGTGCCTTTAGCATGCTTGTTCTATAAAAAAAATAACAAGAGCTAAAGTATATTAAAATGGCAAAAAGGACAAACTATCACTAAGTTTAAGAATGTGCTTATTATGAGAATAGCCACTTACACATTTTATACCAGCACTGTCTCATGAAACTTTCTGTGATGAAGACAATGTTCTATATCTGAGATATCCAATATGGTAGCTACTAGCTACATGAGGTTACTGAGCCCTTGAAATGTGTGGCTAGTGCTGACTGAGGAACTGAAGTTTTAATTTTATTTAATGTTAACTAATTTAAATTTAAATAACCACACAAGGCTAGTGACAACTGTATTGGCAGCACAGTTCTACAAGCTTGTCAGCTCCCCTCCCAATAGAAAATACTCAAGACTATGTTTGCAAGAACTATCTTGATACTAATTTAGAGGCAAACATAGTGAGGGGGTAGCTTAAACTGTTCCATTTGAAGAGACTCTCTACATATAAAATTTTAATGTAATTCAGTTGCCCTTCAGCTCTTCCATTTTGCTTTTCTGCCACTATCTTATTTTCTGTCAATTTCTGTCAATAGCTATTTAGGGATACTCCCCCTTTGACATCCCCACTCCCCACTCCAACTTTCCCCGATACGGAAAGAGCAATGTGTACACGCATTTTAAAACATAAGTGTTGATGTTTTAAAAATCACTTTATGTAAAACACCTTCAGAGGTATCCCTGTTGTCCTTCAGGGCCCACATCCCAAGGGGCAGTTTATTATGCCAGCATGTATTGTACCATGTGATAAACTGCTCCCAATTCTGTCAGAGTAGCTTGAGGACTTGCTTATTAGATGCTGACCACTATTTGGGAAAAATTCTGGAAATTCAATGTTAAACTAATGGCTCAGAAACAAAACTTTTAAGTGAAAACAGTTTAAGCTACCCCCTCACTATAAAATCTTCAAATATTTAAGCAAGATACCTACTTTAGGAGGTTTGAATTCTGAAAAAATTCTTCTTCATATTCTCTTATAGCTTCAATGCTTTCAGAGCTGTTTCCTAGGGAGAGATGATGGTGAAGTTCTCACTACAAAAATTAATCTTTACTATTTGAAAACAACAAAAACTTAAATTATAATAATCCATCTTTGCATACCTTTTCCTGTTACAACAGCAAAATACCCTAGAGCTTTCATTGGGAAGAGTTTTCCTTCAATTATCTGCTGAATCTGTTTTTTAAAGTGGGAAAAATAAATGTGAGATGTAGGTTTACATAATTTTTTAAAGCATAATATACTATTTAGAAAGCAAATTTAATAATGCTAAACATGTATGTGTTTAAACATATAAATCTGTACAAAAGCATTAAAATGCATTTCAATTATTTGAGGAAAAAATATATACATTTAATCTTACCATATTAAAAAAAGTATTATTAAAACAAAAGTTTAACCAAAATTAAAACTTGGAATGATGTGTAGTGTTTGGAGGCAGGTCTTAGGTTGAATTTCAGCTCTGCCTCTTACTGGCTCTGTGGCCTTAAGCAAGCTACTTAACTTTTTCAAAATAGTTGCTGAGAAGATCATATAAGATATGATACTTAACACAGTGTGTAAGGCACGCAGAGCACTCAATAAATGGAGGCTACTATTATTATACTCTTCTATAATAGTATACTATTATACTCTTCTTCAAGTGTCTAAATTCTAACCAAGTTAAACTGTCTTTTTTTATTCCTTTTTTTTCCCTTAAATATTTGGATTCATTGGTTCTCAATCCTTGTAAGGTCAAAAATCCTTTTCTAAATATAATAAAAACTATAGACTCTGTCCCCAGAAAACTGCATATTTGCACAGAAATCTACCATCCACACACAATGTAAGAGTTCCTTTTACAGAAGGAACTTCCCAGAAGCCCATTCAGATTACTACTGAGGTAAGAAGCCCTTTTAGACAAGTTACATCCCTAAGCTAATGCTGAATCTTTGGTATAAAAAAAGCCTGATATAAGCCTCAACCGCATTTCAAAAGAAATAAAAACTCACTACCCTAGAGAAGCGAAAACGAAATGAAAGGAATGAAGAGAAATGGGAAAGAGCCACAGAAATTTGCTTCTATCTCACTTCCCCCATTGTCCATATCAGGACCCATGCTGCCACAGCTGGCCTTACTATTAAAAATAAGGCAAAGTGGAGGTCTTGGAGGCTGTGGGAAAAAGAGTTAACACAGCAGGTCTGAGACTGCTGTCCTTAGAAAGGCCTGCTTGTCCTTGGTTGGCATCTGGGAATTTAACTGGTAAACAATTCCCTACATTGATATAAAAATTTCCCTAAATATAGTGGCTCATTGTGCAAGCAATGTGGTTTATGCTAAACATCTGCTTTCCTTTGGGCGTCTGGAATTTTTGTACTTGAGGGTGCCTACATGACCAGCCCCCAATAAAAACCTTAGGTGCTGAGTCTGTAATGAGCAACCTGGTGTTGGGGGGTTAGGCGCATCCTGTGTGACTCTACTGGGAGAGGACTCTTGGAAATTTGAACCTGGTTTCCTCCAGACGTCATCTCTTTGGAGCCAGCCTTTTCCCTCTGTGATTTTGCTTTCTATCCTATCATTGTTAATAAATCATAAGTGTAAGCATGACTAAGTAATGAGTCCTGTCAGTCCTTCTAGAGAATCAGTGAACCTAGGGGTAGTCTGTCTTGGGAACCCCTGACACAGAGGCATCATCCCAGAAAGCTTTAAGTGGAAGGAGAGAAATCTAAGCAGTAGTATGAGGGACGGGTACTTAGAGTCTGAAGTTGTTCTATCGGGGATAAAAATATAATAATAACAGATGACAGCCATCATGTATATAATACCTTTTAGCCAAGCACTATTCAATCAATAGCACTATTTCAAGCACTGTTCAAGCTTTACAACAAAAATTTAACTCATTAAACCTTCACAACCTATGAGAAGGTACCCTTAATATCTTCATTTCCAACAGATGAGGAAGCCTAAAGCACTGAAAAAGTTAACTTACCCAAAGTTTCACAGTTAGCAAACAGTAGAGCTGGGATTTGAAACCAAGCAATCTGGGTACAGATTCTGTACTCTTAGCCACTACCTTATGCCTTTACAATTAAGTAGAGAGCCTGTCCTAAGTCAAGACTTGCACTCTACTAAGACATATACACAATGTCTCCTTGAAATAAAACTCTTCCCTTGTTACAGGAGGAGGAGAGGAGGGACACTGAACACCACGTATAGAAGTCATAGAATTTCAGAAATGAAAGCACCCTAGAGATCAACTAGAGTAACAGGTTGGGTTGTGCATTGACCGGATGCAGAAAACAAGATTTGCTCAAAGACACACAGCTAGTTGGTGGTGGAGCAAGGATAAGAATGCTGAGGTCTGACACCCAATGCAATGCCTTCTCTATTATAAATATCTGCTATACAGTCTTCCATCAGTTAAGAAAGGTAATGTTTATCTGTAAAAAGAAAAATGGCATATATATAGGTCCAAGAGGAATCTATACTGTCACTAGTTTTACACTAATTTAAGAACATCAACTAAAAAAAAAAATTAAAAAAAAAAGAAACACCACAAATGAGGTTAATGACTGTCAGCATACAAAATTATTTAAATTAGAGTAAGCAATATTAGCAATTTAAGTATTTCTGAAGCAAACTAGTCATGTGTCACTTAATGATGGGGATACATTCTGAGAAATGCTTTGTTAGGCAATTTCGCCACTGTGTGAACATCATAGAGTGTATTTACACAAACACTGGTGTGTAGATGGTGTAGCCTATTACACACATAGACTACACGGTACTAATCTTACAGGACCACTGTTGTATATGTAATCCATCATGACTGAAACATCATTATGTGGCACGTGACTGTAACTATAATCATGGAATTTTATTTATACCTCAAAATTGCACTTAAGTAATTTACGCCAACTTTCCGATACTTTGTTTTTAATGAGAACCAAGAAAAATCTCACTACTACTCTCTGATAAAGTATAGTATTCCACAATGAGTTTTCTTTCTTTCTTTTTTTACAACCAGTCCTGGTCATAGCTGGAGCTTGTACAAAGACTTCTCTCACAGTAAAGAACTTGCCCTTACCCTGCTTGGACTAGCCACATTTTTCTCTGCCAGGTCTACTTTGGTCAAAACAAATATCGTCCTTCTTCCATGAGGATCCATTTGACTGACCAAGTCTGTAACAATGCTGCGTTCAGCATCCACGGATCCATCTGAAAAAAAATGAATAGTGACACTGGAATAAGAGCAAAGTGCATTTTAAAAACTTCCACAAGCTACATCCTTGGGTCCACATTATAGTAAAAATATTTTAATACATTTACCTTAGTTATAAAAAGAAATTCTAGCCAATAAAAATTTCTATGATGCCTACAGTGAAATTTAAAAAAATATTCTCAACTTCAATTCTACTTACTAATAAAATGAACGAGTAGGAGGAGAAAGCAAAACGTATTCATTTTGTATGTTTATGTGACGTGCACATTTAGAGCAAAGCCTGGGTTGCTACAGAAGGAAGCATATCAGTGCAATGAAAATCTTGTGGTAAGATTTACCTTGAATACATAGTATGATGGCATTAGGATTCTGCATATAAGCTTTGCTGATACTGAAAATAGTTTCCTTTGTATCGGGAGCCATGCCTGATGTCACAGTCTTGAAGAAAAAGGTTTTACATGTCATTACAAATGTTTCCACAACAGGAATACGATAAAATACACGTTTTGTATATACTTACGTTAATCACACCTGGTAAGTCAACAAGCACCATCCTCTGTAGTCCAGGGCCTTTGACATTTAAGGATATGGTCTACTCAGGAAAAAAAAAATATTAATTTTGTGGGGCAGTTTGTTAGGAATTTTTTGGTGATACATAGTCTGAATATTCTATATCTCATCCATTCAGATATCGTGCTCAGAAAAATGTTATTCTTTTTCTGACTCTAAAAGTAATTATTCTAGAAAATTACCTACAAAATGATACATTTGGAATATTAAAAAAAAAATGTATACATGGAACAGCTGCAATCTAAACATCATTGCCAATATCATGCTTTATTTCAAATTGTAAACAGTGGATTTCCATAAAAAATTATTGAAATGAATTGCAACGCTTACCTCAGGGCTGACAGTACAACCGTCTTTCACATTTTTCCTCATTCGGAGTTCTATTTCATGTCTTAATGCTGCAAGCTATTAATGGAAAACAACAAAATTCTAAGAAAATCTTCAGTTAAAAACATTCCATTTAATTGTCTTTTATAAGCTTACACAGGTTATAAAGTTACACATGTGAACTTCAGATGAATTCTACTTACATCTTCCTCTTTGGTAAGATCAAACTCCCGAGAACTATCTTTAAACAAGGCCACGTGGTGAGGACCTTCACTCAGAGTCACCTGAAATTAACAGAAAATTGTGATGTAACGATGCATTTACAGTTCATATTAATTCCCTTTGCACCTACATGGTCTAGACAGGGCCACCGCATTGCACAAATCCAGGCGTCCCTTCACACTACACATGAAAAGCATCCTCGGAAGCTGTCAACAAGGTGACAGAGAGACCACAGAATTCTGTATCTGTACTGTTCATACATCTGTCACACGTGTTGTGATTGCCCAACAAGACTGCTGGCTACTTTGCATCTTTCATGACATAAAATGCTGCTGCCTCTCTCTCATAGTTAATGTTATACGAAGTACTGAACATAAAACCATCACTCTAAAACTTGAAAAACCAAAAGAAAATCTTGCCTTTAACTTCAAAGGTAAATTTAGGTAAAGGACAATTCATTTATTTGACATCAATTTATCGAGAGCTAACTATGTGTCAGATGTTATTAGAAACATAAAGAACTGACTGTCCCTGTTTTAGACCTCACTACATCCTGGGAGAAATACACACAGAGATAATAGGACACTGTGGCAAAACCTAGGGTGCCACAGAAGAGAGCAGTACTGACTATAGGAAAGCTTAAGGCAGCCTTCACCCCAAAAGTGACATTTGAGTAAGAAATTCTCTAACAGCTTATATATTAACAGTCAGCAGTTTCATGAGAACTTCTAAAATCACATTCCTTAACTTTTCAATGGTAACTTTTCAGGCTTCTCTATAATGATCTGATTTCACTTTTAAAATACAACTCCCTCTAGGGAGATTAGCTAATGAGGCTAGATAACAAACAAACAGCAGCTGTTTGAAAGCATCAGCGAGCAACCATGGCAGCCTGGACTAAGAGTCCAAGACCCCAAAGGATTTTGGGGGGATATACCTGCAGATATTTTCTCTCAGGGCATTTGAGAAAAGCCTAAAACTTGCAGCAGTCTCACTGGGTTAAGGAGACAAAATCAGGGTTATCAAGCTGCCACAATTTAAGGTGCCAAGGTCCCGGAGAAAAATGGACACCAGAAACGACTCTCCAAAAACTGAGCCCTACAGTCTGCGCACAGTTTCCCTTCAAGCCACTTGCACATTAAGAAACCAAGCAAAAAGACGCTATGAAAGAGGCTGAAACGCTAAGTCAGGATTCTGGCAATCTCACTGTTCAGAGGAGACAAAAATCTGGAGTTCAAGATCAATCAAGGAGTAGAAGCCCTGATAAATACTAGGGGAGTAATGGCAAACTGGAAAGAGACAAGTCTTGTCTGTTTCAAGGAAATCTGTCCATGCTCTATCTGTCTGCCAGAAGAAAGTTAACTCCTTCCTGAGATATAACATCATCCACAGCCACTACAATTAGGGCGCTGGGAATGTCAAAGGTGGGTTTACAACGTTTTTACAACTGATTATAGAGCATGATATGAGGTGTAATCGTTTTTTTTTCCTCCCTAAATTAGAAGTAGCCCAAATGCCCATCAATAGTAAAATGGATCTATGAAGTGTGGCACATTCACACAATACCACAGAGAAATGAAAAAGAAACTAGCTTCACACAACATGGCTGAATTCACAGCCAGATCCAAAACGGTGCTCTGTATGAATCACACTGTACTGTCCGCCCAACACCCGTCCTTGCTTGCGGCAGTTAGAGACAGAATTCATTTCCAGAAGATTTTAGCCTCAGCCTCATTGTCTCACTTTCTACCACTTTTCTGGCCTCCATTCTCAGTGATTTCAACTTTCCAACTCTCCAAATACTCTATACCTACACCCACCAGCTGAGCACAAAGGAAAAGCCACAACCATACAGATGCCCTTTAAATTTATGTCCACAGACCTTAATCGCGACTTCAGTACAACTCAGCAATCCTAATATTTCTTGACTTCCCTTGTCAACTCACTCCTGGAGTCACCACTTGCCTAGAAAAGACTTCACACTTTTCCTTCTTGCTTCAATCTTCAATGCCTTCTCCCCTGTCTTTACTTAACAGCTGATAATCTAGCTTCTTATTTCACTGAGGAAGCGGAAGCCATCGGAAGGAAACTTCCACACAGCCCACGTACTCGCCCCCACTGGTAAATCCAGTGATCAATTCTCAGTCTTCTCCCTCCTTGATCCAGCAGCAGCAGCTGACCTCCATGATCCTCCCCTTCTCCTGGATGTTTTCTTTAGCTGATCCCAGGACACTGCTCTGGCTCCCTCCTAGTGCACCAGTTGCTCCTTCACCAGCTCCTTTGTTGTTTCCTCTTCCCTCAGCCTCTTAATGTTGGGAGTGCCTAAGAAGCAATCCTTCGTCCTGTGTCTCCTCCGTCACTAGCCATTCCCTCTTTCAAGATCATAGCTTTAAATACCACCTTTAGAGATGTGATTATGACTCCTCAATTTACGTCTCTAGCCCGGACCTCTCTCCAAACTTGTATATCCAACTGCTCATTTGTTAATATCCCTCAGGCAAGTCCAAAACTCCTGATCGTCTTCCCTAAACCTAACTCACTCCAGACTTTCCCATGCAAACTATAGCCTTTAATTCATTTAGGCCAAAAACCTCAGAGCATCCTGATGACTTTTTTTCTCTCTCTCTCTCCATATCAAATCTATCAAGAAATCCTATTGATTCTACTTTCAGAATAGGTCACAATCCAACCATTTCTTATCACCTTCACCACAAGTTCCCTGGCTCAAGTACCACCTGGACACTTCAATCACCTGGTGTCCCCGGTTCTACCCACCTTGTCTACATCTGTTTTCAACACAGCAGCTAGAGCAAGCCTTTTTTATTAATTTTTTTTTGTGAGGAAGATCAGCCCTGAGCTAACGTCTGTGCCTATCTTCCTCCACTTTATATGGGACGCCGCCACAGCATTGGCCTGACAAGCAGTGCATCGGTGCACGCCTGGGATCTGAACCCGGGCCGCCTGCAGCAGAGCGCGGGCACTAACCACTATGCAACAGGGCCAGCCCCTAGAGCAAGCCATTTAAAAAGTAATGTTGTTACTCTGCTCAAAACCCCACACTGGCTCCCTATTTATTCCAAATAAAAACCAAAGCCTGGGGCCGGCCCGGTGGCGCAAGCAGTTAAGTGCACGCGCTCCGCTGCGGCGGCCCGGGGCTCACCGGTTTGGATCCCGGGCGCGCACCAACGCACCGCTTGTCAGGCCATGCTGTGGCCGTGTCCCATATAAGTGGAGGCAGATCGGCATGGATGTTAGCCCAGGGCCAGTCTTCCTCAGCAAAAAGAGGAGGATTGGCAGATGTTAGCTCAGGGCCGATCTTCCTTACACACACACACAAAAAACAACAAAGCCTACCCAACGATCTACAAGGCCCTAGTGATCTGTTCCCCCCTGCTCCCCATTATCCCTGACCTCATCACCTACTACTCTTCACTCTGCTCTAGCTACACAGGCCTCGAACGTGATAGCCACTAACCACCTCAGGGGCCTTGCACTAACTCTCTCTGAAGAGAACATTCTAGTACTAGATATCCACATGACCCCCTCTCTCACTTTCTGCAAGTCTTTGTTCAAATGTCACCTTTGCAATGCAGTCTACCAAAACCCTGGGCCCCCCATTCCCCTTGCCACTTTTTCTTTTTTGCACAACACTTACCACCTTCTAACATTCTATGTAAATTAGTTATTCATTATGTTTATTATTTATTGTCCATCTCCCTCTACTAGAATATATCCTCATTAGCAAGGATCTTTGTTTTGTTTACCAACACACTGCCTAGAGCACTGGTGGCATGCATTAAGCACTAATAAATAGGTATTGAAAGACTCTGTAGCCATTGACTTTCCTCCTGTGACGATGCCTGAATTGTCGGTGCTTCTATGTACAGACGGCTTGTATGCTGAGTCCCAGTCTCTTTCACCTCAGTGACTTTGCTCTTGCTATTGTCCCCTCTCTCTTGCATCACCATTTTTTTCTCAACTAGATCATTACAATCAGCATATAGGTATCTTTAAAAACCTTCCCTTGACACAATATATTACAACTGCTACTGACCCATTTCTCTACTCTTTTTTACAGTAAACCTAGAAAATTATCTATATTTACTGACTCCACTTTCAATGCTCTCATTCTCATTCAGCCTCTCACTTATCTTACTCAGAACAAAATCCAAAGGCCTAATGACGGCTCAGTATAGCCAGGCCTCCCACTGCACCTCTGCCCTCCCCTCCCATCACTCAGTCCTCATTCACTCAGCTCCTGTTACACTGGTCTCCTGGCTGTACCTCCCACTGATTTCTACAATAGGATAATTCCAAACGCTATGTACCAATTCTTTCTTCAGTTAAAATTCTTCATTTCAACACAGTGAACAAACCTTACTGAAATGATTACTTTCCTGAGGAACTTCATTCAGATGGCCTATTTTCTTACCTTAACTGGAGAACGTGTCATCATCTCCCCAGATCCTCGTGGGAATATTCGTGCTTGAGCAATCATTTCCAACACACTCGTTTTTCCAGCACTCTGATCTCCAACCACAACCACCTTACCACAAAACAAATAACATTTATTCTTAATTTTCAATAGCAAATTAAATTTAAATAGATTTGGAACGCTGCTCTGAGATTTTTTAGTCTTTTAAAATACCTACGGTTAAAAAAATGATTTTTAAAATATCATCCATAAAAATATGATGATTGATACATGTATACATATTGAAAACACAAACAGCAAAACATTAATTGGATCCATTGTTTATAGCCAAATTTTTGCTAAAAACTTGTGCTAATTTAAACCACTATTTCTAAAACCAGATCACTAACGTTCCACAAATCTTTGCCATAGCTAGTTTACTCTTTACAAAGACATGTTCAGTTCTGACGTTAAATTTCACTCACGTGCCTAACTTAATCCACTATTCAGATATTCTAATATCATGAATATTATGAATACATAATGCCAAATATCTGATAGCTTACCTTCATTACACATAAACATAAGTAAACCAATGAACCAAAATAAAGAATCAAACAACATTCGATGCTTAAGACACCACCTAGAACACAGGAATAATATTATATAGGTAAAAACTGTATGTCATTGTCTATGCCTATGTGTGTATCTGTACGTGTACATATTGTGTTTATGTGTATAATTACATTTAATTTTTTCAGCACCTATTTTGCTAATGGGCAAGTTCACTGTGTATTAATTTTTCACTTACTCTTGGCAGATGATCTTGAGTATTATAACTGGCATCATAATCAGACAGAACATCAAGAACTTCAGAATACATGTCAATCAAAGATTTCTATAAAATTTAAAAAATAAAAATATAAAACAGTGAAAACATAAAAAAAAAATACCACAGATGTGTCAAGAGAAGAAAGGCTGATAAGTTCAAAATGTTTTTCCATAATCACTGTATTCTTTTTTAATTATATAAATACATTATCACAGTAAAAAGTAAAACAGTACAAAATAAAATTCCATTTCTTCTTATCCAATTTATCTGATTTAGAGATACACTGATTTAATAAAGTACATTAACTCAGGATTTCCTAACCTTCTAATGAAATGGTAAAAGAGGGAAGTTATTACTTAATACTGAAGAGCTAACATTAAATGCCCAACAAAGGAAGACCACTAACACCAAAAACACCAAATAAGGGGTCAGGTGACCAACTGAAAGGAAATCATCCTCTACCAAGTTTGGTGTGTGTGACAGAGAGAGAGGGAGAGGGAGAAGGGGAGGGAGAGGGAGAGAGACTGAAGAAAAGATAGAAGCAGAGAAAGAATCACCAAGAAGACTTAAATCAGTAAGAATGATTAAGTGTACTCTGACACCTGGGCAGATTAAACTGTGAGAGCAGCGGGGACAGACATCCTGTATTCTTTCTCTCAGTAGAACCAGGATTGAACATGATGCCTTGCACATAACAAGCTTCAAGTACCTATTTGATGAATAAATGAACAAATAAACAGGCCTGGAAAAAGAGGCTGCTATCAAGGATTTAACAATTAAAGTTTTAATGCCAGGTAGGAACAAAATGAGGGCCTATGATTCCTTTCATCCCTTAACACCTAGAAATAATTAAATGGAAAGCAATTGTGTCCCATTCACCTAAAAATAAACAAAAATTTTTTCAAATTTTCATCACCATTTCATTTTATGAGAGAAAATATTGTTTCTGAGGTAAACTCTCAATATATATTAACACTTGGACATGGACTTTTTCAAGTGACACGTGTGACTAGCAAATAAAGTCATACTATTTATTTGTTTTATGCAGGCATGATTTAGAGTCCAAACTACTAATACATGTTGGTTAAAGTGTAACTATATATCTTTGCACCTTGGCTACAGAATGCATGTGCCATGACTTATTGTAGTTTTACTACACACAAATTCTGTTTACTTATATGAGATTTAACTTAAAAGGATTACTTCAATTTAATTTAGCACATACAGCTTGGTTTGGGGGGGTATAAGATTTAATTTATTGATAATGCTAACTACCAATGTGTTGATGATAACAATACCAGCATATGTTTTTTCAAAAATTCTTTAAACACCTAAGGAATCTTCCAGAAGAAAATGTTCACTCTTTTAAAACTGAAGAAAGTAGCCTAACCACTCACTGGAAATAAAAGTAAGGCAGTGACGATAAGTCATATTTTAACATCTATCAACTCACAATTGTGATTTTATAGCTCATAATCTAAATCTGTAGATTTAATAGAAATTAAATAAGCCTAAAGATAAACTAGGTATTTCAGAAAAATAAATTGATTCATGAGAAATGACTCAAAAGAATAAACATTTTATGGGCATAATATAAAACAAATGTTTGGAGACTACAATTTGTGAAATGTCTTAATATAGGAAGAGCTGTCCCTATCTCCCAATGAAATCAGGTTAGAAAGAAAAGGATGACAGAACACTTTACGCTTCCTTAAAAACTAGTATTGATGAACGCACAATGTCAAGTGGTAAAGTTCTAAGAATTAACAAATTAAGATAAACTTAAAATACCTTAAGCTTTCTATGATGGATGCCTTTATCATCTTTCTGCAATACTAATTTTCTCAATTCTTTGTTCTCCTTTTCTAACCGTTCCAAGATTCTCTGGTACTTCAACTGCAACAAAATAATACACAAAACTATATAAGAAAAAGACACTAATTAAGTCTAAATTAAAATCTTTCAAAAGTTGTATGTCCTGACTATTTAAAATGAATTATTTCATCTAAACACCTCCTATGAAAATGTTCAGAGGATAGACTAAATTATGACTATTATCTCATGACCATATTGATAATATCTCATGGTCATATTGATAATATGACCATGAGATAATATTCACTATCATTTGGCCATTGACAAATGGTCAAATTGATTATAGTTTTCTATTATAATATGGCATTTTATTTGGAAAATTCTTCACTATTTACATTGAAGAAATTAAATTATTTAAAAATACCACAAGGTAAGAATTTAAAGAAGCAAGTTTTTAAGTACACTCTATGAAGCAATATTTCCTATTATATCAAAATTTTAAATCTTCGTTACAGGGACATTTGACAAAAATTCAAATTTCTCCCATTCTCCATATTATTTAATGTTTTGATTAAAATCATATGTTATAAAATAATAATAGCTAGCAGTACCCAAGTATGCATTATATGACAGGCTCTTTACTAAGCGATTCACCTGCAATAAGTCCTTTAAGCCTTCACATGAGGCAAAGGCTATACAGATTAGGAACCTCAGGTTAGGAATGCTTGGTAGTGTACCCAAGAACACAAACTTTTGAATGTAAGTCTGAGTCGAGGGCTCAAACTTCCAAGTTTTGGTAAGTTTCCGTGGCCAGAAATTACACACTAATTTTTGACATTTTGATATAAAAACAGATTTAAAGAAGACTAATATGTTTAGACAGATTGTTTTTGCCAAAGTAGAGGGTTGGCTACACACATTTCTTCTCAAATAAATTTGATCTTTTTCTAATTGGCCTTCTCAGTTTTTACACTATGATTTCTTCTCTAAACATTCACAATGTTCAGAAAACTATCAAAAATTACTCCTTCCTACAACCAGGAGAATGTTTATATCCAACTTATAATATCATGCCTTTAACAACTGAAAATATTTCTTAGAAAATGTTTTAGGTTGTTGTGATTTTCCCAGAACAAAGTAAGTAACAGGAAATTATGGTTCTATCTTCAGAGAATGTTCAACTTAAGCCAAATTAAAGAAGAACAATGTAGTTGAACTATATAGTATGAGACAGGTAGAACTATAGGCTAGATTCCACTATAAACAAATTTTCCATAACTCATTCATTTATATGTAGGAATAGTATATACAACAAAATTCTGGGAGTATCTAAGAATTAGATCTTTGCTGTCTAATATGGCAGCCACTAGCCACATGTAGCCATTGAGCACTTGAAATGCGGCTAGACTGAATCGAGATGTGCTGTTAAGTGTAAAATACACAACATATTTCTATGATTCAATAAATAAACATCTCATTAATATTTTTTATACTAATTACATGTCGAAATGATACTACTTGGGATCTACTGGGTTAAATAAAATACATTATTAAAATCAATCCCACTTATTTCTTTTTCCCTTTTTTTAACGTAAAAATTTAAAATAACACGAGGCTTGTATTATATTTCTGTTGGACATCACTGATATAGATAACCCCATGGTTTATTATATCAATTCTCCATACGATGTTTGTGTCAATGCCCAGTGGCTGACAACTACAACTGCACAAGTTGAAGGGTTGATATCAATGGATATATGAGGGTGGCAGGATTTCCAATGGCTCATTTCTTTGTAACTATGGAATCAATTATGGGGTCTACATTTTCTGGGATGGAAACTTTCTTTGCTACAGGTGCCAATCTATAGCCACCCTGCAGAGATGTGCTACTGGGCCATCCTCCAAAGCTCTAGACCAACAATTCTCAAACTTAGGGATGCATAGAATCACTTGAGGGCTTTTAATAAAGATTGTGAGTTCTACTCCCAGAGTTTCTGATGCAGTGGGTCTGGAATAGGCCAATAATTTGCACTTCTAACAAGTTTCCCAAGGATACTGATGTCACTGCTCCAGAGACCACACTTCAAGATCAATGATTCTTAAACTCTGGCTGCAGATTGGAATGACCTGGCTGGGAAGCCTTAAAAAACATATATGGTGATGCTCAGAGCACAGGTGATTCTTACATATGGTCAGGTATGAGAAATAATGCATAGTTATTAATGAAACCTATGACTCAAAATATACTAGTTGTTTAATTTCATCTAGATTGCCCCTTGCTGTGTTTTTTTTCCCTGAAAGACTCAAGATAAGTCTTTTTAATTTTAAAAAAATTACTTTTTTTTTGCGAGGAAGATTAGCCTTGAGCTAACATCTGTCGCCAATCCTCCTCTTTTTGCTGAGGAAGACTGGCCCTGGGCTAATAGCTGTGCCCATCTTGCTCTACTTTATATGGAACGCCGCCACAGCACGGCTTTGACAAGCGGTGGATTGGTGCACGCCCGGGATCCGAATCCCGGGTGGTGGCAGCAGAGCACGCGCATGTAACCACTACGCCACTGGGCCGGCACAAAAAAATTCTTGATTACCACATATCATTGTTATCTAGATAGACTACCTAATGATTAAGTGGGTGATAGGACAATTTTGCACTAGAATGTTACCTACTCGTTACATTGCACGAATAACAGGTCTTTAAAATAATGATAATTTTATCATGGACTATAAGAGAATAGCTTTTCAGAGCAGTGCCAATAATACCTTTAGAAAAGTTATTATCTGACTGGTTTTGGGCTTTAGAGAAGCAAAGAGAAAAGTTCCTGAGGGCTCACTAGAACTGTGGTAGACTCAACTCCAATTTCTTTAACTGTTACTTAAATTACTTAGCCTATCAGTGTAAAAATGCAGGAATAGGTTTATAAAAGGACAAGCCACTGTCCTCCATTTTTTTCCCACAGTATTTTTCTTTAAAATTAGAATCACAAGGTTCATTCAAAAATAGGTTTTTACGCATAAATGAGTTAACCACGCTTACCAAGTTCCTTCCTTATTCCTTATTTCTCAATTAGCTTTCCCATTTTTTGCATCTATTGATAATAAGATTCTTTCATTAAACCATTCCAAATTTTGCTTTGTTAAAAAAATAAATTTTTCACATCACCAAACTTACATTAGAGTATAAGAAAAAGTCTCTCTTTTTTTTTTCCACTCATCAGAATTACCTGAGTGTGCAGAAGTTCTTCTTGAAGTTGGTCAATTTTCTCTTTGTCTGACACCTAAATATTTAAAATAAATTAATTTTATTTAAGTAGAATTAAGTTTATATATAATGTAAAGTATAACTTGCAAATGTTTTAAAAAGTATTTTTAAGAGTAAAAAACTACTGGCTTTATATGCATAGTAATCAAAGGAAATTTTAAATAAAATGATTATCTAAGAAAGTAAAAAACACCTGTATTCATCAAAAAAAATAGCATATCAAAATTTTATATTAAATAAAAACTTTAAAAAACAATCATTTTCCTGTTACCATTCTACTCATTTCTTATGAATGGCTTAATAGAAAACTAAGAGATCAAACATCTGGTTACTATATTCTTCATAAGTTGCTTTGTACTCAAGCACAGGCACTTGGATGCTTGGAGAAATAAAGCGTTGATATCCCTACAGAAATGTGTTTTGGGAACTCAGATACACGTTATCATTTACAGCTACTGAAAAAAGTTCATTGGTCATAGTGTATCTTCTAAGAAAGTATTATCCATTTCTACTCTGTTAAGTAGGGAAGTGTTTAATAAATGCAAAGAACAATTTGCATTTTCAGAGCTTTAAGTGGAGACAGATGCTTGTTTTTAAATTCAGTTCAGTACAAGACCTGCTAACCCACAATTTAGTGAATGCATCAGTAGCAACAAAGTTGAGTAAAGCAACTAAAATTGATTTGAACGTAAAACAAAAGTAGGATAAAATCCACAGGTATTGTGGAAACTACTTCAAACTGTTATTAATGCTAATAGTTCTAAAATAAAATATCCAAAAACAACAAAGAACTTTATTGCATAACAGGCTTTAAAGTAGTCACAATACAATTCTAAATATAGAACACAATGATGTCACTCATGACAAATCCACATTAACTATGCTTTGACTCCTTGGTGAGGTGCCGAAGTTGTCATCCTCAGTCTTTCAAAATAATTGTCTAATTTCTGATAATCAAAATTTGTAAACATGAATTTATTTCACAGGAGACAAAAATCAAGTTAAAATTCATGTAAATCCTTGTTCATCTTCATTCATTGGCTATTTAAGCAATCAAAACAAAAGGGTAGCAAATATATATGAAAAAATTTTAAATGATTTGCTTATTGAGGTAGACATTAATAAGTCTCATCCATGCAATAAAAAGTTATTTTGAGATTTTAATTTCTATTTCCAAATACTTTCTCAAAAATATCCTCAAACTTCTTTTAAATAAAAATGACAATGCTTGTTAGAAACAACAGGTAAATATTTTTTTTTCCTTAAAAGCCTATGCCTAAAAATCTCCAAATATGACAATGTAATTAGAAAATAGATAATATAAAACAAATTGTGTTTTATTGTTTTCTCACTCCACACAGCAGAGACTTGTGAGTAGAAGCTTTTTTCATTTGACTATGTATTTGTGTAAAATGGACAAGAATTATTAATAGTCTCCTAAAATTGAGAAAACAAGCAAGTTGGGAAGGAGCCCACAACCCAAAGAACAAAATCTTGAAGGCTAATGAAGCAATAAATAATTCCATATTTGGATCATAGGGCATGCCATCATACTGTAATAATGTGGTCATAAAAATTTTGTCATGCAGATTAAATTCCCAATTCATTTTAAAAGGTACTTTGATGTACTTTGTTCCATTAAATATTCATCCAACTGTAGCTAAATTAGTATGAAATGTATCAACAGTATTAGTATAAACTGTTTTAGTTTTAAAAGTGAATATTTAATGATTTCATGCAATATATCCTAAATTACAATAGAAAATTCAACATTACATCTGGGGCAATAATTAAGAAACTAATACAATTACACAAAACAGTTAGAATGGTTACTATAAGCCAAGGGCTATAAAAAGTTAACTTAGTAATTTGGTAAATAAAAAGGGAATATAAAAAGTTAAAATAATATAAGGCTATTAGAATACAAGGTTATTAGAATAACAAGGTTATTAGAACTACAACCTTTATGCTAATATTAGTATTCAGTAACCATGACTGTTAAGATTTTTATAAATTCGGATTTTTATCAGTATTTAGATTTATCATTTGCCCTTCTGGCATGATTGTTAGGAATATCTCATGCACAGTTTTACCAATACACTTCCTAACAGCTAGTTTAATGGAACATCAAAATTAATGTTATATTAAAAGATAGGTGGTGGAGTCAAGAATTAGATCTAATATTTTCTAGGAAACAAGATGAAAACCTTTAGGTTTACAAAATAAATATTAAAGATTAACGAGAAGATACTTTTACATATTTTTGTAAGAGAAAAGAACATGCTATTTTTAATCTGTCACTTATTCTCGGTCTTAACTAGCAACTTGGTTATATTTTATTTTGATGCACTTTACTGGTAAAATTCAGCTACTTACGACAAGAATAAGTTCTTGTCCTCTTGTTTAATATATTCAGTTTGCATAATGAAATTAACTTAAAACTCACCCTGACAGAAATGGGTATCAATGGCCTTGAAACCAGGGCTTTTCTACAATTCCACAGCTGTGAAACTGATGGAGAAAGAGCGGAATCCTCCGCAGAAACAAGCTAAAGCTGAAAGAGAAAAACCTTTACTAGCTCCTCACAAAACCAAGCCTGATTTTAAAATGTTAACTATTCCCTCCTACTAAGGCATTGTGGTCATTCTGAAATACCGAAATATATAAGACCAGTAAAAATTTCTGTGTTTGTCTACATATTCACATTAAAACTACCAGCGGCAGTTTTAATCTACTATCACTGCATGAGCTCCTTAGCTCAGAAGATAGAGGGAAAATTTATCGGCTGCTACTAATAAGATATAAAAAATGAAGACCTCCTTATATTTTCAAGAAAGTAAGGGAGAAAGAAGGATTAAAAAGGAACAAAAATTAGCTGTGGATCTGCACCTCAGGTAAACCTCAAATGCCTGGAATGACAAAAATCTCATGAACTAGGATTTTGATCATTATTACACTGAAGGGCTGAAAACTCATCTGTGTTCTGTCTACAGGGGGGAAAATATAGTAGGAAACCATCTTTCAGGATAGTAAGGGGAACGATGTCATTATAGAAGAGCAAAAATAGTTTTTAAAGTCCCATTTACTTTCGCACAAGGTAACTCCAAAGTGGGTAGGAACAAGCCCTGTGTGGTGCTCCATTAAGTGTGCCTTAATAAAGAAAACAAATGGAGGTATAGTCTTGTCAGTCACTATTTTACAAATGGGGAAAGGAAGGAATAAAAGGGTTATGTGGATAATCCAATAAATATTAGAAATAGGAATGCTATCTCTAAGCCTGAAAAAAGGCTAGTAAAGTAGGCCTCAAATGAACATTAACCTTTAGCAATGTAGAAAATGACCAGTATTCACTAATAATATCCCTTAAATCATTAGATTCAAAAGCATATCTATAATCTTAAACCGTATCTTAGAATAATCTTAAAATGGCAAATCTATGGGACTCATTTCAAATTATTTTACCATTAGGCAAAAACACTTAAGAACAACTTGTAACTAGAGCTATGTTCATATTTCTAACTAACATACCAGAACACAGTAGCTCCCTCCCCTTCTTTCTGTAACAAAGCTAAAGAACAATGGCTCAGCCTAAGCATCCAATTTGTTACAATATTGAAACGGTACTCTCAACAGCATACAGAACAGGGAATGCTAAAGCACCATGTAAAGTAAGTCCTTCCTTGGTTTAACAAATCTACTTTAACTTAACCAAGTAGTAAAATAACATTTTCTATTTCTACCTATATTATACATTCACTGAAAGCTAAACAATATACAGGAGTTGATTCCACAGCCATGGAATTGAGAAAAGCCAGGAAGTGACACTGAAAAAATAAAAGAGTACTCTCAAGTATTAACCACCACCACCAAATGAGATAAGGTTAGCCAGTAGAATTGTTGCACTAAATCATTATCTATATTATTGGTTGATATCAATATCAGAACCTACAGGAAGCTAATTATATGACTGAATCTTTTTTCCTGAGTAATATTTATACATAACGTTAAAACTTTTCTGATCTAAGATATGTAACATAACTAGCTGATTTCAAGATCTCAGAGTATAACTTTGTATAAATTATTACATTCATTTCATTTTGACTCAAAAAGTCTCTTTAGAACATTAACCTTGGGATAATCTAACAGCCAAAAGCATATTTTTAAGGACTTCTTGATTGCACCTAAAAGCAAATATTTGTATAGATTTATGCTTTCATTAGAATCTGTTCTTTAGTGACTCGAGTTATAGCAACTTTCCAATTTTCAATCCTTCAGTGGTCCACAGTGAAAATTTATTTGCGCTGACTTTATTGATGAATGTGGAAAAACTTTATGCAATGAGTTTATCAAAGTGTATAAGAATAACTTTGTCCTAAAGTTAAATCAAAATAGTTTTCTTCTACAAGAAATAAGAATGTTCTCTGCTGATCCATTTTAGCTAAAACAAATGAATTTCATTCTTTAAATAATTTAACACGGTCATCCATAGTAATCCTTTTTATTTTAGAAATAAAAACTTGGAGAACAAGTAAATAGACTATAACTAGTCTATTGGGCTATAAACTTAGGGTGACTCAATAACTGGACCAAGCAAACTGCAATTCATAATTCTCTAAATACAAATCCATGGGCCCTCACAGATAATCTAATTTTCAGAAAATAATTCCTATGTTTAATATTTTGGGTTTGTTTATCCACTCCTGGAAAGTTACATATTTGTATTATGTATCTTTCATATTTTTACTTTGTCAAAAGTAATTTCTCATAATTGGAGTCCATGAATGGATTAAGGCGACATGATCTGGTAGAAATGTCTGATTAGTGTGAACAATCAGTAGCCCCCTTAAACCATCCATCCATCACCTTGCGCTTCTGTTGGGCATAGCTCGTGCTATATTGGCCAGCAGCTCTGCGGGCTTCCTCTTCATGCTCTTGAATTTGCTGTTGTAAGAGAATGAGCTCACCAAGCAGACCCTGCCATGAGTTTACAATGAGGAGAAGAGGAAAATTGGGGAGGAGAACAATGTTAAACCAAAGGGCACAAGCAAGGAACAGATGTAAATTAGGGAGGAATGAATAGCTTATAACAAAAATGGAAACTCATTTATGTACCTGTAGAGCCACTGTATATAATTGGGCTCTGTACCACATTTCCATTTTTCCCCTCAGTAAAATTAGATGTCTCAGAAATATAAAACAGCACAGTTTAAAAAGTGAAAAGGAAAATGCAGTAGGTGATTGTTTGCTGAATAAAACAAGCCAGATATATAATATCAACATGTAGTAAAACCCAGACTAACTGGAATGCTCAAGGAAGGTGGTGCCGTAGTTAACTAAATTTCCTAGTAACAGGAAAATCAACAAAACAAATACTTCAACCCTTATTTTTGAATGGCCAATATGAACTAGTGTATACTCCTGACTTGATACACATGGAGCAAAAAAACAAAACATTTTTTGAACAGTGTTGATCTTTCAGGCCTAAATCTTTTAATTCTCAACCATAATTCTAATAGGACTGAAAGAGATACATAAGGGCTTATTTACTTATTAAATTATTATTCTTAAATATTTTTTCTTGATATCTGATGTCTTCCATTAAAGATTACAGTCCCTCAAAACAATTTGAGTTTTTGAGCATCAAGTTAATCAAGGTTTTACATTAGTGCATATATTTTACATGCCTATACACACAAGCTTATTTGACTAAAATTTAGGGTTCTTTTTTTTGCAAATTAAAAAATAATGTTTTAGGTACTGTTTTAATTTTATACATGAAGGTTTGACTGAATTTTCACTTTTTATGAGCTGTTTTGACATTAAGTAAAAATAGCTTCTCAGAAAACAACCAAGACTATATCGATTACTAAAGCGAAAGCATTATAAAAGAACATAGTTAAGATATGGAGATAATATAGTTATTATGAAACTTAAAAATGAAACAAAACCCAGTTTGGACCTATGCACAAAACAATCATCATTTCTATGTTTAAAATTCATTCCATTTAATAATCACGAAAGGTTAATCTGGTGCAATTTTTACCACTCACAATGTATTCACATGTAGCACGATACTAAAATACATGTTATTTTCAGTACAGTATTTTTAATTGCTGGCCTATTAGATAATTGACCTCGAGAAATGTGGGAGAAAAGACAACTAAGAATTGACAATGTCAAAGCCTAATATTTTCTCAATTAGAAACCCTAAAAAGGTAAAGTTCCAGTGAATGAGGTGACTATTTAATTTGCACAAGAACAGCATTCCGGGAGAAACATAGGCTCAATTTTTACCAAGTTATAAAAATAAAAGGAGTTAGGAAAACTAATACTCATTAAAATAATCTAAATTAAGAGTTTCAAATAGCTTCAGAACTTTTTAAAATAACTGCCAAAAATATTTTGTTTTGTATACGATTAGCAAGCCTCTTAAAATAAAATACTAGTTAACATTACATTCAAATTTTAATTAGTAGACTCACCCAGAGGCTTACTTTATATAACCCAAAGACTTACATAAACAAAAAAATTTTTCAGAAAAGAAGTAAATACAAACAGAAAAGCTAGTAGTATAGGAAAGCATTTCAAATTAAGGGAAAGTATTACCATATAATTTGGGGGATTTTTACTTTGTTTGATTCTTAGTTTTAATACACTAGGCTATGATCATTGCCAACAAAAACAAACTGGGTTGACTTACTATAAATCAAAGGATGAAACTAGTTGATATTTCTGCCTGACAAGTAAGAGAACATCAAAGTGGCAAGTAACATAACTGAAATTTCAAGGTTTCCAAATTCATTAGTACAAAATATATGTTTATAAAAACCTGCAGTTATCTTTAAAGATATATCTTTTAAATAATACTTTTATGGTCATTGATGAATCTATCAAAGAAAGACAATCACACAACAATTCCCTTTTAAAGAAGCCTTCCTTTGTTGGCTTATACAGTAGTGTACCTGTGCTTTAATTAACATACCACCAGTATTCTAATTTATAAAATGCCAAAGCAGTGAGAAAATACCCCACGTTTCTTAACTGTGCTGGTCTATCACATACTCGATTCTTTTCCTATTTATGGCTTAAACACCCCTCCCTACTCCATTGCTTATATCTGTATACAAACAGTATGGTATATATATACTCTAATATCTGTCACATTACAAGAAAACATCCTCTTTCTAGTGACACCTCACTTTCCTTCCAAGTCTGTACTGAAGCACTATTATGTGAAGATAGTTGAAATTAACCGTTACCTCCCGAAAAAAGTAGGAAGAGAACAAGAATTAGACACAAAAAAAGCTATTTACTCTATACTATATGACTAAAGGAGGTTACCCTTACCCAATTTTAGGCATCAAATCTTACCCTAATTACCAAGGGATGGGATATACAGCTTCTAAGCTAAGGCCATGTGGAATAAGGAAGAGGAAGAAATATGTGCACCTGTTGTGCTAGATACACTCCTTAAATGGACAAAACATATTTTTTCAATAAATAGTTTCCCAAACTCAGACATTTTTCTCTCAAGAAATAGCACATATTTTTTAAATGATATATTGTATGTAAAATATAATAACTATTGTAAATAACAATAAAGAGTTATTATAAACAACTATAGATGATATACTCTCAACATCTCCTGGCTATCGTCAATTTGACACTGCAGCTCTCATAGTCTCATATTTCATGTACAATGTTCTCAGTTTTTAAAAGAAAATTATGTCAGATCAAGAAAATTAACGATAACTCCAGAAACCAAAATGTCAACTGAAAATGCTGCGATAACCTAAAAGTTAGGTTCTAACAAACCTAATGAGTTAGGAAAGATTTAAAATAATGTTGCAATTATAAATCATTCATATGTGAGAAAATTTAAATACTATATTTTTAACAGTATTATAAAAATTTACTATAGTGCAGGGCCCTATCCTGTTTGCTTTCACACCTAAGCACCTAAACCAAGGTCTGACACATTAGATGTGTTATAGCCAGCACCTAGAGCAGGGCTTAGTTCATGGTTGTTGCTTAAATAAATCAAATTACAACCTACTTTTACCTAATAATGCAAAGTTTCTAGCATATAATCCAAATTGGGTTTCGTAAAAAATGCTTATTCTCTAAATAAGCCATGCATCAACCCTACAATCCATTTTCCCATTTTTCACAATCCTCAGAACAGACTCCATAGAAATTAAGGAGAGGAATTTAACCAAAAATGCTAATACGCTGTTATCTCATGAAATAATTCAAAGTGTAAGATAATAATGATCATCGTCATCATTATCATTAAAATCCTAACACTCAATATTTATTTAGCTTTATTACATGCCCATCTTCTGCTAATGGGCTTTACATAATCCTCACAACAAACCTATCAGGTCGAACTGCCCCTTTTACAGGAGAGGAAACGAGAAAGAACTTGTCCAAAGTCATGCAGCTCAGAAAGCAGGAAGGGCAGGATCTGAACGCAGGCAGTGTGACTTCAAAGTCTGCACCTAATATCATCTCATTAGCACTATGGTCTCACTATTTTCAAAGCGCCTTCGAGCCATCAGGTTCCATTTACCTTTTTTTTTTCTTTTTTTTTTAGTGAGGAAGATCAGCCCTGAGCTAACATCCATGCTAATCCTCCTCTTTTTGCTGAGGAAGACTGGCTCTGAGCTAACATCTATTGCCAATCCTCCTCCTTTTTTTTTCCCGCCAAAGCCCCAGTAGATAGTTGTATGTCATAGTTGCACATCCTTCTAGTTGCTGTACGTGGGACGCCGCCTTAGCATGGCCGGAGAAGCAGTGTGTCAGTGCACGCCCGGGATCCGAACCTGGGCCGCCAGTAGCGGAGCGCGAGCACTTAACTGCTAAGCGACGGGGCCGGCCCTCAGTTTACATTTAAAACAGGAAAATGGTAATATTCCAATACACTGAAAAGCATATTTAAATTACTCTTTAAAGAAGGAGTTGGCCAACTATGGTGGGCTATCTGAGTAGCCCACAGAGACCTTAATGCCTACAAACCTAAAACAATTACTGTCCAGCCCTTTAAAAGTCTGCCAACCCCTGCTTTATTAGTTTTAAAAGTAATCTGGGTCCAGAAAAGAACTTTAAGAAAGTGAAGACTTCTTTCCCTTTCCATTCAAAAAATATTCCTAGCCACTTTTCAAATTTGAATAATTCTGCTATTTGATTAGCTAAAAAGAAACATTTTCCTATTTTTTCCCTCCCAGTAATACATAATTCCGCTCAGAATATTTATAGCAAACTGAAAAATGTTTATTATTGGTCATCAGAAGGAAAAACATCTTCCTACTTGGATTATTTAACTTGTTCCAATTCAGAAATACCATATCCTATTTTACTATTTGGATAGTTTCTACAAATAACAATTTTAAGAGACGAACAAATCAGTCTATTACCAATAGTTGTTATCAATATTACAATTTCTACCAAATCCCGTGTTCTAAATTATTACCTAAAAACAGTGTTATGTACACAGTATATACTTAATGTTTCTTAAATGACATAAAAGTGCAGTGTGCTTATTATTAAGAAATAAAATAAGGTTGCCTGTTTTGCCATTCCATTTTCCTCCTGCAGATCCTCCCTTCTTGTCTTCCTCTGATCCCTCTACTTTTCATCTACTACACTCCAAGACACAAGTGGTTTGGCTTGCTGGCTAAGAATCTAACCAAGTACAGTTGCTAGTTGTTAGCTGCTCAGGAAACTTAAGTTTCCTGTATCCGTGGTTACCTGATGGTGCTGGTTGTGAGAATTCATCTTGCCACAGTTACTACATTATTTGTTGCATGAGGAATCCCAGAAATGTCAATTGTACGTAAGCAACACGGCTTCCTTACAATTCAGAACATCAAGTACATGTACTATCTCCCCATTCCTGTTCCCCTCAATGGTTGCCAAACATTGAAGGCCAAGGGAAATTCACAGGTAATCAGAACAAAAAGACATATTATATAAAATCTTTGGACTCACTTTTGTTGGCATCAATCTAATTTACTTACTTTAAATTAGCCTTTCTTCTACTGAGCTAAATCAACTAATTTTGCTAAGATCTCAGCACTATTCTAGGTGCTTTAAGGACAGAGATTCTGTGATAGAAATAGCTCATTAAATAGTAAGAATGCAAGCCAAAGTAAATAGTGTTTCATACGGCAAGTGTTTTAAACACTGAGAGTATAATTAATGGAACTAAAATGGTGATGGAAAGCTTCACGAAGGTGACAACTGAGCTGGGCTTTAGGGATGAGTGGAAATTAGGCAGAGCAAAGCAAAGAGAGAAATTTCAGGTGGGAGGTGCAACATAAGTAAAGCCACACAAATAAGAAGTGGAATAACATGGAAAGGAAGAGTATTAATGTATTACTGTTTAATAATTATATTTAAAACAGTAATACCATTTTTCATGATTTGGACTTTTAAGAGGTCCTTCGAATAATTTCTATAAATTATAAATGTGCTTGTAACCTACAGAATGACCATGTAACCTTCAGAATGACCATATTCTTTACTTCTGTGAGATGTTTACAACTAATCAGAAGGATGATAGAACAAAAGCAAAGATAATAAAATGTCTCATTTAGAAAATTAATTTTCACCAGAACACAACAATCTTACTGAATCTAAAAATGGAGATGCACTAAGTGGTCTTGTCACCTATATATATTATGACCAATATACAGAAATCTGCTGATTTACAAATCAGATGAGTCCATTAATTTACAAAAGCAGGCTCACACTCCTATTCCCAATGTCTCTTCAGGTAGTTCTGAAGGTCTCTAGGTCTCAAGAACATTATTTAGTTCACACCAAGGGCTCTAATATTTTTATCCAGTGGACACAAGTTTTAAAATTTCTAATTAACAAAAAGCACTCACTAAAAAGTGGTTTCAGCATTTTTCTATTTTTATTTATCAAAGATACATATCAGAACTTTTGATCAACATAACATAAATAACTACTGTCCACAAACTGAATGGATATAAATCCAGGCAAAATCAAAGAAACCTGATGTTTAGTTAGCCCATGCAGCATTATGTGGAAATATATGCTTTTTGAAGACCTCAATTCAACTTTCCACATCACCTAAAGTCTAGTGACTCCAGACTGGGAACCACAGGTAATCAGACCATGTTGTTCATTTCGTCTAACCCAAGTCAAACAATCTGTTATCTATGTTCCCTCAACTCTCCGTCACCTCCATTTCAGTCGACATTGAAAAGTCCTAACTGTTCCTCTACTCGGCAGCACTTCTCCAGATGTGTTCTCCTATTAGAAAGGACAAATCTTTTTTTCAGTTCTAGTTGTAGAAATGTTTTTTGTTTTTTTTTTTTTTTTTTGTGAGGAAGATCAGCCCTGAGCTAACATCCATGCCAATCCTCCTCTTCTTGCTGAGGAAGACTGGTCCTGGGCTAACATCTGTGCCTATCTTCCTCCACTTTATCTGGGTCGCCGCCACAGCATGGCTTGATAAGCAGTGCGTCTGTGCATGCCCGGAATCCGAACCTGGGCCGCCAGCAGTGGAGCGCATGCACTTAACTGCTACACAACAGAGCTGGCCCTGTAGAAATGTTTTTATTACGTGTGTGTGTGTGTGTGTGTGTGTGTGTGTGTGTGTGTGGAAGATCAGCCCTGAGCTAGCATCCATGCTAATCCTCCTCTTTTTGCTGAGGAAGACTGGCCCTGGGCTAACATCTATTGCCAATCCTCCTCCTTTGCGCGCCCGGGATCCGAACCCCGGGCCGCCAGTAGCGGAGCACGCACACTTAACCGTTCAGCCACGGGGCCCGGTCCTTTTATTATTACTTCTTAAAAATCTGATTCACATTTAGTTTTACATTTCTAGCAGAAATCTAGCCAGAAACTTCGGTACAAACCGGACAACCATTAAGCTAAGGCATGACTGCTTCAAACCCTGAACACCATTTTAAATCTGGGGCTCTCAGACACCAGGCTGAACCAATCAAAAAGGTATCAGCTAAACTCTAAATTATTGTCCCTGATTATTGCCCGCATTTTCAAACTTGATTTTTAGAGTAATTTCAAAAAGTCTAAGGCTAAGCTAAGGTCTCTCCCTCCACGCTAGAATAAACCATCGATTTGTAGACAGTTTATCTGCATCTTATCTGAATGGTTTATTATTCTTAAGTATCACAAGCCTTGAAAACATACTGCTGCATATTAATAGAATTTAAAACCATTAGTTGAGGCTGGAAATACTTTTTCTGTATAGTAAATTTTTACAATTATAGCAAATTGTAGCAAATTTTAGCATTTTCTACAATTCGATTTAGCCTGTAATGAAAGCAGCTTAACTATAACTCTAGATTTAGTATTTATAACAAATAGTTGGAAATAATAATTTGTGAGTTTTTAATGGACAAGATAATCACTATAATTAAGAAAAAGTCAAAAAGGCATTTATCTTCAAACAAGCAAAGGAGTAAATTATAAAATAAAGCAATAAATTTACTTTCATGTCTATTGTATAAAATAAATTCTGTAAATATAATTAAATTCCTAGAGATCCATTCTCTTGCTTCCTCTATATTGCAGAGCTTCTGACCACTTATTGATTAGTCATTTATCACCTGAGCAGGATTTTAAGGGAATTATCTAAGTCAGGCCCTGAAACAGGTTTCTCATTCACCTAAGCAATCCTAGGCTATATCAGAGAAGAGCAGATGTACAGACCTCCCCTAACCTATCTAGGCAACAAGAAATCTTGTTACTCGAAAACCACACTACAGTACCTGTAACAGAGGCTCCCCCTTCCCACTAGATTAGCTCCTCTCTGCACAGTAAGTCTACCTACATTAAGGGCCAAGGCCTTGGCTCAAAAGCTGTGCATAATAGGTCAATTTCTATTTCAACTTTTCTCCAGAGTAGCATGAATAATAAAGGATGTCCCTTGGTTAAAATAATGCCAATGGAAAAGATATCAGAAAAAGTCAAGTTGAGAGACAAATACACACACACACATACACATTTTGAAATATGTTTTCTCCAAAAGATCAAATTAAAAGGCAAAAGAAAAAAAATCTCTTGAAATATAATTAAAACTTGGAATATCATGTAAAATGTTCAACGGTGAAGGACAGGGAGAGAGATGGAAACTTACACATAGGAATTATTTTCTTCCTGCTTCTCAAATAAAGCTAAAATTATTTCCCTTCAATATATTGAAACCATAATAATCTTCACTATAAAAGTTAAATATTCCATATTTAATTTAAAATGTTCATAGAATTTTTTTCCAAGATCTATTGATCTAGATATTATTTTTTAAAAACCTTTCAAGGAATCAGTTATCTTACCAATTCCGAAAGATGAAAAAAGTGAGGACTAAGAAAATGTCAGGTTAACATATGAATATAAATACAGAGCAATGTATACGTTATTTTACATCAGTAATTCTCCTAATAACTTCCACACAGATTTTGTTAATGCATGTGTTGAAACTGACATACCCTACATAATCCCATACATAATTTTGTTGACTATCAAACTAACAGAATCAATTTATCCCCTAATAACCCACTTCCTATTCCCTTGATATTTCCCCTAAGTATATGCCATGAAACATTAGTCCCTAGAAGATATTTCAAGGAAAAAGGGTTCTGTTGCTAAATAAATCTGGAAAACTCTGTACACTTGACTTCTCTTGGAGATTCACAATACACAGGAGTATATTAAGGTCTGAGAAATCCTAGGGAAAAGAAAAGAAGCCTGTTTATTTTATTTTTACCAGTTTCTCCCTCACATATTTAACAACAAAAACCTTTGTTGAGGACAATCCTTGCAACTAATATTTCAAAGAACACATCTGAAGGAAATGTGTTTCTCCAATTATATTTCCAGAACTGCTGCACAATATCTTGCATTTTGTACCAGGATTAGTAACAATACCTCTATGTCGCTGCTTTTATATTTGCTCCTCAGATGTTACCATTTCAAAATCTTCCAGGTAGGTCAAAACTTCTTAATATCTTTCAAGACTACCTACGTGAAGAATTCGCCTTTATATTTACCTTCCTATAATGCTTGTCACTTTCAGATCCAGGATCAGTTGCTCTAAATGCGGTTTCTCCAGGTGAACCTTAAAGATAAACATGGAGTCCTTTAAATTCTCCAGTGATGTCAACAGTCTAAACTAAATTCCAAATTATGTCTAGGCAATTAAAAGGTAAATGGATTTTTTAGAGCAAAAAAAAAAATCACTTTTTGGAAAAGTATGCTTATTTTAAGGAACATACTGGTAACCTATGCAGAAAATTAAAAAACATTATAACACGTTTAACCTATTTTTTAAAATGTCACTGAAAATTGCAATAAAAAAATAGGACAATCTTTGATAAGGATTACTTTACATGAGAGTACTTACAGTTTGGCCATATACCACTGCCATTACAGACTACATACAGTAAAAAAATAAATTTAACATGTCAACTATGACAGGACAGATGAGACAAACTAAAATTACTTTTCATTTCAATTATCAAAAACAGATCAATTTCAAGAAAATATTTTGGTTAAGCAAACTTCCTTCTTAAAATACATATTTAGGAACTTTAGTTTTACCACAACGTAATTATTTTATTATTTCCATCTAAAGAAGAATGAATTTGCCCAATGTAGTTCTGGGGTTTTAAAATTCAGCATAAGCAGCATTATAAATTTGGTCTGCAATTTTATTTGCAACTAGTTTATTAGAAGCATTTAAAAGGCATGTTAAGGTCAGCAAAAATGTCTGTTTACACACCTAACAAGAGAAGTAGGTCAGAAGCTCCTATGACTTCACTAACCAATTTGTGACCTGTGAAAAATCAGCAAAAAGGGAAATAAAAACATAAAATTTAACAGGAATGAGCAAACAAAGATGTCTGAGATCTCAGATTTATATCATGATAGGGCAGTAATTGGGCAAATACACCAGGATCAACCTTAGTAAATTCTACTCATTATGCTCCATCATAATTAAATTTTTTTTAAATCACTAAATTGGCTCTAACCAATTATGAAAAGCAAACACATAGGAAGTCTCATCTACTTGTCAAGAACAAGTGATATTTTTTCCCTCACTGACTAAAGACTAAAGCCAGGTTTAAGTTCTTGCAAATTTTCATTTTATTGGGCTAAACAAAAATTAAAATCACTGCACAAAACTTAAGTGTTAACCTTTTTTCCACAAACCTCTTTTTCATTTGTACTAAATGTTTTCATTCAAAAGATGGGAATAAACAAATGAATACATCTAATTATTTTTCTTCTATGGTTCCTGATATTTTAAATGAGATCAAATAGGTCCTTCCTTACCTGTGGTGAAAAAGTCCTTCAATAAGCTGAGGTTTTCAACAATCTTGTCAAAGTCAGGTGCCAACTTTGCAAGGTCCTCTGAATTAGGAAGAGCTTTTCTAATTTTCTCTGGAGAAAACAAACAAAAAACATACATATTCTAAAAATAAAAATTTGACTATTAAAACATTCATAAAATTTAAATAATCATCATATATAAATTTAAATTAAAAAATCCATTTTACTCCCTATTACAACTACAACTGCTACATATATCTGAAACAATGTGTTATGCTGATTTCTATAAGCCATGACATTTTTTTAAAAAGATTCACCAAACATATGGCTTAGATGGATACTTTTGATTTATAAGTTAAATGCCTTGAGACAGAAGCACTGGGTTAACAATGTTAACACTGGACTAGAATCAGAAGTCCTTTCTGGGAGGAAATCACAGCAAAGAGAAAAAGAATCAAAGAAAAAAGAGAAAAACATCACTTACAGCACCTAGCCTGAACTAAAAAAATGTGATAAAAACCCAGTTCAAGCTCAAGAACAGAATTCCATTCCTTTTCTCCTTCCTTTCTTAGTCTCTAAGAAGATTTATATGTGTTACCAACTGGAAATAAATGGCTAAGAGCCCAATGCAAGCTTTTATTTTATTTTTGCTAGCTTTATTTATAGAATGGTCAAAGTATTTATTTTTGTTTAGAAACACTCAACAAATTTGTCAACGTCTGGTACAACTTTGCAGCATCTCCTGAATTAGGAAAGGCCTTTCTAATTTTCTCTGAAAAAGACCAGAACACATAAATATTCTCAAAATAAGAATATACGTCAGGTACTATTCTAAGTGCTATAAGAGCATTAACTTGTTTAATCTTCAATAGTAAGTCTACAAAATAGCTATCATCAACCCCATTTTACAGATGAGGAACTGAGGCACAGAGGTGATGGAACTGGACCTGAGCACACAGCAAAGAAGTGGGAGAGTCAGGGGTTTAAGCCTAGGCAGTCTAGCTTCAGAATCCAGGCTCTCAGCCACTGCTGTGGTATTGGCAAAAAAAAAATTAGCTCTCCTCATGAATATTAGATAAATAATTTGAAAGAGTGCTTTTCCTGCAAATGCCTTTGTCAATGCAGCATGGTTTATCTTTAAGAAAGTATTGTGAATAAGTGCATGTAGAGATTAATTCCACCCCCATATACGCCTAAACTAAGAAATTAGACAAAGTCTAAAAAACCAGACTGAGGAAAATAATTTCATCCAAAAATAAAAAAACAATAAAAAAGATCACCACGACTTACTGGCAATCACAGCTATCAAATACACTTTTTTCTCATCTACCTCTTATTAGAAAAGGGGGACAGTGGCTGACAATGGGGAGAAATTACTCTGGACACTAGCAGATTTTTAAGGAACCTGGTTACAAAAGACAGAGGTAACCAAGGTATCCAATCAAAAAGAGCTAGTTAGGTGGGTCATGATTCATCTGTTCTGGGTGACACACAACACTGAACACGATGCTTGGGAAGGCCGCTTGGCAGTATGGAAAATGCTGACAAATGTGTATAGCAGCAAAAGACAAGATACCGAAGTATATGTTCACTATGACCATATAATTTTTAAAAAGGAAACTAAAATATTAACCACATACACAGAATAGGTACAATTAAAAGAAAATGCTCCATACGGAAAGCAGCGGCTGTGTTCAAGTGATGGACTAGTGAATATCTTTTTCCTTACAAATTTTTTCTTTGATATTCTATTATTTTTATCATTAAAATAAAACTGCTAAACATTAAACTCATGAGTTAAAAAACTATCTCCACACAACTATTTCTTTTTGCTAAATATATGACCAAAAAAAGTATTTTAATATTGATGATACAAACCTAAATCAATATACTCATCAATCTCCCACACAATGTCAGGCACAATCCATTTATAGTCACTAAGGTCAGGTATCATATCTTTCCACTGATCGAAAGTCTAAAAGATAAGAAAGAATGCCAATCAAATGCTCTGAATGTCATATAAAAATACCAAGAAAAACTATTTTAATTTATTTAATTAAAACATGCTAATCTACTAAGAACGATATATTATGTTCAAAACTTTGAGAAACAAAGCAGCCTGAGCTCTTCTAAAAACAAATTAGGCAAGTATATAAAACATGCAAATGTTCCCTTACTAAATATGGAAAATGTAAAAATTCAAAATATACTCCTATTTCAAACAGGTTTCATGATTTGCCTTTAAACGACACTGTGGAAGAGAAGGCAGGCAGACCAAGGGTTAGGACCTTGTCTCTGGTCCCAGAGCTGCCAAGAAGGGGTGCGTGAGCAAGCCACTTAACTTTCCTGTCCGTGCTACTAAATGGCAAAGCTGAAAATCAAACCTGCGTGCTCTCACTCCCAGTCCAGTGCTCCCTCCCCAGGCCATTTTTATCTCCTACAATTATAGCTAAAATTCAGATGTTCCTATCAGCATCATAAGACAATTTAACACATAGTAGAGACACAATAAATGTTTGAACATCCAATTATATTCTACTGCACTAAAGAAAAATGATTTACACTACAAAACCTTAAAATAATCATGCTGGAGTAATTGGAAATGTAGTAGGAAAGTTAAACTCACCTTTTTGGCTGTATAGCCACCCCCAACGGCAGATCCTAGTATGAGATATCGAAGTTTTAAGAGTCTTGCAGCTAACCTCGCTGGCCAAAAATTCCTGCGGGGCTGGTAGCCATATTTAATTGGAGAAAGTTTCAATTTACGTAAAGGAAGGTTAGTTAGAGAGGAGAACTGCTGAAACGATGTCCTGAGTTGGGGTCTTTGAAGCTTTAAGGTAGGATGATGTGAATGATAGATACTTCGGGAAACCAGATGCAGTTTCTGTAGTGATAAGCTTCCTTTCATTCCAGAGCTATGTTTCACTAAGGACTGGCAGACTTCACTGAAAGAAAAACAGTATGGGAGAAAGATCAGACAGGGTACCAACGCAAAGACAGTGATACAGAAAGAGCAATATACTACAGGGAAAGCACGTGGGACCAACCACACTATGTCACTCAATAGCTCACAGTTATAACCATTTACCAGGCACTCCCGCAGCATGCGCGACCTCATTTAAGCCTGTTAATAATCCTATGATGAAAGTACTAGTCCTATCCCCATTTTACCAACGAGGAAAAGGTGGCACAGAGACATAAGCAACTTGCCTAAGTGCACACCGATAGAAGGAGTAAAGGTGGGACTCTAGAGCCTGTTCTCTGATTTACCGTACATGGGCTATGATCCTGGGCCCAGGAATTGACATCGGAAAGAAAAAGGTGGGGACTTATTTTATTAACTACTATTCACTGTAAGTAAAAGCTGAAACAAAATGCATGCAAACTTTTGCTTTCAAGCACAAAAATTCCAGCAGTTTAGAACAGCTGTTCTTTGCCCTCTCATCTATGGCTCATAATCCTGAGATAGCCCAGGGATGGAAATTAAGGAAAAATCATTAACATCCTCAGGCACATGGCTCCCCAGAAAAGTGAAAGTAGCAAAAACAAAAAAACAAAAAGAGAACAGAATCTAAATGTGCACATTACTGTCTGAGCTCTTCCCTCTTTTTCCTGGCAGAGAATGAAAGCATACCACCACCAAGCATATGCCTGATTTATCTTATTCAACACACATTCATAGAGCTTACTATGGGCCAGGCCTGGTTCTAAGCATCTTTCAAATATTAACTCATTTAATTACACCGGACTAGAAACTTCTTAAGTAAAAGGAACCAAAGAACACAGAACAATGTTGTGAAGAAGGATAGTGGGGTGAAAAGCGGTACCTAAGTGCCAGGTGTTATGCTAGACGTTTTCACAAATGCTACCATTTACCCTCAGAAAAACCCAGTAAGGTAACTATCCTTATTTTACCTATTTGCTTTTTAAACTGTGTCTTGCCTAAGGTAGAATGACTAGTAAACGCAAGAAGAGGGACTGAAACTCAGGTCAGTCTGACAATACAGGCCAAATTCCTTCTACAAGAGATACCAGTGGGTAGAGTGTGGGAAGCAGTAGATGCATAAACAGGTGCAGCCCCAGAGAGGAGGCTGAGGTGACATTCTGGAGCACCTGCCACCTGCTCTGGAACCCTGAGGATAACACTGGGCCTTGCTCTGATTCAAAACTCTATAGGAACCCTCCAACTGAGGAAACCTGAGAAAAATGGGACTTAATAGTAGGAGAAAAACACACTGCAGGTTTAGGCACACTGCTCATTTACAATTCTACATGTAAGGGTCCTTCTGGTCCCCAAGACATTTATCTTCTTTTTAGAAGTTGGTAAACATTCTGTACATTTTTTTAAAGCTCTGCTTCCAAGATAAATCATAATTTCCCTCATCTTATAGAAAGTTTGTCTTCTTTTATTAACCAGGAAATTAAATTCACCTGACCTCAAACTCAGCAACTATAAAAAGCAAAGTCAACCTAGCCTCAAAATGGACTCTGCCCCAGTGATCATACACACGTGAAAATTAATAACAAATGCCTCCATGTCAAAGGAGCAGTAGAGACAGTTAAGTGGTACAAGAGTTCACAGGGAAGCAAGCTTCATTGCTTACTAGCTGTGCAATCAAGGGCAGATTATAAATTTACCAAAGCCTCAGTTTTTTAATTTGTTAAAATGAGATAACAGCTACATCAGAGAGTTATTGTCAATAATCACTAATTCAAGTATTTTACTCTCGAACCATAATCCCCTTTGACTACAACAATCTTTGACCCTATTGAGACAACCACATTATTGATACTTCTATCTTCTCCTTATCTATTAGTCTCCATCTTATCTATTTACCCACTTACCCACCTTAGAATTCCCTCGTCCATAGTTTCAATAACTCTTCTGCAAATACTCTAGACGCCCTTGGTCTCTGGCTTTTTGTTTCACTTGTCTGGCAAAAAACAAACCCTGGATGAACCTTATTATCACTTTTCTCCCTGCCTGTACCAAGGAAATGAAGCACTACTGAAGAAAATCACACCCAACTGGACAGACACCTCACCGAGGCCCTCAAGACTGCGTGACAATCTTACTTCACCTCTCTTATCAATTCATTCTTCCACTCCCCGCTAGGACTATTTCAGATGTTCTCTGACCTCCCACATCTCCCCATCCTTCCTCCAACCCTCAGTAGATGACCTTGCTCCCAACTTCACGGAGAAAATGGAAGTCATCAGAGGAAACATGCTGTTCACCTACTGCATCTACACCCTCCTCTTCTAGCTCCCCCTCTTCCCACCACCCCTGTAAGATTACAGCAAGTAGTCCTCCTCCCTTTAAAGGCGAATCTCTCTGTTTGAAATTCTCTTTCCTCCTGCCTTTTCAGGGATCACTATTAAAGTCTCTCTCATCTTAAAGGAGAGAGGGAAAAAGACCCTATTGCCCTGCTCTCACTAATCTATGAAAAGCCAAACCAACCTGATTTCCATTTGTGTGTCACTTTAGTAAACAGCTCTTAACAAGTGCCCAGAAAGCTTCCAAAGGGCATTTGTTTTTTCAATTCTCATTCTACCTCTCTCAGCGATATTGGACAGTGTTGACACCTCCTCACTGTAGGAACTCCCTCTTCCCTGGGCAGTCTCTAGCTTACTCGTACCTCACTGGCCACTCCGTTTCAGTCACCTCCTTCCCAACTATCTTTTATTTTTTATTTTATTTTTTTTACTGCAGTAACAATAGCTTATAACATTGTATAAATTTCAGGTTTACATCATTATACTTCTATTTCTGCATAGATTACATCATGTTCACCACCCAAAGACTAATTACAATCCATCACCACACACATGTGCCTAATCATTCCTTTCGCCCCCCTCCCTCCACCCTTCCCCTTCCCCACCACCAATCTACTCACTGTTGGGAGTTATCAGGCTTAGATCTAAACCCACTTCTCTTCTTACTCTACACACTCTTGCTAGGCAATCTTATCCACATCCATTTCCTCAATTACCATCTACATACCCATGTTCTCACACTTATGTCTAATACAAATAGTTAAGTTCCAGATCCTTGTGTCCAACTGCCTCCTCAACATCAGCACTTAGACGTGAATAAAGTACCTCAAATTCAAGATGTCCAAAACCACGCCAGCTCTTCTTCTCCTCCCCCAAACCCTGCCCCTCCTCCAGTACTCCCTCTCTCAGGGAATGGCACGAGCACCTATCCAGTTACATAAGCCACGAACTTGGGGATCACGCTCGATAGCTCCCTCACCCTCAAGGTCTGTGAATTCTACTTCCAACAGAGATCTCAAATCTTCCACTTCTCCCATCTCCACTACCACCATTCCTTACCTGGGCTGCTACAACAGTATGTATGTACCAAGGTGTTCTCCACACCACAACCAGAGCACTCTTCTGAAATGTAAATCTGATCACTGCCACTCACCTGCATAAATCTCTTACATGTCTCCCCCTGCATTTAGAATAAAATCCAAATTCCCGGTCTATGAAGCCCTACATAAGCCTGGTCCCTGCCTTTCTCCCTCACATCCGAGCTCCGCCCAGACCAGTTTTCATCTAGTTCCTTGATTGTGCCATACTCCTTCCCACCTCAAGGCTTTGATACCCACTGTTCTTGGACAAACTCTTCTACCTACTTAACTCCTGTTACTCCTGTTAACTCCTGTCACAAGTGGTTTCACCTCAAGCATTCTCTCCTCTCCCTGAACCTTTACTGTAATTCAACTGCCCCTGCTACAGTTCTTGGCTCCCTGTACTTTTTCTTCAGTGCTTATAAAATTTGTATTACATAATAACGCATATCTCGCTTTATTGCATGTCACTTTATTGCACTTCACTGATACTGCGTTTCTCATAAATTGAAGATTTGTGGCAACACTGCATCGAGCAAGTCTATTGGCGCCACTTTTCCAACAGCATTTGCTCACTTCATGTCCCTGTGTCACATTTTGGTAATTTTCGCAATATTTCAAACTTGTTCATTATTATTATATTTGCTATGGTGATCTGTGATCAGTGATCTTTGATGCTCCTATTGTAGTTGTTTTGGGGCACCACAAACCACACCCATATAAGATGGAGAACTTGATAAATGTTGTGTGTGTTTTGACTGCTCCCCCATCTCTCTCCCTCTCCTTGGGCCTCTCTGTTCCCTGAGACACAACAATATTGAAATTAGGCCAATGAATAGCCTCATAATGGCCTCTAAGTGTTCAAGCGAAAGGAAGAGTTGCACGTCTCTCCCTTTAAAGCAGAAGCTAGAAATGATTAAGCTTAGTGAGGAAGGCATGTTGAAAGCCGAGACAGGCCGAAAGCTAGGCCTCTTATGCCAAACAGTTAGCCAAGTTGTGAACGCAAAGGAAAAGTTCTTGAAGGAAATTAAAAGTGCTACTCCAGTGAACACACAAATGATAAGAAAGAGAAACAGCCTTGTTGCTGATATGCAGAAAGTTTTAGTGGTCTAGATAGAAGACCAAACCAGCCACAACATTTCCTTAAGCCAAAGCCTAATTCAGAGCAAGGCCCTAATTCTCTTCAATTCTGTGAAGCCTGAAAGAGATGAGGAAGCTGCAGAAGAAAAGTTTAAAGCTAGCAGAGGTTGGTTCATGAGGTTTAAGGAAAGAAGCCATTTCCATAACATAAAAGTGCGAGGTGAAGCAGCAAGTGCTGAAATAGAAGCTATAGCAAGTTATCCAGAAGATCTAGCTAAGATAATCAAGGTGGCTACACTAAACAACAGATTTTCAATGTAGACAAAACAGTCCAATATTGGAAGACGTCATCCAGGAGTCAATGCCTGGCTTCAAAGCTTCAGAGGACAGGCCTGACTCTTGTGAGGCGCTAATGCAGCTGGTGACATTAAAATGAAGCCAATGTTCATTTACCATTCTGAAAGTCCTAGGGCCCTTAAGAATTATGTTAAATCTACTCTGCCTGTGCTCTATGAATGGAAAAACAAAGAATGGATAACAGCACATCTGTTTACAACATGGTCTACTGAATATTTTAAGCCCACTGTTGAGACCTACTGCTAAGAAAAGATTCCTTTCAAAGTACTACTGCTCATCGACAATGTACCTGGTCACTCAAGCCCTCTGATGGAGATGTACAACGAGATTAATGTTGTTTTCATGGCTGCTAACACAACATGCATTTTGTAACCCATGGATCAAGGAGTAATTTCAACTTTCAAATCTTATTATTTAAGAAATACATTTCATAAGGCTATAGCTGCCATCGATAGTGATTCCTCTGATGGATCTGGGCAAAGTAAATTGAAAACCTTCTAGAAAGGATTCACCATTCTAGATGCCATTAAGAACACTCGTGATTCATGGGCAAAGCTCAAAATATCAACATTAACAGGAGTTTGGAAGAAGTTGATTCCAACCCTCATGGATGACTTTGAGGGGTTCAAGACTTCAGTGGAGGAAGTAACTGCAGATGCGGTAGAAGCAGGAAGAGAACTTGAATTAGAAGTGGAGCCTGAAGATGTGACTGAATTGCTGCAATCTCACGACAAAACTTTAACAGATGAGGAGTTGCTTCTTATGGATGAGCAAAGAAAGTGGTTTCTTGAGATGGAATCCACTCCTAGTAAAGATGATATGAAGGCTGTTGAAATGACCACAAAGTATTTAGAATATTAAATAAATTTAATTGATAAAGCAGCAGCAGGGTTTGAGAGGACTGACTCCAATTTTGAAAGTTCTGCTGTGGGTAAAATGCTATCAAACAGCATCACATACTACAGAGAAATCGTTGATGAAAGGAAGAGTCCATCAAGGCAGCAAACTTCACTGATGTCTTATCTTAAGAAATTGTCACAGCCACCCCAACCTTCAGCAACCACCACCCTGATCAGTCAGCAGCCATCGACATCAAGGCAAGACCCTCCACCAACAAAAAAATTAGGACTGGCTGAAGGCTCAGATGATAGTTAGCATTTCTTAGCAATAGTATTTTTTAATTAAGGAGTGTACATTGTTTTTTAAACATAATGCTATTGAACACTTAGACTACAGTACAGTGTAAACAACTTTTATATGCACTGGGAAACCAAAAAATTCATGTGACTTGCTTTATTGTGATATTTGCTTTATTGCGGTGGTCTGGAACTGAACCTGCAATATCTCTGAAGTATGCCTGTAGTGTCATTATTGAACTAATGTTTGTCTCTACCAGCAAACTGCAATCTTCATAAGGCCAGGATCCTGTCTATTTTGCTTACCATTGTATTTCTAAAGCCTAGCCCATTAATTGCACTAACCACCACTAATGTATGAATGAATAGTCTTTTAACCCTCAAAAGTTATTTGCTTTTTTAGAACGAGTTAAACCAGGGGCCAGCCCCATTGCGTAGTGGTTGGGTTGGCTGCGCTCCGCTTTGGCGGCCCGGGGTTTGGGGGTTCAGACCTACGTCCCTTCTCAGCCATGCTGTGGCGGCAACCCACATACAAAGTAGAGGAAGACTGGCACAGATGTTAGCTCAGGGCTAATCTTCCTCAAGCAAAAGAAAAGAGGAAGATTGGTAGCAGATGTTAGCTCAGGGCGAATCTTTCTCAAAACAAAAAAAAAAGGAGTTAAACCAAATATATATCCAAACAACTGAACCCAGGCCTGAGTGGTCATATCCCTAAGATGTTTTGGCTTTTTATTACTTCTTTCCTCTTTTACTTCTAAACTCCTAAAATTCCTCTTCCCACAATGGTGGCAGCAATAGCTGTGGGTGGGGGCAGGGGCAGGGATAGACCGTATGGTAGTCCAAGTCAGGAACCACACGTAAAATGTTCTTCAATTAGTCCCCTGGTAGAAGACAACTGACTCAAGGCACAATCCTAGTACATGGAAGGGTATCTTCAAGAATTACTTCTAGAGCTTCTAATTCACGATGGTGCTCATAGAGGAGAGACTATTTCTCAGAACAGGGTCCTCTTGAGACACAAGTAAGAGAGTGAAAAGAAGAGAAGAAATTGAGATTTACTGAAGCACCATCTGGGGAAAGGCTGCTTGGGTCACTCTCTGCCCCATTCCAATGTAGCTAAGTGTCAGCAGCAACACTTGCCCCTAGGCTGAGCAATCTGGCAGGGAAGAGCTAAGGCCCCAGAGTGTGTGTATATGTGTGTGTGTGTGTGTGTGTCGGGGGGTGGTTCTTCCCAGAGTGAACCCCAACAATACTGACATTCGTAACAAGATCAGATGACCTGCCCATTCTCTAAAAGCCCTAAAATGAAGCCTGCTAGATTTACATCATACACCTAAAACAGTCTGCTAAGTCAGCCTTCTCTTCAGGGGTAACCCACACAAGGCATCTATGTCAATCATTAGTCCTTCATGGTTAAATATGATTAGATAACCAGACTCTTGTAGAAAACCAGAAATGAGGACCAAGATAAACAACATTATTAATCCTAGAAAAAGCAGAGATATGAAATTCTAATTAATATTCACAGGTGGCTTTCTAAAGGTATTGTAGATATAAAATAAAAGCAGATTGTTATTAAAAATAGCAACCAAAGAACAATGCAAAATTTTAGAATTAAACATGTCTGTTAAGAGTTTAATAAATGTTAAAAAGGAGTTCGTGGAAATTAAAGCCGTAATGGCCAATATAAAAAAAAAAAAAGAATAGCAACACCAGAAAATGAATTAAGGAAATTCTCTGAATTTAGAAGATAAAAAAGGTGGAAAAAGAGAAAAGTTAAGTGACTCAGAGAAATGGCATCCAAAGTGGGGGTGGGGGGTGGGGTGTGGGTGTGTGTGGAATGAATCCCAAACGATGCACAAAATGATCCACTGGGATTCGGAAAGAAAGTACCAAAGCTTCTAGATAGACTATTTTTTGTATCTCATCCTTCAAGATTATGCTAGCATAGATGTATAATGTAAATAATTAGTACAGAGGTACATACGTATATAATTTAAAAATAAGTGTGCATATACACATTTTGTTTTACATGCATACTTTTGTTTTTACCAGTTGATGGGTACAGATCATATTTTGGAAATCACAAACATACAGGATCAATCTAAGACCAATATTCATCTAAAAAGAAAAAGAACGGGAAAAATGAAAGGAAGAAAATAAAGAAATCAAAGAAAAACTTCCCAGAACTAAAGATTCTTTTTAACAGAAAGGCCCACAGAGTACCAAGCCAGATGAGTAGGGAGGAAAAAGACCCACACCTGGATAAAGCCTTGAGCAATTTAAGCTAAGGCCAAGATCCTAAAAGCTTCCAAGAAGGGAAAAACAGGATACATACAAACATGCAACAATCAGATTGTCTTGATAGTTTGTATTAGTAACAAAGGATACTAGAAAAAAATGTAGTAATGCCTTCATAGTTTTGAAAGAAAAAGATTTTGAATATAGACTTCTGTATTCAGCCAAACTAAAAATCAAATGTGATGCAAAACAAGTCTTTTTTCCCCCCAGAAATCATCTCTCACCTACCATCTCTTTTACCCTATATATGGTTACATAACATGTAATTCTTTTTTCAATCATTTTACATTTATTGCACTTAAATAAATGTTGGTCATTGGTCTTTTTACATGTCTATGAGCATGTATTGGATATGCCAAAAAATGTTTATGTTCTCATCTATTAAAAAATAGGAATTTAAATGTACTCCTTCAGAACATGCAGAGGAACTACAGCAAAAGACAAATTCCAGAGCTTGGGGCTTCTGACCTTCCACATCTCTACTTCTGCAGGTACCTAAACTGTGCTATCAATATAAGACAGTGTTAAGCCATGATTCTATGGCATCCTTAGTAACTTTAGAAACAATTTAGGCCAACAGCATACAATTGAATAAACAAGTATCAGTTATCAATCAGTTTGTTTTTAAACTCAATTTTTAAAGTTTTTCCTATATCTCTTACTTGCTCCGAAGTATGCTAGTTTCTGCAATCTTTTCTCTTTTTTATTTAAAGAAAATTAGATATGTTTCCGCAGTAAACACTGAGGAGTAGAAATAAAAAGGTTGTAAATACCTTACTTCAGTACTAATGACTGTGGATTTACTCATAAATTAAAATTCCATGGAATTAGAAATAATTCATTATTCTAGTTGACTCAAACTATAACTATTGTATGCCATCCAGTTCTGAATTTAGACTCAAGTTAACCTTCATAAAACGGATTCCATTCCTTATAAACACCAGAAATTATCTACACCATTTAAAACGTTCCGAAAAAAATTCAAGACAGGTGTCTAGAAGTTAATTCAGGAAAACCACGTTTTTCCAACCTTGAATGATGCATATTACTTCTTATCAAATGCCTGCAACGAGTTAAACCTGAAGGCATCTAAAGATATTAGAACACAACTACGTGTAAAGATAAAGTAAAATTTAATCATATTAAAATGCATATAGTAACCCATAGAAATGAAAAGACTTCTACGATTTTTCTTCTTAGGATTACACCAGGCCAGGACAACAGTAACAGTGTGATTAGACAGATGGTGCCACATTCACCAGTTGGTATCCAAAAGCAGGTCCCCCTCCTTAAACATTCTAAAAAGCTGCTATTAAGAGGGTATCTCTAATCACCATCTCTGACACCGTATGCGTCACTGCTCCAGATCTGACTCCAAATCATGTTCACTCAGCGGACTAGGGAAAGAGACAGAGTCCCTTTCACCCCAGGAGACGAGCGAGAGTACCTGCAAGAGCAATGTACGCCTGGCGTGGAGGGAGAAGATCACGACTGTGCGAGTTAAGAGAGACGCAGAGGCGGTGACACATGGATAGAGCCAGAGACCAGGGAGGGAGAGGGCAAAAACAAGAAGCAACCAGAGACGGAGATAACAGCAAGGACAGAAGGGTGAAAGGGGCAGGGACAAAAGGACAATAGAGACAGGCCAAGACTGAAAGGCGCCCAGAATCTTCGAGTGGCACAGAACAGGGATAAGGGCCAGTACTGGAACCGGCACCTCAGGTAAGCCCAGCCAGGGCTCCTGTCACTCCAGGTCCTGAAAAATATCCCGGAATCCTCCAACCGCCCTCCACCTGGCCTGAGAGTTATCTGCACATTCTGGAGGTAGTGATGGGACAACTGGAGGCCTCAGAAATAACGGAGCCAAGTCAGAGCCCGCACTCACCAGGCCACGGCGGCCCGGCGTAGTCGCCACATCCCGCCAGGGAGGAGGTCACACAGGCGCCGAGACGGCCACGCCGGAGCCCCGATGTCAGCTCCAGTCCGGCTCCCGTTCCAAGGATGACCCAGGAAGAGGCGCTCGGCAACAAGGGCACAGTGTAGCCACTGCGGCCCTCTCAATGGCGCATGGACTTCCGCGAGAGCCCGCCCGGCACCCGTACTCAGTCCGTCAAGAAAACCACCACCCCGCCCTTTCTAGGCGGGCAGCGCAAACGGTCCGTGGAGGACTCGCGCATGCGCTCAGAGCCTCTAGAGAGGCCGGATATATTCCTCCTGCCCGCACCGCGGCCCGCCGTCTTTGTTTCCGGGTTGTAGTTCTGATTTCGTGCCTCCCAAGTTAAAGACTTGGAGGGTGGAGAGCTGGAGACTTGAGCAGGGACAGGTAGAGTGGAGGGCGTGAAATCCGGATTGATAGTCTCACTGGGTGGTGCCAATTTAACAAAATTTAGGTATTGAGGGATTGGGGAAGGCTAGCAAGTACAAAATGAGTATAGTAATAGAGTAATAGAAAAATGAAAACCAGCGGTTGCTCCTTTACCCCACTCTGGTTCAGTGTCTTTGTTTACAAATCACTTTCATATCCTAGAACAGGCTTGGGAGAAGGAGGAGGAGTCATGGACAGGTTCAATGACTTAGAACCTCTGAAGGTCAGATCTGCAAGGGGCTTAGATCAATTAGCCCAGCTAGCTATGGGTTTGGAATAACCTTATGCAGTTTATAAAGGCATCAAAAATGATTTGGTTCATTCGCTCTTTAACTAGCTTTCATCTGGCTTTTAATTTGTTGAGTCAAGGTCTCCAGCAATTCCGTTATTACCAGTGGGCACCGACCCCTCGGCATTCAGCTCAGAATGTTGGGTGCTCAGCACTCTCCTCCTTAGTCAGCTTTCCTTTGTTGGCTTTCAAGACATCACTTTCTCCTTTTTCTCCTGGAGCTGCTGCTCCCCAGCCTCCTTTGCTGGTTCCCCCTCCTCATCCAAACCTCTCAATGTTGAAAGGTCCCAGATCTCAGAGATCTGGGCCCCTTCCTTTCTCTATCTTCATTCTCTCCCTCAGTAATCTAAGTCACTTCTATGGCTTTAAATACCCTTTTTCCTTCCAACTCTTTATCATTTTATGTTTTATGAGGAAACTGGGGCCCATAAAAGGGATGTGCCTTGTGAAAGGCAGTGAAGTCAATTAGTGGCATAGCCAGGACCAAAGTCAAAGGACCCTGTGTCCCCTCTTCTCTTCAAGGGCACCACCTTCACACATGCAAAGCATAAAGAAAATTCCTTTCCCCTTAATCATCAAAATCCTAGGTCAGTATCCATCCATTCACAACACCACCAAGTATAGACCCAGCCATTGGCAGTAAACTTCCGAAATGCAGGACTCTGGGAATTTTCTTTATTATATTTATTGTGGCAACTATTTTAATGGCAGGTCCAGATAGGAACTTGCTATAGTGACCTGTGCAAACTGTAGATCTTTCCAGGATTGTGGAGTTGCACAAAAATTTCTTTATTACTGTTACTTCCTAGTTGTTTTAGAAAAAAGAGAGAGAGAGAGAGAGACCAGATAATAGCAACCCCTTTCATATATGGGTTATCTTTACATTTTACAAAACCCTTGTTTTGCATTTCTACTTCTAGGCATTTATCCTACTGAATCACTCCCATGTATGTGCAAAGATGAATGCATGATGATGTTTATTTCTGCATTGTATGAAATAGCAAAAGATTGGAATTAACATGATTAAAAGATAAACAGGCATATTAAAAATTTTGAGTTTATTTGATCAAAAATCAATTCGAATTAGGCCATTTCAATCTGAAAGTGGTTAACAATGCTCCACCTACAGGAGCTGGGGGCAAGATTTTTAGAAAAGACTGGAAGCAAAGCAAGGAAATTATTTGATTAGCTATGGCTTAAGTGATTGCCTTATTTGTGGTTGGTTATCTTAGGTTTTGATTTCTTAACCTTGAAGCATTTACAGACTTAGGTTTTGGTTTGCTTAGTAGGTTTGCTTAGTAGGCTGCCAAGGCATTAGAACCATCTCATCTAATGGCCTTCTTTGTTTAATTAATTTAATAACATAAATGTCGACAGATAGGAGCTAGTTAAATAAATTATATTCATATTAGCCAAGAAAGCCTATGAGTTAGATTTCTTTGTCCTGATAAGGAACAATCTCCAATATATAGCATCACATGAGAAAAAAAGAGCAGAATATTGTGTAATAAAACTGCCATCATTGGTCCAGATCAGCCTGCAGACCTGTTTTATTTGGTTTGTGTTGGGCTATCCAGTTTTTAAAAATAATATTGGATTTGTTGAAACCAAGAAATTTCAGATTAAAAAAAATTCTGTTTTCTCTTAAAATATCAGAAGGTGTGACAACATCAAGCCTCAATTCTTATATGCAAAAAAATCAGTTGGAAGAAGGAGCCAAATAGGTTCTATCTTTCAGACATGCTTGTCTTCTCCAGTGGTTCACATTCCTTCCTCAAGTCTTCCTGAAATTGAAGAGTACATCCGTTGCTGTTTATCATGAAGCTTGTGTGTTTATTTTCCTTAGTAAAATCAAGAGGAAAAGGAACCACTACTTATCCCAAAAGTGACAAAATGAATGAAGGTCAAGTGTTTTCAAAACAACAAAAAAGAGCATTGTTTTTTGCAGAAGTAAAGAACATAACTATGCAAGTAAATTATGTGGTGTTGAAAGAATAAAATTGAAGATGGCATTTTACAACAAAAACAGCTGCATTATTCATCTTACATGTTACATTTCCTGACCCAGGAAAGTATTTGAGTTGATGAGCCCTAGTGAAGTGCAGTGTAATATTGTGATTTATAATAAATAAATATTTGGTCCTAGTCCCCTTTCCTGGCTCACAGCTCCCAAAACTCTTGTATTTTCCTAAGTGACTAGAACAATAGGGGCATCTTTTGTTATAATATTCAGTTTTTGTCTTCTAGACATAGCTCCAAAGTGATAAAGTGAAAGAGTGTCTTGTTGTTCATAACAAGGCCCTTTCAACCACACCTGAGTTTATATTAATGAGGCAGCTTTTGGAAAGCCTCTCAAGATGGAGGCTGGTTGCTGGGGCAACCAATCCTGTGATTATGGGATTGGATATTTCAGCCTCATGCCTCACTCCCCGCCCCCACCTCAGGGGTGAGGGGAGTGGCTGGAAGTTGAATAAATCATCAATGGCCAATTATTTGATCAATTATACCTATGTAATGAAGGCTCTATAAAAATCCCAAAGGACGAGGTTCAGAGAGCTTCCCAGTCCGTGAACAAGAATGCATCCATGTGCTTAGAGGATGGTGCACCCAAACTCTAAGTGGACAGAAGCTCCTGTGCTTGGGACACTTCTGGACCTCACCCTGTATATCTCTTCACCTGGCTGTTCATTCATATCCTTTGTAATAAACTGGTAATTTAGTAAATCTGTCTTCCTGAGTTTGTGAGTCACTCTAGTAAATTAATCAAACCTCAGGAAGGGCTCATGGGAACCTCTGATTTATAGCCACTTGATCAGAAGTACATGTAACCACCTGGACTTGTGACTGGAGTCTGAAATAAGGGAGGGGGACCAGTCTTGTGGGACTGAGCCCTTAACCTGTGGGATCTGATGCTGTCTCCAAGAAGAGAGTGTCAGAATTGAGTTGAATTGTACGACACTCAGCTGGTATCTAGAGAATCTGAGAATTGCTTGGTGCAAGGGAGTCAGCTCATCCCTTGCACATTTAGTGACCAGAAGTGTCAGAAGGGAAGTAGAGTATTCAGAGAGCAGAAAAACAGGAGGAGTGTTTTTCCTTCACAGGCAGAGGTTGGGGAAGGACTTGAGGATGGTGGATCATGAGTGCAGGGGAGACTCACTTTTGTCATAAACCCTTTTATAGTCTGAATTTGTTAACGTGTATTATTTACTTAAAGAAATGGATGTTGTTGGGGAATGGGGAAATTTCCCCCTCCCCACTCTTGAGTTCTTTTGGCTGTTCTAATAATTAAATTGACATAAGACGGATTAACAGAAGAAAAAAAGCAGATTTAATTTGTACGTACGGAGGTCTCATAGAAAAATGACCTGAAGAAATGACCAAAGGAAGCAGCTTTTATGCTTTTTGGACAAAGAAACAATAAACTTCTGAGGAGTTGACAGAACAAAGAAACTTAGGCTTTGGGTGCTTGATTAGTGAAGAATCTAAGCAGAGGTTGTTTACACAGCCTTCTTGGCCCTGAATTCCCTAGCTCTGGCAATAAGGATGTCTCTCCACCTTCTGGTGTAGGGAGGGCACCTTTCACATGGGAGATTCATTTCCTATTTTCATTGGACAAAGAGAGGAGGGTCAGAATGCCCTTTTTGTACCAGCTGTTTCTCAAGTAACTTTAATTCAAAAAAATCAATATGCCACGGTGGCACATCTTGAGGCGGCCTTCTCTGAGCCCCGACAATGTTACAAGTGTTTTTCCTGCCCAGAATTCATGAAATAATTTTAGTATTTGAAACTAAATTCTCAAGTTCAGCTGGGAATTGAGCAATTCAGTTAAAACTCTCAAAACATTACCTTTATTTGCAAAGGGAAACTTTTCAGAGTTTTCAATGAATTAGATATCTTCAGAAAGGGAGATAATTGGAGATGTTAATGCAAACTGAAATGTTTGCATTTGTTTTCTTAAGTTTTATATTTAAATTTTTATGGTACAAGTTTTTATAAAGTTCTTCCTGGGAGATGCCCAAGTTTCTTGACACTGCACTCGTCTGTGGTTTCCTGGAGAGGGAAACTAGCTAAGTCACACATATTTGCACCATCATCATTATCAAACTCTCCCCATCCTCAGAAAGTATGCCATAATCCTCATCAACAAGCATTTATGAATCATTTCCTATGAATTCTGGTCTGGAGATATAAAAAAAGAGTAAAACTCTGTCCCTGTTCTCAAGTAACCATCATCTGGTTAGAGAGACAGACACATATGTAAAAAGATAAACAATGGGAGGGAGTACATGCTGAGCACCAAGTAAGGGGTAGCAGTTCTGCTACAGGGCAGAACTAGCATAATCAAGTGGGCTTAAGAAAGATAATTCTGGAAAAACAGAAAAGGATGAATTTGTAAAGAGAGAGACTGAGGGTCAGGAACACTAGCTAAGGGACTATTGAGAAATTCAAGCATAAGGGATCTGAACCAAAATATAGCAGTGGGGTTAGAGGTCAGAGATCACTTAAAAGGATATTTCTGAGTATTTAAAGCAGTGGAAAACTAAATGGAGAATTAGGGAGAGGAATCAAAGATAATGGGCATTTCAAACCATAGTGAATTGAAATTGACAGTGCTAGTGACAATCACACACACAGGAAAGCTAATTTGGAGGGGCGATGATAGTGCTGGCTTTGGGTTGATGATTAATGCTGAGATATTAATGAGTTATCTGGGTAGAAAAATCTATGAGGTTTTTAGAAATCAAGTCCTGGAATTCCAGAGGGAGATAAGGCTTGCAACACAGATTTGAGAGATGTCTTCATAAAGGTGAAACTGAGTCACATTAACCTTTGTGAAACTGTGCAAGAATTTTAAATTGTGAATGATTAAATCCACATTATTTTATAATGTTTATATTTTAAGACTAAAATTGTTGCATGCAGTGCAATAACGCAAGAAAAAGAAATATAAGGCATAACATTTTCAGATGACACAATTGTTTACACTGAAAAACCCTAAGAAATCAATAAAAAAATAAACCACTAGCAATAATTAGTGAGTGAGGGGGAGTGTCAGAATACAAGCCAACATATAAAAAAAATTGTGTTTCTCTATACTTGCAAAAACACCTGTGTAGGTATCAGGTCCTAATCCTTGGAATTTGGAAATGTTACTTATTTGGAAAAAGGGCCTTTGCAGGTGTTATTAAGTTAAGGCTCTTGAGATGAGGAGATAGTCTAGCTTACCCAGGTGGGCCCTAAGTGTCATCACATATCTTCTTATAAGAGGGAGATTTCACACATGCACAAGGAGAAGGCGATGTGAAGACAGAGGCAGGGATTGGAGTGATGCAGCCTCAAGCCAAAGAATGCTGGTGACAACCAGCAGATGGAATAGTCAAGGAACAAATTCTCTCTGAGGACCTTCATTGGTAGTGCAGCCCTGCTGACACTTTAACTTCATTCTGGTGATACTGATCATGGTCTTTGGACCTCCAGAACTGTAAGAGAATAAATTTCCGTTGTTTTAAGCCACCCGGTTTTTGGCCATTTGTTATAGTAGCCACAGGAAACTAATACAACCTGAAAATTAAATGAAAAAAATTCCATTCTTAGTAGCATTTTATATGTGTATAAATATACACATATAAGATATAGAAAATCTATACACAGAAAACTACAAAACATTGCTGAGAGAAATTAAAGAAGACAAATGGAAAGAGATACTGTGTTCATGTACTAGTAGACTCAATATTGTTACGATACCAATTTTCCCCAAGTTAATCTATATATTCAACCCATTCTCAACATAATCTCAGCAGGCATTTATTGTAGAAATTAATGAAGTATTCTAAAATTTATGTAGAAATGCAAAGAGCCTAGAATGTCCAAAACAAAGAGCAAAGCTGGAGCATTTGTAACTACCTGACCTCAACACTTAATGTAAAACTATTATAATCAAGACAGTGTAGTATTGGGATAAGGACAGATAGATCAGTGGACCAGAATAGAGGATTCAGAAATAGATCTCTGGATAAATACCCAACGGATAAAGAAGCTGTGGTATATATACGCAATGGAATACTACTCAGCCATAAGAAACGATGAAATCCAGCCATTTGTGACATCATGGATGGACATTGAGGGTATAATGCAAAGTGAAATAAGTCAGAGGGAGAAGGTCAAATACCGTATGATTTCCTTCATTAAGTAGTAGATAATAACAACAATAAACAAACACATAGGGACAGAGAGTGGATTGGTGGTTAGCAGAGGGGAAGGGGGGAGGGAGGAGGGTGAAAGGGATAATTCGGTACATGTGTGTGGTGATGGGTTGTAATTAGTATTTTGGTGGTGAACATGATGTAATCTATGCAGAAATAGAAGTACAATGATGTACACCTGAAATTTTTACAATGTTATAAACCAATGTTACTGCAATAAACAAAAAATTAAAAAAAAAAAAAAAAAAAAAGAAATAGATCTCTGTTCGTGCAGTCAATTGGTTTTTAACAAAAGCACCAAAACAATTCAATGGAGAAAGAAGTGTTTTTAACGACTGATGCTAGAATAATTGGCTATCTATGTGGAAAAAAGATATCACACACATACCATATACAAAATTTAGTACACGTTTATATCATATATAAAAATTAGAATACATACACAAAAATTGTATAAGCTGGGATATAGCCCTAAATGTAAAAGTAAAAACTGTAAATCTTCTGGAAGAAAATTTAGAAGAATAACTTTGCAACCTGGGAGTAGGCAAAGACTTCTTAGGTCACACAAAGTAATACCATAAAATAAAAAATTTGATAAATTGGACTTCATCAAACTAAAATACTACTGCTCATCAAATAACACCACTGAGAAAATGAATAGGCAAGCCTCAAATTGGGAGAAAATATTTTTAGAATATATGTCTGACAAAGGACTCATATCCAGAATATAAAAGAAACTCTTACAACTTAGTATTAATTGTCTGAATGTGTCCCCCCCAAACGCATATGTTGAAATCCCAATGCCCTATGTAATGGTATTAGGAGGTGAGACTTTTGGGAAGTGCTTAAATCATGTGGGTAGAACCGTTGTGAATGGGATTCATCCTTTTATAAAAGAGATCTCACAGAGTTCCCTAGCCACTTCCACCATGTGAGGTCACAGGGAGAAGACATCCATTTATGAACCAGGAGGCAGACTCTCACTGACCAGAACAAGACCATGCGGACACCTCAATCTTGGACTTCCCAGCCTCCAGAACTGTGAGAAGTAAATTTGTGGTCTTTATAAGCTACCCAGTTTATGGTATTTTGTTCTAACAGCCCAACGGACTAAGACACAACCCACTTAAAAATGAGAAAAAAAAATTCAAACAAACACTGCACAAGGGAGGATATATGTAAATACCCAAAGAACACATAAACAAAGTGCTCAATGTTATTAGTCATCAGGGAAATGCAAGCTAAAACCACGAGATACCACTGTATCTTCACTAAAACTGCTAAAATTACGAAGACTGACAATACCAAGTCTGGCGAGCATGTGGAGCAACCAGAACTCTCAGACACTGCTGGGGGGAATGTAAAATGGCACAACCACTGACAAATATTTGGCATTTCTTACAAAGTTAAACATACACCTCCCCTTTGGTCCAGCAATTCCACTCTTAGGGATTTGTCTAAGAGAAATAAAAATATATATATATATACAAAAAAGGCTTGCACAAAAATGTACATAGCAGCTTAATTCACAATAGCCAGAAACTGGAACCAAACTAAATGTTCATCAATAAGAAAAGGGATAAGCAAATTTATACAAGGAAATACAAGTCAACGACAAACAAGAATGCACTACTGATACGTCATGACATGAATGAGTCTAACAGACACGCTGAACTGAAAAGAGGAAGTTCTATATGATTCCATTTATGTGATATTCTAGAACAGGAAAAATAGGTGTTAGGAGTGGAAAGGAGCATTGAGGAACTTTCTGGGGAGATGGAAATGTTCATATGATACGAGTCTGATTTACATGGATGTATCCATTTGTCAAAATGTATAGCTAAGATTTGTGCCTTTCAAATTTCTGGTATGTGTAGGTACGTTTTACATAAATCTGTAAAAAAATAATTGAATGGGGAGGGTTGAAGTGGGTGGAGATTAGATGAAACAAGAATGATAAAATGCTGATAACTATGAAAGCTGGGTGATAGGTACATGATGGTTCATTACACTTTTCTGGTCGCTTTATATGTGTTTGAACATTTGCATTATAAAAATTTAAAAATGTATCACGTTTCTTGTAGAAAAATATAAGAAGGAAAATAAAATGCATCTGACAGAAATGCAGTCTCATTAGTGTGAGGGAGGAGAAGAAGACAAGTATGAAAGGCAAATAACCCGTGTGCTGTGGAGAACTTATTCCAGCAGTGTTAGTTTCCCATTGTTGCTGTAATACATTACCCTAGACGTAATGGCTTAAAACAAAGCAAATTTATTATTTACGGTTCTGGAGGTCAGAAGTAAGAAATGGATCTCACTGGGCTAAAAGCCAAGTGTCTATAGTGCTGGGACCTTTCTGGGGGCTCTAGGGAAGAAATCCATTTTTCTGCCTTTTTCAGCTTTTAGAGGCTGCCCACATTCTTTGGCTTGTGGCTCATTTCTGTCTTCAAAGCCAGCAGTGGCTGGTTGAATCTCTCTCACATCGCATCACTCTGACACTAACTTCTCTGTCTTACTCCTCCACTTTTAGGGACCTTTGTGCTTACATTAGGCCCATCCAGATAATTTAGGACAATCTTTCTACTTCAAAGTTAATTGATTAACAACCTTAATTCCATCTACATCCTTAATTCCCCTTTGCCAAGTTCCCAGGTTCCAGGGATTAGAATGCTGACTTCTTTGTGGGGTCTTTATTCTGCCTACTGCACAGCTCCATTTAAATTCTTTTCACTGATCTTTCTGATACTAAGGAGAGTGTGGGTGGGTGTGAAGCATGAAGTTTACCTAACCCAGCCATACCTGGGAATAGCTGCAGTTTTAAAATTGTACTTCTAATCTTTCTTCTTCATATTTATCATTTTCTTATTTTTAATGCTTTTTGTACCTTTTTCATTTTTTCCTGCAATCTAAAAAGAAATCTCAAGTTTGTATTCCATGTCACAAATTTCATTTTCTGCAGTGACACTTTTGCTTTTTCTTGCCTTCTAAGTGGTTTTTAAATTTACTATTGCATTGTAAATCTTGAAGTATTTCCTTTACTAACCTTTATTGCTTTCTTGTCTGTATCTTAGAGGTCAAGCTTTTTTCATTATGTTAAGAATGCAAAATTATTGTCTAAAATTTTTTCTTGTCCCCATAGTGAATGAACTCATAGATAATATAGTTATGGACATGATCTTCCTCTGGATCTTTCCATTATAATGACTATTGTGATTACTATTACCAGTGAACACTCACTTAATGTGCTAGGCACTATGTTATCCCTTTACATATAACATCTCCTTCCATTCTTTTCTCTGTTTTTTCTTTTTTTTTGCTGAGGAAGATTCACCCTGAGCTAACATCTGTTGCCAATCTTCCTCTTTTTTTATGCGAACCGCCGCCACAGCATGGCCACTGACAAACAGGTGGTGTAGGTCTGTGCCCGGGGACCGAACCTGGGCCACTGAAATGGAGCATGCCACACTTAACCACTAGGCCACCCGGGCTGGTCCTCTACAATATTTTTTCACAGGCTTTATCTTTTTTTTTCCTTCCCTCTTCTTCTAGGCCAGAGGGTTTACTTTGTTTTATGTAGCAAAGTATGTATTGACCAACGGCTAAAATCTTTAAATCTGCTGCATAGATCTCGTACTTAGTGGTTATTTTTCCACGATTCTGGCTAGAGGTTTTTGTCATTGTTATAAATTTTACTATTTTTGTTGAGATTTCACATGTATTTTAGTAATTAAAAAAACTGCACCAAGGACTGCTAGTCAGATACCTTATTGCCTGAGAAAATGTGACTCCTTGAAATATTCAAACTGAAGCCTTGCTTCAGTTACAAATTACCGAGGTGGGATACATTTTTGAAAACTGAATTTATGATGTTTTTTTCCCCAGACTTCTCATTTCCTTCCTCCATTGAAAAGGTAGGCAGCTTTTGTAATTTGCTTGCCTCGGGGATGTTAGCAGGAAAGAAGTGTGGAGAATTCAAAGCCTCTTCTGGTGAAAGCTTTCTCTGAAAGCTAAGTCGAGTGTCAGGATTTTGCTAGGAGGCCTGGAGTAGAGAGAGGGCCTTGGAGAAGCAAAAGGTAGAGAGTAGAGATTTCTAGAAACTAGAAAGAGGAGAAGTACCCCTCCTGTACTTGGGAGAGATTAAGACCTCTAAGAGATCTCAGCCCCCCAAAAACATTCAACCTAAGCATGATCAGAAACAGCACATCCATCAGATTCAAAGGGATCATGAGGACAGGAATTTGGGGAACTCCAGAGGTTACCTATGCTCACTAATTTTAAAGACCTACTTTCTATGCATATGGTTATTTAGGTCTATTATATCTTTGTGGTGGAAATACTATATAATAGTGTGCTATTGTGCATCTCTTCCCAACTCTGTGTTCAATGACACCTTGTTGGTGGCTTGATATTAGTTATGGTGGCAGTATTTACACCATAGAAATCAGCCAACACTACAAATCAGGGCACGATTTATTGTTTTGTTGATTGTTTAGTCTTAAGAAAGTGGTGGAAAAAACAGTAATACTGCAGGTTAAATTTGAAAGTGTGTTGTGTCTGTGGCTATTCCATTGTGAATAGCACAGAAAATTGAGGAAATATTCTTCCAGTATTTGAAAACTATTATCTGATTTGGTAAAGAAGTCATGCACGTCATTGTGAGTTATTTAAATTCTGACACATCTTTGTTGTTTCATCTTTCTCTTACTTATTAATGTATAGGAGAATATCAATATTCATGTCAGATCTAAACTCATAGGTCAATGATTTGAGCAACTTCTTTGCTGAAATAGTCATCAAAATAATCAGCATTTATTCATAGTAAAATTTATAATGAACTTATGCATTATTGTTTTTGGTAAAGCCAGTTGTTAAACATTTACCAGCGTAACACTGTTATGCATATGTATGCTTGAGCAACACACTATTTCTTTTCTTCACTCCATTTCCACCTTTCCATCACTGAAAACTTTTGCTATTTGGTTTTTTTTTTGTTTTGTTTTGAAGTTTCTCATATCTCTGACCACTTCTATGGCTGTCTCATCTTTTGGGCCAGTATTAAGCCCAAAGTCTGCAGAAATATCCCTTTTTACCACTCCCCAGGTTCTGAGGCTTTCTCTCTCCTGCTTGGAGGTATTTTTGCTCTATACTTTGGAACATTTCCTCTTCACTTCCCTTTTAGACTAAAAACATATCCTCTACCTTCGCCTTATTCCCAAACTTGGCCTGTACAAGAAATAAAATGTATACTGGCCCTTAAATAATTCTGCAAAATATCTGTGCCAATCTCCTTTCCAGCTTGCTAGCATCCTCCTCAGCAAGAGTAGGTTGAACTGGTACCTGGCAGAGGGACCAGCTCCCACAGCCTTGCTGCTCATGTTGCAAGCTATTGACAGCCTCGGTGCCCCTTCACGCTTTGGGTGGTCTTAAATTTCCTCAGTGGTAGAAAGTGCCAAGATGAGTAGTTGAGGCAGCAGCTTGCTACAGCTGCTGTAATCCAAAACCAGCTCACAAACACCACCAGGAGAGTGAGATCTATCATCTCCCAGCCTGGAGACCCACCTAAGCAACAGAGGTGCTTGCATTTAGAGAAGCCCAAATGAATCTGTTCACAGTGACTCATTTACCAGTTTACACCAGTAGGAGAGATGAGAGGAATGCACAGCACCCAAGAAGTTCTTAACAAGCAGGATTGGATTTACATATTTGTATAAAACAAACACAAATTAGAACCCCTTCTTCCTTTATTACCTTTATTCTACTCAGTTTGCCATTTTGTCCTTCCTTCAGGTTGGGTGAGATTTAGACAAGCAGAAACAATGGGGGAGGAAATACTCTACGGATGTGTGTGGTAAATTAGGGGTTTGGTGACCATTTTCGGTTTGTACTTCTGCATCATTCTATTACCATGACATTATAATATGTGCTGATATGTCTTTCTCATTATAAAATGAGTTAATATATGTGAGGCATTTAGAGCAGTGCCTGATATACAGTAAGCACTTAATAATTGTACTAGTTGACATAGGATGGGATGTGCTGCTCTGGAAAATAAACTCCCAAATCTCAAGGACTTAATCACGATACAGAGTTATTTCCTTCTCACATGACAGGGGGGTTCCCCTGAAGGCGGGAGACTCAGAGACCCAGGTTCCTTCCCGCTTGAGCCTACACCATCTGAAACATGTGGCCTTCAAGGTCACTTTGGAGAGCAGAGAGGATTGTCTGGGACGATTTTTAAGGGCTACAATAGAAATGGTTTGAGAATGACTACGATGAGAGCGGTCAATAGAGTCAAAGGTCACTTCTGCCCACATCTGTTGGCCAGACCCTAGTCATATGGCCAACATAACCACAAGTAAAGCTGAAAACTACACAGGAAAACATGGAGACTTGTTGAGACTTCCTATTTCTGCCATTATAAGCATTAGCTATGCTAATGTTATTATTTTCCAAGAATGAGGTATTTTCTTCTGGTTATGTATTGCTATCTATATTTCCATTGAACTTATAGTTTTAGATTACTTTTTAACCTATGTTCATCTGTTTTTAAAACACAGTGAAACCTACTTTTATTTTATTCTCCATAATGAGAGAGTAACCTAATTTTATTTTACTCTCCATAATGGGGGAACCATCGTATTGGCAGTGGCTGAATCTCCCAGAAACTATCTAATGAGGGTTCAGAATTAAAATTCAGTTGATTTAAGGAAATGCAATATTTTTCACACACCTGAGTTTGTAGTACCTGCTCCATTAAAATATACACTCTATGCAGAGAGATTAAAGGAGATTTAAGTGTTTTCAACTTTCAGGACTATTCCATAGAGCTGTTAATAAAGCCTGGCTGTTATAAGAGCACTGGAAGAAAAGACTATTGCGAGGTACAGCCTTCTACAAGGTAGGTTGCAACTTAGGAATCTGTTTGATAAAGGGTTGGACTTGGAAATTAATCCTACTACATCAGAAAAAAGGCATGAGAAAGACCGTGCTCTAGTGCTCACCCTTGCTACCTCAGGACATTGGGTTTAGGGTATAGGGGATCAGAATTTGCCACTCCAAAATGTGTCTTTTTGGCTTGGTTATTTTTTGTTTGTTTTTGCTGGGAAAGATCCACCTGAGCTAACATCTGTTGCCAATCTTCCTCTCTCTTTTTTTTTTTCCTCCTCGAAGCCCCAGTACATAGTTTTATATTCTAGTTGTAGGTCCTCTGACTTCTGTGTGAGTCACCACCACAGCACGGCTACCGACAGATGAGTGGTGTGGTTCTGCACCCAGGAACCGAACCTGGGCTGCTGAAGCAGAGCATGATGAACTTTAACCACTAGGCCATCAGAGCTAGCTCTGGTTTGGTTATTTTTAAGAACAAAAGACTCAGGAAGAAACTTTGTCCTTCTCTCTAACTGCCTAAAAGAATTGAAGATAGAAGGGCTGTTTCAGGAAGGAGCTAATACCATAGGTAACTATAGTATAATATGAACTAGGTGTGGGAGACAGGGAGGAACCTAGCAAGGCCCATTTGGTCAAAGTCCTCTCTGTGTCTCATTGTCTCTGCAAGGATGGCAAACATTTGTTTACCAAACGTTTGCTTTTCCATCTTCATGTGAACTGCCTTCCTCCTCTTTGAAGCCCCAAACCACTACCCTCAAGATCCTCCTTTGTCTTTAGCTGAAGATAGTATTTAAGGTGGTGGCTTTGGTCATTTTGGCAAGTTACTCAGTTTCCTGGGTTTCTCCCATGTATACATGTTGTTACATTTGTTTGATTTTCTCCTGTTACTCTGCCTCATGTCAATTTAATTTTTAGACCAGCCAGAAGAACCTAGAGCGTAGAGGAATAGTTCTTCCTCCCCTACAAGGGCTACCAGTTCTACCAGTGGGCAGTGTAGATAACATGATTTCTATTTTGTACTTTTATGAGACATATATTAACTTTCTCAAGGTCATACAGTAAATAACTGTATGGATGTGTATGGTGTATTTAGAGCTCAACATGCAAACCATTCGCCTAGAAGAGCAGTGGGGGAGAAACCTGGTAAGTACATTCAGAACAGATCATAGAGTGGTTTGAGGATGTCAACTTATGTTTGCATATTTTTCTTGTGGCAAAAGAACTTATGTATAATTTCTTTGTGGGGAAGCGCCATGATCCAAATGGTGCTCTAAGGAGGGTCATCTACCAGTGAGGGCAGGGTTGGTTAAAGGTGGAGACTAAAAGCAGAGAGCCCAGTTAGGAGGACATTGTAATTATCCAAATGTGTTCTGACTTGGATTATGATTATGGGATCGAAGATGGCTCTGAAGTTTTAAGCCTAAGTGGCTGAATTTTCATTTTCTAATTTTAAGGCTGAAAGACACTTGTATAAAAATAAACTTTTTAAAATAAATTTTTTTGATGTCATGTTTCATTTTTCTTTGCTCTTTTGAAGCATCCATTCTATCATGATTGCTCGTACTTTCATACTTCCTTCCTTCATTCCAGCAGTGTCCGTGCCAGTGTTGGGAGCACTGATGTCTTCATAAGCCAGTTCTGTACTATGCTTTTATGAGTTTTTCTTTCCTGCATAGGCTCCAGGCCACATTCTCCAGCCTTTCCAGAGATTCTGTGGGCTGCCCACTATTGCTTAATACATTCCTTTCCTGTTCAGTCTCTTCAGAGTTAGTTTCTGTTACTTGCAATTAGAACCTTAACTGATTCATTTTTCTTATTCAGTGCTGTAACCCAGATGATTTAGATAAGATTGATTCAAACCTCATTCCATGGACTGTGGAAAGTCCAATGTCTTCTCCAAGATTTCTGCAAATTCTGCAGGAGGCTTAACTTTTCTCGTCTGACAGATCTTTTGCTTCCTGTAAATCAGGATTTCTCAACTTTGGCACTATTGACATTTGAGGCTGGACAATTCTGTATTGTGGGTGGCTGTCTTGTACATTGTAGGAATTTTGGCAGCATCTCTGGCCTCTGCCCACTCCATGCCAGTAGCTGCCTTGCCCCAGTCATAACAATCAAAAGTGTCTGCAGACATTGCCAAATGTTCCCTGGGGGGGCAAAATCACCCTGGGTTGAGGACCACTATTCTGAATTAATTCAGTGTAGGAATTGTCATCTATTGTCCCTGTTCTCAACCAAGTCAACATACGTGTGGGTGGCACTCAGACATTTTTCTTAATTTCCACCAAAATTTTAAAAAAAGTCATAAAAGGTATCTATACTGGTAGCAAATTTGATGGAAGTTCTGGAGGAATGGAGAGATTTTTATCATGGATATGAATCCAAATCGAATTTGTTAGGTGCCCATGTTCTTCAAAAGTCTCTCAGTCATTTTCGCAACTTGGGGTCTAGCCTCCAGCCATATTGCTTGCCTCTCCTCCGTTTCTCTTCTCTTATATCTACTTACTTCTCTCTTCTCTGCTCTTCTCCACCTCCACATTCCTGTCCATTTAAAATTCAAAGTAATTTAGTTATATCTTTTTATTTCTCTATACCAATTCATCCCCTTAGGATCTCACCTTCTACTCCTAATTGGCATGTCGAGGCATTTTCCTAAATAAAAGCCCCCTCCTCCATAATAATTCTGGAACCTCTTATGAAGATAATTAGAATTTAATCTTATTGCAAATGATGGGGAGCAGAATTCCCCACCCTAGATTCCGCCACTTTGGCATGTGGGTTATTTCTCACTGAAGACAATCAAGGCCAGCAAACTCAGGAAGAGCTTTTTCCCTCCCCCTCAACTGCCTGAAAGAATTTAGATAGGGGTCCTGTACCAAGAAGAGAACTATCACCAAAAATAACTTTTTATATCCGAAAGACGCATCTGCATGGCATAGCAAACATTTGTTTACCAAATATCTGCTCTTCTCAGCTTCCTGTGAATTGTCTTCCTCCCCTTTGAAGCCCCAGACCCCTACCTGTTTCTCCTTAGTTCAGGATGGTGTATCAATTTCAATTACCTCACTGCCGAGGAGTCTCATACTGTTATGGGGCTCCCATATGTACAAAATTTGTTTTTCTTCTGTTAATCTGTCTATGTCCGTCTAATTATTAGACCAGCTGAAAAACCTAGAAGGGAAAACTTTTCTACCCCTATACAATTCTCACTACAGCTGCCCCTATGTAGAATATTAACCCCTTTTTATGGGGAGGAAGCTGTTCTAATGATCTATTGCAGCACAACAACTGCCCAAACTTAATGCCCAAACTTAATGGTTTAAAACAATAACCATTTCATTGTCTCTGTCTTCAAATGACATATCCACATGGTAAGCTGGGGCTCCTCACAGCACGGTATTTCAGACAAGATGGCTTTTTACATGGTGGCTCAGGGCTCCTGTAGAAAGGGTTCCATGTGGCAGGATGTGGAACTGCTGGTCTCTTAAGGCCTGAACCTTTACTCTCACTTCTGCTATATTGGTCAAAGTAGTCACAGAACCTGTTAGATTCAAGTAAACCTGTGGTCATCTTTATTTTACTACAATCCATTCTCTGGCCACAAATTTTGACATTACTCTCGCGTGCAAATTACCCTCTTCTCCTCCCACGACCCCCAAAGTCTCATCCCATTAAAGTATCAGACTAAGACTTGAGGTCTAGGTTTTAGGTGGCTAGAGAACTAGAAAAAGAGCTAAGAGAGCTTGGTGCTCTGAAAGCCAAGGAAAGAGGCTTTCAAGAAGAGAGAGGTCAGTAGGGTCAAAAATCAAGTAACATAGACACTGATGGAGGAGAGCTTTGGATGTGGCCAACAGAAGGCTTGGGTCTCCTACCCTTCCTCCTTCACTGTGGGTGGTGATGCTCTGAGTCAGTGACCTTGTTTATTTCCCTTCTTATATATAATTTTCTTTTTCTGATGATAGAAAACGTTCCTTCCAGAAATTTAGAAAATATGGAAAATTATAAAAAAGAAAAAATAATGCATAGACAACCACTAAAATCTTTTGTTGAATTGATTTCTCTATTCTTTATATAAATATGCATGCTTATATGCATGTATATATGTGTATTTGTATATGTATGTATACAGGTATACCTCAGAGATATTGCGGATTCGGTTCCAGACCGCTACAATAAAGCAAATATCACGATAAAGCGAATCACATGAATTTTTTTCTTTCCGAGTACATACAAAAGTTATGTTTACACTATACTGTAGTCTATTAAGTGTGCAATAACATTATGTCTAAAAAATGTATATTCCTTAATTAAAAAATACTTTATTGCTAAAAAATGCTAACCATCATCTGAGCCTTCAGTAAATCATAATCTTTTTGCTAGTGGAGGGTCTTATAAAAAACATAATATCAGGGAAGAGCAGTAAAGTGAAGTGCAAAAAATTAGGTATGTCTGTATATATTCATTCCTTTTTACTCCCATCCTTCCTCCAATTGTTCAATCACCAGCAAGACTTTTCTGTGCACTCAGGGTAAAGTTACCACAGAATGCAAAGAGAAAGAAATGAGACAATTATCAACACTTGAGTTTTCCAAATAGGCTTGAAATTTCTGGAAGAGACATTACTGAAAGAAAAGGATTTCTGAGTCTCAAAGTTTGACTTTTGTGTACAAAAGCTAAATTTCATTTTATAAATAATAGACTTTGGAAGAATGAATGATGTAAGAGCCAGTTTTCCTGCTATGGACTTGATAAAAATTTCACAGCTGAGGAAAGTGAGATTTGTGAAGTATCATTGGGTTTGGTATTGGTGTAGGTCTCAGAGACACTCCATACGCTGTGAAATGACAGAAGTCCCAGAGTGGTGGGGATGGGGACCTCAGGCAGAGAACTGTATCTTGATTCCTGGGGAAATCTTAGGGGGCAGTGACACTGACAGAGAAATCCCTGGTGCTAGCATGTCACAGCAGTAGTGGAGAAGAAATCATCAAGGCAGGGCACGTCTAGCCCGAATCACACTCTACATTGCCTGTGGCCCAGGAGGCTCAGGAAAGTGCCCTAAAGTTTGCTTGCCCCAAAGATGATGAAGGAGGTCTGAGAGAAAGCTGAGATAAAATCCACAGCGAGGCCACAGATGTCTTGATGGAGAGAAGCCTACTATATGCTAAATGACCAGAGAAGCAAAGATGAGTGATGGCTCAACCAATGCCAGTGAAGGAGAGAGGATGGCCAAAGACCAGCCTTTCCCCACTCTGTGACACCAAAAATCCAAGTGAATGTAGATGCCAATCTAATGGGAAGGAACAGGGGAGGGAGAATCCTTAATTGACTGTTTAAACACCGAGTGCTTGGGAGTACCCTGAGGTGAGTGAGAGACCTCAGAGTTGGCTAGATTCATTTTCTGCCATCAGGCAAAATGAGGAATTAAAATAAAAATCAAATTGAGGTTAAAAAAAACTTACATTTTCTGCAACTGTGACCCAAGAAATATGCATCATTTTGTGTGTATATGTATATATATGTTCATTTATCTTATTCCCTAAAGTTTTCATCACACTGTTTATAGAGTTTTACTAAACATTATATCATGAACAGTTTAATAATGTTATTAAATATTCTTACGCATGCCTTTATTTTTTATTTTATTTTATTTTTGTGAGAAAGATTAGCCCTGAGCTAACATCTGTTGCCAATCCTCCTCTTTTTGCTGAGGAATATTGGCCCTGGGCTAAATTCCATGCCCATCATCCTCTACTTTATATGTGGGACGCCACCACAGCATGGCTTGACAAGCAGTGCGTAGGTCCATGCCAGGGATCCGAACCTGCGAACCCTGGGCGGCCAAAATAGAGCATGCAAACTAAATAGCTATGCCACTGGGCCAGCCTCTTTATTTTTTTATTTTATTTTTTTTCTAGGTATCTCTGCATTTGGCATTTTATTTATTTATTTTTTCTTTTGATGAGAACTTTTAATATCTCCTGTGGTTTTTTTAAAAAATTATTTTATTGAGGTCGTATTGGTTTATAACATTGTGTAATTTCAGGCGTACGTTATTAAATATCAGTTTCTGTATAGACTGCATCTTGCTCACTCCCAAGAGTTTAGTTTTTACCTGTCACCATACATATGTGCCCCTTTACCCCTTTCGCCCTCCCCCTTCCTCTCTGGTAACCACTAATCTGTTTTCCTTATCCATGTGTTTGTTTATCTTCCACATATGAGTGAAATCATGTGGTGTTCATCTTTGTCTGACTTATTTCGCTTAACGTAATACCCTCAAAGTCCATCCATATTATTGCAAACGGGATGATTTTGTCTTTTTTTTTTTTTTTATGACTGAGTAGTATTCTAGTGTGTGTGTGCATCTTCTTTACCGACCCGTCAGTTGATGGGCACTCAGGTTGCTTCCACATCTTGGCTATTGTGAATAATGCTGCAATGAACATAGGGGTGCATAGATCTCTTTGGATCGTTGACTTCAAGTTCTTTGGATAAATACCCAGTAGTGGGACAGCTGGATTGTACGGTATTTCTAGTTTTAATTTTTTGAGAAATCTCCATACTGTTTTCCATAGTGGCTGAATCAGTTTGCATTCCCACCAGCAGTGTATGAGGGTTCCCTTTCTTCACATCCTCTCCCACATTTGTTATTCTTGTCTTGTTAATTATAGCCATTCTGTCGGGTGTAAGGTGATGTCTCATTGTAGTTTTGATATGCATTTCTCTAATAATTAGTGATGTTGAACATCTTTTTATGTACCTGTTGGCCATCTGTATATCTTCTCTGGAAAAGTGTCTGTTCATATCCTCTGCCCATTTTTTGATCAGGTTGTTTGTTTTTTTGTTGTTGAGCTGTATGAGTGCTTTATATATTTTGGAGATTAACCCCTTGTTGGATATATGATTTGCAAATATTTTCTCCCAATTGATGCGTTGTCTTTTCATTTTGTTCCTGGTTTCCTTTGCCTTGCAGAAGTTTTTTAGTCTGATGTAGTCCCACTTGTTTATTTTTCCTTTTGTTTCCCTTGCTTGAGTAGACATGGTATTTGAAAAGATGTTGCTAAGACTGATGTCAAAAAGTGTACTGCCTATATCTTCTTCTGGGAGTTTTATGGTTTCAGGTCTTACATTCAAGTCTTTAATCCATTTTGAGTTAATTTTTGTGTATGGTGTAAGTAGTTGTCTACTTTCATTCTTTTGTATGTGGCTGTCCAGTTTTCCCAACACAATTTATTGAGGAGACTTTCCTTTCTCCATTGTATGTTCTTAGCTCTTTTGTCAAGGATTAGTTGTCCATAGATGTGTGGTTTTATTTTTGGGCTTTCAATTCTGTTCCATTGATCTGTGTGTCTGTTTTTGTGTCAGAACAATGCTGTTTTGATTACTTTAGCTTTGTAGTATATTTTGGAGTCAGGGATTGTGGTGTCTCCAGCTTTGTTGTTTTTTCTCAAGATTGCTTTAGCTATTCAGGGTCTTTTGTTAATCCATATAAATTTTAGGATTCTTTGTTCTGTTTCCGTGAAGAATGCCATTGGGACTTTGACTGGGATTACATTGAACCTGTAGAGTGTTTTAGGTAATATGGACATTTTAACTATTTTTTTCTTTTTCTCCTATTTTTTCCTCTTTTCTTTTAATCTGTAAGCATGGAATATCTTTACATTTCTTTATGTCTTCTTTGATTTCTTTCAATAATGTCTTATAGTTTTCAGTTTATAAGTCTTTCACCTCCTTGGTTAAGTTTATTCCTAGGTATTTTATTCTTTTTGTTGTGACTGTAAATGAGATTATATTCTTGACTTCTCTTTCTGCTAGTTCGTTATTAGTGTATAGAAATGCAACTGATTTCTGTAAGTTGATTTTCTGCCATGCAACTTTGCTATAGCTGTTGATTAATTCTAATAGTTTTCTGGTGGATTCTTTAGGGTTTTCTATATAGAGAATCATGTCATTGGCAAACAGTGAGAGTTTTACTTCTTCCGTTCCAATTTTGATACCTTTTATTTCTTTTTCTTGCCTAATTGCTCTGGCCAAAACCTCCAGTACCATGTTGAATGAGAGTGGTGAGAGTGGGCAGCCTTGTCTTGCTCCTGTTCTCAGAGAGATGGCTTTCAGTTTTCCACTGTTAAGTATGATGTTGACTGTGGGTTTGTCATAAATGGCCTTTATTATGTTGAGGTACTTCCCTTCTATACCCATTTTATTGAGAGTTGTTATCATAAATGGATGTTGGATCTTGTCAAATGCTTTCTCTGCATCTGTTGAGATGACCATGTGATTCTTATTCCTCGTTTTGTTAATGTGGTGTATCACCTTGATTGATTTGTGGATGTTGAACCACCCCTGTTAGGCATGGCTTTATTGACAGCATAAGAGTTCTCCTTCCCTTCTTCCCTCATTCCCTCCCTCCTTCCTTCCAAAGATTCTCTGATTGTTAAACAGTTAACTTGTTTCTAATTTTTCACTGTTATATGTAACTTTTTTTTTTTACATTTTAAATCTTTTTCTGTAACTTGCATTATTTCCTGGGAAACAACTTCCAAAAGTGAAATAACTGGATGAAGGCGTATAAATATTTTTAAGGCTTTCCATTCACATTCTCAAACTGCCCCCCTGCCTAGCCATACTGATTACATTCCCACGAGGTTGTTCCCTCACATGGACGTGTCTTTCTTCAGAGACCACTCAGGAGGGTAAAGGCCTGTGTATATGAACAAAATGGGGTGTGCTCCCAGCAGATCGAAGGCTCTGAATATATCTGGACTTGTGTCTAGACTTGAAAACGTCAAGTGACTGGAGCCTGAAGGCTGCCCTGTGCCAAAAAATATAGATTAAATATTAAGCCACTAGGGGGCAGAGTTATCTCACTAAACCAAGGGTGTTTTTTTTGCAAAGCCCAAGCCAGTTTATTCCCTCCGTCTAGATGTAAATCCTGGCAAGGTGGCTTCAATTATTTTAACAAGGTGATAAACAAAGACAGAGATGCTATAAATTTAAAACAGGCAGTTCCCAATGACTGTAACAAACACATTGTATTCATACTGCTTTTTTAAAAAGGAACTTTTAATTTTAGAATAGTTCTAGATTTACAGAAAAATTGTGAAAATAATACAGCAAGTTTCCATATGCCCCAAACCCAGTTTTCTCCACTGTTAACATCTGGCATTACTATGGTACATTTATCACAACTAATGAACCAATATTTACACATTGCTGTTAACTAAAGTCTATAATTTATTCAAGTTTTTTTAGTTTTAACTTACTGTTCTTTATTTGTTCCAGGACACCACGTTAGATTTAACTGTCATGTCTCCTTAGACTTCTCTTGGCTACGGCAGTTTCTCAAACTTTCCTTATTTTTGATGACCTTGACAGCTTTGACGAGTACTGGTTGGGTACCTTGTAGCATGTTGCTCTGTTGGGATTTGTCTAATGTTTTTTCTCGTTATTAGACTGAAATTCCAAGTTTGGGGGAGGAACATCACAGAGGAAAAGTGCCATTCTCATCTCATCATATTCAAGGTACGTACTATCAGTATGATTTATCGCTGTTGATGTTGACCTTGATATCCTGGCTGGGGTAGTGTTTGTCAGGTGTCTCCACTGCAGTTATTCTTTTTCTCCTGGTCTCCTACTGTACTCTTTGGAAGGAAGTCACTATGAGCAGCCCACACTTAAGGAGTGGGGAGCTATGTAACCCTCCTCGAGGGGGCACTATCTACATAAATTATTTGGATTCTTCTGCATAGGAGATTTGTCCCTTTTTCCCCATTTATTTATTTACTCTATCCTTTATTTATATCAGTGTGGACTCATGGATAGTTATTTTACACTTTGGGTTATAATCCAAATCCAATTTTTAAATTTCGTCACTAAGGTTGTTTCAGCTTTGGCCCTTGGGAGCTCATTCAGTTGCTCCGTGCCTCTTTGATATACTCTCATCATTGTTCTTTTTGTTCTTGTTTTGCTTTTTTGAACACTTCCTACTTTCTGGCACTAAAAGATGCTCTAGGTTCATCTTGTATATTTGCCACTCTAGTTCTGGAGTCGGTCTTTTTTTCCACGGAGCCCTGGTTCTTTTTATTGGAGAATAGTGTTAGAAACCAAGATCTGGGCACTAGGTTTATGTTCACTTATGTACACATTTTGTACACTTTTATTCTTCCGATAGCCCCATAAAGTTATTAGTCCTATTTTATAGATGAGCAATCTTTGCAGCCTTGCACTGTCTCTCTCATCTAGGTGCAGAGCCTGGCTTCAGGTCTGGATGTGGGATGACTGCAAATCCATGCTCATTTCAATATACCCAGAAATAATGGCTACAGTGGAAGGGGAGTGTCCATTATTGCCTGCAATTGGATGAAAGATTTTGCCTTTACATTTATTTTTTTTTTCCCCCAGAGAAAGAAGCAGCTTTTGTCTTGGAATCAATTGTTTGTGGATGCTCTCTGGCAGTCAGAGGAGAGTAGTGGTGCTTCCGGTGCCCCCATTTCATTGAGGGTGCCACCATGGACCCAGGATCTCGGATGGGCTGCCCTACCCGGGCTCACAAGATCGAGGAAGGGGAGTCTATCTGGAGGACACCAAGCAGGCATCAAGCAGGACCAGAGCCAATCGGATTTGGGAGAGTCAGGGGAGGAAAGAAGCAGAACATCACAGAGACGAAAAATCCTGGAAGAAGGAAACACCTTGGTGGAAAAAGAAGGCCTAACGCATGGTCGCTAAATTTCCACTTCTTGGGGCAGTTCAGGAAGTTCGGTGGATCCTTAATGAGGATTCATTTCCTGCCACCAAGTGAGATGCACAGATTCTTTATTTGGATGTTTCCTGTATAATTGGAATAAGCTTGCATTACATTTGCATCTCCTTATGTTTGTGAATAATATTCACTTCTAGCTCTTGGGCCCCATCAACGAGATTGACATTATGAAGTTCCCAGTGGGGGCAAGCAAGAGGTTTGGGCTCTAGTAGAGAGAGGTTAAGTAAAACTTAAAGAAATTATGCTATAGCAAGAAATATTTTTAATAACATTTACTTTTTCTGATTATGACATCAAAGCACGTTTATTGTAGAAAATTAGATGATACACGGACAAGTGGATAAAGCAAAGAATTCTCCCACTCAGAGATATTCACTGTTAGGATTTTGCTGTATTTCTTCTTCTTCTTCTTCTTCTTCTTTTTTTTCTTTTGTGAGGAAGATTGGCCCTGAGCTAACATCTGCCAATCCTCCTCTTTTTGCTGAGGAAGACTGGCCCTGGGCTAACATCCGTGCCCATCTTCCTCTACTTTATATGGGACGCTGCCACAGCATGGCTTGACAAGCGGTGTGTCGGTGCACGCCCGGGATCCGAACCCCTGGCCGCCACAGCAGAGTGTGCGCACTTAACCGCTACGCCACTGGGCTGGCCCCATTCTTTTTTTTTTTCTTGTCTATGCATATGTGGATAACATCCAGCTCATGTTGCATATAAAAATTTGCATCTTCTGTTTCACTTAATTTTTGATTACCTTTTTCATGTTATTAAATATTCCTGAAAAATTTGATATATAATGGATGTATAGTATTCTATCATATTGGATATATTCAGTTTGAACTATGCTGTGATAAATATTCGTATACATACATTCTGAATATAGCCAAGACTATTCCCTTAAGAACAATTTCTAAAAGTGGAATAAAGTAGTGATAATAGAAGTATCTTCCTCATAGAGTTGATGACAGGAAAATGAGATAAGATGGGTTAAACAACTTATAACGGTGTTTGGTACATGGCAAACATTCAATGAATGTTAGGTATGATTACTGTAAATATATGTTACTTGATAAATATTAACAAATAGTTTTCCATAAAACTCCTTTTCATTCTTAACATAAGCATGTCATCAAATATTTTAGTAGTAATTGAAAATGTTGTGAATCACACACTAGACTTTATGAATGACATCTGGGGTAAGAGATGGGGTCTTGGCCAAAGGGATAGAAGAAATTAGCAATAGGCCTCCCAAAGAGCAGCTTAAAGGGGTGAGACATATCGTGGAAAGGGATGGTGAGGCAAATGTTACCATTGGATCTAATGGGAGTGTGACCACGGCTCCTGCTGGGGTAGTGCGTGTATGACCGTGTATGTGTGTGCATGCATGTGTGTGTATATGTGTGTGTGACATTGTGGGGATAGAGGGAAAGGGATGCAAGGCTCTTATGATGCCTAATGTCTTCCCGGGGCTGGGAGGCCCCAGCAGCTCAGGTTTGGGGCTGTGCACCTAGGAGTAGTCACAGATCATTGAGAGCAGAATACAAGCCGAGTAGGGTCACCGGTGCTTTGCGGAAGGAGGCAGGCCAGCTGCTGTCCAGATACATGGGATGTTCAGTTGTGGAGAAGGCATAAGCTGGAGACCATCTGTTCTATCATAGGGGTTAAAAAGATCAAAGCAAAGAAAAGTGTGGAGATCCAAAATTAAGGATAATCTCTGAGGTAGTAAATTTCAATAATTGAAACTGGAATTTAGGGCGGTAGCAAAAGCAGCAGGTGAGGAGAACGAAGACAGGTGCATTGCCTGCAGAGAACCGTGGTCTAAAGTGCATCTGTGTTACCTGGAGAGGAAGAAAGCTCATCAACTTGTTCCTTTCAGCAACTGTACAGGTTTCTGAGTTGAGGACTCAGGCATTCTGTTCCATATTGCTTTCACCTCCATTCCCTCATATGATGCTCATGACAGTCTAGTGACCTGCCCTTCATGGAACACTTAACTCTGTGCTGAGCAGTACTAAGTGCTTAACAATATTACAAGGATGGGGCAAATAATATTACTGTTATCGTACAGATGAGGACATTGTGTCTCAGAGCAGTCAAGTGACTTGTTCAAAATCACGTAGCAGGAGAACAAGAGACAGGGAGTGCGTGTGTTTCCCACTTCCTATTCCAAAATACTTAACCATTTAATAGTGTTTAGTATGCAAGCTTCTGGCTGCCAGATGCCAGCAGAAAGTGCCGACTGGGGAAGGTGCCCTGTGCAGGGCCACTGGGAAAGGGGAGGAGAGGAAAGTAGTGACACTTCCTGGATAGAGTGGGACTTCTGGATGGGAATTGGACCAGCCAATCTCTAAAGCTCCATCCAATGCCAAGATGGTCTGTCTCTGAATTTCTCTCCTTTAAAAAGCTGGGGTTGTCAACGTTCAACAGTGAGGCTGGCAGAGGTCGGCTGTGATCCTCTCTCTTTCCAGGGCTCTCTGATAGACTTTCAAATCCCCCTGGAAACCCAGGACCCCAAAACTGTCCTCCTAGGTCTGGCACCCTTATATTAAACCACCCCTTCCAATGTTAAGAACTTCACAGAGTCAGATTACCCAACAGTAACAGCAAATGTTTGCCACACGTTGACTCTGTGCTAAGCACTTTCTATGCATCAACTCACCTAGCTTCATGTCAACTCCAAGAGATTTATTAGAGGTTAAGGAATTTGTTCTAGATCACACCGGTACTAAGTGGTGAAGCAATCATTGGAGCCCAAGCTATTGGACATTAAGGCTCATACTCTTTTCTACTTTATTGAAGATCGATGAATTACAATAAACTGAACGCATATAAGGTGTAAAATATGTCAAGTGTACACCTGTGAAACCATCACCACAATCAAAAGGACTGGGGCCCTCACTCTTAACCACTAGGCAGCAGCTTCTATCTGTTCATCCAGGTTCTTCCCTTGGTTTCACTAGATCAGAGTCAAACCCCTCCTTCTACATCACAAGTAGACAGATACTTGAAGATGACCAACCTGTGCTTCCTAGGTCTCCTCTTTCTCAAGATAAGCAACTTTATGAGCTCCTGCAAATGCATGTCATAGGACATAGCTAAATTTCTCTCATCAACTTGTTAACTCTCTCACAGGGATTTTACCCAGGTAACTGGGTATCTGGATGATTCTTCAATCTACCCAAAGCCATGCAGCTTTTGCCACAAGGTACACAGGATGGGGCCAGGCCTGCAGGTGGCAGCCAACAGTGCCCACAGCAAGCCCAGCTAGGCAGGCAGGCCGGGGTTGGGAGGTCTCTGGATTAGCCTGACTTCCTCTGAATGCTCTCTCCCTGATAGGCCGACTTCCTTCAAACAAATAATCAACTTATGTGTGGTTTATTTTAGAAAGATTAATAAAAACATTTTAATTGCCTTTTTTTCATATATATGTATATATATGTAATTTTTTTAGGGAAGAAAAAATTCTCAAGTACAGTTATCCTCAACTTCTGCTCATTTTTCCTTTGAAAATATTCTTATAATTTGTCTGACACTAGAATGGGCATCTATACATTATCTTATTTATCCTTGCAACAATCCCATAGAATAGAGTAGTAGTAGTATTCTGTTTCACAGAGGAAAAACTGAAGCTTAGGGTAATTAAGTAACTTGCCAAGTTTTCCATTGCTATCAAATGGTAGAGCCATAGTACAAACTGTCTGCTTCTATGGCTGGAAGGAGTCTCAGTGCACAAAGGATTTGGGAGGTAAGTGGCAGACGGGAACAGGGAGCGATGGCTAAAATCTCAAGTCCAAGGACTCCTTTGATTAAACACTCTCATATACATCACATCACATACACATAAACGTATTTTCTGCTTTTACAAAAACAGGATTATATTTTACATAGTGTTCTGTAACTTAAGTACTTTGCAGTTTATGTATCATGGACAGCTTGCATGACAATAGATCTACCTTATTCTTTTATTTTCCATTTTTAAAAAGTAGTAGAAACACAACATATCCCATACTTGCTAAAAATGTAGATTCTGTGTTTCTGCTCCCAGGAATTCTGATTTGGTAGGTCTGGGTCCGGACCAGGGCATGCGGAGTCTAGGAAAGCTCCCAGAGTCACTGACAGGCACCACTGGTAAAGAACTGCTGTTCTAGGCCACCTCCTGCAGGTGAATGAGACAGAAACAAATAGAGCAACAATGAAGCACACAACCAGCCAATAACAAGGGCCCTGGTGCGAGAGAAAGACCGAGGAAGGGGAGAAGACGGCTCAATTTCCAGAGCGGGGAGACGTACAGATGTAATATTCCTGTGGCAGACATAGGAAGAAAGGAGTGTGTTTCACAGGGACTTGCAAACACAGGAACTGCCAAGACAGCGACACCCCCCGGAGGCCTCTATGAGAACAGAGATCAGACTGGAAACTGGGGGGCTTATTTTAAAGTTGCATTTGCATGGCAAACAGTTTTTATCTAGATTGTTAATTTGAGGTGCTTTGGCAGGGTCCATGGAGGATTTGGGGAGAGCTAAAGAACCTCAGAGAGCCCTCTTTGATGCCAAACTGACTAGGGGAGTATCTGAGTACCAGGAGTGCATTAGTTCCACTTGACATTCTTTTTTCCATCAGGAAATAACGTTTCCCATTACCCATTTGCTTAGGGCATTGAAAGACGTGTAATACGAATAAATAAAAGCTCTGAACTTCATTAGTCATTAATTTCAGTCTCTTCTCCTTCCTCAAATATTATTGACAGATCCACCCGAGAGTCTCCCCCATCCTGTGCAGGGTCTTACCTGCTGATGAAAGTGTTAACTGGCATAAATCATCCCAAAGTGGACATTAGGAAGGATGGGAAACAGGGAGGCCCTATAACCAGTCTCTCCATCTCCAGCAGGCACCCGTTCTTGATTCCCACGGGGGGTCAGCCCTGTTCCTGGGTCATCCCAGGACCACATTGGGGGTCCCGAATCCAGCTCAGCTTTGCTCTCCACTGCTCAGCACCAAGTCACACTCCCTGTCAGTCTAACCAGAGGCAGTGCCCTGATTCTGCTGATCAAGCTCCTGCCTTATTCCAAAGCCCATGGTCCACTGCGGATACTCCTGTTCCCAAGTTCCGGTCTGGCAGCCTGCCTTGAGCCCTAGATCCTTTCTAGGAGTAAGGACTAGCCTTTCTCTTGCCAGGCTCCTATCGGGGAATTGGAACACTGCTCCAGGCCCAAAGGCTCTGGTTGGGCTTGGCCACTACAGGACAGACTTCTGGAGGCAGCTTCCCATCAGGATTTTCAGTATCATCTGTCCCATGTTCCTCGTCGTTGGACTCTAACTGCTTGTTGGAAACCTTTCCATTTCTGTCTTATAGCCTCCCTCCCTTCCCCGTTGGCTAACTGCTCTCCTGAGCTGTAAGCAGATTGCTATAAGCTTCAATTGTCTGCTAGATTGACTTTCCTTTGTTAGCACGTGCACCCTCTTCAGTTCCCTGAGCGCAGACTCTTACCCCAGCTGGTGTGTCAAGTGCCACGTCCCAAGCCCTCTCGATCCTGCCTAAGTGGATCTACCTCGCAATCCCATAACACGGCCACGGCCTTTACACAATTGGCAGGTTCTGGAAATGTTCTTTTTAAATCAAACTTTCCAAATGCAATTGTCTTTTAAATATTCTAGAGAGAATGTTTCAAAGAATCCTATTCTGATTCCTTTACAAAAAGTGGGTAGCTATGTGGTGCTGTGTGAAAACTGGAGTCCTTGATTTGAATCCCACCTCTCACAGATTGTGACCTTAGATGCATCACTATATCCTTTTCTTTACCTAAGAAACAATAAGGATAATTTAGTAATTTCTAAAGGCCCAGTCTAGTTGTAATGGTCTGCGATTCTTAATAGTTACACCTTAACATGTATTATTTTGTAAATTTAAAATTTCAGGTTAAAAGTTCTCCAAATTAAGTACACTGGTATGAAGTTTCTCCCTGGGGATTTACTCTTTTGGCTTTTGTTTTCATAGACTGCCCTTTAAGACCTGGAATTGTGAGAATAGTTGCCCACGAAGACAAGGGGAGCTGCCTTATCTCCAGAGAGCAATTTTTTATTTTTTATTTTTGGAAATAACAGAAAACAAGGAGGGGGTCTCTGGAAGTGAACCAATGGGCCTCCCCAAGCCACCTTAAGAAAGGCCAGACCCAGATCCCAGCAGGCAGAGTTGAGAGCGATTAGCCTCCTCTTTTCTTCTGTAATTAATGGGAAGGCCCTGTATCTTTGGATTAGACCCTTTAATCTAAGGGTTTCTAAATGTTTTACAAACATTAATTAATTCAATTGAACTTCACATCAGCACCTTGAGGCAGGTAATTCCTCTTGGGGACATCACACCTTTGCTTGCTCCAGTATGGTCCACAGGTTATGCATGAGTGTAGATTAGGAGGATTAATAATAACAGTAAAACCTTGAGTTTAGATGAAGTTCTGTAACTAAAGATCTCAAGCACTGTACAAATATCAGATCGGGCAATGAGGATTGAAGAGGAAGCTTGAGGCAACTCATTGTCAATGATAACAAGGCAGAAATATTGTTTCTTTCAGGTTCCTCTCCATGCTGAGGACATGTGACCTTGAGCAGTTCTTTGCGACCCCTTTGTGACTCAGTTCCTACAGCTCTCAGGTGGGGGCAATAATATTACTCACCTCCACAGTTGACAGAGGTGTTGCAAGGAATAATGTTTGTAATATGCTGTGGAGTTCTCAGATGAAAGGTGGAAATTAATATATGGTGAAACCACTTATCATCAAACCATCTAAATGGGTTAAGCAAGTGAAGGATCAGCATCCCCACAGTCTTTGCAGAAACGAGTACTGCCATTATTTCCATTTGACGTCTATTATATATACTCAAAGAGGTTGAGAACTGCTCAGAGCAGCGGACGTGCTTCCAGGATAAATTAAAGCAAGCTGAGATACCAGATCAGCAAAGAGGTAGCTGATTATTTATTTTCTTCTTCTTTTTTTTCTCCCCCTTTTCCACTCTTATTTGAGATGGAGTGTTTAAGAGGAAATGAGTGCAGGGAGAGAATCAGCGCATGACTAAAGCAACTTTTCCTCTTGGACATTCCTCTCAATTCTAAGTTATCAATATATGTGTATAATTTGTAGTCTCTGAAAGAGCTCGTGGGCAAATCCTCCTCTGGACCTTTGCTTTCAGTCTCTTTTGTCAACAATGTTTTCCCTAACCATCTCTATTTATCTGGGCCGGCATAGAACTCCCCACCTCCGTGAAGCCTTCCTGGTCTAACTCCCTACCTGGACTTTTGTAATTAGCACATGTTTTGGAATTTATACTTTCGTGTTGGTCTTGCTTCCTAATAGACAACTCTTCCGGGGTGTATTTTATTAGTCCCTTTCCTTCATCTAGTACCAGTCTTGGGGTATTGAAGTTAATCAAATAAGTGCCAAATAAATGAATGAATGGAATCTGTCAGCAAAATGTCAAGATTTGAATTCAGACCATACCAAAGCCACATCTGCTTTTCTCACCATGCCATATCTCACCCTGTGAGGCACATGTAGTGCAGAACAGAAATATTGAACAGGCAAAATGAAAAACAGACTGATTTAAAGAATAAACTTTCAACTCCTTTGGGTAAGTACCAAGGAGCACAATTGCTAGATCATATGGTAAGATGTTTAATTTTATAAGAAATTGCCAAACTGTCTTCCAAAGTGGCTGTATTATTTTGCATTCCCACCAGCAATGAATGAGAGTTTCTGTTGCTCCATATCCTTGCCAGCATTTGGTGTCATAAATATTTGGATTTTGGCCGTTTTAATAAATATGTAGTATCTCATTGTTGTTTTAATTTGCAATTCCTTAGTGACATAATCGAATGAGTTGAAAGCATATGTCCACACAAAAACCTGCACATAAATGTTTATAGCAGCTTTATTTGTAATTGCCAAAACTTGGAAGCAACCAAGACACCCTTCAGTAGGTGAGTGGATAAACAAACTGTGGTACATTCAGACAATGGAATATTATTTAGCTCTAAAAAATGAGTTATCAAGCCTCAAAAAGACATGGAGAAAACTTAGATACATATTACTAAATGAAAGAAGTCAATCTGAAAAGGCAACATACTGTATGATTTCAACTATATAGCATTCTGGAAAAGGCAAAACTATGGAGACAGTAAAAGAATTAGTGGTTGCCAGGGGTTAGGGGAGATGTAGGGATGAACAGGGGCAACAGAGAGAATTTTTAGGGCTGTAGAACTAACTACTCTGTATGATACTATAATGGTGGATCATGTCTATACATTTGTCAAAACCCGTAGAATGTACAGTACCAAGAGTGAACCCTAATGTAAATCATGGACTTTAGGTGATAATGATGTGTCAACGTAGGTTCATCAATTGTAGCAAATGTACCACTTACCACTCAGGTGGGGGATGCTGGTAGTGGGGGAGGTTGTGTGTATGCAAGGAGTATATGGGAAATCTCTCATATACCTTCTGCTCAATTTTGGTGTGAACCTCAAACTGCTCTAAAAAGCAAAATCTATTAAAAAAATTTTTTTGAAAAAGAATAAACTTTCAAACAATGTTCCAAAGGAAATAAAAGATTTAACTTAGAGGATTGAAGGAAACTGTCTGAATACATATAATACTATCTAGAAAAACTGAGTCACTTTAGAACCTGCTTATGCAATGGTTTCTATAATATTTAAGGACAGGCTGATCAAGAAAAATATGCATATGTATGAGATCAGTTTGCCTTCACTCATTGGATCACTCATGAGTAATCACCTCATTACTCATTCAGTAATGATGCTGACATCATCACTCATTGCGTTATGCCCAGGCGCAGGCCTCAAATTCAAGACCTCCATGGAATGGCATTGATCTGTATTTCCTGCTACGTCTTACTCCCCTCGTCTTCCTTCGCACACACCCTGGCTGCAGCAAAGGTGATGGACTTACTCTGAACAAGCCCGTGTGTTTCTCTTCCCTCTGGCTCCCTTGATTTAAATGCTCTTTGCTGTGGCTTTCTCCCAGTCCGGGCCCCAGTATCTCTCCCTATTGAAGCCTTTCCTGTCTGTTTTCAAGGGCTTTCTCAAATGCTTCCTCCAAAAAGAGGCTTTCCTGGTCATATAAATGCAACATCCCTTGCAGAGCACTTTGGACATGCCAAATAAACCAGTAGGAGCAGTGTTAGCCTATAACTAGGATCATGGATTAAGAGAGCTGTACTGCCTGGTCCAGATACTCGTTCTTTCCTAACTGTTGGATTTAAGCAAATCATTAATGTTCTGCACCTGTGTTTCCTTGACCACTAAGTGAAGATGACCATAATAGTACTGACCACAGGGGCCATTGTAAGGATTGTGCAGCGATGTGTATAAAATGCTTAGGATAGTGCCTGGTATATGCAAGAGTTCAATAAATGCTCTGTTTGCTCTCGCCTGGCATCTAGCCCTGTTTCTGCGTTCGCTCATGCTTGTAGACCAACAGCACTAAAAGAAGGAGAGCACTGCCCCTACGTCATGCTGCCACAGAGCAGCTGGATGTTTCACCATTAGAACTCCTTGAGAGACATGAGGAAACTCTTTCACTACATATTTCAAACTCCTCCGTTCTACTGGACCATGTTGTTGAAAATGATTTTCTATGGACTCTGAGTTTTTACAAAAGTTTATGTTCTTAGGGACTTATTTTGCTATTCAAGTTTAGCTTAAATATTGTTATGGCATAACCAGATTTGTATAATGGGGTAAGTTTGTGTGCAGTTTTTCCTGTAACTCTAAGTCAGTTACACACTCATCTTAACCCCACAATGGTGCATGAATTGCCAAATGTATTCAGGAACCTAGCCAGAAGGAAACAGTACAAGTATCGCCAATTATAGACAATAGAATGAAAGACTTCTGTCTCACCTGCATGCCAGCAGTGGTATAGTTTTACCACTTCACATACTAACACCCTTCAACCTCTGACAGTTGAGATAATGTTTGAAATTTTCTTGTTTTATTTTTTTTCTGCTAAATATTTAAATGACTGCCTGCTAGATCTCTAAAATGTTCACTTACTTTTTTTGAAGTATAGTTTTTTATTGAGACATAATTCACATTCATAAAATTCACCCTTTAAAAAATATACAATTCACTGAATTTTAGTATAATCACAATGTTGTGCAACCATAACCACTAATTCCAGAAATTTTCATCCCCCTCAAAGGAAATCCCATACTCTTCATCTTTCAATCTTGTGATAAAATGTTCATTTTATTTTTATTTATTTGGTTAAATTGTGCTAACAATTTTTAGAAATTCAGAGAACAGCACATATATAGTTTTTAATTACCATTACAATAGCTTACTATTTTTTATGTTTGTCTTATACTTTACCATTTGCTCATTGTTTTACATACACACCGCACATACACACTTTATTCTTGGTCTTGTTAGGGTTACTAGTGTCAGGTTGGGGATATCAATGCCAACAGTGTACACAGCTTGAAGGAGAGTGGGTGACCACAATGAATGGAAAAATAACTCATTTATTGAACACACACTTTTTCCCAGGTGCTATTCTTCACACAACAGGAGTTTTAGGAGGTAAGTTCTATTATTCTAACCTTTTTTTACATGTGAGCAAATGGAGGCTTATGAAGTTTATGAAAATTGTTGTCTTAAGGTGGCATAGCTAGTAAAGCCCAGATGTGAACACAGGCCCTCCAAATTCACAGCACATACCGTTGACCACTATGGTCAACCGCCTGCTGTTCAATTGGACATTTAGCTTAATTATACCAACAGCATTTGATCAGTGCTGTACGATACACTTTCATGAGTCCACATTCAATTCCTTCGATTACTGAACGAGAAGGGCTAGCTCCTGCAGGTTAAATGATCACACAGCTTGACCAGTGCAGATGGGCAGCTGGAATCCAGGTTTTTTCCAGAGCCAAGGTGGATGTGTGTTCCCCTCCACCACATTGGGATTTCTGCCATTTATCTTGGACTTCTGTTCCAGCTTTCATAATAACAAACCACCTTCTATCATATTTGTTTGCATATTTGGATCCCCATATCCGCAAATATGGCTTGATTTATATATGCCATCCCTGTGCTCAAACAATGTGTATTGAATGAATGTGTGAAAAAATAAAAAAAGGAGTCTTACCATACAGTCATTTGAATATTTTATTTCTGGACCCTCTTAAGAATTTAACCACCAATATTTTAGTGCAAGAAGACTACATAAAATAGTTTGATTATACCTTTGTTCTTTCCCTACATGTTTTTAAAAAAAGTAAACTTAATTCCATGTATACATTAAGTAGAAAGTTTTTTGCATACACAAAGAAATGTGATTACAAATACCTTTTGAAGAGGATTAGTCATAATTTGTACCTTTTGCAAGCAAAAGGAATGAGCAAAACTATGACAAGCCGATGGATTGGGGCTTTCAGTAACCAAATCTGCAGCTCTGTTATCCTCCCCCGACCCCAGTTCCTCAGCCTCTGGGAATGAAGCAGTGACCTGGGAATTCTTGTGCCTGCTCCCCGCTCTTCAGTAGGGTCCTGCCAACTCTGCATTGTCCTGTTGGATTTGCAGTCAGATGTCTCACGCTGGCAGGCACTGGGAACGCAATGAGTTCTGTCCCTGTAAGTTGGGCACAAAAAGATCAGCATGGGAGCAGCCTCCTTTGGGACAGCTGCTCTGAGAAAATACAGTAAGCAAGGGGCAGGCAGAAATTCCTCTGAGCAGAGGGTGACTCGTGGGAGGAGTTCAGTTTGCTAAGTATTGTCATTTGCTGAGAGAAGGTGTGTGCTCAAGAAGGAGTTTTAACCTGGAGGATCATTAACTCTTTCAGTCAGCTGGCGAGCGGTGGTGGCTCAGCGAGTTCGTCCTGGAAGCGTCTGCTCGGGGAAAGTCAGGGAGGAGGCGTGGAATCACTTTTTCATGGGGGAGCACTTTGAGAAGGGCCAGCACGCTTTGCTCAATGAAGGAGAAGAGAATGAGATGGTAAGATTCTAGCCACCTTCCCCTCTTCTCGTTCCCGTTCCCCAGCCTCCAACACACGCACACATTCTCAGACACACACTCACATACTTCTCTGCAATTTGCTTCTGGTATTAGGTGAGAAAAGATAAGGTCCAAGAAATCTCTCTGTCCCACAAATGTGACCTCCAACAGCAGAAATTTGCTAGAATGAAAATATTGTTTTAATTTTATCAAGAATGTTTTCTTTTTAAGTAAAACAGAAAGGGAGAGAAGCACAGTGCCACTTCATGATGTGTTTTTGAGCCTCACCACATAGCACGTTCTGTTCAAAACTTCTAACAACTTCAGCAAATCCCTCAAGGTGGGAGCAGTGTATTCCCTGATAGGATGAGGCAGAACATTAACAGTGGAGGAGTGCGCCTGGATCTTTGACCTTCTTCTCTTCTCACATATCTGTGTTCACAAAGACCATCGGACAGGGAAAACATAAAATATTAACAATTATCAGCCTACACACACATTTCTGTTTACTTCTAGAATTTTACTTGTAGCTCCCTAGTTATAGAGATTGGTTACAGAAAACTTTCTGTAGTTCACTGTCTCCTTTATTTTAGATGTGTTCCCATCTGGGGAACTGTAGGAAATTCAAAGATGATTCTTATGCTCTTGCTGAATTTAAAGCTGTATTTGTCAATTACAATGTAATCAAGAGAGAGTTAGAAATGTGTACTCTGTTTAATAAGGCCTTTCTGCTAATTGTATAAGCGTAGTCTTTTACGCCAGTAATGGTCTAATTAAAATGTTAAAATGTGATGCTATCATTCTATAATAGCATTTTATCTTCCTGGAATTAATATATAAATAACAAACCTAAAAGATATTTACTTAAAATGTTTTCTTGGTTAATTGTGTTAGCCTGACTATTAAATCTTTGTTCCTAAACTGGTCTTTCAAGTCTAATCTGCTTACCTGTTCCTATAGCAACAACATATTTTGGACCTTCAAGAGTAGAGCCCTTCTGCTATCAAAGCAGAAAAAATTATAGGGGAATAAAAGGCATCCAAATTTAAGTGGCTTTCTTAACCAAATGACAATTGCCTTCAGGCCTTACACAAATGTCACCAGAAATGACCTTCCGACCTCATGCTCAATATCATCCTTATTTCTCCAAAGTGTTTTCTTTAGAGAGTGAATATTCCATTACTTTTTATATTAAGTTGAAAATTTGATTCTCATCTTGAATACTCTTCACCAGAAGGCAGGGTCTCCTTCCTTCCAATGGTTTTTTATTCTCCCTCAAATCCTCAGATCGAAATACACCTACTCTTTTCTCGTACACTCATTTCTGCTCTTCAACAATTTGTCATTCGAGAATTGAGAGTCGTTAAGAGTCATCTACTTGCTAGCAGATGTTCTTAGGTCTAGGGAAACTACTATCCCTTCTTCAGCCTACACATTCTAGCGAAGCAATTTTGTTAATAGTTCATCTGCATCATAGCACCATCCAATGCATCAGGGTGTCAACTTAGTTTTGTACGCAGCTGAAAGCCTGGTTAGGAGAGGGCCTGCGATATGGGAAGGTACACTGTGTTTTCTTTTCTGGAGAGGAGTCATTTGGCCACTCGCCTCTGAGGAGGTGCAGCCATTAGTATGCACTCTTGAGCTCTCCATCCTGCTCCGCCTGGACAAACCTGGCCACCTGCCTGCTGCTATGTCTGACACTCTGTTCCTTTTCAACTCACTACTCCCTCCCCCTCGCCCAGAGCAGTAAACTTATCTTAAATGTATTCCACATATTTTCATAGTGATTCTTACTTTACAAAATATTTCCTTGGCCACTAGCTACTTTAATTTCCACTACACCCTGTGTGGCATGTGCTATGATTCCCACTTTAAGGATGAGGAAATGGATGCACCTAGAATTTGCTTGTCTAACGTTACATAAGTCCAGGAGCTCAGGCGGCAGGCATGTAGGTTAGTTTAAGTTGGTAGCTCTTTTATCTCTGAATCTGAACGTAGCCCACTGATACCTTTTTCAGTTCTTGGGGAGGAGAGTTTACTCTTAACAGGAGAACACACTTCCTCCCTTAATAAAACAAAGCTAAGGAGATTATCTGCTCTTCTTAGATTCCCCAGGATCTGTTCTGTTATATATGATTTGTATTTCCTGAGTAAGTCTGTCTCCTCTCACTTCAATGTGAATCCCTTTTAGAATACCAAGATTCTCTAGAAATGTGTCACACCACAGTGTTTACAGTATCTTGCTTTATAATATATACCGTTGGGACCTTTGCAGAAGTCATTCCTCCGATGGCAGGGATGACTTCAAATTTCAAGAGAAAACAACATTTTAGCATTTAACCCTCACGTCAAATAAAGAAAAAGGAATATTTCCAGGCCTAAAGATGTCTGGGACTATATTCCATTCTAGAATCAAAGAAATCAGAACTAAAGAGCAATTCTAAGTGATCTGAAAGTAATATCTTTACGTGTAAAATGAGATTGGAGCCAATGGAAGAAAGAACGTGTTGGAAGGCCAAGGAAGGAAAGGGGAGGAGAGACCTTCACAGAAGTTCACCCAGATGACTGCTTCAGAAAGGCCTCAAAAAGGAGACTGACTCCCTCCCATACAACACCATGACCGGACCAGATGCCCGGCTCTCAGTAGCCACTTGCCTGCTCTAGCCTCAGTTTTCATAGCTATAAAATAGGAGTAGTCTTTCTTACCCTGCGTGTCTCACAGGACTCTTATGAGAATCAGCTGAGATAATCTGTGTGGTAGTGTTTTGGGAAGTATAAAATTCTGGAGAAGTGTGAGCTGCTATTATCTAAACAAAGATAGGAGTCAGGGCTTTGGCAATTAACCAATTGAATGAATACCGGCCCCCCGAAATGAAGTCATCGCTTCTCATTAAATAATGACAAGTGAGGAATATATACTTTCATTCACAAGCTATAGAGACGATTTACAAATGGAGAGGAGCTGAGTTATCTTATACCCTGCCTTGTAGTGCTTACTTGGAGAAAACGTCTACCTGTCTTGGCACTCAGTTTCCTTATTTGTGAAGTGAGAGTATCAGATGGCCTGGGAGCTTAAATTCCTTTGAATTCTGATGTTACCTCTTTGTATTTTGAAAGGCCTTAGAAACACCGAGTGCTCATTTCCTTACACTGTGACTGATCAAAGATATCATGGTTTAATTGATTCCGACATTGCTCACCATCATCTTACTTACACCCTAATGAAATCATACTCTTTTGGGGAAGTGTTTTGTTCCAGTGAGACTTTTTTACAAGTAATGTGCCCTGATTTTTCTTATTTCCTAGGTTTTAGCAAATGATTATAAAGGTAACATGTTTATTATAAAAACATTGAAATGATATATAAAGGTCTAAAGAATGAAGTAAATATGATTTATGAACTTTCCATTCCGACTCCTTCCAGACTTACAAAAAATGCATACACAAAACTCGTTACTTTCTAATTATTTACTACATTTTAATATTATCTATACTCTTGCAATCACTTACATCTAATGTGTCTGCATCGAGGAAATACTATGTAATGGTGTGCTACTGTACATCTCATCCCAACTCTGCATTCAGTGATGTCACATTATTAGCTGGAAATGAATAATGTTGGGAGTATTTATGCCACAGAAATTGGTACATGCTACACAGGACTTCCACCCTGCCCCACCTGAAGGCTGGTTGTTAAATATTTACCAGCATACCATTGAGCATATTTCTTTAAGATTTCCCTTTTCTTTCCCCTATACATTTCCAAATATAATATCCTTATTGTATTTGGATATCATTCATTTGTTTGCACTATGCATCATGCCAAAACAAAATAAAATCAATCGCAATCTATTCTTTTTCTTTTCCTTATTATTATTATTTTTTTTTGGTGAGGAAGATTGGCCCAGAGCTAACATCTGTTGCCAATCTTCCTCTTTCTGCTTGAGGAAGATGGTCCCTGAGTTAACATCTGTGCCAATCCTCCTCTGCTTTGTAGGTGGGATGCTGCCACGGCATGGCTTGACAAGCAGAGTGTAGGTGTGTGCCGGGATCTGAACCCAGGAACCCCAGGCCACCAAAGGGGAGCAAGCAAACTTAACCACTACACCACCAGGCCAGCCCCAATCACCATCTACTCTTCAAAGAATGCACACACATACTTGTAAATGTTTTTTTTTTTTTTAACAAAAAATGGAGTCATTTCATCTATACTCTTTTTTTAAGCTGACCTTTTCATGACACCTAAAAATATATTATGGATTTATTTCCCTTTTGATAATTGTAACTCCACATAGTTATTTTAATGTGTAAATTGTGTTTAGATGAATTGTGCTATATTAAGCAAATCTCTCATGTTGCACACTTATGTTATTTCTAAATTTTTATTGGCTATGATGGACAACTTTGTGCATGTATTTTTACATATTTGTCAGATTACTTCTTTAGGATAAAGTTCTAGAAATAGCATCACTGCATCAAAGGGGATGTGCTGTTTTAAATTTTGATTGATACATAATGCCAAATTTCCCTCTATAAGATTGTGGTGGTACCAGTTTATACTCTGACTAGCAATCTTTTGAGAATACTTGCTTTCTCTACTAAACTTACCAATGTTGAGCATTATCCATCTTTTTAACTTTGGCTCATCTGGCATGTGAAAATGATACTTTATGGCCATATTATTTTTGTATTTCCCTAATTTCAAGTTGAACAGATCTCTTTATATGTTTATTGGCATTTATATTTTTTTCAACTAAAATCTCTTAATGTTATCACTGATGTTATATCAACTAGTAGACTGGGTCACTAACAGTTAGTGAATGTAGAAAAGCAAGCAAAACTCTTTTTGAACTTCCACGTCATTTCTGAGAACAGCAAGATATTAGTACTGCAATGGGCCCTCTAACATGGCAGGAGGCTGGTGTGTAGTCTTTACCACATTGGAAGTCCTGTCGCGCCTTCAGCATGAGCCAGGGACATCTGTCCTCACCGATTATTTGGCTCACTTTGATAGCTGATGTTTATCTTTTCTTCTCTAACACCAGGGAGCAGAAACACCTCCCCCACCTCAATAGCCACTTATTTATTATGCTCCATGAGCACCTCCGAGTTGGTTGCCAATGTTAACTAGTGAACCCACAGATCTCATAGTGGAGGAATTGTGTTCAGACTGAGACATTTTGTCAGTTGAAATGTTCAGGAAGCTGGGCCACTGGCCAAGTCTAGTGTCTTTATTCTGGATTCATTGCTACAGAACTCCCATGAAGTCAACTCATCTTTGATAATAACTCTTGAAGAGTAAGATTTAATTGTTCTGGAGGACAGGGCCACCTCTTGGTTCACCTTTCTATGGCCTCCCCCTCTCCTTTCCCCAGAATTTAGCACAGTGCTTGGCACAAACACTCAGGGCGTATTTGATAGTGCAATCGCAAGCTCCGTTAACCTGCAATTTTCCATTCTGAGAAGAATAGAGAGATAGCAGAGCTCAAAGAAAAAAAACAGTTTGAGCAATTTAAAGAGAAACCTAGGAAATTTTATGTTTATTTGGAATGGCCAATCATCTTGTGAATTTTATCAACTGACTCTTCCCTCCCTCAAGCATAAACAGACCTTATTCTTCAGAGTTAATTAGCTATATTACACTATTTTTGCACGAGATACCTTATTGTCTCCTTTCATCCGTTCATGTATAAATTCAACAAATGTTTACCAAACCCTTACTCTGTGCCAAGAGTCCTCTGTGCTAACCAAGGAGGATTTCAAGTGAATAGCAAACAGCTTCTGTTTTCAAGAAGTTCACAGTCGAGTGGGCAGGACCGAGTACATAATTTGTGGGGCCCAGTGCAAAATGAAAATGAGGTGCCCGTTGTTCAACAATTGTTAAGAATTTCAGGATGGCTCTAGCAGAGCATTAAACCAAGTTCGGGACCCTTCCCAACTGCACAGGCTGCACACTCATGAAGCTGGCTGTACAAATGGAGGAACGAAGCATGCAAACATAATGAAAGTATGATGAAACAGGTGTCATTGTGGGAGTCATGCAGACAGAGCTGTGGGAGCACAGAGGAAGGAGCAACTCAGTCAAAGAAAACTTCAAGGGGAAGGATGGCATTTAATTTCCCTGGAGGGGTAGGTGACGGCCAGATTGTGAAGGACTTTATAAGACATCCTAATGAGTGTACATTTTATCCTTTCCAGTGATTCCCAAACATTGGTCCATGAATAACCGTACTAGAATCAAATTGGGGAGTATATAAAAAATAGATTCCTAGGTCCAGTTCCTGACTTACTGAATTCAAATCTTTGATGGTGGAGCTGGACTTGGTCGGAATGATTGTGATGCCAGGCTGGAGGACACAATGGGGAAGGCACTGGAAGATTTGAAAGAGGGAATGATATGGTAGGATTTGCCTTTCCAAAGGATGTTACATCATGGGGTGAAGAAGGTTGGTTGAAAGAGGAGAGACTAGGAAGAAGGTGTTCGAAATAGTCCGGGTGAGAGATTCAGGATGAAACTACAGCCTTGTCAGAGAGGATGCTGAGTGGAGAATGGATTTAAAAGATATTTAGAAATTAGAATTAAAAAGACTTCGTAATCCATAGACTGTGGGGTAAGAGAGAAGGGTGAACAGGATGAGTGGTTATTAAGGATGTCTTTAAGGTTCCTAGTTTGTCCAGTGGGAGAAGATGATGCTACCACTTAATCCCATAGGGAAAAATAGGAAGAGGTTGGGAGTGGGAATCGCTATAGTCATGGTAAATACTTATATGGTGGTTGCTCTGGACTAAGAACTTTACACATGGTAATTTATTTAATCCTCTCAGCAACCCTATGAGGAATTATCATTCTCCTCTGTAAATGAGGAAACTGAGGCATAGAGAGGTTAAGTGACATGCCCAGGTTCATTGGCTAAGTAAATGATAGGCTATGGTTTAAGTCCCTGCTTTAAACATAGTGGTTTACTTCCTCATGGTTTTGCTAAATTCTGGATGCACTACTTTGGTTGTTAATGGTGGCTAAAACAGCAGGAAGTAATTGAAAGGAATACAACATTAGGAGGCTGGAGACCAGGGTTGTAGTGTTGGCTCTGCCCTTATTTATTCTTATAACCTTAAAGCAAATCCTGGTCCTCTCTCTTTGACTTCATCTCATTTACCAGGTGGAGATAATAATACCTTATTGGTTTGAAACAGAGACAAATGCAGATAGTTTCTTGAGGTCCTCTCCAACACACACAAAAAATATGATTTAAAAAGTTTTAAAACAGGTGGATAAAATCGCTGTGAAACATCTTAAGAAATTTAAGTGATACTCTTGATTTTTCCAAAGCACTGAGATTTTTTTAGTCAAAGAAAGGAGAACATACCTGGTGACATAACATTAAGTGTGAACTGGAAATTTATGGCAGTTGCTCTGTGAATTAGTCATGAATTAAGGAATAAAGAGTAAATCTATCAGTAAATGATCAACCAATGCTGAAGCCTATATGGTCCTCAGGCCCACAGAAGACAGAGAGCACAGAGACTTGGCCTTCAAAAGATTTAGTTGGTGATTTGGTGACAGATCCAGAGGAGATTCATTCCTGGGTGCCAGTTTCAAGGCTTTGCGGCTATTTCAAAGCTTTGTGAAGACTAGCCAGAGTGGGACCACCTACCTAAATGGCCTACAGCTATTTCTGGATGCCCATCATGTAAACCTTGGTGAGTTGCCTGAAACCACCACCTGGGCAGAGCTGAAAGGCAGCTCAGAACACTGCCTCCTCAACTCCCTCCTCAGCCTAAGGCTATTCTTATGGACAATGAGCACAGCTGTGCCCTAGATGCCCCCTCAGAAAAAGAACAGAGAGGAGACCCAAATGTGCTATGTGCTTTCCAGAGAAAAATTATGTCCCCCAGGCCAGAACACTTTCTGATTTAGTGCTTACACACACAGGGCCCTGGCTGAGACTATAATTATCTTAGCATTTGCAGAATCTATAAGCTTCTTGGGGAAACCACGGCTGCAGGATTCTGAAACTCTGGTTCTCAAGTCTCAGAAACCATACAGAGAAGATGATGTTGTGAGGAAAGATCAATATTTTGAGGCCAGTTCGAAAACACAAGTATCCAAGAGTTAAGTTTAGGTAGATAAGTGGTTACTTCGACTTGCTTTTTAATGGAAAAATAAGGTTGATTTCTATGGCACATATTTATTTCAACTTTGCTCTCCTTCACTTGGTATCACTAAGCATAATAAGGATCTTTTAGCTTGAAGGCCAAGCCACCCTGTGTAGGTTTTTTCTTTGGTCAATTGTAAGATACAATTTTTTACTTTCCATTTTCTCTGATCATCCAAATGTGGTCTGCTTGCCCTTCTCAGAATAAATTATATACTGTCTTTGCCAGGGACATACCTTCACCCTGATATCTGGCCAACGGACTCCTTTCCATCCGTCAGAACCCATCTCAAATTTGAAATCATACCACACAATTTTATGTTGTTTTTCTTTACTTAATATTATTACATATATATATATTTCCCATGTTATTAAAAATACTTAATAAACACTATTTTAATGGCTATGTAATATTACTTAATGATTACCCTATTCTTATATAAATATACTGCTTTGTATTTACTACTGCTAATAATATTGCGGTAAACATCTATGCATATAAATCTTGTCTACGTTCTGTATAAGTTAGAGGGATTTTTTGTTAAGACAGAGAGTTTTTCTTCGTGGCCTAAAATCATACCCCTTGTGGGTCTGCACATTTGTAAGGCCAGATTTGCCTTTAATACCCCTCTCAGGAGTAGAGATCTATACCAATACGGAACTTCCATGAAGGGATCTGATTTTGATGCTCAGAAATGCCATATTTGCCAATTCTCCATCCCAGAGAACTATGAAGAGGGAGTGTGTAATAGGAAGTTGTGAAGCTTCTATTTATTTAAAGGCTTTTCAGGCAAAAGGCATCATGTGCATATAAAGGATCAATTCTGACCACAGCAGACACAAGTTGCAGAGGTGAATAGGGCTCTAGAAACAAATTGAGGGGCCCTTCGTATTTCATTTCAGAGAAGTTTCTATGTAGATTCCTCCTGCTGTTTCTATCTTAGGAGGAATAAATAAAAGCTAGAATTCCTGTTATCTTGGTATCAAATTCTATTCCCTGTGGTCACAGCTATAGTATCTGTTCTTTAATAAAGGTCTGATTGTGGGGGCTTTCAACCTCATGGAGAGAAAAAACCAATCATCTTCCTTCTGAACTCCTACACAATATCCCAGAACAGAAAACAATTTATTTTTGAGTTTTATCATTATTGAAATAATTGCCTGGAGAATGTCCCTGTATAAATTAATTGGCCAGTTGAAAATAGCAAAAGAATATGCAAATAAAAGTAGAATATTTCATTACCCCAAGGAAGATATACTTTCTATTTAATTTTTAATGGATTATTGATCGACTATTTTAATGGATCGACTACTCACTATTGTATCTCGAATGCTTAGACAAATGCCTGGCACATAGTAAATACACCATATATATTTTTGGAATAAATAAATGGATGAACAATGGATGAATGTAGCTAGTTACAGTTACACTCCAAAATTATATGAAATAGCATACAAATTCAAAGGTAAATAAGGATTAGAATTTAGAGAAATAGATAATTGATTTACTGCACTCCATTTACTCTATTCCACAGAGTCATAGATTCTCAGGTCAGAAGCTTGTTCAAAGTTGCTCTGACCTTCTCCTACCCCTTACCTCACCCATCCGACCTTTCCTTAAAAGCCCTCAGAGAAGGAAACTTACCATAAGACAAATCATTTCGTTGTAAGACAGAGCTGAGTATTAAAAAATTCTCTTCCTTATGTTGAACTAAAATATGGTTCACTCTGAATTCATTAGTCCTACTTCTTTTGCCCTTTGCGGCCACCTGTCAAAAATCAGCTTCCATTTCTACAACTCAGGTATTTAAATCTTGTTCTTCTCCGTCTGTCATCCCCACCATCTCTTCTCCAGTCTAAACACATTCAGTTTCTTCAACCACTCTTCATGTGGCATAGTTCTTTGAAATTGACCTCAGAAAGTCTTGGAAAGTTATCCTTCATGGTGGTTTAAAGAAGCCACCCTTTCTTAGTGTGATTCTGTCTTTGAAATCCACAGAGATTCTGCCATAAAGGGGCATCTAGAAGGAGGATCACAGAGGGACAGCTGCCACTTACTGTGTCACTAAGTTTGTTAAAGATAAGGAGTTCAGACCTGGCTGTTCAGATCCAGACAGGTCTTAGATCAGTACGATTCCTGCCTAACAACAGTAATAGTTAACATTTGTTGACTACCTACTAGGTCCTATGCCCAGTGCTAAGCACTGTCACGTGGTACGTCGTTTTAAATTCACAATACCCCATTAGGTAGGTACTATTACTACAGATGCAAACACTAAATGTTTCTGTTGTTTCTCTATAGCAGGGGTCTGCAAACTATGGATTGTGGGTGAAATCTGGCCCACTGATTGTTTCGTAAATAAAGTTTTATTGGAAAAACAGCTCCTTCCATTTGCCTGCAGACTGTCTCTGCTTTTGCAATACAACAGCAGAACTGAGCAGTTGTGAGAGAGATCGTATGGCCCACAAAACTAAAAATGTTTTCTGATACTTTACAGAAAAAATTGGCTGACTCTTGCTCTTTTCCTTTCCTTTCTGGTCTCATTCCATTTTTTTTTTTTTTTTTTAACTTTTCCTTCATTGCCATAGTAAAATGTTACTTGTTAGGATTGTTCAAGTTTTTTCATCTGTCAGTGCTGGTTTAGTAGAACTCTGAAAAGACTTTGGCTGGGAGGTACTTAAGGGTTTGGACAGGCTGTCAGCGAGGTCAGTAGCTATTTGCTAACTGCTGTGGTGGAAAGCGCCTTGTTTAGAAGCTTGGGTTCTTTCTAAAATATATTCTTCCATTAACCATTCATTCTGTATGGGGAATTTCCCCTTGCCTGGCCTCTGTTTTCTCCATCTCTGATAGATGTAGATCTGTAGGATCTGTCTGATTTAGTTACATACCTGTCCTCATTTTGAGGTTGCCCAGACCCTTACTTACTAGCATGAATATTGGTGTCCAGATCTGTAAGAAGCTTCACCTGCTGGAAATAGTGCAGCCATTTATAACCAAGAGCCCATAGATCCTTAGACACCCCCACCCCACAAATAATGGAATTTCAGATATAGAAAATCACTTAGTGATAATCCAACCCAACATATAAATTTTTTTTAATTTTCTTCTTTTGGTAAAGATAATTGTAGATTCACATGCAGTTTTAAGAAATAATACACAGAGAGTCTGTGTACCCTTCACCCATTTTCTCACATTGGTAACATCTTGCAAAATTATAGTACGATATCACAATCAGGAAACTGACATTGATATGATCAAGGTACAGAACATTTCCATCACCAGAAGGATCCTTTATCTTGCCTTTGTATAGTCACATCATTTTCTCCCTACCTGCACCTCCTCCTTAAGTCCTGGAAATCACTAACCTGCTCCCTATTTATATAATTTTATCATTTCAAGAATATTGTATAAATGTAATCATGCAGTATGAAAACTTTGGGACCGATGTTTTTTACTCAGTGTAAGTCTCTGGAGACTGATGCAGATTGAGTGTGTATCAATAGTTTGTTCTTTTCTATTACTGAGGAGTGTTCCATGGTATTTCATGGTGCCATGGTTTATTTAATCATTCACCCATCAGAGGACATCTGAATTGTTTCCAGTGTTTGGCTATTATGAATAAAGCTGCTGTAAACATTCGTATATAGGTTTTTGTGTAAATGTAAGTTTTCATTTCTCTGGGATAAATGCTCAGGAGAGCAGTTACTGGGTTGTATGGTAGTTACATGTTTTATTTGTAAAGAAACTACCAAACTGTTTTCCAGAGTGGCTGTACCATTTTACATTCCCATCAGCAATGCATGAGTGATGCAACTTCTCTACATCCTCTCCAGCATTTGCTGTCGTGACTATTTTTTATTTTAACCATTCTGATAGGTATGTAGTGATACCTCATTATGGTTTTAGTTTGTGTTTCCCTAATGGCTAATGATTTTGAACATCTTTTTGTGTGCTTATTAGCCATCTGCATCTTCATGTCTTTTGTCAATTATTTAACTGAATTGTTTGTTTTTTAATTGTTGAGTTTTAAAAATTCTTTTTGTATTCCAGATACTTGTCCGTGCAAATATTTTCTCCCAGTCCATAGTTTTTCTTCTCCTCCTCTTAACAAGCTCTTTCACAGAGCAAAAGTTTTAAGTTTTTATGAATTCCAATTTATCAATTTTCCCTTTTATGGATAGTGCTTTTGAAGTCAAGTCGAAGAACTCTTTTTCCAGCCCTAGGTCCCAAGATTTTTTTCTTAAAGTTCTTGTTTTATATATAAGTGTGCTGCTAATTGTAAGTTAGTTTTTGTATAAAGTGTGAGACTTAGGTTTGAGATCCATATTTTTTGTCTGTGGATGTCCAATAGCTCCAGCATGATTTGTTGAAAAGGCTATTTTTTCTCCATTGAAATGTTTTACACATTATTCAAAAGTCGATTGGGCATATTTGTGTAGATCTCTTCTGTGGCTTCTCTTCTGTTCCACTGATCTATTTGCCAATGTTACACAGTCTTGATTAAGGTAGCTATTTGATAAGTCTTGAAATCAGGTAGACTGGTTGCTCCCACTTCATTCCTATTTTTCAAAATAATTTTAACTATTGTAGTTCATTACTTTTCCATATAAATTTTAGAATAATCTTGTTCTAGTCACAAACAAATCTTACTGAGATTTTGATAGGAATTTTGTTAAATTAGTATTTCAATTTGGGAAGGATTAAAATCTTTACTATATTGAGTTTTCCAAATCATGAACAAGGTAATGTCTCTCTGGTTATTTAAATCTTTGATTTCTTTCATCAGCATTTTGTAGTTTTCAACATACAAGTCCTGTATGTGTTTTGTTGGATTTACTCCTAAGTGTTTCATTTTTTGAGTGATTGTAAATAGTCTTGTATTTTTATTTTCAGTATCCCGTGTTTATTACCAGGATATAGAAAGAGAACTGATTTTTGTATGCTTATCTTGTATCTTGTGACCGTGGTGAACTCACTTACTAGTTCAAGAGGCTTTTTTTTTTGTAGATTCCTTGGGATTTTTCTAGATAGAAATCATATCATATGCAAGTAGGAACAATTTTATTTCTGTATGCTATTAATTTCTTTTTCTTGTCTAGCTACAACTCCAGTGCTATATTGAGTAAGAGTGGCAAGGGTAGACATCCTTGTCTTGTCCCTGATCTTACGGGGAAAACATTCAGTCTTAAATGTAATGTTACACATGTGTTTTTAAAGATGCTCTTTAATAAGTTGAGGAAGTTCCGTTTCATTCCTATTTCTTTAAGAGTTTTTATCATGAACAGGTGTGAAATTTTGTCAAATGTTTTTTCTGCATTGATTGATATGGTCGTGTGATTTTTTGTTTTTAGTCTGTTAACGTGGTGGGTTACATTGATGTTTGAATGTTGAAGCAGCTTTGTATCCCTAGAATAAACCCACTTGGTAATGGTGCATAATTCTTTTAACATATTGCTGATTCTATTTGTTAATATTTTGTTGAGGACTTTTGCTTCTGTATTCCCGAGAGATATTGGTCTACAGTTTGCGTGCTTTCTTTTTCCTTCTGTCCTTCCCTCTTTCCTTTGTCCCTTCATTCCTTCGTTCATTCATTCCTTCCTTCTTTTTTTATACTGTTTGTCTAGTTTTTTTATCAGGGTAACATTAGCTTCATAAAATGAATTGGGGAATGTTCCATCCTTTTCTATTTTCTGGAAGAAATTGTGAAGAATTGATGTTAATTCTTTAAATGTTGAGCAGAATTTTTCAGTGAAACCAATTGGGCCTAGGAATTTCTTTTTTGGAAATTTAAAAAGTATGAATTCAATTTTCTTAATACTTATGGGTTTACTTAAATTATCTTTTTCATATGGAATGTGTTGTGGTAGTTCGTGTTTTGTTAGGAACTGGTCTCTGTCAGCTAAGTTGTCAAATTTATGTGTGTAGCATTGTTCATAGTATCCCCTTATGTTTTCTTTTGATGTCTTTGTTCCTGATATTGATAATTTGTATCTTGTCTCTTTTATCTTTCTCAGTCTTCCTAGAGGTTTGTCAATTTTATTGATCTTTACAAAGAACCAGCTTCATTGTTTTTCTGTTTATAATTTTATTGATTTTTATTCTTATCTTTATTATTTCTTTTCTTTTGCTTGCTTTGGGCTATTTTTCTCTTTTTCTAGGTTCTTGAGGTAGGAACTTAGATTATTGTATTGAGAATTTCCTCTTTTGTAATATATGCAGTTAGCGCTATAAATTTCCCTTTCAGTTCCACTTAAGCTGTGTCCCTCAAATCTTGATATGTTGTGCTTTTATTTTCATTCAATTCAATGTATTTTTAAAATTTTTCTTGAGACTTCCTCTTTGGCGTATGAATTATTTAGAAGTGTGTTGTTTAGGTTCCAAGGTTTCCTGCTGTATTTCTGTTAGTAATTTCTGGTTTTATTCCATTGTGATTAAAGAATACTGTGTATGATTTCAATTCTTTTAAATTTGTTTAGGTTTGCTTTATGGCCCAGGATATGGTCTATCTTCATATATGTTTCATGAGCACTTGAAAAGAATGTGTATTTTGCTATTGTGGATGTAGTGTTCTATAAATATCAATTTGACCCTTTTTGTTGATGATGTGCTTGATGTCTTCTATTTCCTCGTTGATTTTCTGTTTAGTTGTTCTATGAATTGAGGGAGAGGTGTTAAAGTTTTTAATTATAATTGTGGATTTGTCTATTTCTCCTTCTAGTTCTATTAGTTTTGTTTTATCTATTTTTCAGCTCCATTGCTGGGTATGTACACAATTTTCTTTGTTCTGAAGTCTACTTATCTGATGTTAATACAGCCACTCCTGCCTTCTTTTGACTAATGTTTGCCTGAAACATTTTTTTCCATTTTTAATTTCAATCTGCCTATATTGTTATATTTGAAGTAAGTTTCTTGTAGACAGCATACAGTTGGATCATATTTTTAATCCACTCAGATGATTTCTGTCTTTTAATTGATATATTTAGACCATTTACATTTAATGTAATTATTGAGATGTTAGAGCCTATATCTGCCCCTTTTTAAATTTGTTTTCTGTTTGTTCTCATTGGCTTTTTTTGTTTGTTTGTTTCTCTGTTTTCTTTTTTTCTGCCTTCTAGTGGGTTACTCAAATAATTTTTAGAATTCCATTTTGAGGTATGTATAATGTTTTTGAGTGTATCTCTTTGTATTGCTTTTTTAGTGGTTGCTGTAGTATTACATTATATATACATAACTTGTCACAGTTTACTGGTGTCATCTCTTTATCAGATCAAGTAAAGTTTAGAAATCCTCACAATCTTTTCACCCTTTACCCACCTCTGTTTATAATATAATTTTCTTAAATATTCTAAATACATTTAGAACCAACATTTAGAATCAAATAGTGTTATAATTTTTGTACAATCATTAAACACAATTTAGAAAACACAAAAGAAGAATAAAAGCCTATTGTATTTACTCTTATTTTTGCTTACCATATTCTCTCTTTTTTCTTGATGTTCCAAGTTTCTTTCTTTTGTTTATTTTCTGTTTAGAGAATATTTCCTTTAGCCACTCTTTTATGGTTGGTCTGCAGGCAACTTATTTTCTTAATTTTCCTTTATCTGAGAATGTCTTGATTTCCTTTTCATCCCTGAAGGATATTTTCACAGGATATAGGATTCTGCATTAACAGTTCTTTTGTTTCATCACTTGAAATGTGTTGTGCTACTTCCTTCTGGCCTTCATGGTTTCTGATGAGAAATCTGCAGTCACTCAAATTCCACCCCCCCCATAGGTAGGTATTATTTTTTTCTGGCTATTTTCAATAAGTATTTCTTGTCTTTAGTTTTTACAAGTTTGACTATTGTGCTTCTTTCTCTGCATTTTTTTGGGTGTATTCTCTTTGGAGTTTGCTCAAATTCTCAAATTTTCAGGTTTATATCTTCTGCCAAATTTTGGAAGTTTCAACCATTATTTCCAGTCATGCCCTCTTTCTCCTCTTGTTCAAGGATTCCAATGATATGAATAATTAATCTCTTATTATAGTCTCATAGGTCCCCAAGGCTGTAGTCACCATTTTTTTAGACTGTTTACTCTCTGTAGTTCAGATTGGACAATTTTTATTGTTCTATCTTGCATTTCACTGATTTTTTCCTGTCCCTCCATTGTACTGTTGAGCCCATTTGTTGAGTTTTTTTTTTTTTTAAATTTCAGATATTGCATTATTCAGCTGTAAAATTTCCATTTGGTTTTACTTTACATCTTCTATTTCTTGCTGAGATAATCTATTTTTTTAATTTTTTTAAGTGTGATTGTAATTGCACGTTAAAGTATTTTTATGATGGCTCCTTTAAAATCTTTATCAGGTAATTCTAACATTTCTGTTATCTTGGTGTTGGCATCTATTGATTGTGTTTCTTCATTCAGTTTGAGATCTTCCTGTTTTGGGTATGACTTTTTAAAAATTAAAACATGGACATTTTAGGTATTATGTTATGGGACTCTGGATCTTATTTAAAACTTGTGTCTTAGTTGGCTTCTGTTGATGCTGCTCCAGTAGGGAAAGAGTAGGGTATCACTTCATTACTAACAGTTGGTGGTGAAAGTCCAGGTTACCTACTCAACCTCCATTGACACTTTAGGAGGAGGAGGCTCCTAATTTTTGCTAGTTGAGAGGGGGAGTTCCAGCTTTCTACTAGGCCTCCACTGATATCTCTCTGGCTTGGAGGATTAGGAGTGCCTCACTACTGCTCCCCACATGGCCGCCACTGATGCCATGAGATGGGGCCTTGTTACTGCTAGATGGTAGCTAAAAGTCTTGACTCTCCACTAGGCTTTCTCTGACAACAGCTCAGCATGGAGGGGGAGGGGAGCCTTATTTCTGCTGGTTGAGAGTGGATTCCAGGCTCCACATGGTTTCCACTGACACCACAGGGGAAAGGGTGCTTGTTAGTACTTTGTGGGGATGAAAGTCCTGGCTGCTGCCTACTTAGCCTTATCTGACATCACCCTGAAGGGGGTTGAGGTGCCTCTTTACAACATGGTGAGGAGAGCAGTCTAGACTCCCCACTTGGCCTCTGCTGGAGTAGGTGAGGTGAGGACACAGCTTTTTTGGTGTGTGTGTGAACTTTGGACAATTTCCCGGTCATTTGGCTAGAGAGATCAAGCTTGTGGGGGGTGTGTGTGTGTGTGTGTGTGTGTGTGTTGTTGTCTTTTGTCTTCTCCCATTTCCAGGTTGCCACCTTCTTTTTCTCTAAGCCATAGATGAAGCAAAAAGAAAACCCAGGGACTCATTACTGTATCATTTGTTCCTTGGTTCTCAAGTTCCCTAGCCAATATGCCTTCTCTTCACCCTTCAGAATCTTCTTATGTTTGTTTTTTATATAATGTCTAGGGATTTTAGTAGAACTTATTGAGAGGAATAGAAAAACATAAGTCTACTCCATGCTTCTATAAGTAAAAGTCTCATTTATTTTTAAAAATAGTATGACTTTGTGACTTTATTTAAAAATATATTTTATAAATTTTCAAAAGCACAGAAAAGTATAAGAAAATAAATAAACATCACCATGGTTCTATCATTGTTAACATTTGGTATATTTTCTGCTAGCTTTTTTTCTATAAATTTCCTTCTACATTATTGGATTCAAACTATAAATGCCTTTGTTCATTTAACACTTTATAAATATCTCCCTATGTCATTAAAAATTTATTGTCAACTTTAGGGGCCAACCCAGTGGTGCAAGCAGTTAAGTGTGCGCACTCTGCTGCGGCGGCCCAGGGTTCGCCAGTTCGGATCCTGGGCGTGCACTGACGCACCGCTTGGCAAGCCATGCTGTGGCGGTGTCCCACATAAGGTGGAGGAAGATGGGCACGGATGTTAGTCCAGGGCCAGTATTCCTCAACAAAAAAACAAACAAACAAACAAAAAAACTAGGAAGATTGGCAGATATTAGCACAGGGCTGATCTTCCTCACACACACAAAAAATTTATTGTCAACTTTAATTTGATGACTGAATAATATTCCATTTTGTGGAGGTGTCATGTTTAACTAACTGTTCTCTTAATGTTGAACATTTAATTTCTTTCTACTGCATTTTATACTCTTGTGTATAAAAATATAGAATTTTACCTTTCACTTCAGATTATTTCCTTAAGACATATTCCTAGAAATAATAAGTGTATTACTGGAGCAAAAATTATGAATACTTTTAAGACTTTTGATGAATTTGCTAAATTGCTTTCCAGAAAGTTTGTGCTACTTTATGAAGGATCCTACCAACTTTGTACAAAAATGCCCTTGTCACTCTCTTTGGTCAGCTTTCAGCACTTTCCAAAAATATCTTGGTCAGTTTAAGTAAAATTGACGTCCTGTTGAAAGTTTTTCCTCCAAGCTTATTCAAGGTTAAAATTTGGTGAAATTCCATTTGTTGGGGGCCTATTACCTGTAAGTTCCTATACTATATACCAAAATACCAAGGTGAATACAAAGATGAATAAAGCATGTTCTTTTCACCAAGGAACTCAAAGTCTAGGAGCAGTACACACTTGCCATATGTCAGGCATTGTGTAAGCACCTTATAGGCAAAATGTTATTTAATTGTCATGTCAACTCTATGACGTAGTTACCATTGTAATATTCATTTGACAAAAGAAATGTTGCTTGTCCAAATGACAGAGTCTCCTTCAACGTATTGCTCAGCAGTTCCCAAATCCCAGTTTGTGTAAGAATTGACTGGGATACTGAGCCGGAAATGCTCTGGCCTCTGGTCCTACCCTCAGAAATTTGGGGTGGTGGCCCAGGAACCTGCATTTTTAAAAAGTGCCCATGTGATTCTGATGTGTGTGGTCAGTAGTCCCACATTTAGGCACACTGGTATATATATTCACTTATGGTTTGGAAATAGGGGCTATCTGATCATTAAGCAAGGAATAATTTTCTCTCAAGAGGCAGAAAACCTAGTTGAGAGTAGAGCTGTTGGAACTATTTCCAGTGCCTAGTTTAGATGGGAGATTCCAATTCTCTACACTCTGATCTATTTATTGAGCAATAAAGAGGTTTCCCCCTCAGAGAAGGAGTGATTGCTGTTAAGGTAAATACATGGCAGCTACACTCAGGAAGGGACGGCACTCAATTACCTTTGGACCACACTTACACATCCCTGCAGTCCCTCTGGACATGTCCTCAGCAAAGACCTTCGTGTCACCCATCTTTTCTCAGGCTTAGACAATAGCCTGGCCGTATCAACCGAGCAAACGTAATGAGCCTCTGCAGTGTGGATGCTGTAGAGATAAACTTGGTTCTTGCCCCCAAGGAGCTAACACTTTATGGGGAGGAGCAAACATTTTACTCAACTAACTCAAACATAAGTTCTATTCCGAAGGCAAAGTGATCTAGGGAAATACGTTTCCTCCCTCCCTTCCTTCCTTCCTCCTTCATTTATTGAGCACTTATTATGCGTAAATCATTGTGCTAGGTATTAGGTACACAAAGAAAAGTCTTAGGTCTGAATATCTGTTGGAGGATAGAGTTCAGTAGGCTACTGTGATGACAGCAGTGTATGCAAAGTGCCATGAGAACATTTAGTAAGCTACAGCCAATTCCTGCATGATTTCAGTGAAAAAGTGCCGATTGAAAAGAATCTAGATGGATGAATAGGAGTTTACCAACAAGCCCAGATAAAGTGAAGGACATTCTAAGTCAAGCAGACACGATGTACAAAGGTACTGAGATGTAAAGGAACAAAGCACATTCCATTCGGAGAACTGAATGTAGCTTGGCAGAGTTGGTGCGCGGGGTGCATGTGTGTGTGTGGTGGAGTGCGACGGGGAGAACAGAGTTGAGGCAGAAAAGATAGCATGGGAAAGATTAGGAAGAGCTTTGCATGTCATTTAAAAGGGATTTAAGGGTTTTAAGTAGGTGACCAACCATCTTGGTTTGCCCGGACTTTCTGGGTGTTAGCACTGAAAGCCCATATCCTAAGGAACCCCTCAGTCTTGGACAAACTGGGACGGTTGGTCTCTCCAGCAAGAATTGAAATCAGATGTCTGTGTTAGGAAGGTAACTTGGTAGCAGTGTGGACAACAGTGTAGACAGGGGTGGCACTGGAAACTGGCTCTTGCAGTGATTCCAGTGAGAGTGCAGATGAACTAATAAGGCAGTAGCATCAGTGGTGGAGCAGAGGAGACCAATTTAAGAAATATCCAGGAGACACAATCAGTAGAGCCTTGACTCATTAGATACTGAGGGAGGAGGAGGAGAATATTAAAGGAAATCCCTAGATTTCTTAGTCATATAACTGGATGTGTAGTGGTTGTGGTGGTGATTCAGAGAGGAGGATGAATAATGAGTTCAGTTTTAAACTTGTGATTAATTCTGATTAAGGAGGCTTCATAGAGATAGTTTTATTTGAATAATACTTTAAAGATTGCTAGGATGTTTTTTTCTGGGAGAGAGAACAATGAGGTTGGGGCAGGCACTTGCAAAACAAAAACAAAAGCAGAAACAAACAAATCTGCTTGAATAAACGCATACTGATGGGTAAGATTGAGTATTTCTAGGAATGGTGAATAGTTATAGGACATAATACTCATTTTAGGTGAAACTTTGGCCAATATGGCTCTGATTAGACTGAGGGAAATAAGAGAAGAGAAAGGTATTATTTTGCTATAAACGTAGGATAAAGCAAGGCTACCCAAGGCGAGCTATGAATGGCACTGGGGTGCTACAGAGGGATTACAAGGGTCCTTACAGGAACCTTGAGATATTGATCCCCTCCAACTTTAAGCAGCCTCATCTTTTTTTCACTTGATCTGCACTGTGTGAATATTGTCATTTTTCTATGGGTGCCATCATACAATAAAGATTCAGAAGCACTGTGCTAAGGAATCCCTTCCTTTGTTTGGTTGAGTCAAACAAATTGACATAAAATTACACCTAAATTTTTATTAGAATGCAAAATGACAAAACAAAAATTAAGTATTTTTTTCTTTCTTGCTCATAGACTTTATTTTTTTTTCAGCTTTATTGAGATATAATTACATATAACATTGTGTAAGTTTAAGATGTACAAGGTGATGATTTGAAATACATATATAGTGTGAAATGATTAAGTTCTTTATAAACAAAAACTTTGGATTTTTTTTTTTCACCATTCCCTTGTGGGATAAATGTTATTTCTTCTGAAACAAAAAAAAAAAAAAAGGAAAAAACATTAAAATAAAAGAAGCTGAAGGTTAGGTTATTTGTCTTTTGTCTTTGCGTAACATCTGAAATCAGTGGGAGTGTAGCTATTAGCATGTCAACTCTTGCAGAACTACTGGCCCTTCCATAAGTCATTATCATGAAATAGAGAAGGATCTAGATTAAAAGAACCAGCAAAAGTATAATGATAATCATCTAAAAGAATGTGACATTTTCCCTTTTCTTTTATTGGGAAATATCTTATTGTATGTATTAATATTACATATTATACCTACATAAAATTGCGCAAAATATTTCTGTGCAGCTTAATGGATAATTATAAGATGAATACTCATTAACTATCATCTAGGTTAGAAAATAGAATAATGCCAAGCCAGTTTGGAAAAACCAGTTGTAGTGAACATTAGTGGGTCTTTTGGTGAAATTTGAATATGGTTTGGGTATTAGTTGAATTAAAAACTCACTGACTTGGAGAAATGGAAGCCATTGAATGAAAAAGCAAATTGTAAAAGAGCATTTACAGCATGGTTTCATTTTGGTAAAAGAAACAAGATGTATGCAGCAAGTTGTTAATTGTAGTGATTTCTGGGTTGTGGGTTTGTAAAGTTTTTGTCTGTATTTTCATTTTCTGATCTTTAAAATGTGCTTGTATTGCTTCTGTAATAATAAAAGCATAAAAAACCCTGAAGTGATGTCATAACTATCTGGGCCAGCATTTCATGTCCTGAATTACCCTGTATCAGTTGGGTGTGGGATCCCAGGATATTTGAAATAGGTAGAAATCCTGGTCTCCCTTATGCCTCACTATTCTCACAAACAATTTTCCATTCTTAGCAAATATTCATTTCCCTATCATCCTGATTTCACCATCTGCCACATCAGTCCATTTGCTTGAAATTCTCCAGCAGATTAGAGGGCCCATTTTCTGTTAGTCAAAACCAGAATCATGCATCATAGCTTGATGATACCATCTTACAGAATTGCGAAAAACCTTCCCCAAGGCCATGCTCAAGTCTGAATACCAGTTACGAAAATGAGTCAGGTAGTCTTGTCAGACTGGTGATTTCTGATGCTCAGTTGATTAATGTGGCACAGTGGTCAGGGAGTCACACAGTGGCATGCTAACTCCCATTCTTAGGGCCAAGCACTGGGCTTCCTGCATATGGCATTCTTCCTTCTCCAGAGGGCTGTCTGATAGTTCTCAGGCAGGTGGTCTGTACAATATGTTGGGGCCAATTTGCACAAATGGCTCAGTAGAAGCCACCCTTTACTGTTCCTTAAAGTGAAGGAAGTGAAGGCCACTTGGGCTGCTTTGAAATGGAGGCAGGCATCTCCACGGAAGGGATTTATGACCTTACATGTGCACATGTAGGGGACTGCAAACTGTCACAGAGGATGGTATTCAGAAGGTTCCTATTATTATAAGAATTACAAGTATTGGGGCCGGCCCGGTGGCGCAAGCGGTTAAGTGCGCGCGCTCCACTGCGGCGGCCCGGGGTTCGCTGGTTCGGATCCCGGGCGCGCACAGACGCACTGCTTGGTAAGCCATGCTGTGGCGGCGTCCCATATAAAGTGGAGGAAGATAGGCACAGATGTTAGCCCAGGGCCGTCTTCCTCAGCAAAAAAAGAGGAGGATTGGCGGATGTTAGCTCAGGGCTGATCTCCTCACAAAAAAAAAAAAAAAAAAAAAGAATTACAAGTATTAAAATTTAGAGGGATTTAAGAGATCATATGATTCAAACCCCTCTGTTACAGATGGAGAAACTGAGGCCCAGAAAGGGGAAAGGGATTATTTAATAGGACCAGAGTTCAGCCTAGAACCCAGGCTTCCCCACCTCCAAACCAATGCTTTTTCCCTCCTACACTAGTGGTTGCAAACCTGTGGGCCACAATTCTTGATATGTCTTAGGGTTATTGCTACAAGTCCAAGGACTCATGCGCCCAACAAGCATTGATATAACCTCCGTTAGCAAAAGTAGAACTCAATCATTTGAGAGTATGGGACATTTGTTTTTTTGAAATGTCATATAAATGTGCAAGAAATGTATACAACCAATTTCATAATAAATTGAAACCTATATGATCATTGCCTAAGTCCCCGCCAGCATTCCAGACGTTCTCCTGGGGCTCTCCCTAACTACACCCATCTCTGTCATCTTCTTCCAAAGCAAAAGTAACCTCTCACCTGACTTTCATAATTATCATTTCCTTGCCTTTAAAAAAATATTTTTTCTAAATTTGTATGCATCCCATAGCAATATTTCTGATATTTATATGATTGAAATCACCCTGATTATGTTCTTTTGTGTTTTTCTTCTTCTGCTTATTATATTTGTGAGATATATACATATTATTGCATAAAATTGTAGTTTATTCATTTTCATTGTGTCAGAATACATCACTGTACGACTATACTTTAAAAAGTCAATTTCATTGTTGATGGACTTCCGGATTGTTTTCAGCTTTAAATTTTTCTTGTTTGCATACCCTGGTGCACATGTGCCAATGTTTCTGTAAAGAACATACTTATGGGCAGCATGCTGGATCACATGGTGTGCATATCTTTAACCTTACCATGGAATGCAAAACTGCTTTCCAAAGTGGTTTCAACAGTTTATCTCTCACCAGCAATGTTAAGAAAGGGCTTCTCGTTCTAAAAAAGGGGGGTAACCACTGTTCTATAGCATGTTTTCCACCCACTTCCGTTATATGGAAAAGATTTCAGGCCGTCTCAACAAGAGAGCTTGGTAATATGGTGATTTTCAAAATGATTTTTAACTACATAGGCCCCTGTTTAGGCATAAACTTATAATGGATGATCAGTAGAGTTATGTTGATTTTATGTTGTTTGAACAGATAGAAATGGAATTGTTCTGGTTGAAAGGGAAGTGTTGTGTGTGTGCATGCTTGTGGTGAGTGGGAGGGAGCTCTGAGTACCACACTCTGGTCTCTAGCCCAATGTCTGGCACATGGTATAATTACTAGCAGGGTTGTCTGAAAATGGAACAGGCTTCCCAGGAAGTAGAGTTTGCTTCATTGGAGATGTGGGAGTTTCACGTTGTGAAAGAAATGCAGGATCAAATCATCTCTGATCCTTCCCTCTCTCAGAGTTCACGATAGCATGCTTCTCTCTCTCTCATTCTCTAAAATCCTATGGAAAGTGACAAATAATAATACCTGGGAATACAGATAAATAACACTTGGGGATGCAACTTATTGTCAAGATAAATTTGCAATTGATCAAAGAGTGGAAGCCTGACTTTGGAAGGAGATCACTGCTTTTCCTATGTTTTCTCTCTCTCTCTATGTCCCTATTTGAGAATTCTCTTAAGACCTCAGGTTTCTTCTCTGAAAAATGATGCTCGCTAAGATTCATCAGGTGCTAACAGTCTATGATTGTCATTTTTGGCCTCTCTGTTTACCAGTCTAGTAATATTCCAATCTACTTCCTTAGATTGGAATCCCTATAATGTAAACTGTGCCATTTGTTCACTCAAAAAATATTTACAGGCTTATTTTGTGCTAGGAACTGTTCTGCTATGTGCCAGGGATCCAGCAATGAACAAGACAGACTGAAGCTCTGCTCTTACGAAACTTACATTCTAGTAACAGATCATAAAAATATCAACAAATAAGAAAAATATCAGATAGACATAAGGGCTTGCAGAGGTTTAAAATAGGATGATGTGCTAGAGAGTGACTGGGTAGCTTCTTTAGACTGTGTGGTTAGGGAAGCTGAGATCCAAATGATAAGGAGGGGCCAGACATGTCAGGTCATCCCTGAGGTTTTATCAATCAGCCTTAAGTCTAATTGCCCTCATAATAAGAACAGCTTGTGTTTGAATAACACTTTCATCACTGTAATCCCATCTTATTGTCATAACAGTTTTGTGAGGTAGGCATTAGTATTCTTATTTTTCAGGTGGGGTAGTGACTTCCAGATGATAAAATTAATAAGTGGCCTTGAACCCAAATGTTTGATCTTTACCTGTGGCCTCTTCCCTTGCTCTGCTCTGTTTTGGGTCTTTATTCTATGCAGTGAGTAGGCTCCCAGGCAGGATGGAAATCTCAGATACTGACCTGTCTGTGCTCTGTCTTACACCACTCAGATGACCCTAGCAAGAGAAGTTTTAATTTCAGCATCACATGAGAACCTAGAAAATGTCTCTTGCCCAAGATTGGTAGACCAAGAGATTAGGATGTTGCCTGCAGAAACCACCATCTGGGTACTGGGTGGAGTCCCTCCTGCCTATTTCCTCTCACTCTGCAGTTTGAAGCTTGTGAGAACTTGCTTAAGGGGAACCCAAGAACTTGTCTGGGCAGCACATCCCTTAGCTCAAATGAGAGCAATCAGCAAGAGTTGAAGCACCCTCCAGATGAGACTATCAGAGAGCTGGGGAGGGAGTGTCTTCATGAGAGGCAGCCTAGCTGGGTGGAAATAACTTTTAAGTAAGAAGGACCTGGCTCTGTTACCTACCAGCTGGGTGACTCTGGGTACACCCCTTAACCTCCTTGAACCTCACCTTATTGCTCACCCACGGCTGAAATTACCTTCCTTATAGGGTTGTGAGGATTAAGGTAGAATATGGAAACATATGTATCTATAGTGACTAGAACATAATAAGACATTATTATTCACCTGAACTGTGTGTTTTCATGAGCTTTGGCTGAGTCTGGGTACACAATTATCCACAGGGCAGGGTGTTACTACTCTGTCTGCCACTAACGGGTAGGACAGGTTGCTTTTCTCCCAGCCAACCGGTGTGACAAGGAAGAGTTTCCATAGTCCAGCTGGCAGCATCCTGGGCTGGAAAAAGGAAACCCTGATTAGTCAAAAGACACTAAAGCTCCCAGCGCGTCTGTTCATCCTGCTTCCATAACCAGCCTGCGGCCCAGCCAGAATGGCCAAAGGCTGAGGCCTCTAACCTGACTTTGCCTGAGGACATCAGTTTTAGGGAAGCCATGAGAGGTCCACCTGCTGCTTGTGGAGGGGGAAAGATGGAGGTGCAGTTTTCAAGGGTTCAGCAAACTGTCTCCTGGCCAATGACTAGCTGGAGTAGAGCACATGTCCTAGAATCCCAAAGCCCCACCCAAAGGTGCGTTATCCTGCCATACATGGCTGGATTAATTGTAACACTGCAGGACACTGACCTAGGATACCTGAAACTGCCATTTTGTCCCTAAATACACTCCATGTTTCCAGTCTCCACACCTTTGCTCAAGGCCAGTTCCTCCACTTGGAGTACATTTTCTCTCACCCTCCTTTCCCAACTAACGAAATTCTAACAGTTCTCTCCAAGTCCACCTCAAGTAATAATTCTCCTGAAAAGCTTTTCCTAATTATCATCTCAGTAGGACATCTTCAGCCAGCCCTGGTGGTCTAGTGGTTAAGATTCTGCACCCTCACTGCTATGGTCCTTGTTGGTTTTCCGGTCAGGGAACCACGCTACCCATCTGTCACACTGTAGTGGCTGTGTGCTGCTGTGATGCTGAAAGCTATGCCATCAGGATTTCAAATACCAGCAGGGTCTCCCATGGTGGACAGGTTTCAGCAGAGCTTCCAGATGGAGATAGACAAGGAAGAAGGACCTGGCCACCCACTTCCAAAAAAATCAGCCATGAAAACCCTATGAATAGCAGTGGAGCATTGTCTGATATGGTGCCAGAAGGTAAGAGGATGGTGCCGAAAGACCAAGCAGGGTTCAGCTCTGCTGTACACAGGGTCACTAGGAGTCAGAATTGACTCGATGGCACTAACAAGAATTTCTTAATCGTTTGAACCTAATAACATTTCCTCCCTTGTACTTTTCATATGATACTTAAGCCCTGAATTATAGTTATTTTTAAATTCACCACCTCCTGTCAGCCTCTTGAGGGTAGAAAATTTATCTCTGGCAGACCTACCTTACCCGTGGCCTTAGACACAGTAGGCAATTTGAATTGACCTGAAGCGAAGACACCTTGAAGACTTTATGCTGGGGATGCAGCACCTACACATTTTTATGATGAGTTGCTCAGTTATGGGGCCTGACGCTGACACAGGTGTCATTCCACTCTTTCCCATAGCAGTCATGTGGGGCAATGCTGTGACAAGAGAACCAGGAGTCAATGGCCAGAGAGGTGGCATTCCAAAGCTAGAATGAGAGAGAAGTGAAATTCCAACACCAGGAATGAAATTGATTTAAGTGACATCTAATTGTCTGCTAAGGGACAGTGGATGGCAGCTAGGTCACTAGACTCCTAAGGATCCCCTCAATGCTCACACTTGCCACCACTCAAATGGATATTGTTCCTGAGGCAGGTTCATTTTTGCCCGTCTCCCAGAAAGCCAAACATGGAGATGAAGAGACTGCAGCAGAGAGTTTTAATCACAAGGCAGCCAAGTGAGGAAATGGAGAGTGAGTCTCAAATCTGCCTCCCCGAAAATGGGGACTCAGGGATATTTATAGGGTAGGAAGCAAGGTGGTCTGAAATGTGGAGATAGATGATTGGAGGTGAGGAGAGGTGAGGTAATTGATGATCTGTACAAGCGTAGTCAAACTTCATGCCTCTTCATAGGACGTGTGTTCAGAAAATGGTGGTGTTAGCATGATCTGAGGGTGGAGTTTTCAGCCTCTTGCCGTCAAAAAGTCACTTATTGGGTATCTGCATGGGTTCAGTTGATGGGATGGTGGTCTCAACTGGCCTGAACTGGACAAGGAGTCTTACTTCCTGAAAAACAGCTCAAATACCCATTACCATGCTGACTCAGGTACCAGGGAGATGTTATCTATAGGAACCTAGTGAGAGTCAGATAGCATATTGCCTAAGCAGGACAGTTAACAATGAGTGGATGAACAACTAAAAGGTATAATCAGTAATTGCAAAAAAGAAAAAACACTTTAGTTACTAGCTACCTAATCATCAATGGCTAACTGTTCACCGGGTTCAATGTTAGGGTTGTTAATGGAAATTGAGACTCAGGTGTTAAGTAGTCATTGTTGGAGAGTATTTCTTTATATATTTTTAAAATAATTTTTCTTGTGAAGTAATTTCCAGGATTGGGAAATAAGCACAGGTCACTCAAAGGTAACTGTGGACACACCTTTTGGTCCAGAGTAGGAGCCTGGGCAGCAGATGTCCACATCAGTTTGTCCCTTCCAACCCAGGCCTTTCCTTGGTTTGGCTCTGTTGAAAGTAAGAAGTTCATGAAACTCAGCCTTACCTTTAGCATCTTTTCAACTCCTGGAGACAGACTATGAGAAAGAAAAAGAAAAATAAAAGCACTTATTCAAGAAACCTAGCCTTAAAGATTAACTTGAGTGTAATGCAGGTGATAAGATAGCTAACATTCCCTAATGACCAAAAGCACAGAGCAGTATCTGCAGGTTGCATATGTTTCCTTTCTTTCCCCCCAAGTGGACTGATTTAATTTTTAGGGTGTCCTAGTTATAGGATATAGTTACACTTGTTGGGCTAGGAACAAGGAAAGTGTTTATTAATTTCCATTCCCTCCCTCCCTCTGTTCTTCCTTCCTTTCCTCTTTCCTTTAGTACAGTCACTCATTTATTCATTCATTCATTCAGCAAATATTTACTGAGTGCTCACTACATGCAGATAATGTACTAGGTGCTCGGTAAACAGTACTGGAGGAAATAAACTTGAATGAATCCTAAACCGACAGAACTTAAAGTCTTGTTGTGGGGAGCAGAAAGGAGGAACAGTTACAAAAGTAAGCAAAAAATACGAATCACAAATTGTGCAAATGCTAAAAAAAGATATTACAAAGGGTATATGAGATCAGGGGCTTATAATTACATAGGAGATTGGCTAAAATCTCTCTGAGAAGGAAACATCTGAAGGATACTTAAAAGGATGAGAAGTAGCCAGCCATAGAAAGACTCTGAGTCAGGAAAGGGCTCAGTAATTTCAAGCAAATGTCCTCGTGGCTGCGGCAGAGTGAGATGTAGGGAGAGTGGCTCAGGTCATGGAGGGAGGCAGAGCATGGACCACATGAGCAATTTGCTTTCTCTCATTTGCAAAATGCGTTGCTGTGACCACTACTGACCTTAGTGATCATTTGGCATTAAGTGCAAATCCTTTTTTACCGTAGATTTCAATATCAAAATGCTCTAGTTCTCCTCTGGGTGCTGAGGATGACCTCCTAGGCACTAGGACCTAAAGACCTGCTTAGGTTAGGTGGGGAAACTCAAATGCCTACAGTGGGTTTAACCTCAGCACTACTTTGGGCCAGATAATTTTTGTGGAGGTTGGAGGGTAGCTGTCCTCTGCATTGTGGGATGTTTAGTAGCATTCCTGGCCTCTACCCATCAGATGTCAGTTGCACCTCTCACCCAGTTAAGAGTGACCAAAAATGTCTCCAGCAATTGCCAAATGTCCCCTGGGGGTCAAAATCACCTTGGTTGAGAAGCATTGGCCTACAGGGTGAGGCTGTAACTCCAATGAGCAGGCCTGGTATGAGATGAGAGATGAAAGCAGACATGTGGCCTCAGTTTTGGGGAAAAAAGAAAGCATGGCAGAGACCACAGAAAATGGGGTGGGGGGGCACCTGCTCATTTGAAGGGGGGCGCATCTCTTAGTCCTTCTGGCTGATTCTTTCTTCCTTTTTTTCCTAAGACTGCCTGTGCTCACAATTAGATTGTCCATAATCCTTGGTTCATGACACACTCTTGCCCATGCATTAATTTAGTTAGTTATTTAATTTGTTCTTTATAATAACATGATGACCCCACCACCCCAAACTAAAGCTACAACCTTAACAATAACCTCCATTTGACAACGTGGTTGCTCATTTCCCTGCCTCATCCTGATGGAGGTAACCATTGCCCTGCAACATGTGTTCATCATTCCCTGGCTTTCTTTTCTATATAGTTTTCTTTTATTTAGTGTATCCTAAAAATATATTTTAAGTTTTGGTTGTTTTTAGCATTATTAAAAGGTTATCATGCTGCTGTAATCCTTTGCACTGACTTTTTTCACTTACTATTACATTGCTGGGAGTCATTCACATTGCCAGCTGTTGCTGGAGTTGATTTGTCTGCAGAGCTCTGTGAGATCCCATTGTGTGAATGCACTGCAGTGCATCACCCTCTGTCTCACTGCACGGCATTGGGTTAGGTCCTGGATTATTTCGTACAGGTCTCTTGGTGCCCTCTCTCCAGCTGAGTCTTACAGTGCAAGAATGTGGGCACAATGTGGTCACAATTTCTGATTTATTTTCAAGAAAAGGTAGAAATCAGAATTTTTACGTGAAAATGATTGTGGGGCTTAAAATTTAAAGGTTAAAAAATACTTAGCAGGCCAAGAAGAAACCTGTCTGCAAGCCATTCTTTCTGAGCCTCCAGTTTAAAGATTTCTGGATTATGTCATTCAGGTTGAGAATTTCTCACCTGGATATGGAAGTCAGATTACTTAGAGGACGCTTAGGAAATCAACCTTTTCCATAAAAGAGAGGCAAACAAGAAACCACTGAGGCAGAAATTTGAATAGAGTTTGGGGTTAGGATAAGCAGTGAGGTAAATTGCATTCATTTAGCACAATTTGTTGTAGTGTGTGGAAATTATAGTGAAACATTCTTTTCACACCCAAAGTTTGGAAATAAGGGAAAAGATTATCTTTAGGGAGGTAAACTTTTAAAAAAGGAATCATTTACACTTTCAAATATTTAATGAATCCAATAGAGAAATGCATCATCTTAAAGAGTATAAATGGCTCCCAGGCCAGCAGGATTTGACTGTAATTTGATTGAATGAATTAATATGTTTAAAGGAGTCATGTCAGTCAAGATGGGAGATGGTCAGAGAAGATTCCAGAGCCCATTTTAAGCACTTTGCTTGCATATGATTCCATTGGCAGGACAATCTTGACTATGGAGATGGTGCTGTTGGGGAAAGTACAAACTGTGAATACCTACCCACGAATTTATCCAGTTGGTGTGACAGTTATACATAATTCACTCTCTCATTACACCTCAGTCTCTGACACCTGGTTAATTTGAGTCTTTCCTGTGAGAGGCGTTCTGCGGGCAGTCTCTAGGACTAAAGGCTGAGAGCCACTCTTAGGACTTGGTGAGCCCCCAGGTGATGATAGCACCCTATGAAGCTTCTTGGAGTAAACCAATGCCCTTCTCTTGTTGTCCCTTCACTTGCATTTCCATGTGCCCCTGTCTTCACAGTTCTCTCTTCACTAAGTGCTTACCTTGTGTCAGGACCTAAGGTAAAGTCCTGAGTGCAAACTCTGAAAGATCAGCCTTGATTCAGCCTTAAGAACCCTCTAGAGCGAGGTCTTACCTACACTCTGGGAACCTCTTGAATCTCTGTGGAGACATTTATGTGTATGTGTTTCTGTGTATTTTTCCCCTTTCTGGGGAGAGGGTCTATAGAGTCGTAACGGGTTCTGTTGGCTGAGGTACTTTAAACCATTGTTTTGGGGAGCACAGTTTGACTTCTTAAGTATAGAGACTCTGCAGGGGAGAAGGCCTGGACACCTAGAAGCCAAAGTTTGAGTCCTTAGAGATGAAAAGGATCTAGATGCCCAGGGCCAGAGGGAGGAGAAGAATCTGTGGGTAGGAGGGGGATAAAGGAAGGGACAGTGTGCTATTCTGTAATGCACGTAGACTGCCATGAGTGTAATATTCTTTTGACGTTTTCCCAAAATTCTTTTTTTGGCTATTTGATTCATTTTTGTGGAAGATGAGGGTGGGTGGAGTGCAGGGTAGCAGGGATAGTTCCCTCAAGCATACTTAGGGACATGGAAGGTACTCCATAATGTAGGAAGTCAATTGCTATGGGGTGATGATAAACAGCACAATGCTAAGTTTTGCAATTTTAAACCCAATATCTATTAACAATCCCTGCAATGCAATTCACTTTAAGTCATACAGTTCAACCCACTTCAACAAGCAATAATTGAACCCTCCTCGTCCATATTACTCCAAACTGAAAGTTTGGCAATGGGTTTTGGGTCATGAGCTACTAACTGGGGTTATAGTGTCCACAGGACTGAGAGCAGGCAAGCTTTTGGAGGAACACTCTGCTATAACTAAGGGGGTATTCACCTGGCTTGCCTGGGACACTTCTGGTCTACCTGTGTTATTCCAGGGTTATTATCAATAGCACCCCATTCAGATGACAATTTACAGAGTCACCCCTCTATATAACCCTTTCATTGCTCTAACCTTGTTTAATCTTATCTGTTTATGTGTCTCTCTTCCTATTAAACTAATGAGCTTCTTGAGGCTAGAGACATTGCTGCATTTGTCTCTGTGGTTAGCACATGTCTGCTCTTTGGTGGACACAAAAAACATTTGGTAAATTGAACCGAAATTAAAGACAGAGAGAAGAGCCTTAGAGTAGAAATGACGAGCTCACATGATCTTCTGTTAGCTGGAAAGGTCTAGACTGGAGGCCCAGTTTTGAGTCGTTGAACTTTGTGCCTTGGGAAACTTTATTTCATGTTTTTCCACTAAAGGAGAGAGTGTGTGTAAAGTGCTTGGTGAAGGGCTTTTAAGTGCTCAATAAATGTTAGCTGCTATTACTGTTACCAAATAGTTAGTTGTTAATAATAACTACTACATATAACTTTAAACTTCAGTTTTCTTAGCTGGAAAATGAAGGTAATAATTCCTCCTTACTTTACTTTGGACACTTTGGAAACTACAGAGGGCTCTCATTGCATAGCCTGTAAAAGAATGCATGGCAATAGGGAGATTTGTGCTATAGAATGAGCATAATTCATGCATAAAGGGAATATAAGGAAGCTTTTAAATATAATATTTTAAAAAGGTGATAAAATGCCTGGGTTGGAGAGTAGAAGTTGATCTATTTCAAAGTATAGGAATATAAAAAGGCACATGGGAAAAGATGGTGGGATGGACTCGGGACAGGTATGGAATTTAGGAAGGTACCCTGCTCAGTGTGGGATCAACAATGCATGGCTTCAGGCATGATGAGGGAACGAGGCCTTTCCAGACCTGGCATTGGGAGAGCTTAAGCTTGGGACAGAAGTGTATTTGTGTCGGGATAGACATTCTACTTCGCAAACTCAGTCAAGAGCTTGTTATGTCTGAGTTAACGTGAACGTTTTATCAAGGGCATATCAAATGTCGACTATACCTAAGGAAGCCTTTCAGCACCTGCATGTGCTACCAATAAGAGGAAGGAACCTAATAACTACACAAGATCAGCTTCTGTGTAGGATCACAGGAACTTTTCTGATAACGTAATCTTTATCCAGTTGGTGGATTTCAAGTTGCATATTTCAGCTCCCTTGTTATCCTAACAGGCAATTCTAACAAGAGCAGAACTATTGACACTAGGAATTCTTAGATCTAAATGCCAGTAAACTGGGGGGTAGAATTTCAGGTCTATGTTCCTAGATATGAATGTTCATTTACAGGGGAAATGGTAAAATAGTAGTAGTAGTAGTAATAGTAGTAGCAACAGCAGTGTAGTAGCAATACTAGTAGTAGTTATTACTACTACTAGTGGCGATAGTAGTAGTAGCAATAGTGGTAGTAATGGTAGTAGTAGTAACAACAGCAGCAGCAGCAGTAGTAGTAAATGCTTATACAGCATTTACATATTTTAACTCATTTAAAACTCACAGCTACCCTGTGAAGTGAGTACTATCACCACCTCCACTTTACAGTTGACAAATTGAGGCATAAAGAGTTTAATAACTTGCTGAAGGCCACGCCCAGTAAGCGGGAGAGCTGGGCTTTGAACCCTAAGTGTCTTGGTCCAGAGAATGTGCTTTTAACCAGGACACTCTACTTCCTCTCAATTTTAGCCATTATAAGCATTTACCTGTGGTTTATAGCCATATCTCTGTGGCTTTGTGGGAGATATCTGTGGGACTGAGGCCGTAAACTTCAGGGATGGTTTTCCATTCTGTCCCAGGCTTTACTTGGACAGAAGACGTTTGTCCAGATTATAAATTTAATAGAGGTAAGACTCTTCTCTTGTTCATATTTGTATCCTGCAGCATCTCGTATCCCCACATGGCACGCAGTAGGTGCTCAGTGAGCATGAGTTGAAATAAATCAAATAGTCTCTATGGTTTTCTCCCTTGACATAAAATTTGTTTTGTTACTGAACCAGAGAGGAGGTGGGAATGCCAAGCTCTACCCCAAACTCCCAAAGGCAAGTTGGCATTTAGTTCATCCTCTTGTGGTCAAACACTTTCACCAAATCCTGAGTCCAAACTCAAGGCCTGGTTCTAGTCCCTCCTGCCCACACCGCTGCTGGTCCCAGCCAAGGGAATCAGTGGTTGCGGCTGTCACCTAGTCTTCCTGTCACGTGGCTCGTGGTCATGTCTGTGAAGGCTGTGGATCAAGCTCAAGATTTGGAGGCTGACAGACCTGAGTTTGAATCTTGGCAGCAGGACTTCCTGGTTCTGTGGCCTTGGACAAATCATTCCATTCAGCCTTTCTGAGTTCAGTCCCATCATTTATGAAATGAGGGTAACATTATCCTATTCAGAGGATGCTTGAGAGACGTAAACAAGAGAACGTACCACCTAGCAGAGTGCTTGGCACAGGGTGACTGGGTGCTCAAATCATAGAAACAGAATTTCCCAGTTAGCTGTGACTTCTTAGAGGCCTGGGATCACGTCTTACAATTTGCCGGGGATCCTTCTCCACTGTCTCAACATCTCATCCTGTTGTCCCCTCATCCTGCTCAACTTCTTCACTTTCTGCCCCTAGTTTCATCACCAAAATCTCAATTTGTTCATTTGTTGTTTATTGTGCTTAACCAACATTCAGGGTCATTTGCTTCTGCCCCAGGAGATATTTGGCTACCGGACTCATGGCTGCCGGAAAACCCTCTGCATTGCTGGATCCATCTTCTCATTTGGAATCCTCCCCTTGGTGTTTTACTGGAGACCTGCCTGGTATGTGTGGGCAAATTGCGTCCCGTGCTCTTTACAAGAAGCAGATGTCGTGTTGCTGAGGACAACAGTAAGTGTGTACCTGGTTTTGTACCTGGTGGCCTTTTCTCTTGGACATCATGTTATGGGATGGCTGCGGGGAGATGTGCACAAGGCAGAGGGCAGGTGGAGGCTCTAGTCTCAGGTTCCATCACAGCCTTGCATTTATTTACCAAGAATTCAATAATTTGTGTATGATGGGATTTGATTAAGAAGACCTATTTCACAGGGTATTCCTTTTAAAATTGTGAGTTTTCTGAATATTAGAGCAGGGAATAACCATGTTAATAGCTAAAAATAACAGCTAGTGCAAAGTAGTTGTCAGGCTACAGGCTACAACATCCAACCCTTCCCCTGCATCCTGACATATCCATACCTATCCCAGCCCCTCTCCACTGGAGTGATCCTGGAGGAAGAGACAGGGAGAGGAAGGGGAGGAGATGGAAAGCACCCCTCTGAGGAGGATGCTGTCTTCCCCTACTCATTTGAGAGAACCACAGTTATTGATGGGAGTGTGTTGCATCCTGCAGTTATGCTAGGGTAAAAAATGCAGCCCTCTCACCCCCAAGGTCATTGCCTCTTTCTGTTAACACAAAGTCCTGGCATTAGGTGAGTTTCCGTAAATTTGCTCCAATACACTTCCTCCTAGCACTCATTATACTTAGGCAATGTGCGTCGTTCCTGCGGGACTGTCAGCTCCACAAGGGTAGGACCATTTCTAACTCGTTAATTGCTGCACCCTCAGTTCCTGCGTGTGGTAGAGATTCCATAAATATGTGGTGGCTGACAGGCTGAAGTGGATATTCCTATTGATGGGAGTCAAAGTACAGTCTCATGGAGGACTCTTTCTAGGCTGACTTGTACTGAGTGTTTCTAACAATGCATCAACCCAAATGACCCAGAATGACAACCAAATTCTTGATAAATTAACCACTGCTGGGCTGTTAGCTTCTTTTTATACAGAGCAATCTCTCTAGATAAACATTCTTTTTAATGCAGCAAGAAGGAAGGATAGCAACATGTCTTATAACTGGCCCCCCCCCCAAAAATATATATATATTCAGGGACCAGCCCCATGGCATAATGATTAAATTGGACACACTCTGCTTCAGTGGCCCAGGTTCATGGGTTTGGATCCCGGGCACGGACCTACACCACTCTTCAGCCATGCTGTGGCAGCAACCCACATATAAAGTGGAGGAGGAATGGCACAGATCTTAGCTCAGGGCTAATCTTCCTCAGCAGATAAATAGATAAATAAATAAATAAATAAATAAAATAAAATAAAATAAAATCCACATTTCAATCTAATAGAGTTGGGGCTGGACCTCAATGAAATTGGGAATTGGATGAAGATTGTTTTTGTTGACTTGCTCCACTGGGGTCAGCCCTACCCTTTGTTTCTGGAGCCTGGTTGCTTCAAGAACCATCTGTTCTATGCTCCAGCTTAGCTGACATGTGAATCATGATACAGGTGATAGCTGAGGCACAACCACTCAAGTTCAACTATAATTTAACTCGAGACTCTTGGAGAATAAACTTGAAGACTTTAAGAAGGCAAGATTATTGTTGAGTAAGAGCAAGTCATATTGATGATGTTGGGTTGGGAACCCTACTCCACTGCTGCCTCAAACCACACTCCATGAAGACTCACACAATATGCATGAGAGAAGAGTGCCTGATGCTCTCCAAGGAACACGTCTTCATTTGATGGGTGAGGAAATGGGGCCTGGAGAGGAGGCACAATTTACCCACACTCCTAGATGAATGAAGGGCCTAACCAGGACTAAGTCTCATGTCTCCTAGCTCCTAGAGCAGAGCTGTTTTCATGGAAGTGTACTTAGACCAGTGGTTCTCAAACTTCAACCAGTATCAGAATCATCTAGAGGACTTATTAATACAGATTGCTGGGCCCTACCCCTAGAATTTCTAATTCATCAGATTTGGATTGGCGCCCAAGAATTTGCATTTTTAACAAGTTCTCAGATGATCCTAATGCTTCTGGTAAGGGACCATACTTTGAGAAACACTGCTGTCAATAGTCATCACTCCCATTTTTGAGCTCACTTCATCCTTGGGAGAGGAATAGAGGCCTGGACCTTTGCGTTACGGCTCAGCCAATATGTATTTATACAGTCTCAAGGGGAATGATCCAGATTTAGCAAAGTGTTCTAAGTGGTCCTCTCATATACAGCCTGAGTGTCTTGCTGGAGCGGGGGTAAAGAGAGGGTGTTTTCTGGGGCTCAGAGTGGGAACATAAAAACTTATAGAAGACCACATCTTTGAGATCCTTTCATAAATCACCCCCCCCATGTGAACTTGAGGACCTGTGAGATCATTATTTTCTGGCATAAAAGGAGGATTTAGAAAAGTACTTAACTCTGCCCTGCAGATACTTCCGTTTCTTCCAACTAGTTCTCAGGCGGCAATGCTTTTGCTGCAGCAGAAACAACCTCAGAAACAGAAAAGCTTCCTGCTTTTCCGAGTGCATCACCAGACTTCAGATCTGACAACATCTGATTGGCTGAGCTATACTCTCTGATGTTGCTGGCAGAGTCAAGGCACAGATAGAACTAGGAGGAAATGAGCAAGAAAATGGCAAAGGAAGTGAGGAAAATGAAAGAAATGGAAAAGGGAGTAGATGAAGGAAAATGAAGAGGGAGAAAAGAGAAAGAAAGATCTAGTAAGAGTGCAGGAAGTAAGAAAATGTCAACCAACAGGGAAATGGTACATTTTGGGATTTGGAGTCAAAAGTGCTAACTTCTAGTTCTAGCGCCATAGGTGTGTTGCACTTTAGGTGTGTTACCTAATCTTTCAGGACCTCGATTTCTCCACTTATAAAATGGGCCTCGTAAAAGTATTTGTTCTTTCTTGGGCTGGTGTGAGGATGAAATGAGAAGCCAATAGCAAACTGTAAAATGCATTTATCAAGGACCATTTTGATTGCATATGTGTATATTATTGCTCAAGCAACTCCACGAGCTTGCTATACAGAAGAACTTGCTATAGACCAGGTGCACTGTATATAATGCCCCACTTACCTGAATACTGTGTCCTCTCCTTATTGGCCAGCAGGACTGGCATTCCCTTTCAGGACATGAGACATGGGGAAGGCATCCTGTGGCTGGGAATCCCAAACACTCATCTGCACTAAATCAAGTCACCTCTCCTAGTTGCATGTGGTCAGCTTTGCAACTGGGCATATACTGGAAAAATTCGAACAGTCATTGGTGCCTTAAGGAGCTGGGTTCCACCATCTTACCTCTTTCTTTGCCTCTTTAAAAGTCTATTAAGCCCCTCTCCCATTTCACTGCCCTTCACAACTCATCAGAGCAGTTGAAACCAGCTTCCATCTTGCCTTTTTCATCTTGATTTCAACTTTAATTTTTAATTACCTGCTCTGTGTGTCATTTTAAATGGATTTGCTATGCCAGAGACTCTCCAAATAAATGAGGCTCTAAATTAGTCGTTATGTAATTAGACAAGAACTCAATTATTTCAAACACTCTTACTATCTGAGCCTTGGATAAAAATAAGCTTTGGGCACCAATAGTTTAAAAGTCTGCTGCTAGGTTATTTGCATTAAAATGACATCTCTAAAGAGATTTTATTTGAGTTATATTATAATAGCTGGGACTGTGAAGTTTCCATTAAGGAGGACTGGCTGACTCCTACCTGAAAATGTGTTGTATATCTGTTTTTCATGTTATTAAAAAATCAGCATTTGGTATTTATCATCAATCCCACACTGGTAAAATTACAGATCATTATCACAGATACTGATTAGGTAGTCATTTCTTAACATTTAAAAAAAAAAAGGCGATGATGTACAGACTGACTTGAGCATCCAATTTATTTTCAATTCCTCTTCTCTTCTTAAATGTCTCAAAGAGTGAGATTTTTCAAAAGGATAAGAGTAATTACACTTTTATTTTATAATTTTAAAAGTGGCATTTTATTCGTCATTCATCTACTTCCAAATTTTAACCAATATCTGTATCGAAGCCACATTTCTATGCAAATGACATGATTTACATTCATTGGCATTTTGAATTCAGATGCTCCTGATGATTTCCATAGTTTTCATCTTTATTATAATTACAAATGCATTTTTTCCTTCACTGCCGTTGTGTGTCACATGTTGTCAAAGACCCACGATGTGCAGAGGAGAACTTTGCGGTGATTGGTTATTAGGCCTGACTCAGGGCATTTCATATCAATGTTTTAATGGGAGCATTTTTCCTTCAGTTTCACCTAAAGATGTCAGCTTTAGGGGCTTTAGTTCGAATACTTAGAAATTCCACAAATCAGCCATGCATATGGCACCGCAAGTCCATGAGCTCACCAGGATACTCATCAGCCACCACTATTTATGTTCGTGTTTCCTGGATCCCTTATTCATCTCTTTCCTCCTCCTTTGCAACCTGGTCTCTCCCTGCCCAGGCTCCCCTCATCAACATTATTTTCTAAGGGAACCAGACACTTTGTTTTTTCTACGCTTTTACTCATAAAATTTCTTCTGATATTCCCTATCTCCTCCATTCATTCATTCATTCACTTATTTATTCATTCAGTAAATATTTACTGAGCACCAATCGTGTGCCAGACATTGTTATAGGCACTGGGAATACAGCTATGAACAAACAAATGGAAATCCCTGTTCTTTACAAAGTGACATCCTGGTGAGGAGTCACCTGATACACACACACACGCACATGCATACACATGCACACACTCACCCACTTCTCTATGGAGTAAATATGGAAAGTATGTGTTCTACCTCTGCTCATTAAAACCTACCCATTCCTCAGCCAAATATCACCTGTCTATTAAGGCTTTGTTGACCCGTTCTGTGGCCCGATTCTAGAGGGAATTAATTACCTTTCATTCATTCTGTTTTAGCGCTGTATTTTCATCTCTGACTGCTATAATGCTTTTTGCAGTCCGCCTTGTATTAAAATGCTTTTCACTTTACATTTTATAAAATAGTGTTTTATCGATTATTTCATTTAATTCTCATAACAACCCTGAAAAAAGGGCATTATTGTCTCTATTGTACAGATGAAGATACAGAGAGAACAAGTAACTTTGCAACCTAGTAAGTGTCAGCCAGGATTTCCCTCCCTCCCTTCCTCCCTCCCTCCTTATCTCCTTCTTTCGCTCTCTTCTTCCTTCATAAATTGGTGAGCACACATTGCGTGCCAGCCACAGCGGTAGCTCATGGGCAGGGGGCAGGGAGTATAACGGTTAGTAAAATCAGGGTTCTTGACCTCATGTAGTTCATTAGATCACTACATAAACACATATAAAAATCAACTATTATAAGTGCTACTTAGGAAAGGTTCATGTTTATGGTCGGATCATAGAATAGGGATTTGATCAAGTCAAGAAAGCCAGGAAAGGCTTTCCCGAGCTCCAAAGGATGACAAGAGTTAAAAGGTGATGGTGGCTGGTGGTATGTGTAAAGTGCTGAGATGAAAACTGTGTCTGGCACGTAGGCGTTCGACGGGCATTGATTACTACGCACGTTCTTAAACCAGTTTAGCTTCTTATTCCTTACTTCTTACTACACACTGCATCTCCAGATATTTCAGACAATGAGCCAGCTGATTCACTGCTCCCTCTCCCCTCAGAAAACTAGTATAAAAACAAACAAACAAAACAACCAATCTCTCCAAAAACATATGCTGAGTTGTTCCGGATTTCCTTGTTTTGTATACAAACATAGGTATAGCCTTTCCTTTGTCATATAACCTCCCCTTTGGGCACTCCCCTCCCCTTCTTTTTTTATTTTGGTCACCATGTCCCAGGAGTACTGAGAGAATAATTAGCGTGAGATTTCTCCAATGCTCAGAACTTTCTATCTATATTCTGTAACTAAATCCCACCTCCAGCCAATGTCAACTTTTTCTAGCTAAGCAACTTTGGGAACAAGGTGTCAAGAGTATCAATGGCTCTGGCCAAGAAGGGGAAAGAGAAAGAATAAGTGGTACTTAAATATAGAAAGGATAGTATTTTGCCAAAGTTATGGGTCTGTAGAGGTAGTGCAATGTTCTAGAAAGAGCATGAGAAAGGTAAGTTATTACTGTATCCATAATCCTCCAAGTACTTCACCTTAGCTAGAGTTCAACTTTTTAGCATTGCAATGTATCCATTTCCAAGTGAAAAGTACTGATTTCCTAATGTCTCTTTGGAACTTTGCAATGGGTTACTTTTTTCTTTTTAAAGCAAGCTCAGAAGTACATTTTTGTGGAGTGAACACCTACACGAGAGGATAAGTCACAGCATTGGCCTGAACTTAAATGGGACTATTGCACAGTTTTTCAATTCCAAGAGATGAGATGCTTATAGCGAAAGGTTGGAAGAAGATAAGCAAGGTCACTCACTTCATTCAAATATAAAAGTTAGCCTGGTATCTCCAGGTTCAGAAAGTGCAAGACCACAGGAAAGAAACACTGCCCAGGTTTCTTCCTCTATTTTCCGTCCACTTCAAACATAGGCCCTCTGTGTACATTCAGTTCTTTGAAACATGGTCTTGAATTATTTTAAATTCTACTCTTTTAGAGTTCAAGGATTGATCTGGTTAATTCTCTTGATAAACAGGAGGTAAAGCTTGCTCCATCACACTTGAGGTGTTAAAAGTCTAGATGTGCTGGGCACACAGTTTGGATGATTTGCATTACAGAGCAATTATTTAAAGTGGACACTCCTCTGGTGCATTTAAGTATTTTACAGATCATTAACTGGTTGAGAGAGCTGGGAAATGCACTGAAGTGGACATAGCCATTTCCAGGTAAAGGCTTCTTTTTCAGAAAGGAAAAATAAATAGAGAGACTCGCAGAGATTCTCAAGTTTCTTCAAAGGGACAATAAGTTCATATCTACAGAAAGATCTTAGGAGCAACAAGTGGTGGAAAACGAGGCACAGAGCTATATCCAACTAGCACTTGCTGCCTCCTGCTATGGGCCAGACCTTGGACCAGGTGCCTTATGTATTATTGCATTTATTCCTTCAAACATCCATGAAATGCGGTATTATCATCGCCACTTGCCAGATAAAGAAAATTAGGCTCAGGGAGTTGCCACGATTTTCAAGATAATTTGGAGCTGAGATATGAACTCAGAGGAGCCTGTGCTCTTTCCATATTGCACAACTCTAACCCCAAAACGGAGAGAAGCTAGCGATGTTACCGAGAGTGACCACTTCACATTGACACACTTTGCCTCCATTTCTTTGCCTTTTATTTCCTGGAAAAGTTGGGCAAATTTCTTTAAAAATATGGATACTTTTACAAGTCTTTAATAGGGTAGTAAACAAGAGAAAAGTCAGCATTATTACCTTATCCAAGAAAAATGGTTGTCTCACTGTAGTGTCTTTTATTAGCCTATAGAATTCTACTTTGTGTTATACAAAATTATGAGTTATAAGGCTTAGGGATAAAGCGGATGACAAGAAATGAACTTGAAGGCAAATATATCCAATCACTTTCGATTTAGTTATGCTACAGGCTATAATAAGATGGAAGCATACAGGTGAATTTCAGTTTTTCACGCTCAGCTAGACTAAAGCATGAAGTTGGTGCAATGGATTAACAGTGGCCTTTGAGAGCTTGGAAGTTCCAATGCTCCACTTTGCCTTTCCCTTTTAGGTGTTACAGTCTAGAGGTCTGCTTGCTGTCACACAGGGCTGAAGGGTGACAGCTTGATTTGGGGAATCAGATTCTCTGCTGCCAAGAGAGTAGGGATTGTGAGAAACTGAATGTTATTTGTCACATGATGCCAAATTCACACACGCGCCTCAAACATCATGGGACAACTTGTTGAAATAAAGAGGAAGGAGCCAAGATTTGGAGTAAGAAGCCCTGGCCTTCTGTCTCAGTTCTCTCTTGCTACCCACACAGCTGGTGTGAGCAATCCATAGCCTTGCTGCCGGAGAGTTTTCTCATTTGCAAAATGGGGATGATGATACCGATTTTGGAGAATCGTGGGCCTAAAATGAGATAACTGACACAAAAAGTTTTTATAAACTGCTAAGTAATCATATGAAAATTAGTAGTTAATATTATTTTAATTCACTTAAGAGGACCAAGATTAGCCGTTTTCCTAATTGTCCTCACATGGTGGCCAGAGGTCTCTGGTACTGATGGCACTTTTATAATTTGTGTTCCTATTTACCGACAAATTACATATTTTCTTACCAAATTTTTCATTGAGACTTTGCTCTTTGGCAGTCCCACTTCAGGCTCGATCTCAAAATGGCAGTCTAATCAAATTGAATTTTTAAACGAAATACAGAATAGAGCTGGGTAAGAGGTAGGTCTGGAGGAGGTCAAATCCCTGCTCTCATAGTTACCAACTGTGCCTCAGTTTCCTCACCTGTAGAATGGGGAGCACAATGATCAGTAACTACCTCGTAGCGTTTTTGAGCATTAAATGAAATCATACACAATATGACACTATGTGCCTAGAACATGGTAAGTGCTAAATAAATATTAACTATTTTTATTATTGTGATTATTAGAACTCGAAGTTCTTCTCATAACAAAGCCCCTTTGATGTGGTCAAAGCAAATCTAATTATGCTGAACTATGTCACGGTGTCTTCTAGGAAGGGGGTTGCTTACTCCACAATACCTAGAACAGGTCCAGCAGTTCAGTGGCTCAGACTTTGGAAATTTAGCCATCTTTGGTAATTCTTAGCCTCTGAAGGTAACTCTATGAAAATCTGATTTGATTTGATTTAGTCATTTTTTTAATGAGATAATACACAATTTTACTGGTTTTTAAAATTAATTCATTAACTTTCAAATTTCTACTAAGGTTTTTTGCCCCTCCCCTCCTCTTCTCTCTCCCTCGTTTCCCTTCTCCTCTCCTTTCTTTTCCTTCTCTTTCCTCTCCTTCCCTACCCTCCACTCCCTTCCTCTCCCCACTTCCTTTACTTTGCTTTTCCCTCTCCTCCCCTCCTCTCCCTTCTCTCTTTGTCTCTCTCTCTCTCTTTCTCTCTCAGAATCTGTGCTAGGCCTGGCTGGAGCACAGACATGCATCCCACACGGTCCCTACCCACAGCCCAAGAGGGGTGATAAGGTGGACAGGCAAAAAATAATGCAGTGAGATAGAATGTGGTATGAACCTCAAGTACTCTAATGGTTTAGAGGAAAGATCACCCAGAGAAATTAAGGAGTTCCCATGATGTGAACTTTGAGCCAGACCCTGAAGGATGGTTAGGATCTAGCCATGTGAAGACTTAAAAAGAGGAGAGAAGGATGTGTATTCCAGACTACGGAAGCAGCAGGAGCAAAGGCATGGAAATGTGCTTCTCTTGAAGAGATCAGTGTAAGAGATTTAGCTACAACAAGTACTATATAATCTCCTCTGCCTTTTGCAGGGTCAGCTACGGCATTCTTCGTGGCAAAAGTGGGTGTGGTGGAGACAATTCCCAGCTCTGACCTACATTCCCCAGGCATCAAATTGTTTCCTAGTCTTGACTTCCCTTGCCATCCTTCCTAGTTCTCGAGGTTTACCAGGCATCCAAGTGGATTTTATGCGTAGCATTTAGCCATTCATATAATAACCACTGTTGCTATCACACAAGTCTCTAAGGGACCACTGTGGTACCTGTTACTCAGTCCAGTGTTGCTCCCTCTAGTTTTATTCTGTGATGAAGTCATCAGTGAACTGCCAAGGGAAGCAGCTTCAATTAGGGTTATGCAAGAGGGTATCTTTTTTAATCCTACCTGTGCCAACATCCTGACAATTACCTGTGGACACGTTCAGTCCATGCGTTCAGTCTTTTTTCCATCCATTTATCAGACTCTTACCAAGCAGGTCGCAGTTCTCCACGTGGATGGGATATAAGGGATCATAAGACATGGTCCCTACCTTCAAGATAGTCTAAAAGAACTAAGAGAATACAAAGCAGAATGTGATTAGGAGCACAAGAGAGGGACAGCAAGATTCTTTTGGAGTTAATACAGTGACAGTGTTTTTCTTTCCCCTGACCAGAGACTGTTAAAGGGGCTGTTCTGGAAGAGGTGGAATTGAAGTTAAGCCTAGAAACATGGGAATGGTTTAGTTACCTGGTTTCCTCAGCCTCAGAGACCTACAGAAACACTTTGGAATGCTTGCTTATTTTTTTTCTGTGAAATTTTGCATCTGGCCGTAGCCTCATGGTTGGAGAGTAACAGGAGAAACTAGCTCTTACCTGAGAATCTGCCTCCCAACTCTCGAGCTTTGTTGTATGTGCCGTGCCTCATATTTACATCCAGATTCCTCAATAAGTGATGGCAAGATGTTTCCCCTTGAGGCTCTGTATCTACCAGCTTTCAAAGGCATATAATTCCATCTAGAATGTTTATTCACTCCATACACTTACAGAACTATATTCAAATGATGTTTTTCAGGTTGAGTTTTAGCCTGATGATTTCTCTTAACTTCATGGGGGTTTTGGTGTCTATTTCCTCAGGATGAATTCCAAACTTACTCTTGGAAAAAGATAATATGGATCCACCTGTCAGCACTAAAGAGCGCATTTGGTCTCACTCCTGACCACCCTCTCATTACAGATGAGGACTATATCATAAATAGAGCCATAAGAAAGCCAGATCTAAAGGTAAGTGAATTTATGGCTACCACTGATACTAGAGAAATGTAATCTTTCCCTCCCCCCACATATAAGGTTAAATTCAGATCCTGCACTCTGCCAATCTTCAATTGACTGTGTAGGACATTTTAAAGAACACGGACTTCGGAGCCAGACAGTTCAAATCTCAGCTTCATCCTTCTAAACTGTGCAATCTTGGGTCAATTACTAAACTCTGCTGAGCCTCAGTTTTCTAATGTATAAAATGATGATAATGCCTATCTCTAATATTAATGGATGAAATTCAATAAATTAAGGAATACAAAGGTCAATATGGCAGCAGGTACATAGTAGATGCTCAGCCCATATGAGCTCTTAGCAGCATCATGCCCTGTATTGTTCTGTGTGTAACAGAGTTTCTCTTTCAGTAAAGATAATCACCCAGGGATAGCCCAGGGAGTTTGCTGATGTCTGCAAAATGAACTTGTTCTGAATTCCGTCATTCAAATATATTTGAATTACTTCACCCTCACCCTATTAAATTAGTACTGCTTGGATTATGACTAGTTAACATTCATATTTATAAGAGACTATTTTCTCTTAAATTTATATGTATGTAGACAGCTGTTTAAATTAGTTTTATGAGCTCAAGGTCATTGACATTGCTTCATCTGCGGCCATGCACCTGGAGAAGCAGGTAGCCCAAATCAGCCTTATGGACATGGCCTCGGAGTATTACTAACCTCCAGGATCTTTCATTGCATCAAACAAATAAGTGGAAGAAATGTTGAAATAAACAAGAAAAGTATGAGGAAAGGGCAGATGTCTTGAAATGGAAAGTTCCGGCACCCAGCTTGATATCTTCCTTTATCAGCATATGGCATTGGAAGTTTGGCTATTTATTGACTCTCTGAGCCTTGAGTTTCTTATTTATAAAATGAGAGTAATAACTCCTTCTTTGACTGTTTCTCAGGGCCGTTGTGAACCTAAAATGAGACGATGGATATTAAGGTGATTTGTGAGCTGTAACGAGCTATATTCATATGAAGGACCAAAACCTTTATTAAAATTGGAGGAAAAAATAAAATAAAATAAAATTGGAGGAGATGTCACAGGCTCAGCCATGACAGCACTGATGGCAGTAACAATAATAACACAATACCAAAATGTTAACCATTCAGGGCCATGTAGGGGGAGTTTGGAGACTACAGCGAAGAACTTTGTCAGGTTTTCAAAGTAGGCTAAGAGGAGACTCTAAGAACCATTTTGTAGAGTTGCATGTAAAACTGAAACCCAACGCTTAACCTGTTAAACAGGACGCTCTTACAACTTGTTCCAACAAGAAATGAAGAGCAGGAAACCTGGGGAGGGGGAAGATTCCTGGTTCTGAAAGGAAAGACGAAAATCACCCCACAGCCGATCCCTCATTTCCTAATTACTGTTTCCTGGTCTGAAGTTCCAGGAAATGAGCAAAGAAACTCCACCTCTTGCAAATATTATGCTTAACATCCTCTTACCACCTTCCAGAGCCTCTGAAGTTGATGAGGAAAGCAGAGACACTCCAGGCAGAGATGTTTCCTGCTAGAGGAATCTCAAACACATTTAAAAGGTCTATGGTGGAGTCATTCTTCTCATTCTGTGATGAATGGCCTCAGAAATTGTCAAGAGATAATGGAATTTTCCATTTTCTAGCCTGAGTAAAACTTATCAGTAACCTATTTATTCCTCATTACTGCTGCCTTCATCTGCTGATGCTTCATACCTATCATGTCTTATAAATTTCTCAATCTCAATTTGTGGTTTCACAGCCTCTTGATCTAGGTTATCTGACTGAGTAGGGGCTCACATTCTACCACAGGTTGTCCTTTAAAATTTTCTCACGTGGAATTTTGAATTTATAGAATTAATAAAGTAGGCAATCCTCACTTTATGCAACTTGAATCCTGGGAGTTATGGGATTTTTCAGACCTTCTTCTAATACCAGCTTGACTGTTAGATCCTTTGAGGGACTAGACTTTGGAGCCAGATGGGCTTGAGTTCAAATTCCAGCCTTGCTTCTTAATAGATGAGATCTTGGGCAAGTTACTTAATCAAAATGAACTTCATGGGTGAAGTGAATGTGAAAATAATATCTGTCCTACCATAGGGTGATGAGAAAGACTAAAGATAATGTGTGAAAAGCCCCACAAAACTCAACAAACAGTAGCTGTGATGACAGTCCAGCTCTATTTGCAAAATTGCAGGAATGACTGAAAAGGAAAGGAAGAGATGAGATGAGAAACCTGCAATTTCAAGATGGGCCATGACAGCTAACACACCCCAGGCTGGTCGCTTTCAAATACTCTTTCCTCACTCTAACAGGCAGCTTGTGAAGGAAGAATCATTCCTAGCAGCAATTCAGTCCAATTTTATACTGAAAATCAGCTAGAATATAAGATTTATTTTTTAAAAAGTTATTTTGCAATCAACCATATTGGAATAAATCCATTCCGTAAAATAAAAAATACAGTATTTAGCACTCTTGGTAATTATGAATGTGTGTGTGTGCATCAGTGTGCACACACATATATTTGTTGAACAGGGTTAAGACTTGTTTGAGGTAATCCAAGCCTTGGATCTTATGGATTTAAACCTTATTTCTAGTTGACATGTGGTTGTCCAAAGTATTCATTCATTTATTTAATAAAAACTGTGTTGAGCAGTTATTATGTACCAGCTATATGCTCTTCCAAGTTTTAGAATTTATCTAATGGTTATACGGACAATACTATTCATAGACACAGAACATATTCAGAGAATATGTTCTTCTTGGAACTTAGAAATAATTTGGCCAATTGCTTCAATTTATCCATGGGGATACCGAGGTGCAAAGAAATTTAGTTTAATTTCTTAAGGACACAATTATCAGAGTAGCTATAAAAGGATGTCTTGAACACTGTTTCTCAACTTTGCACATTAGAATTATCTGAGGAAATTTAAAAATATGTGTGCCCAGGCTGTACCCCAGACAAATGAAATTAGAATCTCTTGGGGGTGGGACTCCGGCGTCAATATTTTTTAAAGTTCCCCAGTTGATTCTAATGGGCAAAATGAGGTTATAACCATTGCTTCATAACAACATGACAGTCTCACTGTTTTTCTTTGTGCTTAATTAGGTCACCACTCAATGGAAATTCAGATTTATATATAAAGATGCTTAAAGAAACCAGAAACAAGAAGGCATAATTGCCATAAGCATTAACCTCTCCTTTTCTTTCCACTGCCAACACCCTCAGACTCTCACTTTCTGGAGCCCATTTTCTCTCGATAACATCCTTAATCTCTTCTAGAACCTGCTGCCAGCCTCATCTTTTTCTGTGTTTCTTCTACAGGTTACCCTGCAAGTCCATTGCCTACAAGATAAAGTCCTAAATACCTCATTTAAGGCTGTATAATCTGATCTTTATTTATCTTCCCAGCCTCATTTTCTATTATGCAGTCAAATAGGCCTACTCACTTGGCCCTCCCCCACAACTAACTAGCACATAATCTCTTTGAAATGCCCTCTTCCCTTCTCACCTGAGCAAAATTCTTCCAGTCTTTCAAGGCTGCAGCTCAGATGTTATCTCCTCTATGATGTCCCTGTTATCTCAATACTATAATTTTTACTTTATTATATTTTTACTTCTTTGACATGTACATATTTGACTGTATGGTATAGTTTTCTTTTTTGTGATATATTTTTTTCCCCTGGTCAGATTATAAAGTAGTAGAATGAAGAGACTGAGTTTTATACATATGCTTATTCATATAGTAGGCCCACGATACACATAGATTGAATGGTGACTTCTAATAAAGAATGCCACTTGTGTAGTAAGAAAGGATAGAATGAGTTAGGAAAGGGTAAAATCTTAAATAAGTATACTAGGGCTCTATCTTTGCTTCTTCCATAAATGCTTTTTTAGCCACTAAACTGCTATGTATTCGCTGATCCTCAAACAAGAGACTTAGTACTTTTCTTTTGCAGGTGAGATGCATAAAAGTGCAAAAGATAAGATATGTTTGGAACAACTTAGAAGGACAGTTCCAGAAAATTGGGTAAGTTGTTTCAACAATTGCATCCAAACAAGAAAAATATTATCTCAAAAATACCATTGCTAAATATCTCTCTCATATTATTATTCTTATTTTAGCTCTTTGGAAGACTGGCTCAGTTCTGCCAAGATACATCTAAAATTTGGATCAGGACTAACAAAAGAAGAACAAGAAATTCGGTACCACGCATATTGTTATCTATGCCAGCTCCAAAGGACCGTTACCAGTTAGTCAAACAAGAGAGACCAGTAAATAGTTATCTTAACTGGTCAATATAAGAAAACATTATAATGCTCTATTTAGTACTGTTAAATTAAATGCTTTCATATATATTATATCACTTCTTCAGAGCAACCTTGTGGGGGAGATAGAACAGACATCCTCATCATCCCAATACAGCAGATGAGAAATCTGAAGCTCAGAGAGGTCTAATGGTGTGAACAAGTCACACAGATGGGAAGTAATACAGGAAGAATTGAGTCTCACGCTTCTGACTATCGGTTTAGTGCTCTTTCTACTCTATACAATGCTTCTCAAGGTTATTATAGTAACAAGGTTGAGCCAGTTTAGATTGTAATCAGGAAATATATATTACACTATGATAAGATAGTTAAATAATAATTGTGGAGCAGCAGGAGAATATCACGCAAGACCTGTAGCTCCACAATTCCAAATCAGTTGCTGGGCGGAGGAGCAAGGTTTAGGAAGGGCACTGGATTGCGTGTCAAGAGGCTGTCACTAATTCACTGTGTGGCTTTGAGCAAATAGTTTCTCCTCTCTGGGTTTTAGTTTCCTAATTGTTGAAAGGGAGCGCTCTATAAAGGCCTTGCTGATCCTAAGTTTCTATGACTCTCACACTCCCTTCCACCCCATTTCCAATAGTTAGAAGAGACCTAGAGCATTGCAGCCCCAGCATCACTGGTGAGCTTGTTAGAAATGCAGAATCTCAGGTCACACCTCATCCCTATTGAATCAGAGTCTTTATATTAACAAGATCACGAAGCCATCTATATGAACACTGAAGTGAAAAGCACTGTGCTAATACATTGGCCAAGCTATTCGATCTGAGCACCTATGTAGAAGGAACAGGGAGAGTAGTTAGTGTTCTCAATAGCAAAATAACTCATAAAGGGTCATTGCTCTCATAATCAAAAAAATACATTTCTGGGTTTTCAATTAAAGGGCTGTATATCTCTGTGTGGAGCTATTTTTGAGAGCCCAACATCTTTTCACTCACATTAAAATAAATTCTGCAGCTTCCCAGAGCTGAATAGGAGTAGGAAAGCAGATACAGTATTCCTTATCGGTAAAACTATTCTCTCCTAATGACCCTTCCCTTCCAGTTCCATGGAGCCAGAGCTGGGGAGAGACAGAGTGAAAAGAGTGCCAATCCTGAAACTAATTGAACAAAACAATGGCTAAAATTAAATACCTAAATTACCATCAGGGAAATATTCAGACCTCAGGAAGGGTTTAGTTCAATAGATGCAATATGATCATGTTTATTGTTTTTGCACCAAGTAATCCTCCCACTCCCCAGTTATTTTGAGAAGGATGGGGATGTTATGCAACAGGGGAGGCTTATGTTGATCCCACAAGTGAGAAAGTGAACATGGAACAGACCTTTTTATGAATGGGTGAGAAATGAGTTTCATTTTTATTGTTAGTAACTGAGTGATCTGTGATCTCTCCCTATAGGAGGTTAATATGTGGACCTAATACTATTGATGTTGAAATCACACCAATTTGGAAACTGCTCATCAAGGAGGTAATCAGTAGTGTCTCTTGGTGCTAGATAGAAAATTAGTAAGTTTGGTTCTAGTCAAATGATCAAGAATGCTGCTCGTTAATAAGTAACTGTAATTTGGGATATTTTAAAAGAATGCAAAGCATATTTTCTTCACATCTCTTTTCTACTCTTTTCCTTGGAGTCTACCTTTTGGACTATGATGCTCATGTGTCTACTTAACCTTAAACGACTGAATAAACACAACACTTCTTTTCTTTCTTTCCTTTTTAATCCTGTGCTCCTTAGTCTGCCTCAACTTTTTGAAACTAAAATAATACTTAAAATTCAAAAAAAAAACCTCAATTCTTTTCTTATGGGTGACATATACAATTTTCACGGCATCAAAATTGTAGGAAGAAAAACATCTGTTCAGCCTTATTAGCTCTATTGATCTCAGTGTGTGTGTGAGAGGGAAAGAAAGACTTGACCATCATTTACTAAGTTGAGTTTTTCCTCTCTGATTCTATCACTGGGCTTATTATTCATTTTACAGTGATTATTACGAAACTATAACCATACAGCTGTACTCAGGGTCTTCTCCTGCACTTCACCTCCACTTCTCCTTGCCTTAAAAAAAAGCTTACTGGGGTCCAGCCCCGTGATGTAGCAGTTAAGTGCATGCGCTCTGCGGTGGCGGCCCAAGGGTTCGCAGGTTCGGATCCCGGGCGCAGACCCATGCGCCGCTTGTCAAGCCATGCTGTGGTGGCGTCCCACATAAAGTGGAGGAAGATGGGCTCAGATGTTAGCCCAGGGCCGGTCTTCCTCAGCAAAAAGAGGAGGATTGGCATGGATGTTAGCTCAAGGCTGATCTTCCTCACACACACACAAAAAACTTACTGAACTCAAGGTACTTTCTCAATATTTCTAGCAAGCTTTCAGGCATGGAGGAAGCAAAAGAAACTGATAGGAAAAGTGTGCTTCTTCCCTAACCAGAGGCAAAATTACTGTTCCTGATTTACAAAGATGGAAATCAACTAGAGGGAATTTGAGTAAAGGCACAAAATGTTTTAAACCAAAGCAAGATTACATCTGTTGGGGTTAATCTCTACTTTCTCCCACAGTGTTCTAGATGCTCACTTACAGCTTACTACTTTCAGCTTGGCTTTCTACTTATGAAAAAAAGTAGTCTTCAAGTCATACATTAATATAAAGTACTTTAATGGCTTCAGACATGGCAGAACTTGTGTCATGGAGGAGAACAATAGACTAGAAAGCATTTTAACTTTGTAAACCTGAAATAATACTTCACCCTTCTGAAGGCCAGTCAGTGTAAACTAGACATGATAATATCTACTCCTTACACAACAGTTGTGCTGGTCAACACGAGGATATATGAGACATTACTTTGTAAATTATAAGGTGCAGCAGTGATTAAAAGTAAGTGCTCTGAGGCTAAATTGCCTAGGTTCAAGTCTTGGTCTGTGACAGAGCTGTGTGAACTTGGGTAAGTTTCTCAAGATGGGGCTCAATTTCTTCATTTTTAACAATGGAGATAAGTAATAACTTCTGGTTAATGAGGTAATTATGGGAATCAAATTCAGGTAAAGTTGCTTAGTGCAGTGTCTGGCACACAGCAACTGCTGAATAAATATAATAAAAATAAGAATATTGTGTGGGATTATTTATGTCATGGAGGCGATTATGAAAACAAACAAGTCAATAAATAGCTAAGTTTGAAGCCTAAATGTCTCCCTTGTCTTCCCGTTGTTATGTCTGCCAACAGGTTTTAAATCCATTTTACATATTTCAACTCTTCAGTGTCTGTTTGTGGTTTAGTGAAGACTATAAGGAATATGCTTTTGCCATCATAATCATGTCCATCATTTCCATTGCTTTGACAGTATACGATCTCAGAGAGGTGAGTTTTTCTACCAATTTTATGGTTTCAGAAAGGGAATAGTGGTGACTTTATTGAAATTTGTTAGAAAGGAGAGTCAGGAAATAGTTATTGACCACTACATAACAAATGAGACCAAGTTTGTAAATATCTAGCACAATAGTTGATGCCCAACCAGTGTTAATCCTTTCCCTTCCCTCACATCCCAATCCCTAACCTTTCAAGTTACCTTACTCAGGCTGATTAGCAAGAAGAATATGCAAATATTTACGAATTGTGAATAAGTGAAAAAATATATAGAGAGAATACCGATGGATGTTGAAGATGGTGGAAGAAGGATGGAAGGTGAAGGGTCTCTGTATAATATTAAATCCTTTGCCCTTTATGTTTGGTTGGTACTCATTTGTCAAACCCCACTCCAACTCTTCACTTTCTTTATGCCTCCACCAGAGGATTTGGTACTGTTGGGAAAAAATCACATAGAACAGATTGGTTCATTGCACTATAAATCCACGAACACCAACCTCATCTGGTCAAGCTTGCTGTAGGTCTCTGGTCAACGTGCTCTCCTATTCTTTGAAATTAAGGTTTCAAACCAAATCTATCTTCAAGTTTCTGAGATCCCAACTGCCCAGATTCCACTTTTCCTCTAATTTAGCAGATGATCTCACCACCTGGTTCACAAAGATAGAAGCCATAAGACAGGAATTTGTTCAACTCCCCACTCTCCAACGGCCAAATGACTCTCGTCTCCACCTCCCTGTTGCTCTGATCTCTCATTACAGAGGAGGAAGTGCCCTCTGCTTATGCTTGCGATAGAATCCTCTCCCATTTTTTCAGGGTGCTTATGCAGTCAGTGAATGACTCCTTTCCACCTTCTCTCCCCAAGAGCCTTCCCATCAGCATTTAAACATGCTTGAGTTTCTCCCAACTTAAAATAACTGAAACAAACAAAACACTCCCTTCTCTTGACCGTGCTTCTACCTTCAGCTACTACTGCACCTCTTGTCTCCCTTTTATAGCAAAAGTTCTTGAGTTCTATGCACTCTGTCTTCATTTACCCATCTCCCTCTCACTTCTCACCTGTACTGACCTGGCTTCCTCTCTCATGACTCCATTTAAACAAGTCTTGTTAAGGTCACCACTATAATCTGAAGGCTCATACATAGTTTTAAAATTTTTTAAAAATTCCTTTTTTAACTAACTAGTTTTTTTCTTTATAAGAGTAATATATGGACATAATAAAAAAAAGTCCAAATAGAACAAAACAGTGTAAATGACAAGTAAAAGTCCCTTCCACCTTAGTTCTCCCAGTGTCTGGGTCCCCTTTCAAGAGACATCCACTGGAAGCAGATGTTCTATATATTTTCAGCAATATTAAACACATGTGCACTAATCTGTTTTACACAAATGGAAGTAGGCTATGAACGCTGCTATGTACTTGCATTTTTCACCTAATATGTCTTAAATATCTTTCCATATCTGCACAAATATATTTTCTCTAGATGTACCATAATTTTTAAACAAATCTTATATTGATGGATACTTAGGTTGTTTCTAGTCTTTTGCTATTAAAACAATGCTGCAATGAGGATTCTTGCACATATATCTTTTCACACATCCACATATATGTATGTTTAGAAATATATATACATATCACAAGTATATATAATTTATATTACATATAAATATGTATCTAACATGTATATATGTATCCTTATTGATAAGGAGATAGAAATTTTCTATACTTGAAACTACTTAATCATAAGCTAGGTATAATATTTTAACAGTTGTTGTCAAAATGCCTATTAAATAAGTAATACCAATATACATCCTCCCAACAGTAGATGAGCACTTGTTTTCCTTATCTTTGTCAAAATAAGTGAAAATAGAATCCCGTAACTTGAATGGCATGTTTTCCAAAACATTATGAGTTGAGCGCTTGCTATTACTTTTCTTTTACTGTGAACAGTATTCGTGTCCTTCATTAATTTTTATTGGGTTTTTGGTCTTTTGCTTGCTGACTTTATGGTCCCCCTCCTACAGCGGACACTTCTTTCGCAGCACAGATTTCATTAAACCTCTCAGCTGCATTGGATACTGTGAACCGCTCCAGTGCTTCTGTCTGAAGCATTCTATCTGACAAATCCTCTCTAGTTGTTCTTTTCCATTCTCTAGAGGAGGAGTTCATCCTCCTCTATTTGGCCCCTTTTTTTTAAAATGGGTGTCTCAAATCAAAGCAACATGAAAATGTGTGCAACATAAAGGCTCCATCTTCCTCTGCCCCTCCGCTTATGCAACCACTTTTAGTAGTTTCTTGTGCATTCTTCCAAAAGAATTTTCTAGGTGAATCAAGCAAAGACAAATACATATATTTTGTTTTTCTTTCTTTCTTATGTAAGAGGTAGCATAATTACATTATTTCCTACCTAGACGTTATTATTAATCATCTGTCTTGGTGGTCTCTTCGTGTGAGTACATTCAGAGATTCTTCATTATTCTCATAGCTGTATATGCCAATGACTTCTAAAGGTATACGCTAGTAACTTTCAAATTTGTATATATCTTAAGTCCAAATATCTCTTTTGAGTTTGAGATTCATAGATTCAACAACCTATTTGATTCAATGTCACTTCTTCAGGGAAGATTTCTATTGGTTCCATTGTCTATATATGCTTCAAAAGCACCTTATTTTTTTTCTTATTATTACTGATTGTAATGGTACACTAATGTGTGTGATTATTTGATTAAATGTATTTCTCCTAGTAAGCTGTAGATTTCTCGATGATAAGAATTTTATCTGTTTTGTTGACCATTCTATCTCCACCTCTTAATATAGTTCTTGGCACATAAAGGTTGTTCAGTAAATGTTGAGTGAATGCATAAATGAGTAAAAGAATAAGTTAATAGCAGAATACTCTGCCTTTCACCTTATATTATTGTTAATCATTCTTAGGACATATTAATCAGATTTGTAAATTATTTGAAGCTAGGAGATTTAGGGGGTGTCTTAAATGACAAAATCAGAATAAAAAAATGAGCACACTAAATGATTGGGACTTTTAACATCCAGAACCAAGCAGAAGGTCTTTCACACAATAGTCTCTTAATAAATATGAAGTCAAATATAATTTTATTATATATTTTTTGTCTCTTATTGATTCATTCTCACAGTCTTATGTATTTTGTATATTAGAACAATATATACTATGAGGAAATTGCAGGAATCATCAACTCCTTATAAAGTTATAGATTAGAAATTCTGATGTGGGATATCCCAAAGCTGAAATAATGCTTACTACTTAAAGATATTTAGGTATAAATACATATCTTGAATGATCAAAATTGTTAACGTCATCTATCTACTTAAGGAACTAAAACATAAATTTATGGTTATCAAAAACTCTTTTGAGTGGACAGAGCATGCTGGGAAATTCCTTTCTACTAAAGAACACATACTTCTTATTGCTGGGTGAAGACCACAACAAATTGGATGCTTTTTCAGTTGAGTAATAGGCTACTCAGTCTTGTTTTTAGACAGTACATTTTGTTAGCAACAAGACAGTGCTCCATCTTTAAACAAGGCTAGGACTTTACTGAATAATACCTGGGACCTATCCTCGATAGAAAAGCTGTTTCTTATTTTTCCTTCTTTTTCAGCAATCTGTAAAGCTCCACCGTCTAGTTGAGTCACATAATAGCATTACAGTCTCAGTATGTGGGAGAAAAGGTAAGTCCCATTATTTTAGATCTATGTACTGTCCATATAGCATCAGAAAAGGATTTAAATTTGTTTTTCTGATTGTTCCTACTACTCTCATCTTCATATGCACCTTTTTCTGTGCATTTACTTAAAGGGATGAGGAACCTGAGATCTTTTCATCTTTAAGAAAAAACAACTTTAATGACATGAAATTGACATACAACAAACTGAAAATATTTAAAGTGTACAATTTGATAGGCTTTAACATATGTACACATGCATGAAACTACCACCATGATAAAGATAATGACTATCCATCACCCCAAAAAGTTGCCTTCTCCCTGTTTGTAATCTTCCCTCTCAACTACTCTCTGCCCATCCCCATCCTCAGGCAACCACTGCATGTTTAGAATTTTATATAAATGGTATGTACAGTATGCATTTTTTGTCTTTTGTAATATATTTTGGGTTAATTTTGTTGGGATCAAAGTTCATAAGCATTTTGAAATCAGGCCATTGTGTTAAGTATAACAATAGTTCATTCCTTTTTATTCCTAAGTAAACTCCCAATGCATGGATAGACCAGTTTGTTCATCCATTCCCTTGTTGATGGAAATCTGGGTTAATTCCAGTTTTCGGCTATTACAAATCATGCCACTATGAACATTTGGGTTCAAGTATTTGTATGGATATACACTTTTATTTCTTGTGGGAAAATACCTAACTGTGGAATGGCTGAACCATATGTTGGATAAATGCTTAATTTTTAAAGAAACTGCGAAACTGTTTTCCAAAGTGGTTATACCATTATACATTTCCACCAGCAGTGTATGAGGTTTCCACTTGCTCCACATTCTTGCCAATATTTGGTATGGTCAGTCTTTTTAATTTTAGCCATTTTAATAAGTATGTGGTAATAGCTCATTGTTTTAATTTGCATTGCCCTAATGACTAATGACATTGAACATCTTTTCAAGTGCTTATTTGATACTTGTATATCTTCTTTGGTGAAGTGTCTGTTCAAATCTTTTGCTTATTAGATTTTCTTATTAAATTTTGGCTGTTATTTCTATATTCTGGATATAAATCCTTTATCAGAAATGATTTGCAAATATTTTCGCTCGATCTATAACTTTTCATTCTCTTCACAGGGTCTTTCAAAGGGCAAATGTTTTTACTTTTGTTCAAGTCCAGTTTATCAATTTTTTCTTTTGGGGATCATGCTTTTGTGTTATGTCTAAGACATCTTTGCCTAATCCAAGGTCATCAAGATTTTCTACGTTTTATACTTTTAGCTTTTACATATAGGTCTATATCGTATTTTGAGGGTTTTTTCCCCAATTGAAGTTCATTTTTTGCAAACAGATATCCAAATATTTCAATAACATTTGTTGAAAAGATTTTCCTTTCTCCACTGAATTGTCTTTGCACCTTTGTCAAAAATCAGTTGTGTATACATGAATCTATTTCTGGACTCCCTATTCTATCCTACTGATCTATTTGCCTCTCTTTATACCAATGCCACACAGCGTGGCTTTATAATAAGTCTTGAAATAGAATAATGTTAGTTCTCCAGCTTTGTTCTTCTTTTGTAGAGTTGTTTCAGCAATATTGGGCCTTTCAAATTTCCATATGACTTTTAGATCAAGCTGTCAGTTTCTACCAAAAAACAGGCTGGGATTTTGATTGGGATTATGTTGAATCTATAGATCAATTTGTGGAAAACTGACATATTAACAAATTTGGGTCTTATGATTTATAAACATGGTTTATCTCTCCATTTATTTACATCTTTGATTTCTCTCAGCAATGTTTTGTAGTTTTCACATTCTTTCACATTCTTTCTTAGATTTATTCCTAAATATTTCATATTTTGATGCTATTGTAAATGATATTTTAAAATGTAAATGGCCAGTTGTTCATTTGCTAGTAGTTCGCTCATATGCTTGTGTTTATTACTAGTCTGCTGAATACTAAAGGGTGAGGAGCCTCTGCAGGTCTTTTATTTTAATGCACACATTCCCTCTTCCATATCTTATTTTTTTCCTTGCAGATTTTTTGTTGAAGAAAGTAAGTGGTTCATCCTGTGGTTCCCACAGCTTAGATTATATTGATTGCATACTCATGGAGTTAGTTAATGTGATTTTTCTGTTCCTTGTACTTCCTGTAAATTGGTAGTTAGATCTGAGGCTTGAGTTTTAGGCAAGAAAACTTCATAGTTGGTATAGTGTACTTCTAATGGGAGGTACATAATATCTAATTGTCTTCTTTTTGTGATATTTGCAGACATAAATGCTCATGAGCTAGATTTATTATTTCAGTAAGAGTTTCAAATTTCTACTTCTATCATGGCATCTTCATAGATTAAGTGGACTATTTCTGTAAAGAGAAACACCTCTCTTCAACTATTTCACTACCATGAGATTCAGTTTGTTTAAGAAAAATAGGATAAATATCTATTTCTCGTTATTTGCCAGCTTTTGAAACAATGGTTTGATCCACTAGCATTTTCCAAAGGCCTTTTTTTTTAAGGGTCATTATGGATGTATATTGTTAACATGGTTGGTATATTTCCATCCATTGCAGTTTTTATTCTTATTGTTGTTCAAATTGTCCCATCTTTGGCCATTCAGAGCTTTTTCAGGTAGGCTCCTGAGTTCTTTTGATGTGACCCCTGTAGTCTGAAAATTTTATTGCTTTCTGGTGTGACAAGATATTCCGAACTCATCTTGGACAATTCTTGCTCCAAACCTGGACACATCCATTTTTCCAATGAGCTGTGAGATATGGTACTAGAGGCCTCAATCAGAGTGTTAGGAGTGCTCATTTCTATGGTATTAGTCATTGTTTCAAGGCTTTTACCCAAGACATACCTAGGAAATAATATTTTAAAGATAACATACATTATGAGTTCATACTGACATTTCCAATTCAAGTTTAGAACTATGGGCTTTTCACTTAACTTCATTGATTGTACTTCTATCTCTCCTTTCTCCACACCAAAAACCCTGATTCTCAATGACAGCAACAAATTATTCATTTGCTTTATCCCATTATATACCATAGTCTCAGAATAACAAAGCAACATACCCAGCAACAATATGATTCCTAGAAACAATGTAAGATTTTTTTAGAGTTCTTCTTTATAGACATATATGTATACACACGCCTGCGCGCACACACACACATATATATATACATTGTATACATATATATACATAATAGGATATATATTTATACTGTTGTTTTTTCAGATAACAAGGGTATTCCATATGCATTTAACTTATATTTCCTGGTATATGTGCTTTACATACTTAATTATGTTTCCCATAATTAAGAACTTTTCATAGCAGTGTATATAGATACTCTTCATTCATTATTTCAGCTGCATAGTACTCTCTTGCGTAACAGAACCATGGTTTATTCAAACAGTTCTCTAATGAAGGATTTTTTTTTCAGTCTTTTACTATTACAAATAGTGCTGTAATAAAAAGCCTTGTGCATATGTCTTTTCATATTTTTACCAGTCTACCTTTGGTATAGATTTTGAGAAGTAAAATTTCTGAGTTAAAGAATAAATGCATATGTACTTTTGATAGCTAGATATTGCCAAATTTCTTTCCATAGACATTGTACCAGTTTGCATTTGCACCAGAAATGTATGAAGGTGATTGTTCCCTCACAGTCTTGCCAACAGAATATGCTGGCAAACTTTTATATTTTTCTAACCAGATAGGTGAGCAGTGTTATCTCACATATATTTCTCTTTCTTTCTTTTCTTTTTTTTTGGGGGGGGGGGAGGGGATAATTTAAAACTTACAGAAAAGTTGCAAGAATAGATCAAATAATTTTCTTCCTGAACCATTTAGAATAAGTTGCTAACATGTAGCTCCATGCCCCCCACATACTGTAGTGTATATTTCTTAAAAACAAGAGCATTCTTCTACATAAATGAGAGTGTAAACCTTAATACCAGGAAGTAAATATTGATATATTAATACCAATGCTTACTCAGACCATTCGAATTTCTCCAATTGTCTCAATAATGTTCTTTACAGGAAAGGATCCAGGATCACACAATACTGTTGTTTGCCACGACTCTTTAATCTTCTTCAATCTTTCCTTGACTATCATGACCTTGACTCTTTCAACTTGGGTTATTTTGGGAGTGTCCCTCAATTTGGATTTATCTGATATTCCCTCATAGTTAAATTCAGGTTATGCATTTTTGGCTGGAAAATCACAGAAGTAACACTGTGTTCTCACTGCCTCCTCTCTGGTGGTACATAATTTAAATTTGTCCTAGTACTGGTGATGTCAACTCGGATTACTTAATTAAATGGTGTCTGCCAGGTTTCTCCATTGTAAATTTACTTTTTTCCTCTTTGCAATTAATAGTTATTTTGTTGAGAGATACTTTGAGACTATATAGATAAACCATCCTCACCAAATTTTCACCCACTAGTGTTAGTATCCATCGACATTTCTTGGCTAGATTAATTATTGTTTTGAGAGTTGCCAGATGGTGATTTTCTAGTTTTATCTTTCCTTCTACATTAACTAATTGCCATTTCACTGTAAGAAAAAGCTATTTTTTCCTCATTTATTTATTCATTTACTTATGTCATTATGGACTCATGAATTCCTATTTTATTTAATGGGTTACAGTTCATTATTGTCATTAATTACTCTGATGCTCAAATTGGTACAGATTTAGTCAGTGAGAGCTCTTTAAGTTGGCTTTAGTATCTTTTTGATATGCCCCCATCATTCTTTGAGCACTTCTTTAATGGCACAAAAAGATGTTCTAACTTATGTTATGCTTTTCTTGGCCCAGCCTTGTAATCAGCCATTTCTCTATAGAACTCTGATTCTTTTTTTGAGGGCAATGGAATTTAGAAACCAGAATTTGGGCACTGGATGTGCACATAATTATTGGGTTTTCACTGCTCCCAAGCTCTCTCAGAGAACAGAATTAGAGAACATACATATAAAAACAGACAAGCAAACATATATATGTATATATTCTTATATACATACATATTTACATCTACATTATTTCTTTATCTATCTATTGAAAATCATCAGGTTACACTGCTGTCTCCAATTCTAACCCAATACCACAGAGTTTATCCTGGTTATATTTCTGACTTTATTTGTAACTTCCTTTCTTAGGGAGAAACCTGGCTGTCATTAGCCTCATTATATCTACTTACTGTATCAATCCCTCTTGGATGTCATCCATTATCCCTCACTGCTGATACCCCCACCATCCCCCACCCTACTCCCACGTAGACACCTCTTTCACTCTGCTTGAACTCCAACATCCCACACCAGGCCATTGCCACCATGGGGACCCTTCTCTCTCTCCTTGGCCTATGACACCCTGCACCAGGCTGTGTAAACATCTGTCCAACCTTCTTAGTCTCTAACATCCACAGCAGGCTGCCACCCTCATCCCCACCCCACGCAATTAATGGTTATTTTATTATTAAAATATTGGCCTTATTTAATATTAGGCATTATTAAAATAATGCCTATCTCACTTAACCCCTTATAGCTTTGGGATTGAATAAGGTAGGAAAGGAGTAGAGGAAGGCAGGAAGGAAGGAATTTTCATTTTTCTTGTTATGAGTAAGAATGAGCATCTTTTCAAATGTTTAACATGCCACTTACATTTTGTGTGTGCGTGTGTGAACTATCGGTTAACATCTCTAGCAATTTTGCTATACAATCTTTTGATATACATCTCTTTTTTAGGAACTCTTTATGTATTAGGAACATTAATTTTTTGTCTATAATGTGAGTTTCAAACATGTTTTCTGAATTTGTCATTAGTTTTTTCTTTGCTTATTTACTTTTTGCCACACAAAGGTTTTTAATGTATATAATTGAATTTATTACATTTTTCTTATTGTTTCCAGATTTTGAATCAATGTTGAGGAATGGCCTCGTTTTTTTTTTTCTTTGAGGAAGATCAGCCCTGAGCTAACATCTGCCAGTCCTCCTCCTTTTGCTGAGGAAGACTGGCCCTGGGCTAACATCCATGCCCATCTTCCTCCACTTTGTACGGGACGCCGCCACAGCATGGCCTGACAAGCGATGCGTCCGTGCGCGCCCAGGGTCCAAACCGGCGAACCCTGGGCCACCGCAGTGGAGGGCGCGCACTTAACCGCTTGCGCCACCGGGCCCGCCCCATGGCCTCCTTTTTTTAAAGTACCTTGGTTGCTTTTTCATTGATTTCCAATTTGGTAGATGTTGGATGGTGTTTTTGTGGGAAAAAAACCTGACTTGACTCTCTCGTCTCACCCTTTCAGCTGGAGTCCAAGAGCTGGAATCACGCTTCCTGGTACCTGGAGATCTATTAATTTTGCCAGGGAACAAAGTGCAAATGCCATGTGATGCCATTCTGATTGATGGCAGCTGTGTGGTAGATGAAGGCATGCTGACAGGTAGGGTTCTAGCTCACGGCTTACAGACTGCCGGCTCTCCCAGGCTCCCCCTCTACCTGAATGACAAGGGCAAAGCATGAGGCTGCTGTGGGACCTTCCTATTCCCACAAATCTTACTTAACATCCTGCTCTGGATGGTTCTGAGAGTTCAAATTAAAGTTGCTTTCCATTATGCTAAATTTGTTACAGTTGTAACTTTTAGAGTGTTTAGCATTTCTTCCCTGAACAAAGAGTTATTACAACCCTGCCATTTTATCTTAAAAGATTGTAGAGATCATTAGATGTTTCAGAAGCATCTGTGATTTTTATGTTTAGTATTTGTATATAAAATATATCTTCAGGTAAACTTGGAGGGTTTGAAAATCATTAATGACATCCTGAAACACACAAAGCCAAGTCCAAGCTCTTCTAGCTTGGCTTGAAAATGTTGAAAAGTTCATGACGCAGGATTTGGCAAATCTGCCACTTTCAAAATACACACTGGGTATTTGGGACTAACTATTTCATTTTTAAAGAGCATGCTGGAGCTGGGAGTGACCTTAGAGGTCATTGCGTCTCATAGATATGGAAACTGAGGTCCAGAGACAAGTGACTTGGTCAAGGTCACAGTGCTTTGAGTTCTTATTTGCATATGCATTTATGAGGAGATGTTGTGCCAAGATCTCTGTAAGATAAAGAAGAATCATAAAGTCTTTCTCAGAGATGAAATGGGAGGCTGCAAGTACACAGTGATGTACTGTGGTTCCCCTTAAATTCCAAATCAAATCCATTTCTCCTGGGCAGACCAGAAAGGCGTGAAATAGAGACAAGAACACACATTTCCTTTGTATGTAACTTTATCAAAAGAAATTAAAAATGCATGGCAGTCAGGTTTCCTTCTCTAAGGAATCCAGAGATTAGTAAAAATCCTTCAGCCCTGGGACTTTTGCAATGGCAAGTACCATTTTCCTAAACAAAGCGGCCCTAATATATCGGAACATATCTCTGACTCTATGCCGCCCAGTCTGCAAAGACCAGTGGAAGGTCTTACAAGCTTGTTTCTCAGAACAGGCCATAGTTACTCTCACAACTTCATTCACCACCTGTATTAGTGTTTCAACCTGCTGCAATCTGCCTCTCCCCCCGCACTGGGAACAGTGACTCATGTCCCAGTTGCCAAATCCAAAGGATTCTTTAAATTTCTCTTCTCATTGACCTTTCTGCTGCTCTTGACTATTCTGACTATCTCTTCCTTCTGAAAATTCTCTTCTCCCTACCTTTCCAAGACGGCATCATCTCTCCAAGTTCTTCTACCACCAACCACACCATTCAGCTTCCTGTGTGGCTCCTCCTCCTCCATCTCCCTGATTGTCGGTGCTGCTCAGGTGTCCTGGTCCTCTCCTCTTCTCACCCTATGCTCGGTCCCTAAATAATCTTGTTTCTTCTCATGGCCTTAATTATCATCTATAAGCTGATGAACTCTAACCAAATATCTCTGGTCAAAGACCCTCCCCTGAGCTCCAGACTCAAATAAATATCTACCTGCCTATAAGGCATCTCAACATGGTCATTCCACAAGGCATCTCCAACTCACAGTGACCAAAAGGCAATTCTTCCTTCCTCCTATAGTCTCTATGTTAATAACTAATGCCACCCTCTGCTCATTCTCCCAAGTCAGAAACCAGGAAGCCAGTTTAAATTCCTCTGTTCCTGTGACTTGCCAATGTAAAGATTTCCCTAAGTCTTGTGACTTCTTACTTTATTTCTCACACTCAGCACTTTCTACTCCCACTGCCTGTTGCCATAGTTCAGACCTCATCTTCTCCAACTAGGGCTCTTGTGAGCATTTCCCACCTGGACGTCCAGCCTCCAACCTCACCAGACTGCAATTCAAGCCCTGTGTTGCAGGCAGAGTATAGTCTCACTTATATAAATATGATTTACTATCCTGAATAAAACAGTTAAATATCTTCCTATCCCCCTTTTGCCACCAGTGCCTATAGAAAAACAGTTACACACTTAAAAATGTGCATTAGGGCCCTCCATGCTTTGGCTCCTACATAGCTCTCACGGCCCCTTATTCCCCACACCCCACATTCCAGACTGTACAACTTGATCTTCTCTAAGTGGTTATTTCCAGCCTATTTTAGCATCCATGTTTGATTTTACAATACTCACAGCATTTATAATATGATATTATACTTATTTGTTTACGTGTCTGTCTCCCGCTCCAGACTACAAACCTCTTAAAAACAAGAACTATGTTTCTCCTTGTATCCCCAATACCCAGGGTTGTCTCTGCTGCATGGCAGGCTTACAACAAATGCCTGCCATATGATGAGTGAGGGTGTGCATGATTTAAATAAGCGAAGTCATCCCGCCTCACAAAATGAGATGCTTGTTTTATGCAGGAGAAAGTATTCCAGTCACTAAAACTCCGTTACCCAAGATGGATGGCTCTGTGCCCTGGAAAACACAGAGTGAAGCGGATTACAAACGGCATGTCCTTTTCTGCGGCACAGAGGTTATCCAGGCCAAAGGAGCTTGCTCCGGGACCGTGAGAGCAGTGGTACTGCAGACTGGTTAGTTAGCATGTCCTCCTTTGTTTTGTTATTTTAATGAAATATCTTCACTCAGTTTGTCTAGTGCCTTAAATTTATTAGGTAAGAAGCAGTCTTCACACAACAAACCAAATGTATTAAATTTAGTATTTTAAATGTGAATTGAACGATGGCATATGCCTTTTAGTAAGAATAACACTGATGACAATAATTACCATTTATGTGCTTTGTAGTTTGTAAACTATTTGCACATATCAAACCAGCAGAACAAAGATGCCTACTGTCCCCACTTTGTGTATGAATAGGCTGGGGCCCAAACAATTCAAGTGAACTTTAAAAAAATCACACAGCCAGTAACTGATAGAGCTGGACCTAGAACTCAGGTCTTCTACCCCCAAATCCCAAGTCCTTTCTAGGCAGGACTAGATACTGAGAACTTGATACTCTACAGTATTAGAAATTGAATCCATCAGTACTTACTGGGCTATTTAAATTTAAATTCAAGTGACTTGTGTGTGTGTGTGTGTGCCCGCGCGTTGTGTGTGCACATTCACGAGTCATTTCCTTAAAATGAAGCTATATTTGGAAAAGCTGTGCTCTACCTCCAGCATGGTGCTTTCCTGTCTCTGGGATGCACTGGAATCGGAAGTAAAGGGAAGGAAAGCCAGAGAGCGATAGGCTCTGAAATACAAGATATTTCCATTCTAGCTCTTAGGTATTTTCCCAGTTATTCTTTAATTGTGTTTGGGCTTAAAGACTGTTTACATATCTCTAGAGAAAACAAAGGCAATATTGAGGCTTAGAAGAATGCTGGCTGTAGGATTTGTCATCCTGAGAGTGCGGGGTGTGTGTTTGCCACTTCAGGATTCAGCACTGCAAAGGGGGACCTCGTGAGATCCATTCTCTACCCTAAGCCGATGAATTTTAAGCTCTACAGGGATGCCATCAGGTTCCTCCTGTGCCTCGTAGGCACAGCCACCATTGGAATGATCTATACTTTGTGTGTCTATGTGCTCAGCGGGGTAAGCTGCATTTGTTCTTTTATTACATGCACACATACACTTATCTATGTATATTTTATACTCTACATGTTGACCTTAGTCTAAGGCATGGTTTACAAACCTGGAAAACAAAGCCAAACACTAAAACTTGCTTATATACTCCCAGCTCCCCAATATAAGCAACTGATCACCAAGTTCTGTAATAACAATCAGATCAAGTGTGATAAAACACTTTGTTGAGATATCAACATGCCTCTACTCTTGCACACTTTTCCTTATACTATTTTTTCATTTTCAATCTGAGAATATATTTATTCCAATCATGTAGTATTTTGTAGCTGTTAAATGAGGAGTTTTAAATAAACCTAGATACCCAGTGTTGGTGAGGTCATGGCAAAGTGGTACATTGTGCTCTGCTGGTAGCTGTGTGAATCGTTACAAGACTTTTCATTGCACTTTGGCAAAATATGTTAAGAGCCATAAACATGTTCATACCCTTTGACCCATTGAGATCATTGCTAGGAATCTGACCTAAAGAAGTAAACAAAAAGAAGGAAAAAATTCACAGGCACAAAGCTGCTCATGACCGATTTATCTGTAATAGCTAAAGAGTGACTTCATTTTCCAGGAACCTCCCGAGGAGGTGGTGAAGAAAGCCCTCGATGTTATCACAATCGCGGTTCCTCCTGCCCTACCCGCTGCTCTGACCACAGGCATTATCTATGCCCAGAGGAGGCTGAAGAAGAGAGGCATCTTCTGCATCAGCCCCCAGAGGATCAATGTATGTGGACAATTAAACCTTGTCTGCTTTGACAAGGTATGTGTGTTTCATCCTCATTCTCATCCCCATTTCTATCATCATTGTTCTCATGTTTAGGTACTTGACACTCTTGTGAGACAGGAAACATAGGTTGTGGGTACCTGACTTCATTTTATCTCTGGTTGGAGTTGTGATCTAGGAAAGATACGTCTCTTGAGCATTCAGATTCTAGTGTTTAGAGAAGGGAGAATAGGTACTGAATAGGTGAATCTTTTAGAGTCCTTCCAACTCCAATATTCTATGAAACACAATTAATTAAAATAGCATTCTGTCCCTCTATAGTCAAAACCCTCATACAAACAACAAAATTTAAACTTTTTTGTTTAGGGATACTGTTATATCCCACATGCTAAGAGTATTGCCTGACATATAGTCAGTGCTCAATAAATATTTATTGAATTAATGAATGAATGAAAAAAGGAAGAGTTTACTTAGTTGTATCTTACTATGAGACTTGGTTACAATAAAGCCCCAGTCAAACCCTTACTGTATTTCCCATCTGCAGTATATTGCTTAAAATTATCCTTGATTCTATGCCAGTTATTCCCAACCAGCCTCTTATTCTACCCTCTCTTGAATGTATTCTTTCAGTCTGCACAATGCTGGGGGTGAAGATGGGAGCTGTATGAGGATATGATGGAAATGAAGGGCTCTTTTGTGCCTGGGTCTTAATTTATAAAAGTGACTGAATGACCACAGGGGGAGATCAATGCCATTGAAAGAAAAGTTTAGTTACCCACAATTCCCCTAGAAAGAAGAGGCATGGCTCACCATGCAGGGCCGCAGGGGGAACGTCAAGTTTGGATCAGGAAGCAAAGCAAGAGCCAGGGGAGTGCTTAGGCCATGGGCTTTATTGGGGTTTCTGCAAGAAAAGGAAGGCAGGGAAGGACGAAGAGCTGATGATTGGCTAGTTTGAGTGATTGCAGTGAGCTTTGAGCTATAGAGGTGGTCTCTAGTCGTCTGATACCTGGCCCTAAGATGTTTAAGGCAGAGGAATACTGTCTCCTGGGGAGTATGGCCAGATAGAGGAGGTATGGCTCTCAACTGGTTAGTTTGTGTATCAGAGACATTGTACTGGCTGAGTCTTGAAGAGGCAGTCTCTCTTTCTGGAGAGGTTTTTTTAAGATGTCAAAACATTATAATATACAGAAAATTCAAAAATATATACAATGCAAGGGCATGGTAGGCAGGTGAATATGGGCAAAATCATGGAGTCAGGAGAGCAATAGTGTGTGGTTTTGACCAGAGCAGGACATTAGTAATGGGAGAGGGTGTTTGCAGACCTTGACGTCTGGCTAAGAAATTTTTACATACTCTTTAGGCAGTGGGGAGCTATTGAAGGTTTTTTTTTTTTTTTTTTTATTGTTGCCTTCCTTTTTCTTAATTTATTTTTTTATTGTAGTAAAATATACATAACATAAAATTTACCATTTTAACTATTTTTAAGTGGCTTTAAGTGCATTCACATTGTTGTGCAACCATCACCACCATCCATCTCCAGAACTTTTTCCATCTTCCCAAACTGAAACTCTGTACCCATTCAACTGTACATTGAAGGTTTTGATAGCAAAGAATTAATAGGATCAGAGCCGTATTTTATAATTACTGCAATATCAGAGAGATCTACCAAGATCAGAAAGTTAACATGGTTCTTGCCACCATTTCAATATTATTTTTTGATCAAACTAGCATCATAAGCAAAGAAACCCTACTTATTATCATCTCATCTTGGACTTGGAAAAAGAAACAGGGCTGAGAGAGATACTTGTGACATAAATTTGAATAAAAATAAGTAATAACTATGAGAATTATCATTATTATCAGCTCTTACTCTATGCCAGACATTAAAGTAAGCACTTTATTTGTATTCCCTCATTTAATCTTCAAAACAACCCTATACGATTATGACCATGTTACAGATAAGGGCTCTGTTATTTAGAGGGATTAAATAATTTGCCAGGTCACTCAGCTGGTGTTTTAACCCAGTCCAAGCTCTTCGTCATTATACTGCACTGAAAGAAATTCCAATAAGCACTTTTTTACCAAATAGGTGTCAGATAGAAAACCATTTCTTTAGAATAGTAAAAAATTCTACTCCCGTTACTTATTTCTGATGACATACTTTAAACTTCTACTATAAAAACTGGGACTCACCCATTTTATAGCTCCTACAGGCTTCCCAAGGACTTTCCCATCCGTTCAGTCTACCATTAGATCCTCAAAAAAAGCCTCTGAAATATGTCAGGCAGATACTGTTTTCTTCCCTCCATCACTCAGAACACTGAAGTTCAAAGGGATTAAGTGCCAGTTTGTCACACAGCTGGTATTCACTCATCAGAGTTTCTTCCCAGGACTCCAGACACCCGCCATATTGTGTCCTTCCTTGAAATGCTGATCTTGATAATATGTTTGTGACACATATTTACCATATTGCTCATCACTATGGGGCCGCTGGATCTTCAGGGTCAACCGAGTGCTCGTTTCTGTTTAGACAGGCACCTTAACACGGGATGGCTTGGATCTCTGGGGAGTCGTGCCCTGTGACAGGAATGGGTGAGTATTTTGGACTAAAGGCATCCTAGTTTCCCTTTTCCCAGAACTCCGTGTTTTCTCCTGAAAACTAATAATGGAGAGGTTTTCCCATTGGCTTTGGTGAGCAGTTGTTGCCAGAGAATCTTCATTTAATCTCTCCTCTTGAATACTTCCAAGTCTCACTAAAATATGCATATTTCCCCCCACTCCAGCTCCTGCCCCACGCCACTCACAAACCCAGGAGATGAAGGAGACATTTTGATGTTGCGTTCAAATCCTTGCTCAAATGTAATTTGCTGTCAGCATATTAGTCAGGGGCCTGATATTGGCCCAGTGTCCCTAATTTGGACCATACCATGACACTGTCCTTCAGGGAGGTAACATTTCTCGTACAAACTGAAGCCTTTCTGTGTGCTGGGGGAAGAACACTGCACTGACTTGTGTACGCTGAATTTCAGGAAGAGGAACATCTGTGGACCCGTAGCTAGTGTCCTCATTTTCCTTGGTATTCTAGTTCTGGGAACTCCACCTTCTGGCAGCTGGAAGTTTCTCTTCTCTGGCCAGAGAAGACTCACTTTTGGGTAGATTTCAGCTTGGTGTGGTGGATTTACATGTCCCTCTCCTGCTGCCCTCTTGTGGCCACGTGTGAGTTTGCTTCTCGGCCTGCTTTTTCTCTCCCCTACAACTTCCAATGTGATCAGAACAGGAAGCATTTGACATTATTTTGGTTTTTTTTTTACAAGTTTTTTTTCTTACAAGTTTTTTTTCTTTTTTTTGTGAGGAAGATCAGCGGTGAGCTAACGTCCGTGCTAATCCTCCTCTTTTTGCTGAGGAAGACCGGCTCTGAGCTGACATCTATTGCCAATCCTCCTCCTTCTTTTTTTCCCCCAAAGCCCCAGTAGACAGTTGTATGTCATAGTTGCACATCCTTCTAGTTGCTGTATATGGGACGCGGCCTCAGCATGGCCGGACAAGCGGTGCGTCTGTGCGCGCCCGGGATCCGAACCCAGGGCCGCCACTAGCGGAGTGTGGGCACTTAACCGCTAAGCCCTTATTTTGTTTTTTTAATGATAATATTTCCCTCTCACACAAGCTAAATCACAAAGCGTCCTATACATAAAAGGTACATTGTGGTTCTTCTGCGTTATGCAGAAGGCATACAATTTATCCATAAAATATTTTAATCACGTGTATTTAATACATTTTCACATTAAAATACTATTTACAAAAATATCTATTTCCTGAGTTAAAAAATTAATCCTGGTGCTTCTAACCAATTTAGTCTACAGAAGAAGCCTCTTACAAGTGTCAAACTTTCTCAAGTTCTTTTCATTTTTCCTTGAAGATAGATTTGGATGTATACCTGGTCTCCTTGTTCATGAGTATTTTTCTGTTTCAGCTTCTACAAAAAGTGTAGGCGTTTATTCCAATATGTGAGCATTCCGGGAGCAGTCCTTGTCTTATTTACACTTGTGTCCCTATGATGTAGCCCGATACGAGATACAAATAGTCGACACACAGTAGATGTTTGCTTGTCTAAAATGAACTAAATATCTTCCATCTTTTGAGTGTTCTTCTACTTATTGAAATGACATCATTATTCACAAGAATTTTGAAACTTTCTATTTCTAAAAGTGACTTGTCAAATTTAAATAAAAACAATTGATACAATATTTAGGTTATTGGCTAATTAATTAATTAGGCCTGCCACTCTCCCTTCCTCTCTCTCTCTCTCCGTTTCTCCCTTCCTTCCTTCAAAGCGGTCAAAGTTGGCTTCAATGACTAGAGGAGCAATTTAAAATTTTTTAAAAATGGAACAAATTTAATTGATAAAATGAGAGAAATCAGATTCAATTCTAGGTAAGAAGTCAGCATCTGACTTGTAGGCTATTAAATAGCTTCTTGTAAAAGGTGAGCCCATCTCTAATAATTCGTATTTTTTCCAAAAATGGCCTGCCCAGTGTGCCAGATACTTCAAGAACCATGGGAAGGCTACCTGGCTACCTGAGCTTGATAAATCATAAATCTTCAAATAAAAATCCAAAGAGAGGGATGATAGAGAGTTCTATTTATTTATTGTGCAAACCAGAGGCTGGCCCAATCTGCAGGAACTGAGAATTACATGATCAGAATTATTACTGATGACAGTGAGTGTGCCATCTTAAAAATAAGATATTTTTTCCCTGATCTGTGTTTGCTTTTCTGTGTGAGCTTAAGTGTCTGTGTTAATCACACCGCAGGTGATCGCTTCCTTTTAGTGTTCACTAAAATACAAGGGGAAACTTTGTAAACCGCTAAGATAACTTGATCTTTTGATATCTAATAATAGATGTGATCAACAGGATCAGTAATCAGCCAAGAGGTTTTTGAACTCCTTTTGAACTTGAGTGGGGCAGCCAGGCAGAAATAAGGCTGAATTATGAGTCAACAGTGTGATGTGTATGCTTTCAAGAACAAAAGACTAGAGCAAACTAAGGCTGTATTTAAAGAAATGCAGCGCCCATATCATGAGAAATAATAGTCTGATCCTGCAGACCACAGTTTAAGACAAGCTATGACAAATAAAAACGTTTCCAAGAAAGAGTAACTAAGAAAGTGAGAGGTCTAGAAACTGCATGTTGGAGGCAAGGCTAGAGGTTCCTATGTAACCTGAGAGAAAAGGAGGATAAAAAGGGGAAACAGCCAAGCTGGTCCACAAATCTGAGGGAAGTGGACATGTGGGGGAGCGAGAGTAAGCAGATTCTGACTAGCTCTAAGGAGCAGATTTTGCTTCAGTTCAGGAAGCACCTTCTGCCACTCAGAGGTCCTCCAAACAAGATGGGCTGCTATGTGAACCACCTACTGTGCTACACATTTAAGAAGGGACTGACAATAAGGTTGCAGAGGACACTCCTCTAGGGGACCCGAGGCCAAACCTGATGACTTCAACTCTGAATTAGTGAAAGAACCCTGACTATGACATTTGAGTTATAGCTCAGTAGGTTTTAGATGAAGCCACTTTCTATAGGAGGTGATGGCAATGATGGCTGCAATAGGGACACTAGATGCCAGGGTGGAGGAGGGGGATGTTGAAAACCATTTTCAAAAATGGTTTTTAGAGTTCATTTCTTTACCATTATGATCTTTCACATTTTCAGAATAAACTCCTTCATTTATTCACTCATACATTTATTGACTGTCTACTGTGGACCGAACATCAGATCTGTTGGAGAGAGAGAGATGGAAGACACAGCCCCGCCCTGAAGGATTGATTGAGGGAGACATAGATACACAAACAGCTGTAGTATGACCTAGCCTGTTCTGTCTCACAGCATTGGAAGTGAAGTGGCCTGGAAGCTGGGGTGGGAAAGGATGTGCTTAGAACTAAGGGTGATACTTCCAGTTCTTTCCATACCTCTGGAATTAAATGATTGCAGAGAGAGGGTAAGGAAAAAGAGGGAAGAAAGAGCTTGAAAGAACCTCAGAGACCTTTCTCATACTCATTGAACTTATGTAAGGACGATGGCTGAATGAAGCACTATTAATATGGGGGGATTAGAGAGTAGGCATGTAGTGTAACAAAGCACATTAAATTACTTTTGAAAAAGAAGGTCACGTCCAGAAGCTCCATTTTGGCATGGAGGAATAGGACTGAAGCTCTTTCTCTTTTCTTCTTTAGCTTCCAGGAAGTCCACAGCTTTGCCTCAGGCAGGGCTTTGCCGTGGGGCCCGCTGTGTGCGGCCATGGCCAGCTGCCACTCTCTGATTTTTCTCGATGAGACCATCCAGGGAGACCCTCTGGACCTCAAAATGTTTGAAGCCACCACCTGGGTAAGCCTCTGCTCTGCAGAAACTCTAAGAAGCTTCTTCAATGCCAGAGCAATGCAGGTTTTATTATAGCTATTCAATACTTATAAAATGTGAGATCTCCAACATAGTGGATATATAGCAGTGAAGGGCAAACTAAACTAAGCCTGGTTTTCTCCTCTGTACAATGTATCTCTATGGTAGGGTTATTGTGAGAATTAAATGGAATGATGCATTAAAGAACTCCCTGATACTGTGCCTGGCACGTATTACAGGCTCAGTAGTATTAATAGAATTATAGTTATTACATAATTATTTTCCACCTCTTTAGACTGTAGTATGAGCAATGTCTGCTCTCCAAATTTTCTAGAACACGAGTATTAGGAAACATTACTGTCACCAGTGCTTAGGATAACTTATTGTTACCAAGCATTTTATTTCTATTAATTTAGTCTTGATTTTGTTTCTAAGGCTGGAAACAATAAAAAGGAAAACAATGAAAGTTTTGTTGAGACTTTGAAGTACATTTAAGAGCAACTGTTGTTGTTCAGGATGAGGACTCTGGCTCTCTTGGTTCTAGTTTTGGCTCTGCTCTAACTGACTGCTTGACCCTGTGAAGTCATCTCTCCTGTTGGGACTTTGACTTCCCAGGCGTTAAAATAATGAGATTGAATTAGACCAGCAGTGGTCACTTAAAACAGAACAAAAAAGCCGGAATCTTTTCTTAAAAGGAAACCTTATTCAGAAGCACCCTATAAAACACAAATAATTGGAGTTGCTCTGGTTGAGATCGAATTTGAGGAAGAAAGGGAAAGCTTCAGGACACACATCCCTACGTATTTAGCCACAAGCCCACCTCCACCCTTGTAGCCAGGTACAGCTCTGGGCCCCTGCGAAATAAGTGTGAGTCCCACTGAAGGAGACCAACTTTAGGGTCCTTTCCAACTCTATGAGCAATGGTTCTGTAGCCATCTGATGTAACTTTGCCATTCTTTCTGGTTACTATTTCTGTGTCCTTAAGTTGGGATTACACTTTCCTCTCTCAGATTTTTTCAGCTGCTCAATGAGGTGATTACAAAGCATTTTGACATCTTTGGGTAAAAGGTTGCTTTGCTTATAATATAGGGTCATTATCATAGCTATTACCCAGCCTTGGTGGTCTAGTGGTTAAGATTCTGCACTCTTACCACTAGGGCCTGGGTTTGTTTCCGAGTCAGGGAATAAACCACCCATCTGTCCATCGTCACACTGTGGTGGCTGTGTGTTTCTGTGATGCTGAAAGCTATGACACCAGTCTTTCAACTACCAGCAGGGTGACCCATGGTGGACAGGTTTCAGCGGAGCTTATAGCCTAGACAGACTAGGAAGAAGGACCTGGCCACCCACTTCTGAAAAAATTGGCCATGAAAACCCTATGAATAGAAACGGAGCATTGTCTGATCCAGAGCTGAAAAGCGAGAGGATGGCACAGAAAAGACCAGGCAGGGTTCTGCTCTGCGGTGCACAGGGTTGCTAGGAGTCAGAATCCACTCGACGGTGCTAACAACAAATTATAGCGATTACTGGGTGTTTACTGAACATTAACTGTGTCCATCACAGTCCCTGCCCTGCTGCACCCTGAGGACCATCAATCCAAATTAGACAGAGAGGGAAGAACGGGAAGAGCTGTGAGCTCCAGGAGAAGAAAGACAGTAAGGTGCTTGCATCACACACCAGAAGTCTGGCTCTGCATGCTCACTATTTTCAAGTTAAGCTCTTCAGAAATGAGAATGAGCCTTTATACAGCACATTCTAAGAGAGAAAGCGGGATAAATTGCATGAATAATTCAGAAGTGTCTGCCCTTTAAGTTCCACAGCATTTCCAATGCATTGTTTTTTTCCATGGTGAAGTAAGTCTGGTTCACCTCCATCCAGCTGAGGGAGGAGACACCGATAAAACATTGATTGGTCTGAGGATTTTCTCAAGGGGAGGGTTTGAGCCTAGTATCAGTGGATGAACAAGGAATAACTCCCTACAATGAAATATCCTATTTGTGAAATAGGAAATGGCTATTTCTGGGGACGATTTCCACGTCAAAGGAGTGCCGGCACATGCTGTGGTAGTTAAACCCTGCAAAACAGCCAGCCAGGTAAGCCTTGCCTCCTGTGTACCCCACAATACCCAAACTCAAAGGGAAGGTTCCATCAGGTCCACTATTTTGAAAGGTCACAGATGTGTTTTCTTTGAATTCCACATGTGAAATTGATGAGACCTTGTTTCCCTTATTTGCTAAAATAAGGATTGAGGGAGGAGTAGTTAATTCCCAGTAGCTAGAAGCTGTGTCTGTGTGTCCTTCTCCATTCGCCATCCCTCAACCAGGTCCCAGTGGAAGGAATTGCAATCCTGCATCAGTACCCATTCTCATCAGCACTGCAGAGGATGACAGTCATTGTCCAAGAGCTGGGGGGTGACCGGATGGCTTTTATGAAAGGTGCACCAGAGAAGGTGGCCAGCTTTTGCCAACCTGAGACAGGTAAGTGAATAGACTTGTATTACAAATGGTAAATCTGTATTTCCATCTCAAATATGTGCCCTCAGCACTTGATCTATGAATCCTATTGCCCACTGTCGTTGCCAATTGGTGACTCATTGGCATCCCAAACTCAATACCAGAATTAAGCCTATCTTTCTCACTTCCTATATTTCCCAGCTTGGTGAATGGTACCAACATCCCCACCCTCACCCCCCCGTTTAGGATTTTTCCCTGATACCTCCCTCTCCCTCAGTGCCTTTATCTTTTCAATTGCTAATCCGTGGCCCTGTCTCCATCAGCTCAGGTTCTCATCATCCTTCCACTGCATCAATTCAACAGTTGATGAATTAACCCCCTGCCCTCAATCTCCCCTAGTCAGATTCACCCTTCATACTGTGGCCAGATTGGTTTTTCCATCACATAGTACAACTATGTTGCCACTTTCCTGCTTTTATTCTTTTGGTTGCTTCCCATAGGCTCCAGGATAATCTCAAACTCCCTTAGGACAATACATAAGGCCTTCATGATCTGACTCCTATCAAACTTTCCAGATATGCCTTCCTATTGTCACAACCTGTGTTTCCCTTGAGCTAAACTAACAAGTCAAGGCTTGCTGTCTCTTCTCTCTGTGCCTATGCACATGATGCTCCCTCAGCCAAAATGCCCATTCCCTTCCTTCATCTAACCACTTCCTACCAGCCTGCTCTATGCACACTCAGTGCTTCCATAGCAGCCATAATTACTCAGATCATAGTTTTGGTCTCATTTGATTGTATTGCTAGCCTTCCAGCCTTTACCCTACTGGACACAGATCCTTAGGGTAGGGCCTGCAGTTCAATCTCTGCAGAGCCAATGCCTGACACAGAGTAGATTCTCAATAAATGTTTGCTGATTAAGCTAGAGAAAAAAGAATTATACCCTTTTCCCATCCTTTTTCCTTTTTTTTTTTTTTGAATGCTTTCTTCCCATTTCAGTTTCACCGGATCCCAAAAGGTCAACCCTGGCAATGTGGTTATATTTACGGTTCCCACTGACGTGTTTGTGTACTTTTTCAGAGAAGTGTTTTCTTGGGCAGGAGTTGGATCTGTTTGTAAAGAATTTCTCTGCCAGTTCCAAGTGAGTAAATATTGCATACTAATCTTGTGTTATTTTCTGAACAGTACCAACTACTTTTGTTAGTGAACTTCAGATTTACACAACACAGGGCTTCCGGGTCATAGCACTGGCCTACAAAAAGCTGGAAATGGACCACCATACCACTGCCTTGATGAGGTAAATGGGGAGGATTTTGGTAAAGCAGAATGGTTTGGTGGGAAGATGCACCAGACTGTGCAGTGAACTCAGCCGCATAGCTTGCTGGATTTGTGTGTGTGGAATGTTTCTGAACTTGGGAAACAAGGATATAGTCATTCTTTCCCATCCTAAATCACAAAGCTGATATGAACAATGACTGAGGGAATTTACGGGAAATAGCTGTATAAACTGTGAAATGTGATTGTACAGCTTGGTGAAAACAGACATATAAATATAACCATGTTTCAGAGAGGTTGAAATTGTGGTCATACCCCCATTTTGAACTAAATACAAACAGCTAATTTTTTATTATAGTTGGTGAATTAGTTGAAAGTTAGAAAACATAACATTTGTCTGAAAAAAATTCTTGATAAGAAATACACAAGTTAATAAAACAAATAAATATAGCTTGGACTTAACACATAGTCTAGGTAATGTTTTTAGAAAAACAAGAAAAGCTTCAGAGGGGCCATTCTAGAGAAAGTTTTGATATGTATAGATTAAAATTGGGATGCTCGAAAGCTAAAATGGAGTGGAGTATTTATTAGTTCAAATTTATTTGTTGTTTTATTTTCCACTGTTTTGAGGCTATTGTGTTTATTTCACAACCAATGCCATGTCCAATGCCCTATGTCAGCCACTATTGGTAACACTACTAGGGAGATTATCAAGGCTTATTTTGTTATTTAGGATTTTAAATATGAAGGTCTAACATATTTATGTTCAACCCTGCCAGACTCAACACTTTCTTATTCTAACTACATTTTTACCACATCCTTTAATATACTAAAATAAAATTCATATGTAACATGATCTGTACATATTCTCTGTAAAAAAACAAATATAATGCCATCCTATATAGTAAAAATAAAAGCAAAAAATACAATGAATTACAAAAGGGAATAGTTCAATAAATGCTCAGCTGACTCCACTAAAAGAAAATGAAGCGATACATTACTTGCACCTGTGTGTAGAGTCATTGCGGCTGCAACAGCTAGAAATGCAGACTGACACAGGTGGGTTAGACTCTGGAGTCTTGAATACTACCTGCAATCTAGCTGTCAGTGGGGTGACTCTGTGAAGTGCTTAAAAACTCTTGGTAAAACTGAATAAAACAGTACAATCTTTTCGCAATTTACATGGTAGTTACACTCCTGGAAAATTCAATAGAATAGTAAAAATGTGCAAAAATACTTTGTGTTTATATGTAAAGCAGAGCTGGGGGAAGTATAAACAATTTTATGTGTGTTTAATATAATATAGTAGTATTAAGTATACTATAATAATACAGTATACTATATAGTATCATCATAGTATAATGTAAACTATATAAGCCTGTACTGGCTTAGAAAGGTATAAACAATTTTTTGTGTCCGTGAATGTCCTGTAAAATATTCAAAAAGCATGTGGGATGCAGGATCACTCTTCATTGTGCATTGGTCAATGCAGAAAATCTTGCATCCATGTCTAAAAAGTTTCCCCAGTGACCTCTAGAGGCAGCACCACCCCTGCTGAGAATCACTGATGAGTCCCAACTCTGTCACTTTGTGCGTGGGCAGTGAGGCCCAGAGGGGGAGGTGGCTCATTGAAGTTGTTGAGTATTGGATTCCTGGGTTTATTGGGCCACTCTCCCTGAGACCAGCTTAATGTGACCCTTAAAACTTTGGCTATTACAACTCTGGATATTTGCTGTAATTTAATCAACTCAGGTCACTCAAGTCAGAGAGCTAACAGTGAACTTTGAGATTGGATCTCACATTTTAAAGAAGAGGAAACTTGGGTCCAGGCAAGGGATGTGGGAATGGAAGGAATTAGGGGTGGAACTTAGTTTCCAGAGAGCCTGTGGACAGGGATGTATCAAGAATCTGGCTACTATGCTGCTGCTTCTGATTATTATCATAAAATATTTGCATATCTACAAGTTTCAGACTCCTGGCTTTCAGGCTGGTGCATGTCACAAGGCACTCCTGGTGGAGGCACATGAGCAATAGGGAATGGTGAGGGCTGCAGCACACAGGAAAGTATGTGACCTGGCCAAAGGCATTGAAATCGCAACTTTTCAAAAATCTGGTAAGGTCTAAACACAAGTTCACTAACAGGATCTGATCTTAGGTTGTCAATTTGGCCCCTCCTGTGTTAAAGCCACATCACCACTGCTTATACTCATGGCTAAGTTAGTTTACCTAACCTTTACTAATCCCTGATTAGAGCAGAACACTCTTTCTTATACTCATGGCTAAGTTAGTTGACCTAACCTTTACTAATCCCTAATTAGAGCAGAACACTCTTTCTGGGGGGTGGGGACGGGGTGTGTGTGTGTGTGTATGTGTGTGTGTGTGTGTGTGTGTGTGGTTACTTAGAGTGCTTCCAGCAACGATATCATAATTTCTTTGAAGGTTCTTGGCCTGCTTTATGCATATTTCATCTTTTAAAAATCACATAGATTTTAAGAACATTAAGAGTAATCACAGGGATGACAATGCTTGTTTGCATTACATGCCCCATTCTGTATTATTTTTGGATGCTTCAGGAGGAGGTATAATGTCTGTGCAGGAAGCAGGAAAGGATAGCATGCTATTCCAAGTTGCAGAGCTTGAGACCCCTAGAGGGACTACTTCTCTTTATTTCCTGGCTCAGATTGAATACTCATGCACTCTCTGCATATTCTCTTCCCCTTTTCCTTAGCCCGGTTCCTTGCACTTCTTTAGATATTCAGCAAATGTCATTGATTTGACAGATTGACCGACTTCAGTTCCCATGAGAACCTTCTGGCAGTAGAATTTCTAAAGGAGGAAATAAATTTCCCCAGGTTCCCTGACAAAAAATGGTCACAGTAGGCATCAGAGCCTTTCAACTAGGTGAACATTTGCCAAACACTTCCTCTGGGGCACCATGTGGGTGTTACTGGACTTGTTGACCCAGGCAGGCTTGCCCTCAATGAGTTGAGACAGACAGATCAGATAGCAAAGAATGATAATATATGGACAAATAAATACAAGCTAAACTGAAGTAGAAGTAACACGCTGAGGGAGCAATTATTTCTATCCAAGGAAGCCTTTATGGAGAGGTGCATGTGAGTTGGGCCTCAAAATATAGGAAGGATTTCAGTACTAGATAATGGGGAACTTATAACTTTTTCTGTGAAATAAGAAAGAATGTCTCATGGCAGTCTAGAGCAAACGTTTAGAGATGGTTGAGTACAGAGCATACCCATGGTGAGTGGTCCAAATTGGCTGGAAGCTAGGGTGGGTGAAGAATTTAGTGATAGATGAAGCTGGAAAGATAGTTTGGAATCAGATTATGGAGAGACTTAAATGCTGGGTTCCGAAGAATAGGAAATGCCATCCTCTTGAGCCTGCTCTGAGGCAAGTCGTCCAGGCTGTGTCCACTTCCTGCCCCTCTGGTGGAGGTGTTAGCAGTGTCCTGGAAGCATCACTAACTTTAGGTGATGCCCCTGACCTATGTGAGGTCCAGCATTGAGATGCACATGGCCAGCAAGGCAAGGTGGCTTTTCTGGGCGCCGTTTTCATCTGTATTTCAGCCAGATTTAGGCGGAGCTGGTGTCTTGCTCTTGTGTCTTCTAGAGATATTTGGGTCTCAGATAAATGAATCATGGAATAATCTTTGAACCCCCAATACCAAGTATACTCCCCTGCACTTGGTCCTGGGGAACATCTTGGAAATATTCTTGTGGTGAACGGGAGCCTCAGAGGCCTCACTTACTTGCAGAAACATTCATACTTTATGCAGAAGGCCAATGCTACCAGCTGTGGGAGAAAGGGAGGGAGGGGCTCAGCCTTAAAAGAGGGGCCATTTATTTTGAGATTATGGCCTCATATCTCCTGGGGCTAAAATGGTATTGATTATAGCCTTGGTTTCTAGAAAATTGGCATTTTATTTTATTTTTCTTGTGCCTCATTTATTTTTCACGATGTTTTGTACCACAGCTAGAACTCCTCTCCGGTGGTTGCTAACAGATGAGGTGATGAAAATCACCACAGCAGATGGAAGAGACCTTTGCAGTCATTTAGTTCATTCTTTACAGAGTTAAAGCAAATCTTTTGCTTAATAAGTACTCTCTCTTCCTCTTGATTCGGTCAAAATAAATGTCTCAGTATCCTTTGTGTCCCCCTCCTGTCTTTCTGGAAAGTTCTTTGGCACATACTCTGTGTGTAAGGAACAGTGCTTAAATGGATGGGTGGGAACCACTCTGACAGGAAGATATTTGTCTTTGTTTTTGTTTTGCTTCCTGTAAAAAAGACTGTAATATGCTATTTCTGTTCAATCGTGTATATACTTCCAGGGACAAGGTAGAATCAGATCTGATATTTCTGGGGTTGTTGATCTTGGAAAATCGATTGAAGGAAGAGACAAAACCTGTCCTGGAAGAGCTCATCTCGGCCCGGATAAGGACCGTAATGATCACAGGTACAGAACAAAGTGTATGTGAAAGCAGTAAGAATTTGATGTAGACAGACAGAGATTCACTCATCTAGCAAATATTTTTGACCACTTACTATGGGCCAGACACACCATTCTAGGTGCTGGAGATGGGCAACAAAAGAGGCAGAGTTCCTGCTCTCACTGAGCTTCCGTTCAGGTGGGATGAGATAGAAAATCGATCCATCCATCAATCCATCCATTAGCCAATCAATCAAATAAATAGCTGGTAATAAGTATTATGACGTATGTGAAACAAAACAGAGTGATGTAGTAAAGTGTATCTGACGGGCTACTTTAGATGAGGCGTCTTCTCTGAGGGGACATGTGAGATATCACTTGAATGAGAAGACGTGAACCATACAAAGAGGATGATTTTTATTGTTAAATGTTAGGAGAAGAAGAACGGTTAGTCACTGTGGTCTATAAACTATGCTTAAGGCCCGTCAATAATGAGATCTACGATTTTGGAGATAAAATTCCTGTCTCCTCTACTTGTATTCCCAAACCCCAAACACACACCCAAGGGAGCAGTGAGAAAGGGTTATGCAAGAGAAACGTGTGAAATTTCTTAATGAATGCTTCTGAATGGAGGGTAGATGATTTCCTAACGCATTCATAGTTTTTGAGTATGTGCCTTCCTTTCCCTGCTCTCATAGGTAGATGCATTCAACTCCATTAATTGTGTTACCAAAAAGATCCAATATTTCCCCACCAAAGCACTTACTACCCATCTCACTTCCCCTGAACCCAGTTCTACGGTTGGGAACTCTAGAATATTTTTACCTCCCCCTCTATCCTTCTCCACCCCCCTAGTCTCCTCCCACAATCCAAGAGACTTTTGTCACTTTTACTCTCTCCACTTCTAGCACCTCCATCCAACATCTAGGTGTTGCTGAGTTAATTTACTACTTATTAGAATTTCCCTTACATTATGAACCTTCTGTTTCAGAATCTCTGTTTAGCACTTACATTACACATTCTCATAATCTATCCTTAACCATTTAGATTTATGCAGAAATAAGAGTTGCTCACTCTTCATCCTCTTTCTTTACTTCTTCCCTCATACTGAAATTTCTGTTCTGTTTCTTTCCTCACTTGGCTATAATTTTTTCTCAAGAATTGTCCTTGGACAAGAAAGAAGGGTGATATGCTCTCTGATTTCTTACATATCCTGGAATATCTTTCTTTGCTCTGACAAGGGAATGATATCTTCCCTGGGTATAGGATTTTGGGGTTAGAGTGTTTTTTTATTAGTGGTCTGTAGGTATTATTCCTTGGTCTTCTGGTTTTTGATATTGTATATTACAAGTGCAATGGCAGTCCGCTGTAGGTAACTTGTTCTTTGCAGCATATAATCCTTTTTCTTTAACTTTGGAGTTTAGAAATATTACCAGAGGGGCCGGCCCCATGGTTTAGCCGTTAAGTGCGCGTGCTCTGCTACTGGCGGCCCGGGTTCGGATTCTGGGCGCACACTGACGCACCGCTTGTTGGGCCATGCTGAAGTGGTATCCCAGATACAGGAACTAGAAGGATGTGCAACTATAACATACAACTATCTACTGGGTCTTTGGGGAAAACAAGGAGGAGGATTGGCAATAGATGTTAGCTCAGGGCCGGTCTTCCTCAGCATAAAGAGGAGGATTGGCATGGATGTTAGCTCAGAGCTGATCTTCCTCACAAAAAAAAAAAAAAAGAAAAAGAAAGAAATATTACCAGGGTATGTCTGTATGTCTGTCTTTTTTCATTAATTTAGCCTGGAACATAGTGAGCACTTGTAATCTGTCTTCTTCCTCTCAGGATAATTTCTTCTATTGGTCTTTTAAGTATTACCTTTGTTCTCTTTCTTTCCTTTTTCCCTTCTGGAATTTCTATTATTCACATGACAGGCCTCCTAGATCTATCCTCTCAGTCTCTTATCTTTTTTCTTGTGACTCTCACATTTTTATGATTTTGCTTTGTGCTTTAAGATTTTTTTTTTTGGTGAGGAAGATCATCCCTGACCTAACATCCGTTGCCAATCTTCCTCTTTTTGCTGAGGAAGATTAGCCCTGAGCTAACACCTGTGCCCATCTTCCTCTATTTTGCATATGAGATGCCACCACAGCATGGCTTGATGAGCAGTGCGTAGGTCCGCACCCAGGATCCGAACCTGCAAACCCTGGGACGCCAAAGAGAAGCTCATGAACTTAACCACCGTGCCACCAGGCCAGCCCTTTAAGATTTTTTTTGCATCCATTTTTTCCAAACCACAAACTCAAGTCTCAAAAATAACCATTATCTCTTTTGAATCACTTATTGAATCGTTAAGTTCTTAAATTATGTTTTGGGGTGGGAGCGGCTCTAGAAACCTTTTCTGTGTGTGTGTGTGTGTGCTGCATTTGAGTTTCGTTAAGTGCACTCATTACTTTTAATGCAGGTTTCATTTCTCTTCAGCAGCTACTCTGCTTCACCAGTCACGCGTTCTCATTGTCCCGCCTGATCTTTTCCTATCTAGCTTCCGGGACTTCTTAAATAAGTTGTTGTATTCCTTCGTCAGATGATTGAGGCTCAGGCCTGGGCTGCATATCCTAAACAGTAGAACTCTCTCGGGCGGTGGGTGCAACATGGGCCTGCGTTGCATGCAAACTGGCTGCTGGTGCCCTGCTGAGGCATGTGGAGGAAGCCTCTCAGCTCTTGGGGCTCCCTGTACTCTTCCAACCTCAAGGTAGAACAGCTCCTTCCCACTAGTTAGCTCTTTTGAGGATCCTCATAAGTATTTTGGTAGAAACCTGGGAGAAGCCGTGTTAGGGATCGCTACCCAGGTGTTATATTATACATTTTTTAATGATTGCTCTGGGAATCACAATATCTGTACCTGCTCTTTCAAGAACGCTTACCACCATAACGTCCCTTACCTTCTCTCCCTTATGTTATAGTTGTCACATGTATGACAGACAATGAAAACTCTACCAGACATTGTTAAAGTTTTTACTTTCAACAGTCAAGAGTTAAAGAACATAAATGAAGAAAAAGAGACTGTAACGTTTACCCAGATCCTCATTATTTCTGTTGCTATGTTTTCATTCCTTATGTCACAAGTTTCCCTCTGGTGTCATTTCCTTTCAGCCTAAAGAACTTGTTTTAGCATTTCTTTTTGAACATGTCTTCTGGCAACAAATTATCTTAGTTTCCTGTCATCTAAGAATGTCTGATTATTGCTCCTTCATTTCTGAAGGATATTTTCGCTAGCTATAGCAGTCTGAACTGACAGTTCTTTTCTCAACACTTTAAAGATGTTTCACTGTCATTTTGCCTTTGTGGTTTTTGATAAGAAATCTTTGATAATTTGAATAATCATGACCTTATATCTAATGTATTGTTTTCTCTAGCTGCTTTTAGGATATTTTCTGTATCTTTGGTTTTTAGAAGTTTGATTATAATGTTCTGGGTGTGGTTCTCACCGAGTTTATCTTGTTTGGGATTCACTGAGCTTCTTGAATCTGTAAATTTAAATCTTTTCCCATATTTGGGAATTTTTCTGCTAGTATTTCTTCAAAATTTTTTTTCCTATTTCAATTTCTTTCTCCTCTCCTTCTTGGACTCTAATGACCTGAATGTGAGCCTTTTGATATTCTTCAGTCACTATTCTTTTGTTTCTTAAATTTTCTCTCTGCTCTTCAGATTGTATAATTTCTATTGATCTATCTTCAAGTTCACTGACTCTTTCTCCTATCATCTTCATTCTACTATTGAGTGCATCCAGTGAATTTTTTTATTTCAGTTATTATATTGTTCAATTCTAAAATAGCCATTTGGTTCTTTTTGTACAGAGTATATTTTTTTCAGCTGAGAACTTCTCTTTTGTCATTTATTTCAAGAGTATTAACCTTTACCACATGGAAGAGGCTTATAATAGCTGCCTTAAAACCGTTGTCTGATAATTCCAACATCTGGGTCATCATGAGATAGGTAACTGTTGATTGTTTTTTCTTGAGACTTGGCCAAATTTGCCTGGTTTTTTGTATGTAGAATGTCCTGAACATTTTGAATATTATAGATGTGAGACTTTGGATGCTGTTGAAATCCTCTGGAGAATGTTGAGTGTTTTTTGTTTTAGTAAACGTAACTCTAGGACATTGGAGGTGATTAACATCATAGCTCAATTCTTGAAACTTTTGCTATCCTTCTTTGGCTTTGTTCTGCACCTGCAGAGGTCTGAGTTGAGCCTGGGACTTACACAGCTCATACACTGAATTAGTCTCCTTGTCTAGCTCTCTCCTTTCTGGGATTTCCCCTATAACTCTTCAGCCCTCAGGTGCCCCTTTTCCTGGTTCCTCTGGCCATACAAACTAGGTTTCTCTGAGTTTGAGCTACCTGCACAGCTCTGGGTACTGGGGCTCACACTCAGGTCAAATATGTGAGAGGAAAGAGAAAAAAAAATTGAGAATCTCACCACCACCTTGTAGACGGTTTCTCCAAATTTGACTCCCTCCCACATTCTGCCTGTTTATGTTTATTTTTCAAAGTCCTTGGGTACTTGCTTTTTATATTTTGTCCAGAGTTTTCCATTGTAATCAGTGGGAGATAGATTGTAGAGGGCTTATTCCGTCTTGGCTGCAAGTGGAACCATCAGATACTATATTAATCTAGTAGGGTTTTGCCAAACATTTACCAAGCTGTTAACAAATGATAGAAATAGGTTTGAATTTCACCTTTTCATTTTGCCTTCCTACTCTGACAAAAATATACCGGTTGTGAAGTAACCAGATGAAAAGAAGCAAGAACCAGAAAAGGGATCATGGAATCATAGAAGGTCAGGGCTGAGTGAGACCTTAGAGATTATTTCTCTTCACACCTAAAATAAGATATGAACTCCTTATCCTAGTTTTCCAGCCTCTGTATGAATTAGTTCTATCTCTTCAATCTCATCTTGGGATACTCTTCCTTTCTTCTAGGTGACAATCTTCAGACTGCAATCACAGTGGCCAGGAAGTCTGGAATGGTGTCTGAAAGCCAGAAAATCATTCTTATCGAAGCAAATGAAACCACTGGGTCCTCATCAGCGTCTATATCTTGGAAATTAGTAGAAGAGAGGAAACATATTGCATATGGGCATCAGGTATGCCTAAAAACAGATCTTCTGCCATATTATCTAACTTGTCTCACAGTTTTGGCACCTGAGCAGCTTCCACCGGCAGAGGTGTACAGGTGACCTAGGGTCAATATACTTCTCTGAATGTCTAACACATATGCGGTTCAATGAACTCAATTATATCAGTTTCCCATACCGTTCCTACTGAGCTTTAAGATGCAGTGCTTTCCTGGGTGCTTTTAAACTTAAAAAAGTCTTTAGCTATTTATGAGAAAGAGTATAGTAAATGAGACTGCAAACCTGATTTTCCATTTTTCCCTTGCTTGCCAGCCATTGCATTGGGTTCAAAGGGGATTTAATCCCTAGGAGAGATACGGCTGTGTACATTGGAAAATCAGACTTTGTCTTCAGGGTGGGAGAAAAAGTTTTATTTGTTTATCTCCAATCTTGTCAGTATCCTATCTCTATTGTGTCCTTGTGGAACAGTACTAATTCTGTAAGAAAAAAATTTGTAAGTTCTCACTTCAGGGAGAGAAGTGTTAAGCTGCAGTGTTTTTGTATTTTACACTTGAAATGTGTGAAATGTGCTGTTCTCTGGGACTCACCGAGATCAAATCAGAATGAGAATAGGACATGAGTAAGTGATATTCTCCTATTCACTAGAGGCTGTGATGTGCAAAGATTGATCCAGCAAAGGGAAAGTGCTTCTCTGAGGAATCAGAGCTGGAGTGTGACTTTTTTTTTATTTTGTGAGGAAGATCAGACCTGAGCTAACATCTGCCAATCCTCCTCTTTTTGCTGAGGAAGACTGGCCCTGGGCTAACATCCATGCCCATCTTCCTCTACTTTATATGGGACACCGCCACAGCATGGCTTGCCAAGCGGTGCGTTGGTGAGCGCCCAGGATCCGGGCCGGCGAACCCCGGGCCGCCGCAGCGGAGCACATGCACTTAACCGCTTGCGCCACCGGGCTGGCCCCTGGAGTGTGACTTTTAAAGAGAGACTCTGGATGGTCATCGTTGCCTTCTTTTAGATGTGCTTAGATATCCTAACCACTCTATCAAATCTAAAATAATTGTTTCTTGCTTTGCAGGACAATTACATTAACATCAGGGAAGAAGTCTCTGATAATAGCAGAGAAGGAAGTTACCATTTTGCCTTAAGTGGAAAATCCTTTCAGGTTATAAGTCAACATTTCAACAGCCTACTGCCAAAGGTAAGGTCTAAGAGGGTACCAATCTCCCAGCAAAGATGCTGACAATGTCACTTACAGAGCATGATCCTTAGTGATTTCAAACCTCTAAATAGGGAAGATATACCTATTGAATGTATCATAAGAGAGGCAGATATTTTTGTAGAGGTTCCTATTGTCTCATTTCCTACTAGATTTAAAGTAAGTAAACTTGATTAGCCAATTTTCTGTCATCTATAGGATTAATGTATCAGTGACTTCTCAAGTCATAAGGATTGCTTTTGGGTAGCTGTTACTATATTGCCATGGTTAGGGGTCTCACAGTAGAGGGGAAATCCAGCAATTATACAGGAAGGCAGGCCAAGAAGAGAGGAATTTCATCAGGTTTTTGTTAGAGGAACTCTATACAGAAGAGGGTCAAACTTAAAACTTTACCGATGAAGATCAAACCCACAGTGGGGACAGGTAAATTATATATATATATAGCATGTGATCAAACTAGAGAAAGACTGTGTCTAGTGTAACCCGAAGATAAATTATTTGTATTCAGTTGCTCATCATCTTAGGCACTGTTTAAGAAAAAAAGAATAAAGACTTTGAGGCTGAGTGAATACTAAGCTGAGTTTACTGCCAAGAAGAGCAGGGAGCACATAGACAGATCTAACAGAGAAGAATTTAGGCTCTGTAGAATGGAGCTCAGGTGGATGGAGCTAGTATAGATTTCTATACCATCAAACCATCAATGTTCCATAGCCCAAATTAGGCTTGGATATCAGCTGAGTTTCACAATTGGTCAAGCCCAGATGTTATGGTTAAGTCAAGGACTGCAAATAGTCACTTCTTCACTGTTAGGCTGTTTTTCTGCTAGTTGTGAAGAATTTTCTGAGATGTAGTTGCCTTCTTTCCTTTTCCTGGGATCCTGATCTCTTATTATCTTCAATTTCTCATACTCTACTGGTTTAAGTTTCCATTAAGCTCAGGGTTTTTTAGTACCACATTCTCTGTAGTAGCTGAGCTAAATTCCTGTAGGTCATCATTTTCATCAAATATTTTTGTTAAGTAGTCATCATTACCGATTTCAGTCTCCCTGGTGACTTTTCTGATGACCAAGTTCTCAGTGTATGTCTTAAAATCCAAAGGAAGACTTCTTGGAAATAAATTTTTTTCTCATTCATGGATATCATTACCCAGTCAGTGTTCTAAGTGTTTTCAATTATTTCATGTATGATCAGCTGACATGATAAGAAATTTCCATTTTGGGTTCCTCACAGATACTAATCAATGGGACCATCTTTGCAAGAATGTCTCCTGGGCAGAAGTCCAGTTTGGTGGAAGAATTTCAGAGACTGGAGTGAGTTCTTTACCAATCCAGGTGGTATGAAGTGCATAGAGGCGTAACAGTCAGGGGGAGTGTAAAAAGAATATGTCACTCAGTTTAGCTAGGGCAGCAGTTGTTAACCTGGCTGCACATAACAGTCACCTCAAGAGCTTTGAAAAAATAGCAATACCAGGACATGACCATACAGAGATTCTGATTTAATTGCTCACGTAGAGCTTGGACATCAGTATTTTTTCAAAGCTCCTCACATAAATCAACTTTGCTTCCAGAGTTGAGGACCACTGAACTAGAACATAAGGGGCATGAAAGGGTATGGTGAGAAATAAGCTGAGAAAAGTAATTTGAGCTCAGATTCTGAAAGTACAATGAAAATTTAGACTTCATTTTTGCAAATTATCATCATGGTTATGATACAGAGAGATTCATGACAAGAGATTCACATAACCCTAAAAATATTAAAACATTCTTATGCCAACACATCCTCTCCATCCTAAATCAGAAAAATACTTCTCTTCTAACACAAAGGGTCTCCGTTGACAGAGTGGGCAGTGCAAACAAACTGCCCATCATTTGAGATCCTTTATTTCTTGTTAATGGGACCCCAGGGACTCCTGGAGGCTTTCTCTACTTCTGGCGCTGGACCACATCAACATTACTCCTACACCTACTCACTCCTACTCCATCCTCCTACTCACTTGATTCACTTACTAGGCAAGCTTCTCAATTCGGAAAACCCTGTCTTCTCAACATGGTTGAAAACCTGGACGGTAAACTAGTTGCCTTCATATAGCAGTGTGGAAGAGAAGTACAACGAATTCTGTAAATGCTGTCAGAGAGCTTCTACCTTATAAAGCAGACTGTCCATAGTCTTTGTCAACAATTCAAGAGAGTAATATTCACCCAGCCTCAGAAAGTGATCCTGAAGTGGGGATGTATTTTCTTTCTTCAACTTCCGGGCCTGGCATTGCATTTTTGATTGAATGACTGCTGACACAGCAGATTTCCTGTCATGTTACTATTAGCAGCACCAACAACTAATTCTTTTTTTTTATCCTCCAAAATAATCAAGTTTTATTGTAGACTGTCCAAATTAGGATGTCCAGATGAGGTCACAGAATAGAAATCTTTTCACATTAAATATTTCTCCCCCATAGAACACTTTGTTTTCTCAGTCCACTGGAGGGGAAAAGAACAAATATAAATTTTGTCAAAAGAAAACAAAATATATCCCTTAAAAGGGGTTAGAAAACTAGAAGGAAGACAGAGGGTTCTACAAACAGTGGATGTATAGTTGATGTTATTAACAATGGATGACAAAGTTAGAGATAATGGAATAAAATTAGGCAAATTGAAGTTAACTCTAACCCTATAAATCAAGATCCAAAGTATGAACAGTCTATGAAGATATTTAAGTCTATTCACCTTCTGAACTACAGAGTGGGCCCCCCACAGATCAAAACCAGTGACTTCCTGTTCATAAATTACTCTCTGGGAGTCAGCCAACAACTAATTCTTATTTATCATTTTAGAATTTATAAGGGCTTTCCCATACAGCACCTCACTGAATACTCATAACACTTTGTAGGGGAGAAAAATGCTAGTCAAAATGGGAAAGTGATCAGATCAAAGATCTGGATCTTCTCCTACAAATCCTGTGCCCTCCCCACTGTGCCGTGCTATCTCACCATCCAATTGTGAGCTTCTCTGTTCTACAGCTGAAAAAACTGCTTCCTAAGCAGTGAAGTGCAGGATCTCCCTGAAACACTTGCAGGCAGGAATGGTGTGCTGGACTTCTTAATCAGTTGTAGGACCTGTTGAGTCACACTTTACTCTTAGTCAAGCCAGACTGTTGGGAAATTCCCTTAAAATACATAATAAGTTTGAAACCCAAGGAATAAAGTTCATTTTATCTTTTTAGTTAGAGAAATTAGCAGGTAAGATTGCTTTGATCTCCTTTACAATTGACATGGTTTCCTTTTAGTTATTTTGTAGGTATGTGTGGTGATGGAGCCAATGACTGTGGGGTAAGTAGCTGCCAACGTGTGGAGCCACAATCACGGACTTCACTGTTCTTGCCCGGAGCCCCTTAGAGATAGGATCTCCTGGAATATACACAACCTCCATTCTTCTTGATGGAAAAACTGATGTCGAGGGTTTGGGAAGGTTTCGACTAAAGCCAAACAATGACTCATTGGTCAATATAGACTAAATGGAGCAGAATTTGGTTCTGAGGTCCCCACTTCTTTGGCTAGGTGTCTTGGTGCTATCTCTTTCTTATGCAGCAGGCACACAAAATCCGATGGTCTCCTGGCTAGTGAGGGGGCCCACCAACCACCTGTGGGCAGCTTAACTAGCCTTTTCTTATGTGGCCCCAAGAGAGATGTATGTGAGTGTGTGTGGACAGTAAGCTGACTCTTTGCTTTCAGGCTTTGAAAATGGCTCACGTGGGCATCTCTTTATCAGAGCAGGAGGCATCTGTGGCCTCGCCTTTCACTTCCAAAACTCCAAACATTGAGTGCGTCCCTCACCTTATCAAGTAAGTAGGCACTTTCCCCCCAGCATTGTTTTACTCTCTCCTGACTTTCAGGAGTAGAGCCCATTGCTCTGCAGGGCAGAGACCAGAGAAACTTTGTGTCCTTGGGAAGGGAGGGTGCTTTGTGGGAGAATGTAGTCAAACATTCTACTCCCCAGTGGACTTGCCAGGAGTTAAAAATAAGCCTGAGAGAGCTGTGGCATTTCTAATGAAAATCATTGAATAGGTTCTTTTAGAAGATTGGAATCTGGAACTTGTTACGCTCTGAAAATGTCAATCATGCTGTTATTATTATTATTTTAAATGTATCTCCTTAGATGCTTTATAATGGGGGATGGACAGAAACTTCCTTTTCTTCACTTGCCTTCCTTTCTTCTTGCCTCTTTATGCCTCCTTGGAATATCCTTTCTATCCTCAGTTTTCGAAATATTTATTTGTCTTTGCTGTTCCTACTAAAATTTTCCTTGGGACATTATTCCCTCCATGCCTCCCTAGAGTATGTACTTCTGCTACATTTTATTGAATGATAGAGGTGGTTAGCATTGTGGCTGCTTTGGGTTATTACAACTAGTACATATTTACAGCTTATAAAGTGCTTTAATGCCTATTATCTTATGCTTCAAAACAGCCTGGAGATGCAGAAATGGTCACTATTTCTTTTACAAATAAAGAAATGGAGGCTCAGACAACTTAGTTGATGTGCCCAAGCTCACACATCCATGTAGGATTGGATTTTGTATTAGAATTGATTTTGTTTAAATGTGTTTTATCTACAAATATTGTACTCTTTCCACCACCATTAAAATAATGACTTGGGCAGCTCCTCCCAGTTGTTTTTTATTCCTTCATGCATTCAGCAAATATTTACAGAGTAGGCCCTTAGTACCAGGAACTGGTGGAGGCTTCTGGAACCCAGAAGCACGTAAATCAAACGTCCTTTGATCTTGTGAAGATTTCTTCTGGTAAACAAGTCAGGCAGTAAACACATACACGGATAAATCAAGAGGAATGTGAAAGGAAGGAGGACGGCTGGGGAGCTGGAATTGGCTGCTTCAGACGAGGTGGTAAGGAAGAGCCTTTCTAAGAAGGAGAGGGATCAGGAGAAACTACCTCCTAGGCAGAGCAAATGGCGGCAGCAAAGCCCTGATACAGGAAAAAGCCTGGTTTGAGGATCAGGTTTTGGAATCTCAGGAAACCATTATGACCAGAAGTAAATTTAAACTCTATTTTTTTCCCAAATGAAAGAGATAAAAATGGCACTTTATAAGTAATCTATTTTGTGCTTTAAATATATACTAGTTACTCAAAGTCAATTAACAGTATCACAAATAAACATGCTCATTGTTTCTGGTCTATTTAAATTAGTCATATATTATGACTACTTTGAGTGTGCATGTTTTTTCAGCCCAGTTTTAGAAAAAGTTGGGACTACCAAATGAAATTTGAATGAAATGTTTGCCAAATTCCTGAAGCACCTGCATGAAAACAGCCTCCAAACCTACAATCTTATTTAAATACCTTAGTTCACAGACAAAGAAACTGTGACCGAGAGAGGGGAAATGACCTTACAAATCACATTAGTGAGTAAGAATGACATCTGGGGCCAGTTCCCAGGTCCTCTGATTCTGAGCTGAGATAATGCCCATAGTAAGGATGGGAGTAACTCTGCATCTGGGCTCCATGGCTGGATCAAGGCCTGTGGACCTTGGCCCGGCATATGCTAAATGTGGTCATCCAGCATCCTGACAGCCAGCTCCCCTGGCTCAAGGCTGTCCAGTCTGTCAGACAAACAATCAAATGATCAGGCCTTAGATCTTTTTCTCCTGAGCTCAGCTGAACAGCACAGAATAACTGACCTCATTTCTTTCCATTACTTTCATGTCAATTTCTTTTCTCACACAGGGAAGGACGTGCAGCTCTTGTGACCTCATTTTGCATGTTTAAGTACATGGCCCTGTACAGCATGATTCAGTATGTTGGTGTTCTGCTGCTCTACTGGGTATGACTTGGAACCTAGCCTCTTGGTTAGTGAGAACTAAAACACATGGTGGTGCACTCTCCATTTGCAATGCCTCTCGGAGAGAGAGTGCAAATGGGATATTCAAGCACCAAGAGCCCCTCTAAAACTTAAAGTTTTTGAAAGTAAATCAGAAATAGACAAAGGTACACAGGAAAAGTTGTTGGTGTCAATTCTCTGACTTTCTGACATAGAAGCTTTTTATCTAGTGGTAGCTGAGGATCAGAACTGAATATATCACTTTCTCTCTCACTGTTGCTTTCACCTGCTTGGACAAGGTCTCTATCTTCCCAATTCCATTGTGGCTCTACCTGAGCATACCATTCATTAAAGAGATGATTCTCTGATTGAGATGCTGGTAAATGTTTCATAACTGGCTCTCCCTGGAAAATCAAGCCCTGATTATTAATGTTTGCCAATTTCAGTGGAGTAAATATTCTCACCATGGCTAGTTTCAAGTTGGCTAGTTTCAGTGACCTGATGTCACTGAACATGGAGTTGGGAAGAGATGTACAGTAGCATACCATTATGTGGTTCTTGTACCATATAGATATAAGAGTTGTAAATAACCTCAAGAGCATAGATAAGAGTAAAATGTAGGAAAATGATTAGGAAGTGCTGTTTTGAGTATTCATTACTTTTGTTTTTAGTATAATTTATTTAATGGCAAATTTATATAATTTAAGTTTTTATATCAGCTATGTTTAAGAACCAGTTCACAAAATTCCTAAAAATTTATCAACTGACTCTCATGAGCCAGCATATCACTGATCCCCTGAATATAGGGATTTAAAAATTATCATATCATACCGCAAATAATACACAGGTCTTGTGATGGTTTTCACTATTTAAAAAAATGTAAAAAGAGAAAAGACATGACCATCGTTTGTGAACTCAGCATGTGAGCTTCTTCTATTAACTAAAACTGAGAAAGTGAATTCTATTTGTGCTGGAGATATCTAGATTCATCTCTCTGTCGTGCCCTCTTGCTCCTGGGTTGAAAGTTTTAGTTCTGTTATTTTCAGATTACCCATGTCTTTTCCCACTCACCAATGAATGAGCTGGAGAAGAAGAAGCTATTTTAGAAATTTGGCCCTATTTTGAAATCATGATAATTCTTGCTCAAAAGTAGAGTCAAACATGGATCATCATTATCTCCTTTCTACTAAGGGGTGTGGGACAAGGAAGCAAGTTATTTGAAATCAGGAAGACCTGACCATTTTTTCCTCAAGAACATCAAAGTGCTTTATCAGGACTTTCTAACAACACCCAAGAATGCAAATAGTGGGTTCAGTTATTCTCATTTTCCATTGGTAAAATTTGGGTAATAGCACACATTTGTCACTTACTACTGTTGGGAATACACTGTTTTATTGTGCCAGATCAAACCCCAACTTTTTTGCTAACAATTAGAAAAGAGAGCAGAGATAAATCTAGTCAAGTGAGATGTTTCCCTCAACGAGGGGTGATATTGATGTGCAAGGGACCCAGCCTCGAAAGCACATGATGGTGGCCCACCCGGTTAGAGAGGACTTCGCAGCCTTGTCTCTGAGTGCTCCCACCAATGTGAACAGGCCCCTGAGCACCCCACCTCCTTGTAATTTACTTGAAAATCGCATGTTGCAGCGAGAAAATGAATGCCATTGATGCAAACTTCACCCAGAAAGACACAACTTTTTTGAGCCACTTTCCTTTTATTTTCAGGAGACGAACAGCCTTTCAAATTACCAGTTTCTGTTCCAGGATCTGGCCATTACAACTCTTATTGGTGTAACAAGTAAGGCATTTTTAAAACTTTCTTCTCAGAGGTGCTTGCCTCTGCTTGCTTCCCCCACCCCAACAGGGTTAGTCTGGGAGAGACAGCAGCTGCAGCAGCAGTGGTGTGGGACTTATTCCCAAAGGCGTGTACAGAGAAAGAGGGAATAGGATCCTCATTTTTTAGTGCTGAAGGAAAGTGTTAGCAAAGGAAAAGCTGGCTAGTTGTTTTGCGGTTTTCCACAAAATATAGGACTTCCCTAAATGGTCACTAAACATTTAAAATGAAAAAAGCACCTTGAAAATCAGGAACACTGACTTCACTGTGCTTTTAGGTGTAGTTACAGTTGAAATGTGCCCAATTTATAGACGCTAATGGCTTTTATGTTTCCCATCTCCAAATCCTAGCCTCTCAGAATTTAGGACGGAGATTAAAGTTAATCTTGCCATTATGCCGCTTCCACCCTTCTCCTCATAACTAATATATGAATTGTCTCCTCGAGTTTCCTGCTATGGGATTTTTTTCCCAACCTACCCACTAACCATCATCTTGATTGTATTCTCTGCTTTTCTCTCTGTTACATATAAATGCCAAGAACTCCACTTGTACTCTTAATTCTACCCCCTCCTACCTTCTCGAGGACTTTGTTCCTGTAATCATCTCTTTCTCCATCATCATCAACTTTTCTCTGGTCTACTGGGTCATTCCCATCAGCATATAAATATATTTTCGTGTCTTCTTTCTTTAAGAATTCTTCCTTGACCCCAAATCCACCCCTAGCTGCTGTCTCCTTTATTCTCAAACTTCCCGAAGGATTGTGCATACCCACTTTCTCCACTCGGCACCTGTAATTCTATTGTCATTTCATTGCAATCAGCTGGATTCTAACATTCAAGGGCATGAATATGGATGCTGGGCCTGTGCTGTTGTTTGGTGGGAGGGAGTGGTATGCTGGCAAATGTTTAACAACTGGTTTTTCAAAAAATAGTTGTATATATATGCACATAAGTTTAGTACTAACTTTACTGAAAAGAAAAATGTGTCATGAGCAATTTTCAAATAATAATAAAATATATACTGCTCTTTCTTGCAAATTCCATTCAGCCAGTTGATTCTCTCAGAATGCTTTCACTGAGTTTTGCCAAACTCTTGTATCCATACACAACCTATGGTTGCAACTGATGACTGAAGTAGTTTCACCATCAATGCTGGTTGATGTTTTTCTTTCCCTGTATGAGCAAAACAACAAGACTCGGGTTGAAAATTTAATCATTCGTCAGCGATGTGAGCAACTTATTTTCTGAATTGGATAATAGTTCTTGAATGCTGGAAGAATATTTCCTCAGTTTTAAACAAAATTATTTATGATGTCATGGCTACAGATGTGACATACTTTTATGTTTAATCTCCATTATTAACTTCTAGAACGTAGGTAATACTAAAACGTAGTAAAATAATTAGAAAGTTATGAGTTTTGAGTATTCATTATCTGTGTTTTTAACATTTTTATTTAATTGTAAGTTTACATAATTTGCTTTCAATGATGGTTATGTTTAATAACTGGCTTGTGTACTTAGCAATAATTGGCCCTTGTGAGCCAGTATGAGCCAGTTGCAGCCACCACTGGCGGGGAGGGTACACATTACCAATGCATTAAAAAGTACTAGTCTTAGATTGCCTCTTCTGCATGTCTCATGGTCTTGCTTTCACACTATTCCTCTTATAGCCTCTCATCATAATCTTAACAGCTATCATGCCACCTTCTCATTTAAAAAACTTGTTCAAAAGCTCTGCTTTTGGAGAACGTGCTCAAGGGGAGCAACTGCTATCTACGCTTCAGCTGCCACCTCCCCGACTCTGCTCTTGTCAAGTCCACCAACGACCTCCTCGCTGTCAACAAGTGACCACTTCTCTTTCCTCTTTGTGCTTGAATCTCTCAACAGCACTCTCCTTCCCCAAAAGGGTTCTCTCTTGGCTTTTGTGATACCACATGCTCCTGGATTATCAACCACTTTAATGAATACAGCTTCCCCATCTCTTTTGCTGGCCTCTCCTCCTTTACCTGTCCTCTAACTTTTAGAATATTTCGAGGTTTGTTCTTGGGTTTTCTTGTCTTTTCAATCTATACCATCTCCCTGAGTGATTTCAACCAATCCTATGACTTTAATGTCATCTGTATGTTGATGACTCCCAAATTTGTATCTTGGGATATCTTGACACATATCCTGAGTTCTGGAAATGCAGCTACTCGGCATCTAATCTTAGATATTTAGCAGGATGCAGACTTAACATGCCCAAACAAAACTCTACTCCGCCAGATCTGATATTTAACAAAATTATTAAGTATTTACTGTGTGCCCACTTTGTACTACTTGCTGTAATAATAAGCGCTTGGAATACGTCAGTGAAAAAAAATAAATTAAAATTCCTTTCCTCATGGAGCATACATTCTGTTAAAATAGCACCACTCTCTACCTGGTTGTTCAAAGACCTAGAGTCACTCTTAATTTTCTCTATTCTTTACCCTTCACATCCAATATATATGAAATTTTTATTGGCTCTACCTCCAAAACATATCCTGCATCCCTTCTCTCCACCTCTACTGTAGCCACTGTCACAAAGTGATGTCACCTCTCTTGTGGATTGCTGTAATAACCTTACAACTGATCTTGTTCCACACTTGCTGCCTTTCCCTCACCCCCCATTTACCTTTCACACAGTAGTGAGAGTGTTATTTTTAAAATATAAATTTTATTGTCATCCTCTTGCTTAAAATGATCCAGTGGCTTCCCATTTCCACTAAATCCAAAGTCGAATATGGTTTGGCTCTTGCCTACTTCTCTATCTTCACCTCTAACCACATTGCTACTCACTTACTTGTTCCTGGCAGCCTCGCGTTTCTGTCACTCAAGCATTGCCAAGCTTGTGGTCACCTCAGTACCTTTGTTTTTGCTATTTTCTTTGCCTAAAATACTCTCCCTTTAGATCTTCATGTGGCTTTGACTTTTTCTTGTTATTCAGACCTTAGCTCAAATGTAACCACATCAGAAAAGTCACTTTAGGTAATGACTAAGCCAATTATTCTCTATCACACAATTTTGCTCTATTCTTTTTTTTTTGAGGTAACATTGGTTTATAACATTATATAAATTTCAGGTGTACATCATTATATTTTCATTTCTGTGTAGACCACATCATGTTCACCACTCAAAGACTAATTATCATCTATCACCACACACATGTGCCCCATTACCCCTTTTGCCTTCCTCCCTCCCCCCTTCCCCTCTGGTAGCCACCAATCTAAACTCTGTATCTATGTGTTTGTTGTTGTTGCTGTTATCTTCCACTTACAAGTGAAACCATATGGTATTTGACTTTCTCCATCTGACTTATTTTGCTTAGCATAATACGCTCAAGGTCCATCTATGTTGTTGCAAATGCCTGGATTTCATCGTTGCTCATGGCTGAGTAGTATTCCATTGTGTATATATACCACATCTTCTTTATCCATTCATCCATTGATGGGCACTTAGGTTGTTGCCAAGTCTTGGCTATTGTGAATAATGCTGCAATGAACATAGGGGTGCAAATATCTTCTCGCATTCGTGTTTTCATGTTCTTTGGATAAATATCCAGAAATGGTATAATTGGATCTGGATCATACAGTAGTTCTATTCTTAATTTTTTGAGGAATCTCCATACCGTTTTCCATAGTGGCTGCACCAGTTTGCATTGCCACCAGCAGTGTATGAGTGTTCCCTTCTCTCCATATCCTTTCCAACACTTGTTATTTCTAGTGTTGTTAATTATAGCCATTCTGATGGGTGTGAGATGCTATGTCATTGTAGTTTTGATTTGCATTTCCCCAATAATTAGTGATGTTGAACATTTTTTCATGTACCTTTTGGCTGTCTGTATATATTCTTTGGAAAAATGTCTGTTCAGATCCTTTGACCATTTTTTAGTTGGGTTGTTCTTATTGTTTTTGTTGAGTTGTGTGAGTTCTTTATATATTTTGGATATTAACCCCTTATCATATATATGATTTGCAGATATCTTCTCCCAATTGTTAGGTTGTCTTTTTGTTTTGTTGATGGTTTCCTTTGCAGTGCAGAAGCTTTTCAGTTTGATGTAGTATCATTTGTTAATTTTTTCTTTTGTTTCCCTTGCATGGTAAGAAATGGTCTTCAAAAAGATACTGCTAAGACCAATGTTTAAGAGTGTACTGCCTATGTTTTCTTCTAGAAGTTTTATGGTTTCAGGTCTTACATTCAAGTCTTTAATCCATTTTTGTTCACAGTACTTTTCACAATCTGAAATTGTGATATTTATGTATGTTTTTATTTGCTTTTGCCTGTCACCCCTCACCTAGAGTGTGTGCTTCATGAGAAAAGTACCTTGTATGTCTCGATTACTGCTGTATTCCCAATACTTCTAACAATGCCTGACATATCAAAGGAGTTCACTAAATGTTTGTTAAATCTATTGAAAGAATACCCTGCGACAGTCCTTACTGATAACAGAGTTCTTCACGTCAAGCCAAATCTATCTCTGTGTAACTTTCACCCATCCCAGTTCTGCTCTTTGGGGTGGCACAGAATAGTCTGGTTTTTCTCTCCAGAACAGTCCTTCACATAGCTAAAAACAGCTCTCATTTCTTCTGTGATTGTTCTCTTCTCCAGAACAAGGATCTCCAGGTTTTTCTCTATTTTTTGATAAATAACTTGATTCTTTTCTGTTTTTATGAATGATTAACATATATTCATTGTGAAAAGAAGATGGAAAACATTGCAATATATAACAAAGAAAAAAACACACTTTTATTCTACTATCCAGAGATAACCAATTAAAACATTATGATATATTTCCTTCTAGTCTTTTTTTTGTATATACAAATTAAGAAATTTGAATTACGTCCTCTATATAGTTGTGCATCTTGTTTTTTTCATTTAACTTTATGACTACTTTTTAATGTCATTAAATATTTTAATTCTTTTTTATTGTGGTATAATATATATAACATAAAATTCTCCATTTTCACCATTTTTTAGTGTACAGTTCAGTGGCATTAATTACATTAAAAATGTTGTGCAACCATCACCACTATCTATTTCCAAAACTTTTTCATCACCCCAAACAGAAACTCGGTACCCATTAAACAATAACTTCCCATTGCCCCTCTTCTCAGCCTCTTGTAACCTCTAATCTACTTTTTGTTTCTATGAATTACTTATTCAAGATGTTTCATATAAGTTGAACCATACAATATTTGTCCCTTTGTATCTGGCTTATTTCAATTAGCATAACGTTTTCAAGGTTCATCTATGTTGTAGCATGTATCAGAACTTCGTTCTTTTTTTTTTTCGTTGAATAATATTCCATTACATGTATATACCACATTTCGTTTATCCATTTATCTGTTGATGGACTTGAGTTGTTTCCATCTTTTGGCTATGGTGAATAATGCTGCAATGAACGGTTGCATAAAGTATCTGACTCCCTGTTTTCAATTCTTTTAGGTATAGGAGTGAAATTGCTGGGTCATATGGTAATCAAAAATTTAACTTTCTGAGAAATCATCAAACTATTTTCCATAGTTACTGTATCATTTTACATTCTCACCAGTAATGTATGAGGGTTCCAATTTCTCTATAGCCTCATCAACACTTGTTATTTAACTTTTTAAAAAAATTATTTTACACATTCTAATACGTATAGAATGGTGTCATATTGTGGTTTAGAATTCATTTCTCTAATGACTAATCACGTTGAGCATCTTTTCATAAGCTTATTGATCATTTGTATGTCTTCTTTGGAGAAATGTTTATTCAAGTCCTTTTCCCATTACTTAACTGGATTTTTTTCTTTTGGTTGTTGAGTTCTGGAGTTCTTCATGTATTGTGGATATTAAAATCTTCTCAGATATATGATTGCAGAAATATTCTTCCATTCTATGTGTCGTTTTTTCACTTTCTTAATGTCCTTGGATGTACAAAAGCTTTAATTTTGATTAAGTCCAATTTATCTATTTTTTCTTTTGATGCTCATGCTTTTGGTGTCATATTTAAGAATCCATTGCCAAATCCTAGGTCATGAAGATTTACCCAATGTTTTCTTTTAAGAATTTTATAGTTTTAAGCTCATGACCCATTTTTGTGCTAATTTCTCTATGTGGTGTGAGATTTGGGGTCCAACTTCACTTTTTTTTTTTTCTGCATGTGGAAATCCAGATGTCTCAGCACCATTTGTTAAAGAGATTGTTCTTTCCCACATTGAATAGTCTTGACACTCATGTTGAAAATCAGTTGGCCATAGATGTATGGGCCATAGGTTTCTGGACCCTCCATTCTATTCCATTTGTCTCTATGTATCCTTATGTCTACATGTATCCTTATGCCAGTACCACACTGTTTTGATTACTGTTTTTGTAGTAAGTTTGAAATCAGGAAGTGTGAGTCTTCTAACGTTGTTCTTCTTTTTCAAGATTTTTGTTGACTATTCAGGGCCCTTTACAATTTCATGTGAATTTGAAGATCACCTTTTCCATTCTGTAATAAAAGCCATTTGAATTTTGATAGGGATTGTGTTGAATCTATAGATTACTTTGGATAGTATTGACATCTTAACAATAAGTCCTCCAATTCATGAACATGGGATGTTTTTCCATTTATTTATGTCTTCTGTAATTTATTTCAGAAAAGTTTTGTTATTTTCAATGTGTGTATCTTTCTCTTTTGTGGTTATTTCCCTTTTTTGGCATTTTATTCCTTTGGATGCTATTAGAAATGGAATTGTTTTCTTAATTTCCTTTTTAAATTGTTCATTGCCAATGTATAGAAACACAACTGATTTTTATACGTTGATCTTGTACCCTGCAACATAGTTGAATTTGTTTACTAACTCTAGTAGCTTTCTTGTGGATTCTTTGGGATTTCCAATATATAAGATAATGTCACTTGCGAATAGAAATAGTTTTACTTCTTCCTTCTGATTTAGATCACTTTTGTTTCTTTTTCTTCTGTAATTGCTCTGGATAGAATGTCCAGTACAATGTCAAATAGCAGTGGTGTAAGTGGGCATCCTTGTCTTGTTCCTAATCTTAGTGGGAAAGCTTTCCGTCTTCCACCCTTGAGTATGATGTTAGCTGTGAGTTTTTCACTGCATAATATATTATCGTGGAGATTATATGTAACATCCTAAATTTATAACAATCTAGTTTGAATTGATACTTTAACTTCAATAGCTTTCAAAAATTCTGCTACTTTACAACTCTGTCTCCCCTTTTATGTTGTTATTGTCACAAATTACATCTTTATCCATTGCGTGCCCAGTAACATAGATATATAATTATTTGTTATGCATTTGTCTTTTAAATCATGTAGGAATAAAAAGTGGAGTTAAAAACCAAAAATATAGTAATACAGGCTTTTATATTTGCCCAAATAATTACTTTTACTGGACAAAATGAAAATGTCAATAAAGAGATAGAAATTATTAAAAGAGTCTTTAAAAAGAATTTTGATCACTTTACTGACATTCTCATTTTGTTCATACATTGTGTTCCTGATTTCCTTGAGTTCTTCGTCCATGATTTACTTTAGTTCTTTGAGCTTATTTAAGGCAGTTGTTTTAAAATCTTCGCCCAGTAAGTCCAATGTCTGGGCTTCCTCAGAGATGATTTTTGTCTATTTATTTTGTTCCATTGAATTTTATAATGTCATCACTCTGGAAATCAGATTCCTCCCCTTTTCTAGGGCTTGATGGTTTTTGAAGGCTGTAGTAATCCCTGTGTTTAATGACTTTCCTAAACTATTTTTGTAAAGACTGTATCAATTGTCATGTGTGGTCACTGAAGTCTATGTTCCTTTAGCTTTTGTTCGGCTAGTGTTTTGACAGAGATTTCCTTGAACTCCATGAGTTTAAAAACATGAACAAAGAAACACTTCTCCTAGTCTTTGCAGATGTTTTCCGTGGGGGGCACTTCAACACTTAGCCAGGTTTGTGCTGAGTCTAGAAATCTTCCAGAGCTGAAAGCTTAGGGTCTTTTCTCATCTTTTCTGAGCATATATCTTGCCCTGGGCACTTGCATGGCTTTCTATATTCCCCAATAGACACAGGTGGTTTTGAATGGTGTAATTTCCCAAAGAAACTTTCTTTAGCTTTTCTTTCCAGACTTTAGGCAGTTATTTTATTTCTCAACTGTAATGTTTCACTCCGGGTGACTGCGGGTAGTTTGTCAAGCAGTGTATGCTGCTTTTCTGCCCTGTATGAGTTTTGCATTAGGTGAAACAGAGATGAGCACCTTGCAACAGTCCTTCAGGTAGCCCCAGACAGGTCAGAACAGACATACAGAATAATTTGTGGATAAAGTCTGGTCTTTCCCATCTGTAACCAGGGACCAGGGTCCCCCACTGGGAATGCAGGCTATCATCTCCAAGATTGCAACTGAGCTGAGAAGCATAATGTGTTGTAGACGATGCTGTGATGAACATCTTTCTACATCTCTGAATTTTTAGCTTAGGAAAAATTTTCAGAAGTGGAATAACTATGTCAAAAGTTATAAACATTTTTCACTCTCTTTATATATGTTGCCAAATTGCCTTGTAGAAGGTTTGTGTCCATTTTTATTCCCACATACAGTGTATGAGGGTATGCATTTTATCACTCTCTCCCCTATAATTTAATAGTCTTTGCCCATTTAATAGGCAAAAAAGGCATCGTGTGTTGTCTTACATCCACTTTCTTAAGAATTCCTCATATGACTTGAATTTGAATCCATTCATAGTTTTGTTCCCTCAGTTTGTGATGCACTTCAATTTGTCAATCTCCTTAGATGTGTGATCATGAGAAGTTACACCATCCTTCTGATGAAGAATACATTTTCCTGTTCTCATAAACATAAAACTTGTATTTATTTTGTAGTGAATTTGAATGGTGCCTACCCCAAGCTGGTGCCTTTCAGACCTGCAGGACGGCTGATCTCCCCACCTCTACTGCTCTCTGTGATTCTCAACATTCTTCTCAGCCTGGCCATGCATATTGTGGGCTTCATTCTAGTTCAGAGGCAGCCTTGGTATTCCGTGAAGACACACAGGTATGATCACAGCCTCGATTTTAGCTTCTCATATTCTAATTTCTATCAAATGTCATCTGGCCCATGTGATGGGAGGCAAATGGGTCTTCATTCTTCCAAAGTTTTTGGCTTCCTTAAGTCCTTCGGATAATTTTCCAGTGATCTTCTCTTCTCTGTGGCACAGTTTGATAGTATCATTTCATTGGCACTTATCTCTGCCTGTCTTATATGATAATAATCTATGACCATCTTTTATATCCAGGGTGACCATGCATTATAGTTTGCCTGGGCAGTTCCAGTTTAAGCCTGATATCCCAATGAAATTATTAATGTCTTTTTCTTTCACATTCAAATCTGTTCTTGTTGGATGATAAATTGTATGATCACCCTACTTATAAATATTCAGAGATCTTAAGCCACCAGAGGGAAGAATCATAGCTTACTCATCTCTTTCTCTCCCACATAGCCTTAATACACATGATTTGTGCCCAGTTTATTGAGTAAATAAGTATTGAATCTCTCTCTTTCTCTCCAAAATAGAGATCTATCTGTGTTGGTTTCTTTCTCCTTATTTTTCAGTATATTCTTTCCCAAAGTGTAGGCAATCATAGAAGCATCGAGAGCATGGGGCCTTGTAGATACAAATGCTCCATAAGGGCCTATCATCTTTCTTCATTAGCTTCTTTGGTTTTCTTTTTAGTGCCTGCACAGTGCAAAATGAAAGCATCTCAAAGTTAACCATTTCTCCAGCTGCTCCAGGAAGAAATGGAAGTAATAGTGACTTCACAAGTTTTGAGAACACTACTATATGGTTCTTGGGAACAATCAACTGTATCATTGTGGCTCTTATCTTCTCTAAAGGAAAACCATTTAGGCAGCCAACCTATACAAACTGTGAGTAGAACTGCACCAGATCAGAGGTGAGAGGTCATCAGAGAGGAGGACAGATACACCCGGGTCACTGAGGGAGCAGCTGAAGAGTTGATGCTTATCTAGGGTGTCCTGACTTCCCATCCAGGGCTCTGTAAAACATATTGTACAGCCTCATTCTCTTGATCCTCTGCTCCTTTCCTTAAAGCTGCACTAAGTACTAAGGATTCTTTCTCCACCTCTTCCCTTCACCAGAAGTTTGTCTCTAGGTGTCTTTTTATGGGATCACTCCAAATTGGGAAGACTCATTTATTTCTCTCCTTGTCAGTACTTGTCAGAATTCATCCAGGAGGAGGTGGAGAGAAGGGTCGTAGCACTCAGCTGGAACACTGTCTTCTCCTGCCATGAAGACAATGGTCAGGGTGGCATTGTGTAGTTTGCAGACTGGGAGCGGGTCCAGCCTGGAGGAAACTGACCATAGATGAGTGTGGAGGCTCTTGGCCAAAGTACCTGCCACCTCCTTAACATTCTAGGCTGGGAGTGGGAATGTGTGTTAGGAGAAATAGGTTACCGAGTTAGCCTTTGGGACGTTTATGTGTATATCATCACTACCCCTCTAACTGGGGAAATTTAGAAGCACAAGTTGAAGAATCAATATCCTCAGAAAACTTGTTTGTTCAGAGACGTTTATTTTGCCCTTCTTCTTGGAATGAGAAAGCAGATGAACGCTGACCTCTACATGATTTCAATGTAAACATTTGTTTATTTACAACCCTCCTTCTTTCCAGAAAAGGATTTGAGCAGACGATTTGCATTAAAGAGATTCAGATACTTGGATGTCTTCAAGACATTTATTGGAAATGTATTTTGTCAATGTTACCCTATATATATTTCCCACTTTTATTAATTGAAACTTATAACATGCTTGTGAAAATTTCCACTTGCCTCAAGGACATGCATAGAAATTGTGGTGGTGAGACTCATTGCATAGGAATGAGTATTTTCTATCTATTATGCTGTGTTTGGATGTGGAAATCAAGTAAATTTAGTCAGTGTTAATCTAGAATATGTCTATCAAGAGGTGTGATATTCTGATTTCTCAAAATGATAGTTGTGTTCTTATTTCCTCAGATATATTTGTCCTTGTGCTGGTCATACAGCTGGGTGTGTGTCTATTCATTCTATTTGCTGATATTCCAGAATTATATAGGCGTCTGGATGTAAGTCTTATCTCTAGGATATGATGATGGTTTACAGTTATATAAAAAAGCAGATCGCAATTGCAATTGACATGGATTCTTGACACTGATTACTCTTTTGGGATGGTGGAGTTAAAAAGAATGCTGAATTTATTCATATTTTTTATTTAAGCTGGGCAGCAAATAAAATTCTATCTAGTCTTGAATTCAAGTTTATTTCAGATAATTGAACATTTTTCTTTAAAAGATCCCTGTGAGACTGGAAAAGCTATTTATACATATTCTCTTTCAAATGTGAGAGAATTTTCCCCTAAATGCTTCTGTTTTGAAGCTGTTTAAAACAGTGTTGCCTATAAACTTTCTCAGTTAATTCTCGAATCTGTATTTACATCTCTTTTTTTTTTTACCTCTTTAAAAATGTGTTTTTCTGTATGTTCATACTTAATGTCAGCAAAACTTACTTTCAAAGAGCCATACCCTACCTCATGAACTCTCTCAGATTTTGAGACAACTTTGAAACTCTATAAGAGACAGAAATTTTTTATATTCGAGCAGGGGAAAACATATTTTGATTCCTTTAACCTATCCTACCTTTGAATTAGAAGTTAATCATGACTAAATGTCCTTTAGACCGATACATAGAACACAGAAGAGATGATGAAAGGAACTGCTTGCGTCTCCATCTCAAAGATAAGTTTCATGAGGGCCAAGATCCTATCTTACTCATTCTTATATTACTAGTGCCCTGCGTAGTGAATGGCACGTAATGGCAATGAATGGTTGACTGGTCATTGCATATCATTGTAGACAAACCTTGGAGCACACAGTGCCTTCCAAACCAGCAATACCTTCATGAATCCACCTAGACATTTGACATATGAGCTAATGTCTACCTTTGGTTTTTATTTTTATAATTGTATTACTGTGGTTAACAGTGCAATTGCCATTGTTGTTAAGTGTCTTCAGGAATTAGATTAAATACTCATGAAGATAAATAGTCTTTGCCCACTAATCTTCTAAGTGGATTAAATTTTTAATCCTGCAAAAGATAAGGTTAAGGCATGTTGGGTTTAGTCACACTCCAATAGTGAAGACTCTTACAGAGAGGCTGGGTCGTCTGGTGTAACAAAATAGGGAACGTATTTGGTTGGCATGGAACCTGTGTGGAGTCATTGCCTGCAGGACTGCAAAGATTCTGCAAAGAAGTATTGTTCAACCCTAAAAATAATTATTTTTCTTCTTATTACATAAAATTATGGGTACATTTTAGAAAATTGTGAATATGCAGGTAAGGAAAATTATAACATTATTCACTATATCTTTGCATCTTTGAAAATTCAGATATTATAAATGTGCATTGACTGATTTATGAAGTTCATTTTATTTTAAATGTAATCATGCTGTTTTACAACCTAGTTATTGCTCATTTTTAAAAAAGCATGATTTTCTTTAATAGAGAATACACTCACATAGTTTAAAATTCAAAAGGTAGAAAAGGTATATAGTGAAAGTCTCCCTCTCATCCTTGTTCTTCAGCTCCACTTCCTGTCTCTGGAGGCAACCAATGACCCAGCTTATTTTACATACTTTCAGACATATTTTATATATATGTACACAAATATACATATATTTCTTATACGTATATTCTGCCACATTTTTACGTAAATAGTAGCAAATTACTACATTTGTCCATGTCTTCTGAGATGGAGATGTCAAGGTGAGATGAGAAGTGTAAGAAAGTTATTGGCGGGCCGGCCCCATGGCTTAGCGGTTAAGTGCGCGTGCTCCACTACTGGTGGCCCCGGTTCGGATCCTGGGCGCGCACAGACGCGCCGCTTCTCCGGCCATGCTGAGGCCGCGTCCCACATACAGCAACTAGAAGGATGTGCAACTATGACATACAACTATCTACTGGGGCTTTGGGGGAAAAAAAAGGCGGAAGATTGGCAATAGATGCTAGCTCAGAGCCGGTCTTCCTCAGCGAAAAGAGGAGGATTAGCACGGATGTTAGCTCAGGGCTGATCTGCCTCACAAAAAAAAAAAAAAAAAGAAAGTTATTGGAGCAATTGCCTGCCAGGGAAAAAAGATTAGAAAGCCAGAGGAGGTGGGGAGGGCACCAGGCTATAACGTGGGTCTGACCCCTGTGAAGAAGAGAGGGAAGGACGGAGGGCTAGATGAGCAGAGTTTTACACTGCAGGGCAGCTCTAAGGAAGTTAAGCCAAAGTCGCCCATCAGAGGTGTCCAGTGTCTTGCAAGAATGAGTGTGGTGAGAAGCCCCACTCACAGTTACTAGCTATGGGCAGCCCACGGGAAATGTGGCCTTAGTGTGAACGTGGTGGTCCGTTCTGAGTGTAGCAGTTGGAGCATCTGCCATTTGTCCTCCCAGCAGCAGGAGACCTGAGTGGAGCATTTTCATGGCTGCCACAACCACACACACAGTCCTTCACGTGTTCTTTCACGTGACAGTATATTATTGTAACTGTTCCATATCAATACATAAAGCTTCCTCATTCTTTTTCTATGTTAATATTGTATTTCATTATATATACATACCATGATTTATATGTAGTCTCTTATTGATAGACATTTATTTTGTTTCCAATCTTTTACTATTACAAACAAAGCTAAAGTAAAATAACCTTGTACATATATCATTTTAGCCATGTACAAGTATACCTCTAAGATAAATTCCTAGAAGTGAATTTGAACTTTTAATTTTAATAGCATTGCCTTCCATAGAGTTGTACCAGTTTTTTACTCCCCCCCAGTGTATAAGGCAGTGCCAGGTACAATGGAGTGCACTTGGCTTCATTTCATTCATTCATTCATTCATCTATCCATTCAACATCCATATGTATCATATATATCATGTGCCTGGAAAAGGGCTGGGGAAGACAGAAAGTAGGGGCAGAGACAGTAGTGACAACTTGATTGCAGCCCCACTTGCTTGGTTGGTGAGCAGCCTTGTGATGGCACAGCCCGTGCAGCTGTACTCACAGTCCTGGCCCCCCCACCCCACACCCTGGGCTCAAAAGCAGGGCTGAGCTGAGGAGAGATACAGCACCAGAGAGAAGAGGACAATGCTGCCCTTGTGGACGTTTGACACATGTAACCTCAGAGCCTCCTGGGGGCAGAGCCACATTCCCGTATTCCCTCCTAAAAATAAAACAACTAAAACATACAAAAAAACCTTTATTATTATTTTTTATTGTAAAGTGACCAAATTTATTTTAGGACGTTTAGAAATTACAGAGGAACTAAAAAAAACAAAGAAGAAGAAAGAAAGATAAAAGAAAAAAAGCAATAGTCATAGTTCCCAAATCATTGGAATCACGAGTTTCATACATACATAGAGATATATATATATAAAATGTATATATGCATATGTGCATACATAATAGGTATATATGTAACATGTATATATGTAATATGTGTATATGGAATATGTATATGTATATATGCATATGTCTATTACATAAGTGATTTATAACCTATGAAAATATACGCTGTGAACATGTGAACATTTTTCCAGCATATATTTGTCTTCAGACTAACTTTGCTTCTTCATCTTTCACCAGCTGCTCTGCACTCCTGTCCTGTGGAGGGTCTACATTGTCATTATGCTCGGCTCCAATTTCATTGTGTCCTTTGTTGTGGAGGTGAGTGTCCTCAGGCTGGTGATCACTGGGCAGGGGCATTCTTTGGGAGTCTGAAATAGGAACAGCTCAACAGTGCAAGGGGCTCCTTTCCTTGGCAACATGAGCAATGGCGATTTTCTCGGGTGAGTTACGAACAAGGCATTACTTTTCCCATCTGTGAGGTGGAGATGGGGAGAATGGATTATGATCTCTAAGGTCCTATTCATTTCTAAAATTCACAAATAGAGACCCAACTCAATTCATTTTTTGAAATTGAGATATGACTCACGTACTACAAAATTCACATTTTTAAAATGTACAATTCAGTAGTTTTTAGTATATTCACTGAGTTGTGCAACCACTATCATTAATTTCAGAACATTCTAATCACCCCAAAAGAAATCCTCTACCCATTAGCAGTCACTCATCATTCCCCTTCCCCCTCCTCTACCCCGTGGCAGCCACTAATCTACTTTCTGTCTCTATGGATTTGCTTATTCTGGACATTTCATATAAAGGGAACATACAATATGTGGCCTTTGTGTCTGGCTTCTTCCACTTAACAACTTGTATCACTTTTACTTTATAAATGGAAAATGAGATTCCTACTGAGCTTTTTCCAGCTTTTATTCTTCAGCTCCCATTTGCTCCATTTCCTCAGTAAAATGAACTTGTGCTCCCCCTTTCTTTCGCTACCTGGTTCACTCTCTCCTCTCCAACACTGTTAGACACAATCTCCATTCTTCAAAGCCCCCTGTTGGGCAGGAGGCGTCGTGGAAAAGGCACCCATTCTGAAGGAGAGGTGAGCTGCAGGATTCCGTGGATCCCCATTCCTGCTCCTAGTTACAAGCCCGGGCTTGTTCCAGTGAGGGGGGATTCATGGTGGGCTGAGAGCACCTGGAGCCTGGCTTCTCTGCAGTATTTTGTAGGCAGGTATTCAATGAACTTTCCTTAGTAAGTGGGCTAACTGCGGCACAGGAGCTGGTAGCAGAACAGGACACAGAATTAGGGTACTGGAGCTTCTCTCCATATGCTAAACCAGGGCTTCTCAAACTTGAGTGGGCATCAGAATTGCCTGGAGGGTGTGTTAAAACATAGATTGTCCAGCCCCGCTCCCAGCATTTCTGATTCAATGGGTCTGGAGTAGGCACAAGTTTTTGTTTCTGACAGGTTGCCAGGTGATCCTGATGTTGGCTCAGGGACCACACTGAGAAGCATTGTGGTAAACCATATGGTCTCCAAAGCCAACAAATTAATGTTACTGCAAAAAGGCCACAATCTGCTTGCCTTGAGACAAAGCCAATTGTCAAGAGGCAAGATGGTGGAAAAGAAAGGGCAGTTTATTACAGCTTGCTAGCAAGGGGACAGAGGGCTGACTAATGTCTCAAAGAATCATCTTAAGGGGGCACAAAATCTTACAGCAGTTATATAGGCCATTGGGTTATAGGGGAGGGGGTTGAGAGTGTTGACTTTCTGGTGTTACAGGCTGGGAGTGCCACACCAGATCTTTCAGTTTTCATTGATGATGGCTATCAGCACAGACTCTCTGTTCGGGGGTCAGCACATTCCTAAGGAGCTCAAAAGAACAAAGTTATCATCTTATCACAGCTGGGAGGTACACGCACAAGCAGGGGTCTTAAAATCTACAAAGCAGTTAGATTTACTGGAGAGTGCATATCCAGCTGGAATAGTTTGTCAGAAGTCATTCAAAGTTACAATAGGGCTTCTTTTCTACAATATGGCTTCCCTCATGTCAACCTTGTGTTGAGCCGGTATCACGAATAAAAGAGCATCGTCATGGCTGTCATACTGATTTGCAGAAAAATGGTCCTTGCCCTTTAAGGGATAATCTTATGGATATATCTTGTCTCTGTCCATGATGACATTATTTCCTCTGTCTAGTACATCTTTCCTCATTTCTGCGTGTTGAAATGCTATCTCATCCTCTATGGCACAGCTTTGGTACTATCCTCTTCACGAATCTTTCCTGATGCTTGGATCAGTTAGGCAAATAACAAACCTCAACTAACAGTGGCTTAAACAATAGAGATATTTATTGACTCACTTATTAAGAAGATTGGAGGTAAGTGGCTTTAGGGCTAGTTTAACAACTCAGTAGCGTTTTTGGAGATCCCATTCTTTTACTTTTCTGTCTCATCATCCTTAGATGTTGGCCTTTCATGATTGTACTAACTGTCTGTGGTGCCCAGATAGCTTCCACATAGCTGGGCATTATGTCTGTTTTGAGTGCAGGAAAAAAAATGGAAGGAGAGGCACCAGCAAGCTTTTCCCTCAAGTATGAACCTTTTATTAGAAAACAGAAAAATTTCCCGCAGCCCACCAGCTGACTTCCTGTTATGCCTTCTTAGTTGGAACTGTTCATTGTCATCCTGAGTAGAAAAGGATTCTGGGAAAGTGGATCTATGCCAAAAAGTTAGATAAGTTGGCTTAGATTATTTATGACTTTTTTCCTTTTAGGCAGGCAAGGGAGAGTCAGGAGGAATGGGCTGTAGGGTAATCAAGCAACAAAGTCTGCCATAATTCCCTAGCAGGAAGCCGTTCTGCTGTCAGTATATTTGCAGTTAAGAGCAAAAGATTCAGAGTCGTCTATCTTGCTTTGAATCCTGGCTCCAACCTTTCTTGTTGTCTGACTTTGGGCAAGTTCTTCCACTTTTCTGTGTCTTTGTTCATCATCTATAAAATGATGATAATAATGGTACCTTACCTCATAGGGTTACTGTGAGCATGAAATGTGAACAGTGAAAAGCATATAGTAAGTGTTTAGTAAATATAAACTATTATTATTATATTATCTCTTGTGGAACTTACCATTTCTTATTTTGTATCTATCAATCATTCAGGCATCCATTTATTCATTTACTCTTTCCACGAACATTTGTTGATCATGTGCTGTGTCCTAGGGCATGATGCCCATCGATAATAATGACATAGGAGTAGAATTCACAATCTACAGGAAGCCAGTGGACAAGGGCTATAGTTACTTGTGTATCAATTTTTTTCACTCACTTGCCATTAAACTACGCTGGCAAGAACTCATCTCAGTAACTATGGCACCTAAAACCCTGCTTTATTCTAACATTAGCTGCGTAAAGGTTTATTCAATTATCAAATGTAAGAAGTGACCCTGCTCACCCCCAGCAGATGGAGAGGGTAATCTGATACTCATGAAAGATAAAGTTTCTCCTTTGTTTCTCATGGTGAATGAGAAATAGAGACACACACATAGATGTTTAGTGTAGGTTCCCAGCAGCTTCTGAGAAATGACATTGCGGGGTTCAAGCTCACACCCCAGGATCCTCCTTGCAGTTAGCCCTTTCTCTGCTGTCAAGGTACTTAGGGACAAACCTGAGTCATTTGAGATGTTGGTGAAGGCAGTTGTAATGGAGAATTGAGGACACTAAGGTTTCCTGCCTCATGAGGTAAGCCTAGCAGAGTAGGTAAAGACTACCTACTTTATTGTGGATGCAGCAAGAGCTTTTCCTCAGGAGGCTCTACGCATGTCTGCCACAAGACACTAAGGGATCCTGCTATGGGCTGTGCTGGCCCATACTACCTGGCCAGCCTGGAGCAGAGATGGTCCAGAAAGGTTCTGAGGAGACAAGCATGGAGGATGGCTGGCCTCCTTTTGCACAGCCCCGAATATTGTCTGCTCTGCCGAGAGGTCTAAACCTAACCTTGGCCGTAGCCCTGATCTTAGAACAGCCCAGAAAACAAACAGTTTTGAGTGAGACCCTATCCTTTCTTTGCTGAGTCTCATGGTCTAACTAACCTCTGACTAACAGGCAGAGGGGCTGCCCGCTCTTTTGAGTTTGTATGTATATGTACGTATGTATATGTATATATGCATGAATTATTTGAGTAGCCAGTCAGAAGAGCTCACGTGGTGAAATTTTTTTTTTTTTTTTAAGAAATGGTATCTCATCAAGCCTTTCCTTTTGTTTCGAGCTCTGCATTTAATTTACAATGTAGAGTGACAGGACAGATCATCTCTCAGAGCTTCTGTTCCCCTTTCCAGAGCAGCAAAGTGATACAGGCCATCATACACCTAGAATTGTAAAAAAATTGTAAAAGAACTCAAGGCAAGGCATAGAGCACTAAAGTTCTTTTGTGTGTGTGCGTACATGTGTGTGTGTTTTGTTTCATTTGTTTTGTCTAAAGCCTGCTAAGATTTCCTGGGGGTAAGTTAGATCTTAAAGCCTTTAATTGGATACCAATGATCCTGCCTTATCCTAGCTCTGAGGAAAACTACTCTCCTCTAGTTAATTAAGAAGGACAAAAATCCTTGCTGTGGGAAAGTGGAATAACAGGTCTGGCAGGGGACCCCTGAGGTTTGCAAGATGCTGATGAGATGGCTGTTTGGGTTTTTAACAGCCTGCCAGCAGATGATCAGTTTTTAGAGAAAGACTTAGACTAGCTGTTCTTTATCATTTCCGCAAGCAATGGGGCTCAAATGTCAAAGAGAGGTGAATTTTAGGAAAACCACTATCTCTGGCAAAGTTCCCTTTAGAATCCTACAGAATTAACCCTTACGGTTTAGCAAAGATACCACTGATAGACACCAAAACCAGTTCTAATTCTGTGGGACAGCTTGGCTTGTCATATTTTTCTCTTTGTTTCTTTCATGATAACTTCTAAGATGATTAACCTCTGTGACCAAATATAATAAAAATGGAAAAATTAACATGATAACCTTTCATCCGTTGTGGATTGTAAGTTATAACCTGGGCTCGATTCAAGGCTCAGCCTAAATCATGAAATAAAATGGCAGTCCAAAGAGTTTCCAAAGAGACATCTTTTGTAATTTTAAGAAATGTATTGCAATGAAATATTTGTGGGTGAAGGTTAGAGACATATGTTTACCTGGCCACAGTGCATAGCATTTGTTAAATGAATAGCTCAGAAAGGCGGCGAAGGGCGGCTCATATTCTGAGCTGTGCCAGCCCTGTGTTGTGAGGAGAGTTATATAATCCGTATGACAAACACAAGAGGAAGGAATTATTATTTCTAATCACTGAGGCTCAGATAGGGTAATTAATTTGCCCATAGTAGGTGTTAGAGCTGGGACTCTAATCCAGATCTGTCCAACTCCAAGACTGTGGCCCATATTTCAATTTTATCGACCTGTATTCATGACTATGCAGTGATGTGCCAGGGTATACCAAACCCACATAGTACGTGTGACACATCTTTCTATAGGGTCAATTTCATTTGGTGGTAAGTAATTTTAAATGTCTTTTTTTAATTAAATCAAATATGAATGTGGTATGGAGTGGACTGCAGAATTTGAATGATTTTAAATTTAATTTATATATAAGATTCAGAAGAAATTTCATCCTTGAGGCTGACTACTTCAAGCTATGTTTCCAGATTCTTGAAACTATGTACTTCTCTCTTCTCCCAGAAGAGTTCTTTAAGAGCGAAAGTTTGAGAGGCTGTGAAACCACCTTGGATTTGTTTGTCCGGGGCTCAAGTTCTTTGTCAAGCTAGATCTAAGTAGACGATGCAGTAGTGCCTCGTTGTGGTCTATGGAGAGCTGTAGCCTGGAAACACTTAACCTCTGATTGTAAACAGTAACTCTTTTATTTTGCAGGAAGCCATTATTGAAAACCGAGCGCTGTGGATAATAATCAAAAGGTGTTTTGGCTATCAATCAAAAAACCAGTATCGGGTATGGCAGAGGGCTTTGGCAAATGACCCCACTTGGCCCCCGATAAACCAAACCTCCTACTCTGACACCCCGGGGTATGGCAGGGAAGTGTCTTACAGCAATCCGGTCTTTGAGAGCAATGAGGAACAACTTTGAAGGCAATGAGATAAACATGTTGATATAATGTAGAAATGACAACAAAAGGGACCAATTTCAGTGATTTTTTTTAAGCAATGAGACTCTTACAATATCAGCTGGAGTTTTTGGAATCAAAAACCTATCAAATCATGGTGACAAATTAAAGTCTGTTTGACAAAATACTTTCTACAGAGCAGAACACTGCCCCAAGAGTGCTTCCGTCTTGGCTGCTGAAAGTATTAGAGGTGTTCAGTGAATCAAGAGTGGACCAAGGATGGCAGTGGACCAAGAGATTGGGAGACTAAAGGAGAAGGAGAATATGCAATCTTTTTTCTTAGATAATATATGTTTTAAGTGAATTGAGGGAAAGTAGCAGTATGTGTAGTCATAGAATTGTAACACGTTAAAGATCATTTTTGAATTCTCATTTCACTGATGGAAAAATGAATGCAAGGGAACTATCACACCAATCTTCACTGTCTGATTTCCTTTCCTTTGTCATATTTATCAAATTTGAGGTATTTCCTTCTCCTTCTGGCCTTCACCTATGTAATAGTGAGAATAGGCTAAGCTGGTGCTGCAATAACAAGCAACTCCCATATCTCAGTGGCTTAACACCTAAGAGCTTCTTTCTTGGTCCAGGTGACTCTTTAGAGTAGCTCTCCTCGGAGTGGTGACTGCTTCAATCTGATGGCTCCACTGACTCAACACAAGGTCTCCATGTTTACTGTGATAAGGGAAGGAAGACTGCAGATCACACAAGGGCTCTTCACTGCCTCACCCCAAAAGTGGCACATATCTCTTCCATCACCCACATCACCTTAACCAGGGATTTGGCAAAGAAGCAGAGAAATGCAGTCTCCTGTATTTAGGGCTGGCTTCGTGGGCCGATGACCTGTGTAGTCACACAGGGCCCCATGCTTAGAAAGGCCCACACTTGGTTTAATGCTCTGCTCCTGCCATCTTGAAATTCTTAATTTTTGAACAAGGATTTCCATGTTTTAATTTTGCGCTGGGACCCACAAATTATGTAGTTGATCTGGCTTGTGTTCCTGGGAAAGAGAGGAAAGCAGCACGTATCAAAGTGTTCTGTCTGCTAACTCTGCGTCTCCCAACCCTGTAAACTCTGTGTTTTAAGAACCTCTCATATCGCATGCCCGACTCTAGAAATTTTCACTCCCCTGCTCTATTATTTTTGAGAAAAGTTAGTCTTGTGCTACAACATCATATGCTATCATCCACGTAAGTCCTCACACAACCTACACATTTCTTAAGTTTGAGGCTTCAGTTTTCACAAAACAAAAATTTTCCTTATTTCATCACTGTTACAGTTTGGTTATATTGGATTCATCTAGCAGAGAAAACACTCGGGATTCTGTTAGCTCAGCAGACAACCCTGAATTCTGGGAGAACATCCACAAATACTATTTTAAAGTAAAAGCAAAATCTTCATTATGAACATCAAGTCACAAGTGAGTGTTCTGGGCAGGGCTGAGTGTCTTGGCCCACGATAAGTGGCTGGCTTTGCTACTTATCAATAGCATCTGCCATCATTCCTTTCCCTGGCTGAACTACTGAGCATGGTTGGTGGCTCTGTAACTAGATAATTCTGGGAACATGGGGTTTCTCAGCCATGATGGTAGCTGGCTGAGGTACCATCGAGCAGTCATGATGGTTGCTTCTGGCTTTAAAATACGATGTGAAGAATCATTAAAATAGGCTGCAGAATCATTGTCTTTTTTGATATAGAAAGAAATGTTTTCTTTTACAAAGTCAACCTCAGCAGAGATGCGGCAGCTCTGAATGTCTTTTTCTAAAACTTATAGTTTTTCTCATCTTTCAAAAGTGGAGGGTGATGAGCAGGGGCAAATTGGCGATGGTCTACAACCTAGTGACCAGCAAGAGCAATGTGCACGATTAGTTAGAAAAGCCCTGCACCAAGGGCTGTCACCTCCACTAGCTTATTTGAGTTGCACAATTCTCCTGGGACTCAGGCAAGGAAGGGCTTATCATCCCCACTGTACAGATGAGAAAACTGAGATTCAGGGTGAGGAGAGCAGACCAGGCCTCAGACACAGATCTTCTGAGGGAACCTTCTGTTGCTTCCAAATACCACCTAATTACAAAGCTCCAGCAGAGCAGGGCGTTTGGTGTCATCTGACAGTCAAACAAAGGGTGCGTTTCTTATTTGCCAGGTGGAAGGAGGCACTCTTTTGTTAATGCCAGGGCTTCCTGTTCAAATGAATTCCAGGCATCCTGCCAGACTTGGGCTAGAGGTATGTTCAAAACAAAATGAAACCCAAACCCACAGGGTCTGTTTGTCTTTCTGAGACTCTGAGTTGCTCTTGTCTTGGTCCTAAGTGAGTCCATCCCCAGCAATTGGTGCACGGCTGGCAGGGAACAGGGATGGAGAACTCTGGTTCGCCACCAGCCAAACAGTCCTAAAATCTTTTCCAAAAGGGACTTATTCTGAAGACTATGCTTGAGACCAGCTACATCTTAGAGGCAGGAAGTGACAGGGTAAGGGGTGCTTAGCCTGGAGAGACAGAAAGTCAGGGGAATTGTGAGAACTGTATTAAAATGCTTGAAGGGTTACTGTGAGAGAGAAGGCTCCTACCTGTGCTGATAAAGAGCGTGGTGGGAATGGCTTCGGGCTGACACGAAGACCGCTATCCTAACAGCACTGACGGAAGTAGAGGCTGGTGACTTCACGAGGTGTGTGCTCTGTGATGTTGGAGGTGCCAGTGTCACCTCTGGTGACTCCAGTGGATATTCAAAGACCAATTAGAGAAGGAAGTGAAGTATCAGATGAAACTCAGGTACCTGCAAGATCCCTTCTAGGCTCGATACACCCAGTGTCTCAGTCTTATGCAGTGAAGTGAAGCATTTACTGCTGCTGCCCACACAGAATATCAACCTGACCCTCGTGGGGAGATGGGCTGGGAGGATGGGCTCTGGCCCTGTGAGGTCCCACGGTGGGGACAAACAGACTTGACTGCTCTGTACCTTGGAAGGTGGCTTCTAATGGGAAGAAGAGCCTAGAAAAGAGGGTGCACAGTGAGGGGTCCTGACTGCCAAGTTGACAGCTGGGGAATACTTCTGATGTGTGTATATTCTTAGAAAGAGGTGATTGAAAATTTTGAGTAAAAGAACGTGAGAGAGTGCCCCAAACCCGAGGGCAGAGCTACCTGCACCCAATACACTTTCCTGACTAGGACTCGGAGGAGAAAAGGACACAGTCACCTGCTCCAAATCATTTGAGAGGGTCCCCTGTATGTTCCCTCCAAGGTATACGGCTCTTACTTGCAGAGAAGAACGCTGACTCCAGGCTCTCCTCACTAAATATGAGAATGGAAATATGTCTGTGCCCTCTGTGTCCTTATGTGCTCACGGAAGTGTGCATGGGCACACTTGTAGATGCAATGACTGGGAAAAGTGATTATTTATTTAGAGCCTTGTATTTAGTTTATGCTATAATAAATTATTCTGTACAAAAGAGGCAAGTAAAATCTATAATTCTGTTGTTCTAAAAATCAATGTCTCTCTCTTTCTCTCCCTCTCTGCAGTGGAGTCTTTCACTCTGGCTAATAAAATGGTGTGGTCTACTCCAGTAATGTTGAATCAAAGAAACATCTTTACAAAGTTCCAGGTGTTTCGTAATACTGCAGATGCTATTATTTTCTGCTTCATACACATGGCATTACAGTGTACAAAATACTTTCATATTTGATCTCTCATTTAAGTCTTATAATGATCTTAGGAGGAAGGCAGGGAAAGGATTATTATCTTCCTTCTGGTGATGAGGAACCAGACTCTCCAAAAGGCTCAAACTTGTCCAAGGCACACAGTGAGTTGAGGAAGGAGTTGAAGGAGGAGGAGCTGGATTCAGATGCAGGACCTCTGCCAGTGAGTTCCCTGCTCTTTCGCTTTCCCACATTGTTTTCTCCTGGTTGAAATGTGCATAATATGTGCAACATATTGAAAAACAAGAAGGAAGCAAGGCCACTATCCAATGGATTGCCATCATGAGTATAATTTCCTCCAGAGAGAGTTTTTAGTTTTCGTAGACCTTCTCTTGAACCTGACCATCAATCACAGAAAAGGTCAACTCCCACAGCCAAGAGAGTAAAATCATAAAACGAGAGCCCTGTGAGCCTATTTCATGTGATCAGATAAAGCTCTAGTCCCTGACTTCAGTCTCCAGGAGCAGAAACTTCTATCTCTGCTTGAACTTTGCTCAACCCCTGCTTTGTACAGCTTTTTAGGGTCATATGGGTTCGCTCTCGGCTTTGTACTATGCTCACTTTTTTAGGCATTAAAAAGCTTGAAACCTGCTGCCACACAACATTCTGTCTGACTTCTAGTTTCTATTAGACTTGTTAAAATGACTCTCTAAACTTTATCACAAAATAACTTCCTTCAAAATTAAACAAACACACAAATAACAACAACAAAATACACCTCCCCTGCAGCCGTTGAGAGAGGGTTAGGAGTGAGCCAGCCCGGCCTTCTCAAACACACCACGCTTGTTCCTTCCCCAGGAAGACTGCATTTGCCATCCTTTCTGCCTTGGATGCTCCCTGCCCCCAAACTCCCCACCTTCTTTGCTGACTCCTTCTCCTTCAGGTTTCAGCTCACTTGTCCTTTCTTTCAAGAAGCCTCCCCTGACCACTTTATCTAATGTTGTCCTCACCCCACTAGCTTGATTTGTTTTCTATAGAGTACCTCTTCAGGGGTTTGAAATTGAAAGAGCACTACTTGTTCAACATCACACACCTAGGAAATGAGTGACCTGAGTCTAAACACCCAAGTCCACTGACTTTCAAATCAAAGTCTTTTATGTTCTTCACACCCAGCCAGATTCTGGTAATCAGATGAGCTAATCCACTGGGAAAAAGAATGTAGGTTGAATGAACAGCACTCAAAGGCTCATCTGGATTTTCCCAGCTCTATTTCCTTGCTGTCTCTTCCCGACTCTCTCTTGTTAGTGTTTCAATTCCGTGAGAAATCTGACGAAGCATTGGCCTGTGATAAAGGCTGCACACATATCGACTATGGAAACTGTTGAGTTTGAGTTGTGGATGAGGGTGACTATGCTGCTGAAAGGTCTCACATATGTTGCATGTATTATGCACTGCACAACTCAAGGGGCACCGTTCACGTTGTGTTGCAAGCCAAAAATGGTGGCTCTGTGTAATGTCAAGAAAGCTTTGTGGGTAAGCGAGGACTTTTACTTTTGTAACCACAATCACAGGTATGCAATGAAGAGTCCCACCTGTCCCTCCTCCAATCAGTTCCTAAGTCCTTGCACTCTTTCTTGGCTGTGTCTCTCGTGCAGAACCTCCTCTTCTCCAGGCCCTTTGCCACCACCTGCCTGATTATAAGAGCCTCTTAATTGGTCTCCCCGATTGAGGTCTCTCTTCTACCTTTGCTTCTCAAGGTCTCTATGAATTCTATTGCCCAACTCTGATCATGTCATGTCAATTGTCAGAAACCCTTCATAGTCTAAATTATCTACCAAATAAAGTACACATTGCTTAGTAAGGAATTCAAGGCCCTTTGCGTTGGCCACATCAGGCCTCACCTCAGACATTTCTCCTTCTTATGCCCAATAATGCAGCAAATTATTATTCCCAGCATTCCGTAACTCACTTATTCCCAACGTACGGTAACTTACTTCCCCACCCCAATACGTTTCTCATGCTCTTTCCTCTTTTGGAGCGTCAATAATTCCTACTCGTATCTTCACACATCCAAATCCCACCCATTTCTCAAGATCCAATTAGAATGCCACCTGATCTGCCAAGCCAGACGGCAGATCTCTTTTATCTGCACACCCATCACACTCTACGTACCCATTCTTTGTGTGGTATGCAGATCTCTTTACCTTGGATTATGGTCCTGTAGTGTTTCAACTTCCTCCAACCCCCACACAACCCCACTTTAACTAGAGAGCACATTCTCTGAGGGTAGGGACCAAGCCTGATTCATCTCATCTTCCCACTAGCACAGGGCAATGGTTGGGCTCAGCAAGCAGCTGTGGCACGAATGAATAAAAAAAATACAATCACTGGAACATTCTGTTGATTTATTTCTCCTCCTTTGTCTGTAAACATCTGCTTTCCATTCAGTACGATGAAGCTTATCTAAAACAATAGGGCTATGAATGAAAACAACCAAAAGTACAAAGTATAGTGATTCCAATGTTGTGCTTAATAAGTTTGGCTGTCCATTTATATGGTGGGCGTGTGGAGGTGTGCCATGGAATTAGAATGACTAGGTATATGCTGCACAGACTATCTCAATATATAGAGGACGCTAGAGGTTTATTTGTATGCGAGTGCAAAGACTCTCCTAGGAAGATACTCAACCCAAGGGAAGAGAGAATTGAGGCAAGCAAATTTGTTTAAAAACCAAACATTGTGGGTCTGCCCAGTGGCATAGAGGTTAAGTGCGTGCGCTCTGCTTCAGCGGCCAGGAGTTCGCGGGTTCGGATCCTGGGTGCGCACCAACGCACCGCTTGTCAAGCCATGCTGTGGCGGCGTCCCATATAAAGTAGAGGAAGATGGGCATGGATGTTAGCCCAGGGCCAGTATTCCTCAGAAAGAAGAGGAGGATTGGCATTGGATGTTAGCTCAGGGCTAATCTTCCTCACATACACACAGAAAAAAACCCCACACGTCGGATATTAGGCTGCAAGGGCAAAGTTTGAATACAACTGGGTGTGTGTTTTTCAATCTGTTCTCTGGTTTCACCCTACCTTTAGGAACTTTTGCAAGAGCCTGAGGAAGAGAAAGCTATGATGGAAAGAGAAATAGAGACAGAGATAGAAAGAGAGAGAGAGAGGCCCACTCAGTGGACTGTGTGTTAGAGTGTTAAAAAAGCAGAGCAAAGGGAATCCACCTGTGGCCTCTGTCACGTGGCAGTGATGTGACTGTGGGAGCACAATGGAAGATGCATGTTGCTAGTGGCTGATGGTATCATACAGAGACACATAGGTGACGTAGTCTGACCATGTCTCCAAATGGCTGACGGAGATAGAAAGTGGCTAATAGAGATGGAGAATGGCCAGGGGTGACACAGAGTGACTGTGCAATTGCAGAGGCCTGGGGTCCCCCACAACCAATCTTAGGGTCAAGTAACGCCCACAGACGCCTCATAAAGGTGGTAGAGATCATCTGAGAGTGGTGGCCTATGGCCGATGGAGCCAACACAAGTTGGGCAAGGGGAGAGCATGCTGCAACCAGGAGCCTTGCAGGCAGCATCACATGCAAGGGGCTTCTGTGGACCGTCTCAGTGCCTTAGGAGGGACTTCAGAGTGGTGGGGCTTTTGTGATTCTGTTTTTGACTGCTGTCCAGGCTTATGTGACTAGGGAAACATCGATTATAAAGATAGGAAAGATCCCTCCCCACTCGGTGAACACCTGTTTGGTGAAAGTCCATGCAGGACCACTCAGGGGAAAGCATTCTAAGAAAGCACTGCAGAGCCCAAAGTTCACTCTGTTCCTGGTCTCCTCGGGAACTGAGCAAAGTACAAGATGAGGTAACTCAATAGCTGGCTGGATGCTCTTTCCTGAAAGCTGAGCCAGTTCTCTCTTGACCCAGCCCCAGGTTAGCCTTGAGAATTTGATGAAGGCTTAAATAGCGTCAAGATTTCAGCATAATCCATGACTAACAGGAAACCAGTTTGATCTGAGGACAATTTTGTACGTTTGGATTCTCTCTGGGTGAATCTCGGAATCTGATTTGGTCTGGATGCCAAGAATCATACTTGGAAAAAGCCCAATCTTTGTAGCTGCCCACACCTCACCCTGGCACAGCAGACGGGAAGATTCACAGGTTTCACAGGCAGGGTGAGTGGCTTGGGCCAGTGGCAGTTGGGTCTGCACCTGGAGCCTGTGTGAGGGCTTGGGGCACACAGGAGCAGCCACATTAGCTGAAGTCATGGACTCTTGACCAGTACCCTATGTCTGACCACATCATCAGGGGCCACACAGCACATGGATAGATAAAGTCAGTCTCAAAACTGTCTCTTTTGGGCAATGGCATTTGGCAGTTAAGAGTATAAGCCTAGGAATCAGACAGGTCTGAGTTCTAATCCAGACTTCTCTGATTTGTGATTTTGAGAAAATTGGTCATTCTGTCTACATCTTGGTTTCCTTATCAATTGGCATAGGAATATTATTTATTATCTCAATCATAACTGCCAAAACCAAAAGAGATGTGGCACATAATTTCTTCCCCTTCATCTCCCAAGCTTTAAGGAGGATTCTTAAGTCTTATCCTTGCACACAGTATAGCTATTTAATGTGCTGTGAATCAGGAAAGGAGTAAATAAAAGAAGGCGTGAGTGAAGAATGAATGAACTAAAGAACACACTCCAAACTACTAGAAATTGAAGGAATACAATTCTATTTTAATTAAAATGTAACTATCCATGATTTACTAATTGTTTAACATTATTCTTTTTTATTTATTCTCTCTATTCTTGTTTATTTAAAATAAGATACAGAGTGACCTACTTCCAGCCTTTGTTCACATGATCTATTACTTCCACCTCAAAAGAGTCACCTTTCTTCTTAGATTTCATTTTGCAGCCCTTCTCATCCCATCATTGGACTATTCTGAAGGATTGCTTTTTTAAATTGGCCCTTCTTCAGTGATTTGCAAGTCTACAAGATCTCCCAGGAGATGCAAAGACCTGTACAAAACAGTCCAGATTCAGACACATTTGGAGGTAGTCTTCAGTTGGTCACTTTGCTGCCACATCACGTGTTAGCCCACTCTCTCCACGGAACAGTCCACAGCAATTCGTAGGCTTCTCTTTGGGACATGGTTCTCAAACTTGATGCATCATGAAAATCCCCAAAGAGCTTATTAGAAATAAAGTCCTGGGCCCAAACTCAGACATTCTCAATCAGAATCTCTGGGGTGGGTCCTGGTGAGCTGTAGCTTTATGAAGCTCTCCAGGTGATTCTGATAATGAATCAGGTTTAGGAACTGTAATTCTAAAAGAATAGCTTAGATTATTTTTCCCTAAATGTGCTTTCACTTGTCCCTGTAGAGACTCATCTACAGCTTTTCCTATCGACTCCCGAAATGTTGGGCCAACATCTTGTGGTATATTACCTTTGGAAATGCTATGTTTGTCACTGTGCATTCTCCACTCCATATTATAAAAGCAGCCCCTGGTGGGAAGAAACCCCGCTGGTGGACTTTGCTCCCTTGAGAGGAGCCCACTTATCCCTGCTCTTTGTTAGACCTCCACGTACTCCGTTCTGGACAAAATGATCACCTGCTGGCTAAGTTCAGTGGGGAAAGCATTGCCATGAGCCAAAGGCAAAAACATTAGAGTGGTATTTAATATCTTGTATCCTTTATGCTAGTTGAAAATTAATGCAAAAACTCCATTCCTCAAGATATGCAATCTAATTTACCCTTTAGATAAGAGAAAAAAAGAGTAACTTATCCTAGACCATGCTCGGGTCTGAATATCTCAAATGAATCCTCATCCCTCCAACCAGGTTAGATCATCTGGAATTGATTAATAGGAAATCAGTCTGCTTCAGGACATCAATTTAGAGGTTTATATTCTCCTTAGGATAGGTCTTGGAATCCAGCTCACTCTGGAACACCTAAGTCCATTCCCCATCTTTTCAACCATTCCCTCATCTCAGCTATTTTCTTCCTGGGAAAGCCTCTTGGATTGACAAATGTAATTGAACACCTGTTCTTCGAGCAAAGACAACACCAATTTCACAACTGCCGGTGCCCTTCTGTTCAGCATCCTTCACTCATCTCAATGGTCATCAGCCTTTTTATTAGCAGTGAGGGGAGCAAAGATGTGAGATTAGTGTTCACTAAAGGTATTGATCTGACATCACTGGGCATCCTTTTGGCCACTAGTCAGATTCTAGTTGGTGACTTACCTGACAAACAGTTAACGCTTGACTATCGTTTTCATTGGCGTTTACGGTGCTCGGCAGACAAGCCGAGCAACTGACGGTCTGTGTAGATTTGTTTTTGTGGCCAGTCATCTGGAAAGCCCTCCAGAATATTAAATTAAACAGGCATTCTACCCCTGTGTAGCTACTACACACACAGAGTACTGGGCAATGTGGCATAAGCTTTGGCAAGCCTAAAGTCCTTGACAACAGTCAATATATTTCCAGCAACATAAAATGAGCTATTAAAGTCTCCTGGAACAATCTTAATACCTTAGGCAGAAAAAATGGTTAGACCAAACTCAGAGTAGTTGCATGAAAAGTTTTAAATTAGGGAGAGAAGAAACCGCAGGCTTTGGAGTGAGGGAGCTGAGTAAGAGGCAGGTGGGAGAACGGAAAGATAAAATCCGCTTATACAGCAGGTGGTTCCCCTTTCCCCCAAAAAAGAAATAAGTTGATGGTGCCTATATAGATTCAGGGGGTAGGTACAAATATTAGGAACCCTTAGTTCTTTTCTGAAGTTGGATTCCCAGAAGCGGACACTAAGACATGGATTTACATGCAAATATTTTCAGGACATGTTCCTAGGAGAAACTGGTAAGAGAGTGGAAGAGAAGACAAATATGAATGTGATTTCAGCCAAAGTCTTAACCTCAACTCAGTGCTTCTGGGAAGCTTTGGAATGCAGACTTCACCTCAGTGTCCCAACTTTTGGCAAGAGAGAAGGGCTTCAGACTCCAGCCTTAGTCATCGGTTCAGCCTGCTTGGGCAGGGTGGGTGTGGGGAGTAAACTCCAGGCACTTTCGAGTCTTTGCTAGGACTCGCAAAGGGGCTCAAGGGCACTCCTCTGCAGAGAGTTGCAGGTACAGGTCATTAGAAGAAAACACACGCGTGCCCGTGGAGTCAACGAAGGCAAACAATGGGATCTGAACAGACCACGGAAGATAGCCTGTAGTTCTATTTTCCAGTCTGCCACTGACCGAAAGGAAAAACTCTGTAAGCATCCACCTAATCTGAAAAACAGAATATTGTAAAACAGATTCCCTAGGTGGGGAAAGAGGGATTTATTGAGCACCTACCATATCTGCCACTCCCTGAGCTAAATGCTTGAATTTGAAGATGAATTGTTCTTTCCCTTGAGGGTGATAAGAGTCATCACTGACTTATGTATAAAATGCTATGGGAATGGTCCCCAAAGCAAAGTTGGTGGACACAAGGGCAGTGAGGGCCACCAAGCCTGGGATATATAAATCAATTAGAAAATAGAATTGACTCCATAATACAGTAAATCAATTAACACTTATTTAATGACTGAAGAGACAACATTGTTTAAATCCCAAACAGAAGCAATTAAATAAAAAAGAATAATTGCTTCAATGGTCCACACCAAATTACAGTATCTACAATACATAAAGCCAATTTTACAATAAAAACCAAGTAGAGCCTAGGATTTGATCCAAGTTCTGGTACGTGACTCCCATGAGGGCTGTGGAAGAGCTTCCCCAATGGAGGGCAGCTAGAGGGACAGCCATGTCTAGAATAGGAGCAGAAATGACAGCCCCAGAGAAAAGTCATTAGCAGAAGAGGAGGAACCTTTTCCTCATTGATCAGCTGTAATTGAATCAAGTGGAATATTTCTTTCCCTTTGCTTCACATGCTCTTATCTGAAGTCCCTGGGCTGCCTTGTTTTCTATTACAAGTTCAGATATTCCAACAATCACTTACTTTCAAACATCATAACTTGTGCCAACAGATTCTGAACCATTCAGTTTCTATAGGAGGAAGATACTTCAAAGGATCCAGCTAAGCAATGAATGGTGTGACAAGCTGAACCTGAACCTGTCAATGAGAGAGGAACTTGTCAAAGCCCTTTTGTAATGATGTGGGTCACAAGAGCAGCTGGAGGAAAGTAGAGAATACAGAAGATTTAGATTTTGGAGCACAGCTCCCATAGACTGAGCTCGAGGGCAGGGTCTGTGTGTCGTTCATCTCTGGATTCTCATTTTAGAACCTAGAACAGTGATTTGCATATGGCAGCTTTCCACAAGTGTGGGCAGAATTAAACTGAGGAGAGCTGAAGAGGTTGGTAAGGAGCTACTATTACACCTCCAAGGGATGCTTCCTGCCAACAATGTAAAATCTAATTCCTTGGCTAGACAGTTCAGATTTCCACCCCCTGGCTCCAAGCTCCAATTTAGTTATCTAGTTTTTTCTTCCAAGGTTCTTTCTCAAAAAGAGTAAAACAGAGTGCACATTGTGAGTTGAAATATCTGTGTATGGTAAGTGCAAAGTTTAGTTCATACTTGAAATATATCACTGGATTTGAACAATATCTTTAAAATTGAAATTTATTTTTCTTTTCAAATTTTTAATTATTTATTTTAAAACTAAAGAGTGGGTCAAGAAAATAAAGTGTTACATCAGTAGAACAATTTGATAATTGTCCAAATTTTATCTTTTGCAAGTGTTTTGATTTTATTAAAATTCATTTATTAGTTACTGCAACGTTACTATGAATTACAATGTATGCATTTTTTTCTCCTTTTGTAAAAATACATTACTATAATTAAAAAGTATTACTCCATTACTTCTTTCTTTATGTAGAGTAGTATTTGTTTTATTCTTTATTTTATTTTACTTTTTATGTACTTTTCCTTTGGTGAGGAAGATTACACCTGAGCTAACATCTGTTGCCAATCCTCCTCTTTTTGCTGAGGAAAATTGGCCCTGAGCTAAGATCTTTGCCCATCTTCCTCTATTTTATATGTGGGACACCTGCCACAGCATGGCTTGATGAGCAGTGCATAGGTCCGCACCCAGGATCCGAACCTGTGAACCCTGGGCTGCCAAAGCTGGGCACAGGAGATTAACCACTACGCCACCAGGCCAGCCCCTATTCTTTATTTTTTAAAATTCTTTTTACCTGCATAATTATGCATACAAAACCCAATAAAAGATCATTTTAGTGTCTATGTTTATTTTCTAGCTATTGTTGTTATTTATTTCCTTTCACAAATTGAAAAACATCTGTCATATAGAGGAAGAGATGTAAAGACTGATCTGCTCTGGGTGCCAAATACTCTAGGACCACACCACTGTCTCTCTACCTCAAATCCTATGACTTTGCCCCTTGCGTATACTGCCCTAGGCACACTGGCTTCCTTCCTGGCCCACAACTTCAGAGTTTTGACATTTGATATTCCCTTTGCCTGGAATCCTCTTTCCCAGGTAGTCACGTGCCTTAGTTCAAACGTCACCTTGTCAGTAATACCTTCCTTGACCACCCAATTTATTTATTTATTTATTTATTTTAATTTTTTGTTTATTGCAGTAACATTGGTTTATAACATTGTAAAAATTTCAGGTGTACATCATTATACTTCTATTTCTGCATAGATTACATCATGTTCACCACCCAAATACTAATTACAACCCATCACCACATCCATGTGCCGAATTATCCCTTTCACCCTCCTCCCTCCCCCCCTCCCCTCTGGTAACCACCAATCCAATCTCTGTCTCTATGTGTTTGTTTATTGTTGTTATTATCTACTACTTAATGAAGGAAATCATACGGTATTTGACCTTCTCCCTCTGACTTATTTCACTTTGCATTATACCCTCAATGTCCATCCATGTTGTCACAAATGGCTGGATTTCATCGTTTCTTATGGCTGAGTAGTATTCCATTGTGTGTATATATCACATCTTCTTTATCCATTTGTCCCTTGATAGGCACTTAGGTTGCTTCCAAGTCTTGGCTATTGTGAATAACGCTGCAATGAACACAGGGGTGCATGTATCTTGATGCATTGGTGTTTTCAAGTTCTTTGGATAAATACCCAGCAGTGGAATAGCTGGATCATATGGTAGTTCTATCCTTGATTTTTTGAGGAATCCCCATACTGTTTTCCATAGTGGCTGCACCAGTTTGCACTCGCACCAGCAGTGTATGAGAGTTCCCTTCTCTCCACATCCTCTCCAACACATGTTGTTTCCTGTCTTGTTAATTATAGCCATTCTGACGGGAGTGAGGTGATATCTCATTGTAGTTTTGATTTGCATTTCCCTGATAGTTAGTGATTTTGAACATCTTTTCATGTGTCTGTTGGCCATCTGTATATCTTCTTTGAAGAAATGTCTGTTCAGGTCTTTTGCCCATTTTTTAATTGGGTTTTTTTGTTGTTGAGATGCATGAGTTCTTTATATATTTTGGAGATTAAGCCCTTATCAGATGTATGGTTTGCAAATATCTTCTCCCAATTGTTAGGTTGTCTTTTCGTTTTGTTGATGGTTTCCTTTGCTGTGCAGAAACTTTTTAGTTTGATGTAGTCCCATTTGTTTATTTTTTCTATTGTTTCTCTTGCCCGGTCAGACAAGGTGTTTGAAAAGATGTTGCTAAGACCGATGTCGAAGAGCATACTGCCTATGTTTTCTTCTAGAAGTTTCACAGTTTCAGGTCTTACATTCAAGTCTTTAATCCATTTGGAGTTAATTTTTGTGTATGGTGTAAGGTAAGGGTCTACTTTCATTTTTTTGCATGTGGCTATCCAGTTTTCCCAACACCATTTGTTGAAGAGACTTTCTTTTCCCCATTGTATGTTCTTGGCTCCTTTGTCAAAGATTAGCTGTCCATAGATGTGTGGGTTTATTTCTGCGGTTTCGATTTTATTCCATTGATCTGTGTGTCTGTTTTTGTGCCAGTATCATGCTGTATTGGTTACTATAGCTTTGTAGTATATTTTGAAATCAGGGAGTGTGATACCTCCAGCTTTGTTCTTTTTTCTCAGGATTCCTTTAGCTATTCGGGGTCTTTTGTTGCTCCATATAAATTTTAGGATTCTTTGTTCTATTTCTGTGAAAAATGTTGTTGGAACTTTGATAGGGATTGCATTGAATCTATAGATGGCTTTAGGAAGTATGGACATCTTAACTATGTTAATTCTTCCAATCCAAGAGCATGGAATATCTTTCCATTTCTTTGTGTCTTCTTCAATTTCTTTCAGAAATGTTTTATAGTTTTCGGTGTACAGATCTTTCACCTCTTTGTTGACCACCCAATTTAAAATGCAACTCCTTTTCATGTGCCTGTTGGCCATCTGTATATCTTTTTTGGAAAAATGTCAGTTTATATCCTCTATCCATTCTTTGATTGAGTTGTTCATTTTTTTGCTGTTGAGTTGTATGAGTTCTTCATATATTTTGGAAATTAACTCCTTGTTGGATATATGATTTGCAAATATTTTCACCCAAGATATTCAAAATCACTAATTATTAGGGAAATGCAAATCAAAACTATTGAGATATCACCTCACACCCAACAAAATGGCTATAATTAACAAGACAAGAAATAACAAGTGTTGGAGAAGATGTGGAGAAAAGGGAACCCTCATACACTGATGGTGGGAATGCAAACTGGTGCAGCCACTACGGAGAACAGTATGGAGATTCCTCAAAAAATGTAAAATAGAAATACCATATGATCCAGCTATCCCACTACTAGGTAGTTATCCAAAGAACATGAAATCAACAATTCAAAAAGATTTATGCATCCTTATGCTCATTGCAGCATTATTTGCAATAGCCAAGACATGGAAGCAACCCAAGTGCCCATCAACTGATGAATAGATAAAGAAGATGTGGTATATATATACAACTCAGCCATAAAAAAGACAAAATCGTGCCATTTGCAACAACACGGATGGGCCTTGAGTGTATTATGCTAAGTGAAATAAGCCATACAGAGAAAGACAAACACCATATGATCTCGCTCATATGTGGAACATAAACACATGGATAAAGAGAACAGATTAGCAGTTACTAGAGGGGAAGGGGATGGGAGGAAGCCAAAAGGGGTAGAGGGGCACATATGTATGGTGACGGATAAAAACTAGACTATTGGTGGTGAACACAATGCAGTCTATACAGAAACTGAAATATAACGATGTACATCTGAAATTACACAATGTTATAAGCCAATATGACCTCAATAAAAAGAAATGCAATTTCTCACCTCATCTACCCCCCAGCTCCCCTCACTCTTGACCTCCTAACATTGCCTATTCACATTTCTAGCCTTATTTCTCTCTGTGGAAATATCACTATCTGACCAACTGTGAATTTTACTTGTTTATCTGTTTTGTCAGTCTTTCCCACTGAAATGTCAGCTCCATGGGGCAGTGACTTTTGTCTGTTTTGACCACTGCTGTGTTCCCAACACCTTCACCAGTGCATTATAGAAAGTAAGCATTCAATGCGTATTTGTTCAACAAATTAATGAAGAACTATAAAATGAAGGGATTGGACCAGATAAGGGACAAGTAAAACCAGAGTTAAGTAAAATTTTTTTCACACCTGCATACACGTATTATTCTCGAGAGGAGAAAATCTACACATTTCATCCGTTTCTCAAAGTTCTCTGTGACCCCGCAAAAGCGAATAAGCCACAGGACTCGACACCTTGGTAAATCATGTGAGCTGCTGGATTCTGAACCTCTCTCTCTCATAGCCCTTTATCTGTCTGTCCCCTGTGGATTGTTCCATTTTTTCCCCTTTAGGGGAGTCCCATTTTTGTCCTGTTTCCTTACTAGCCTGTGAACTCACTGAGGGCAAGATTAGCTTCGGATTCATTTCTGCCCCCCCTTCAGTCTTAACTCTGATCTGAGAGCTTAGAAGCTGTTTGTTAAATGACATGATGTAATCTATGCAGAAACATGATGTAGTCTATGCAGAAATAGAAGTATAATGATGTACACCTGAAATTTTTACAATGTTATAAACCAATGTTACTGCAATAAACAAAAAATTAAAAAAAAAAAGATGCTGTTTGCTAAATGAATTAACAGGACAGGAACAAGCTGAGGAGTAATAATAGAAGCCCCCTTTCACAGTTTGGACTCTTTTTTTGTCCCCAGATAGGATATGATTTTACTTCTACTCCTCTGAGTTTTGACACACTTACCAAATTCTCAATTTGCTGATCTCCTAGATAGAAATTTAAGGTAGAGCAGGAAAGGCCAAACCATGCCCTCACCTTGAAGAGCCCATGGTTGTGTTTCCTAAAGGGAGCTCCTTCTGCTCTGTTCCGCTCTGTAGAGAACATGTGGGTTGTTTTGGTGCAGTGGTGATTAGGGTTGGAAGCGACAAGTGTTGGTTGGCTCTGCCTATAAACAGATTGCGTGCAATTAAAGAGTGGACATATGCCCACATCTTTGAATCCATATTTCAGATGAAGGATTAGTCATGTACGGAAATTCGAGTTTTTTCCTAACCTTGTGTTTGTTGCAAAGAGCTCACAAGGTCACTCAATCAGATATCACGGGCCACTCCACTCCCCGTCACCCAATATTAGGGCCTCTCATGTACGCTCCCCCCGAGTCTGCAATAACCCAGGTCTTCTTCACTTCTGCCTTGTATAGCAGTCACCTCCGAATGGAGTCACCACCTCTTTCACCAGACTCTGAGTCCCCTAAGGAAAAAGATCCGATCTGATCCATCACTTTACCCCACACTAGGATCATCATAGGGTCAGCGTGGGAGAGACTGCCAGATGACCACCAAATTCATTTCTTCTTCTTCCTGGGACACAGCTGGACCACATTTCCTAGTCAACTCTGCAGTTAGGTATGGTCATCTGACTGAGTCCTAGCCAATCTTCTAGCGCAAGTACAGAGTATCTCTTCCAGGACTAGTCCACAGAAAACTTCACTGACTATCCTCCATGCATTCCCTCTTTTGTATAATCACAGCAGCCTCAAGTCACGTGTTGAAGATGGTGGAGCCATAAGATGGAAGCCTGAGTCTCTGATTCAAATTATTACTATAGGTTACCTTTTAAAAGTTTCTTTCTTCTTGATTAGCGTTATGATTATGACGATGATGATCTATCTCTTATTGTGATGAGTGCCTTTTACAAATATTATCTTAGATCCTCATGTCAACTCTGTAATTATTATTGACATTTTATGTACTAGAAAACCTAAAATTCAGATTTGAAGTGATTTATCCAGGGTCATCTGCAGAGCAGGGATTAGAATTCAGATTTTTCTGATTCCAAAATGATTCTGACATTCCTCATCATGAGCCAACCTCCCTTCCTTCAATTCTCATTGTCACCCCCAATATGCCCATTACTTTTCCAAAATCCGCAGGGGTTTCATTCATTTCTCACTGGTTAATCCTTTTGTCTCAGGTTTTTGGCAAAATGGTCATTACCATTCATTGGCTGAAACATTTATATGCACCTCATGAAATTATTTGTCTTTCCAGTTCAACAACTTAAGTCTGAAGGCACTCACATCTAGCTCAGCAAATAAACACTAGGAAGGAAAGAAAACACAACAAGCAGATAGATTAACAGATCAATCCTGTGGCCAGGAGAGTATTTCCTTTTTCCTTTGTTAGCCTAATAGGCGAGGTGTGTGCTAAGAGGTTTAAAAGCACCTGAGAACAGCAATGACGGTAGTGACTGTTCTGAGTTCACATAAGCCCCGGTGGTTTTGACATTTCCCCAAGGAGTTAGCCAGGAGGGACCTTAAGAGGTCTGGTTTAGATGGAGGAGAAGAGTAAGAAGAACCATCAGGCTTTGCTGAACCCAGGAGAGGAGGATGAACTGGTGAGTCCTCTTCTGTTTTTATTTTGTCTTCTCAAAGACCATGAACTCTGGGAGTGGGCTATGGGGATGGTTCCGGCTTTAGAACCTAGAGAGGTTCAAGTCTGGTCAGGATCCTCCAGGGCCCTGGGCACTGCTTTAGAGTGAAGGAAACTGCAGGCGCTGAGAAAGACGTGTCTTCTAGAGGATAGCGTTTTGCAGGGTATGCAATTGGAGTACACACATACGGTGCTCCTTGAGGTGTTCCCCCCTTATCATCTGGGGCTCCATGTAATTGGACAAACTCTGGCAAAAACTGAAACTCTTTATTTTTTTAAATCTTATGTTTTTAGTACATCTGCATAACTCAGGCTCAGAGTGCTTTGGGCTGGAGTCATGCCTTGTAAGAGGATAGAGAGGTTTTAAGCACCAACTACTGAAGAAGGAATAGAGGGTGGCCTGGGATTTAGCACAGATGAAAAAAAAAAAGTCCTTTCACTTCAATTCTTTTCCCCTGCTGCCTCTTCCACCAACCATACATAAATCTTAAAAAATAATAATCAAAAGCTTGAAAACTCCTACAGAGTCTATTTGGTGCTGATGACTTTACGTTTATTATTTTATTTGATCCTCAGAACTCAGTGATGAAGAAAGTAGTCCTATTTCATAGGAAAGAAATCTGAAACCAAAGAGGTTAAGTAACTTGCCCAAGGTCCTCAGCCTGCAAAGGACAGATTGGGAATCCAGCCCACTCCTTCCTCTCTCACGCCATGCTTCTGGCACGGCAATAGTGTCCCTAGTTAGGCAATGAGCAAGTTTGGCAAAAAGAGAGGGGGATGGGACACAGAGTGGGTGCACTGCGGGGGCAGAAAGGAACCCAGAAGATCTGGTTCATATATCAGAAGGGTGTCAATTTCCTGCCAAGCCTCCCCGCTTCCCTATGAGATGTGTGGGAAATCCATCCTCGCCCTCTCTCCACCTCCCCTTGTTTGTTAACCTAAGGAAAATGAGTGGTTTCATAAACACCTATGCTGTCTGATAAGGCAGCCACTTGCCACATGCAGGTTTTGAGCACTACAAAAGTAGCTGGTCCCAGTTGAAATGTGCTGTAGTGTAAAATACACAATTTTGAAGACGTAGTAAAAAAAAATGTAAAATATCTCGTTAATAATTTTTGTATTGGTTACACTCAAAATGATAATGTTTTGGATATGTTGGGTTAAACAAAATATATTATGAAAATTTATTTTACTGTTTCTTTTTACTTCTTCAGTGTGGCTGCTAGGAAATTTTGAATTACAAACGTGGCTCACATTGGTGTCTTGTTATTATTGCACCATGCTGATCTTGACAATGGTATAGCACTTTAAAATCTTCAGACTGAAGGGATTCAAAGAATTACAAGCTATCAGTTGTGTTCACTGCTGAACAACTCTGTGCCAGTTCAAATGTTTTCTCAACAAGTAGATGAATGTTCATGAAAATCTTTGATTGCTCTTTATTTTTCTCTAACTGGGTACAGTATTTGTAGTTTATAGCCTAGTATTTTAATTTTCTTAATCACAGAGGGGACATGGGTATCAAAGGATTAAATAATGGGCCAGGCATCATAGTTTCCTTTGTTTTTGTTGGTGATCAAACACTTCTAGAGATAGTCACCAAAAAATTTTATTAGAAATCCTACTAGGTTTATAAATCTTGCTTGTGAGCTTGTGCAGAGAGCACAGATGCAAATTCTACCCGAGTGAGGAATCAGGAAACTCAGGTAGGTAGGCCTGGCTGGGGCAGGGGTGACCTAGGTACACAAGCTGAAGAGAAGCTGCTACCTGGCTCCTGGCAAATTCCGTCCTTCAAGTCAACAGGCCCAGTGCTGTGTTTAGAGTTTGAAAGCGAAGCCAGAAATTTGTGTACTTACGTGAAATAGCCTTATTATAAATTTTGGAAACAAATTCATTTTTTTTTTTTTTTTTAAGATAGCTGTAGGCCAAACTAAACCTGGGCCTAGTCTAGTCCGAGCCTTTGGGGACTGTAAGTCTGTGACTTTTACAACCTCTCCCTGCTTGTTCTTACTTTCTCTAAGGTTCCCCATGGCCCAACCTGACTTCTACTTGGCATTCATCCTTTCAAGTGAACCATCACTTGTGATTGTACGAGAGGATTTGAGGTGGAAACTACATACTGTTGGGGCAAATAATAAATTCTTTCTATCAAACTCCCACAAAGAACCTCGGTGGGTGGGGATTGCCTAGGAAATTGTTCAAGAGCAGTCTTGGGTCATTTTGCTGAGCTCAGCACAGATATAAAGTATTGCATTAGCCCGCAGAGTTGAACCGTGTTGTCATTCCTGTCCCCTGTTCTCTGGTCCCAACACCTCCAGGAGGGGAGAGCAGCTAAAACTTACTGTGCCGGGCACGGTGCTGGGCTCTTGAGAAAGAGTATTTCACATCACCCTCACAACAGCCCATATGGTAGATGCCCTCACTGTATAGGCCTTTATTGTCCTTCCCAAACTTCTCCTTCCCACTCTTCACCCTCCCCACCACTACCTAGCTTGAATAGTCTCCTTTTCCTTCACCTGTCTTTTTTCTAAAACTTTGCCCCGCCCAAGTGTTTCATCAGCCCCTTCACTTGCAGTCAGCTTTCCTTGTCTTCTCTTAAGGTCCTTTCAGGATCCACAGATTCACTAATAGCCCTCAGGATCCTTCACAACACCAGACCACCGTAAATGAACCTAGAGCTCTCAGGCTATATAGCTCCGTGCCTGATGGAATGGGTTTTGGTCTCAGGCAGACCTCGGTTTGACCTGTTGGGTGAGTTATTTAACCTCTTTGAGTCACTTGTAAAATGGAGATAGTAATACCTACCATTTGGAGTCATGGTGAGGATTAAATGAGGTAATATAGCCTTTCTAAAAATATCTTCTGTAGAATAATATTGTTAATAGGCATTATATAAAAATTCTCCTTTTTCTTCCTATCAATAAGGTTTGATAAATACTTGGTGAAACAACGAGGCAGATAACAGCAGAGCCTCTCAGAGCCTTTAATACATTACAGGTGTTGTGAATTTCTAAGAGAGGCATTACAGTGTGCTCTATTTCCCACGCTTCTGTATCCATGGAGTCCTTCCTGTGTGTGTGTGTGTTTGTGTGTCTGTAGGTTCTCTCATGACTACTGTTTCATGGAACTACCATAGGAAAGGTTGGAATGTTCTCAATGAACGACAGCTATTGTTTTCTCATTATTACCTTTCTGGGAGGAAAAAAGTCATTATATCTCTCCTCAGCCAGGCACGTCTGGAGGCACACCATGTGCATGTCAGCCTCTGTTTCAGAGTCTTCTCTGGCCGCACTTGCTGCATTTACTTTCTGGAGATGGTCTTGATTCTGCCCCTGAGACACAAGTGCTGTTATTCATATCAGTTGCAAAGCCCATCCATTCCATCTGTGCTCCCCCACTGTACAGACACCCACCAACTCAGTGTCAAAATTACAAGTGGGAGCAGCCCCAGAAGGCAAAATGGCTAGTTGGTGTGGGGGACACAGGTTTGACAGGAGAGCACTTCACTTCGTGGTAGCTTTTTTCTGGGAAACAGTGGAAGAGCCCGGGGCTCTAAGACAGTAGATCTGGGCTTTAAAGTCTCCACCGCTAACTGGGTGGTTGCGGGCATCTTTTCAGACCTTGCTAGTTGCCTGAGAACAACATCCCTTATATCTCCTGACTCACAAGGTTTGCGAGTCACATATGAAATGTGGGAAGTGCTGTGAAAATGTAAAAGGTTCGTTTACATCCAAGGAGTCAGGAATTACGATGTGCAATTTGAAAAATGCAGGAATACTTGTATTAAGTGAGATTGATGTTGAGAATATTTCCCCTTTCTCTAACCAAACTTGGAGAAAGATAACTGTTTGAGGTCTACCATTATAAAAACAAATAATATGTGAAAATTATTTTAAACAATGTCATGTATTCCTCATCTTCCACTAAAGGACAAAAAAAAAAACGCTCAAAGGATTAAAATTGAAAATTAAAAAGCAAGTCCTGTTGGCTCTCTCCTGTCTGCCATCAACATTCAAACGAAGAGCTTGGATGAAGGCTAGCTTATCTAATCTTCAACTGACACCTTGCAATGAGGGAGAGATAACAATATTGGTGACAGAATCAAGATTCAAAAAGTTTTCTCAATGGGATTGTAGGAGAGAAATGGGCAAAATGCAGTGTAACAGGCCTCAGTGTTGAGTTTTTGTTTTAAGTCATCATCAGAATACAAGGTGAGGGTGTCAATGACTTGGGCTTAGTCGCTATGCATGAAAAAGTAATTGAAGGGCTTTATTTGGTTATGGATGAATTTTAGTTGCCAATGTGACATAGCTATAAAAAAAATTAGTCCTTGGATGTCTTAATAGAAGTCTATTCTGCCTAATAGAAGAAGTAATAGTCCTGCTAAAATCTGTCTCATTTAAGAGACTTCCAGGGAGTTATATTTAATTCTAAGATTCACACAAGAAGTATAGTGTGTTTGGAGGAATATCTGCATGTCACAAATAAGAACTGTTTATGAGACTTTGGGAATAATTCCCCAAAGAACAGTAATGGCGGTTGTCTTCCAATAGTTGAGTGGCTGATGTGGAGAACAGAGTAGAGGTTGGCAGATTCCAACTTGATTTATTTTCCTTATGGAAGAACTTCCTAACCATCTGTGGTGGCAGAATCTTAACAAGACACCCCTCCAATGATCTTTGCCCTCCAGTGGAGCATGAGCGGAACCTGTATATATCATGAGCTATAATTCCTGTGTTATATTATATGGCAAAAAGGGATTTTACATATGTAGTCAACGTGGACTCAGCTGAGTTAATCAAAAGGGAGATTGTTTGGATGGGCCTGAGCTAATCAGGTGAGCCCAGAAAGAGACTGGGCCCTGCCCGAAGTTAGAGATTTAAAGAGGGAGAGGGATTTGATGCAAGGGAGGTTTTCTGTTGCATTTTTGAAGATAGAAGGTTCAGTGTGGCAAGGAACTCTGAGCAGTCTCTAAGAAATGAGAGTAGCTTCTGGCTGACAACCAGCAAGAGAACGAGGGCCTCTGCCCTCAAGCTACAAGCAACTGAATCCTGCCAACAACCATGTGATCTTGAAAGAGGTTCTTGATCTCCAGAAGGAACACAGCCTAGACAACACTGATTTCAGTCGTGTGAGATGCTGAGCAGAGGACCCAGCTAACTAGACTTCCACCCACGGAAACTGTGAGATAATAAATTCGTGTTGTTTTAAGCCACTAAGTTTGTTATGCCGCAAAAGAAAACCATCATAGCTATCCAACAAGGGAAGGTGTGGCCCTGTAAGTTATAAGCAGCCTATCTTAAGCAGACAATAGATGCTCATCTGTGAGAATGGTGTACAGCCATTTTTTCTGAAAGGAATTTGAACCAAATAATTTCTGGAACATCCCTCTTGTTTAGTGATGCTCTTAGTCCGTGAAGAAACATTAACAGAATATTCCATGTTGCCCCTTGTCCTTGATCTAGGGCAAATTCTGGTTCCAGAAATTGTCCCTGCAAATCAGCCCATGCATCTCATTGCCTTTTAATCCACACTTACTGCTCTCTCACCATTGACTTCATCAAACAAGGGTCCTTAGCTGCACTTTTACTTAGGAAGACTGCATGTGAGCACTTTTGTTATAGCAGTGCTGGTTGATTTTGTGGATGTGCCTGTAGCTGACAGTGATAATAGGTTCATCTCTTTGGTATCGGGTTTTGATTCACAATTCTAAAGGGTGAAAGGCCTTTCTTATTCCAGAAAAAAAGCATAAGGAGAAAATTTAAAAGGTCGAACTATTTCAATAATTATTTTGAACATCTTCAAGATTCAGTTTCTTTGATCTACAAATAGTAATAATTTATAAATATTATTATTATTAATACCTATTTTGATAAATAATAATGCCTATTTCATTGGGTGGTTGTGAGGATTAAATGGTACCTAAGTAAGTGCTCAAGAAAGATTAGTTCTGGGGTCGGTCCTGTGGTGTAGCGGTTAAGTGCGCACGCTCCGCTGCTGGCAGCCCGAGTTGGGATCCCAGGCATGCACTGACGCACCGCTTGTCAGGCCATGCTGTGGTGGCATCCCATATAAAAAAGTAGAGGAAGATAGGCACGGATGTTAGCCCAGGGCCAGTCTTCCTCAGCAAAAAGAGGAGGATTGGCATTGATATTAGCTGAGGGCTGATCTTCCTCACAAAAAAAAAAAAAAAAAAAAAAAAGATTAGTTCTTATTGTCAAATGTAGACAGAAGTAAAAATGACTCAACATATTTTAGCCCTACTCAAAGGGTACTCCATGGCAGAAATGCGGGGCAAAATATATGAAACTATAACTAGCAATGCTTAGTAATTAGTGATAACTAACACAAATTACCACAAGTGGCCAAACCAAACCAGTAATAGAAGGTTGAGGAACAATGACCATACTAACATGATCCGTTAACTCGAGACAACATTATTCTAACAGTAAGGAAAAGAACCTTGAAACATGGCAGAGTTAGAGATAAGAGAGCAGAGTTTTAAGACGTTCCTGCCATCTAACACATAAAGGAACACAATTTGGCATGTCCAGATAAAGACAACGAAGGGTAGATTGTGAATAATGAATAGAAAGTCGGTGCTGTGATTGTTGTTTGAAAGAAAGAAAGATAAAACATGATGAATTCTAGCCTCATAAAAGGACACAGAGATATTATCTCCTTAGCCATGATTCAAGGGACTAAAAGTTTGAAGTCTACACAGAAAAGGCTAGCTTACTCTAAGGCTATCAGAACATTCGCACCCATAGAAAAGCCTAACACATCACAGTAAAAAATTGGCATTGCCATTCACAGAAGGTAATTGTGGTACTGAGAGTTATTTGTGTTATGTCTTGGTTGAGTAAACAAATTTATAACTTTGTTCTGCGAAAATTTTGGTTTGAGTAAGTGAAAGTGTAATGAACTGTAACCAAAAATATCCATTCCAAAGGATTTGAATCACACACTACTATGCATGGTGGGCATGCAACAAATATTTTAAATGGATAAAGACATGAAAGGTGAAGATAAGGATAAAAGGATTTTTAAAAACTCAAAAGGACCTGTTCACAAGACCAGTCATGCATAAATGTTAGAGTGCTGGATGCAATGAAAATTCAGGAACGAGGACAGGTGGAGATCCCAGAGGATGGTTCCATATGACTAAGAGGATCCCACCAAAAGAGAATTTGGGGAAGAAACCATGTTTAGATGAAGCTGCATCCTGTAATTTTTCTTTCCTGAAGAATTTGGCCAATCTTAGTTCTGTCTCTGATAGTAGCTGTAAGAGCTATCTACGAAGAAAAAAAGAAGGGAAAATAATTTTAAAAGTGTCCCTTATGTGCTAGTATTTCATGTATGTTCTCATTTAATCCCCATGAGCTAGCCATTCAGATACCCATTTTACAACTGAGGAAATCGAGGCTCAGTTAAGTAACATACACAAGGTCACGTTACATGAGCATCAGAGGAAGGATGCTCTATTACACTGCTTACCCCTGTATGAGTGAAGAATGATTGTGCTGGTTTGCATGTGTATGTGCATATGTGTGTGTGTGCATGCACGCTCATGTATACAGTTAGTACATCTAGTTAATCCTTGAATGAATTTGGTGTTTATCCTAAAGCCTTTCTCCCAGTTTCATATATCTCAAAAGTGATCAGTTTTCTTTTCGGCCTGTATTTGACTTCAATTTTGACAATTTGTGCTCTCTGGGAAAAGCAAAAATTCCATTTAAGACATTGGATCAATCTTTTTGAAATTTTAGAAATACAGCTCATGGTTTTGGTAAACAGCATTTAGTTCTGAATATTGCCTGTGGTCAAATCATTTCACAATGAGTCCAATAGGACTAGCCACTTTTAATCTACTGAAATTTTGTTGAACTGTACATTACCCAAGCTAATATTAAATCTTAACACATGCTGTGTGCTCAAAATATCCCAGGAACTGTGCTAAGTTCTTTGCATGTATTATCTCATTAGTTTCTCACAAGAACTCTAGAAGATAGTGATTGTTACTATGCTCGTTCATCGAGGAGGATATTGAGTCATCAGAAGGAGAAAAGTGGATTGCCCAAGGTCACCCATGCAGTTAAGTGGTAAAGGTATGATTTGAACTTGGCTTTCTCATTCCATATCCCCAGCTTTTAACTGCTACACCAGACTACTTCTGTTGTGTTTTACAACCAGCCATGTTTTCACATGAGGAACCTAGAGTTCAGTGAATTTAAATCATTTACCCAGATCACATTAACTAGCAAGTGATGGAGGAAGGAGCAGATGTAAGAGCTACTAGAAGGCAATGGGGGTGAGATATGAACAACAGAGTCTCTGTCAATAGACCTGGATAGGGCTCTAAATTGTGACCTTAGGCACAACCTCTCTCAAAAGGCATGTGCGTGTTTCATTGTGCGTCCTAATCCAGGCTGCTTCCGCTGTACTCTATGTCTAGAAAAAGACCGTGAGGGCTGTGTCACTCTCCTGGTATCTGGAAAACAGAATTCTAGTGGGAAACAAAAAAGTGAGGGAACATCGCTGCTTAAAGAGAGTACACTTCAAGTCTACATGAAGATAGGCACAGCTTCTGTGTTACTCCACTTGACTCATAGGTGGTGGGAGATCTCAGTTTCTCACCCTGTGGAATGCAGTCTATTTCCTTTACCAGTCTTGACTCAGAATATCACAACTCAGAACTGAAATAGTCACCTGTCTCCTCCTTTGACTGAACCTATTATCAAAGTACCTGCCAACACTGACAGAAAGCCTGCTTTGTGCTCAACACCTTATGCCTCTCGTTTAACCTTAACAACTATTTTGCCAGGTATATGTTATTAATATTCCTTAAGTACAGAGATGGAAATTGAGACTTGGAGAAGTTTAAATCCTGAGGTCACATCATTAATAGGTGGCAAAACTCACTTTACTACAAGGAACTGTGTATAATGGGTTTGAGATTCTGATCCTTTCGCTCCTGTGTGCATACTTGTGTACACCTCATTTTCTTAGTTACTGTGGCTTGTAGTAAATCTTCTGCTCTGGTGGTGTAAGTCCTCCACATTTGTACTTTTTTTTTTTTTTTTTTGTGAGGAGATCAGCCCTGTGCTAACATCTGCCCTATCCTCCTCTTTTTTTTGCTGAGGAAGACTGGCCCTGGGCCAACATCCCTGTCTATCTTCCTCCACATTATATGGGACGCCACCACAGCATGGCCTGCCAAGCAGTGCATCGGTGCGCACCCAGGATCCGAACCGGTGAACCTCGGGCTGCTGCAGCGGAGCGCGTACACCCAACCCGCTTGCGCCACCGGGCCGGCCCCCACATTTGTACTTTTTAACAACTGGCTTGACTACTATAGTTCCTTTGCATTTCCATACCAATTTTAGAATTAGCTCATAAATTACCAAAAAAATGTCTGATGTGATTTTAAATGGGATTGTTAATGGATAATCCTCACACTTAATATATCTGTCTATTTATTTAGATCTTTGCTCTCAGCAATAATATGTAGTTTTCAGTTTAGAGATCTTTCAGAAGTTTGTTAGAACTATGGCAAGGTAATTAATGTTTTCTCTTGATGATATGACAAATTATTTTTAACTTCATTTTCAAACTGTTTGTTACTTGTATATACAAATACAATTGGTTGTTCTCTATTGACCCAGTATCCAGCAATCTTGATAAATTCACTTATTACCTCTGATAATTTGTTTGTACATTCTTTTGGATTACATAATCACATTATCTACTCATAAAGAGAGTTTAACTTCTTTTTTACAGCTTTATTGAGATATAATTGACATATAACATTGTATAAGTTTAAGATGTATAATATGTTGATTTGATATATTTAAATATTGTGAAATAATTAGCTAACACTGTAGTGTGAGCTAACACCTCCATCACCTCACATAATTACCATTTCTTTTTTGTGGTGAGAACATTTAAGATCTCCTCTCTTAGCAACTTTCAATTATATAGTACAGTATTGTTACTTGTTTTCCAAGTGTTGTAAAGTTTATTTCTTTTTCTTGCCCTATAGCACCGGTTAAGACTTCCAGCACTATATTGGATATTAGTGGTGATTGTTGATAATCTTATTTTGCTTGTGGCCTCAGCGGGGGTAATGTTCAATATTTCATCATTAAGCATGATGTTAGCTGATGCATGTTCCTATCTATTCCTAGTTTGCTGAGAAGTTTCATTTCCTTTTTTTTTATTGATGTTTTAATAGTTTATAACATTGTAAAATTTGGGGTTGTACATTTTTGTTTCTCCATCACTATATATATGTCTCCCTTCACCCGTTGTGCCCACCCGCTACCCCCGTTGCCTCTGGTAACCACAATACAGTTTTCTCTGTCCATGTGTTGGTTTATAGTCCACATATGAGTGAGATCATACAGTATTTATCTTTCTCTTTCTGGCTTATTTCACTTAACATAATACCCTCCAGGCCCATCCATGTTGTTGCAAATGGGACGATTTTGTCTTTTTTTATGGCTGAGTAGATTCCATTGTATATATATACCCCATCTTCTTGATCCAACCATCAGTCAAGGGACACTTGGTTGCTTCCACTTCTTGGCTATAGTGAATAAGGCTGCAATGAGCATAGGGGTGCATAAGCCTCTTTGGATTGTTGATATCAGGTTCGTTGCATAGATTCCCAGTAGTGGGATAGCTGGATCATAGGGTATTTCTATTTTAAATTCTTTGAGGAATCTCCATACTGTTTTCTATAGAGGCTGCACCAGTTTGCATTCCCACCAGCTGTGTATGAGGGTTCCTGTTTCTCCACATCCTCTCCAACATTTGTTGTTTTTTGTCTTGGTATTATAGCCATTCTAATGGGCATGAGGTGATATCTTAGTGTTGTTTTGATTTGCATTTCCCTGATGATTAGTGATGTTGAACATCTTTTCATGTGCCTATTGGCCATCTGTATATCTTCTTTGGAGAAGTGTCAGTTCATTTCCTCTGCCCATTTTTTGATTGGGTTGTTTGTTTTTTTTGTTGTTCAGTTGTGTGAGTTCTTTATGTATTATGGAGATTAACCCCTTGTCAGATATATGTTTTGTAAATATTTTCTCCCAGCTGGTGGGTGGTCTGTTCATCTTGATTCTGATTTCATTTGTCTTGGAGAAGCTCTTTAATCTGATAAAGTCCCACTTGCTTATTTTTTCTTTAGTTTCCCTAGTCTGGCATCCGAAAAGATTCCTTTATGACCAATGTCAAATAGTGTGTTGCCTATATTTTCTTCTATGAGTTTTATAGTTTCAGGTCTCACCATCAGGTCTTTGATCCATTTTTAGTTAATTTTTGTGAATGGCAATAACAGATGGTCCACTTTCATTCTTTTGCATGTGGCTGTCCAGTTTTCCCAACACCATTTATTGAAGAGACTTTCCTTTCTCCATTGTATGTTCTTAGCTCCTTTGTCGAAAATTAGCTGTCTGTATATGTGTGGTTTTATTTCTGAGCTTTCAATTCTGTTCCATTAATCTGTGTGTCTGTTTTTGTACCAGTACCATGCTGTTTTGATTACTATTGCTCTGTAGTATGTTTTGAAGTCAGGGATTGTGATGCCTCCAGCTTTGTTCTTTTTTCTTAGGGTTGCTTTAGCTATTCGGGATCTTTTATTGCCCCATATGAATTTTAGTATTCTTTTTTCTATTTCCATGAAGAATGTCTTTGGGATTCTGGTTGGGATTGCATTGAATCTGTAGATTGCTTTAGGTAATATAGACATTTTGACTATGTTTATTCTTCCAATCCATGTGCATGGGATGTCTTTCCATTTCTTTATGTCATCATCAATTTCTTTCAATAATGTCTTGTAGTTTTCATTGTATAGCTATTTCACCTCCTTGGTAAGATTTATTCCTAGATATTTTATTCTTTTTGATGCAATTGTAAATGGTATTATCTTTTTGAGCTCTTTTTCTGTTAGTTCATTATTAGCATGCAAAAATGCAACTGATTTTTGTAGATTGATTTTGTACCCTGCGACTTTGTTGTAGTTGTTGATTATTTATAATAGTTTTCCAATGGATTCTTTAGGGTTTTCTATATATAAAATTATGTCATCTGCAAATAGTAAGAGTTTCACGTCTTCATTGCCAATTTAGATTACTTTTATTCATTTTCCTTGCCTAATTGCTCTGGCCAAAACCTCCAGTACTATGTTGAATAGGAGTGGTGAGAGTGGGCAGCCCTGCCTCATTCCTGTTCTCAGAGGAATGGCTTTCAGTCTTTCCCCATTGAGTATGATGTTGGCTGTAGGTTTGTCATAAATAGCCTTTATTATGTTGAGGTACTTTCCTTCTATACCCATTTTGTTGAGAGTTTTTATCATAAATGGATGTTGTATCTTGTCAAATGCCTTCTCTGCCTCTATTGAGATGACCATGGGGTTCTTATGCTTTGTTTTGTTGATGTGGTGTGTCACGTTGATTGATTTGCAGATGTTGAACCATCCTTGTGTCCCTGGTATCAATCCCACTTGATCATGGTGTATGATGTTTTAATGTATTGCTGTATTCGGTTTGCCAATATTTTTTTGAGGATTTTTGCATCTATGTTCATCAGCAATATTGGCCTGTAATTTTCCTTCTTTGTATTTTCTCTGTTTGGCTTTGGTATCAGGGTGATGTTGGCCTTGTAGAATGAGTTAGGAAGTGTTCCATCTTCCTCTATTTTTTGTAATAGTTTGAAAAGGATGGGTATTAAATCTTCTTTGAATGTTTGGTAAAATTCACCAGAGAAGCCATCTGGTCCTGGACTTTTATTTTTTGGGAGGTTTTTGATTATTATTTCAATCTCTTTACTTGTGATTGGTCTATTCAGATTCTCCATTTCTTCTTGGTTCAGTTTTGGGAGGTTGTATGAGTCTAAGAATTTATCCATTTCTTCTAGATTGTCCATTTTGTTGGCATATAATTTCTCATAGTATTCTCTTATAATCCTCTGTATTTCTGTGGTATCCGTTGTAATTTCTCCTCTTTCATTTCTAATTTTATTCACTTGAGGCTTTTCTCTTTTTTTCTTAGTAAGTCTGGCTAAGGGTTTGTCAATTTTGTTTATCTTCTCAAAGAACCAACTCTTTGTTACATTAATCCTTTCTACTGTTTTTTTGGTCTCAATTTCATTTATTTCTGCTCTGATTTTTACTATTTTTCTCCATCTGCTGACTTTGGGCTTTTTTTGTTCTTCTTTTTCTAGTTCTGTTAGGTGTAATTTAAGGTTGCTTATTTGGGCTTTTTCTTGTTTGTTAAGGTGGGCTTGTATTGCTATGAGTTTCCCTCTCAGGACCGCTTTTGCTGCATCCCATATAATTTGGTATGGCATATTTTCATTTTCGTTTGTTTCCAGATAGTTTTTGATTTCTCCTTTAATTTCATCAATGATCCATTGGTTGTTCAGCAGCATTTTGTCTAATCTCCACATTTTTTGTCACTTTCCCAGTTTTTTTCTTCGTGGTTGATTTCCAGTTTCAGAGCATTATGGTCTGAAAAGATGCTTGTTATGATTTCAATCTTCTTAAATTTATTGAGGCTTGCTTTGTTCCCCAACATATGGTCTATCCTTGAGAATGTTCCATGCGCGCTGGAGAAGAATGCATAGTCAGCTGTTTTTGGATGGAGTGCTCTGTAAATGTCTGCTAGGTCCATCTCGTCCAGTTTTTCATTTAAGTCCACTATTTCTTTATTGATTTTTTTGTCTGTATGATCTATCCATTGATGTAAGTGGGATATTAAGATTCCCTACTATTATTGTGTTGTTGTTAATGTCTCGTTTTAGGTTTGTTAATAGTTGCTTTCTGTACCTTGGTGCTCCTATATTGGGTGCATATATATTTATAAGCGATATGTCTTCTTGGTGGAGTGTTCCTTTTATCATTATATATTTCCCTTCTGTGTCTCTCTTAACCTGTTTTATCTCGAAGTCTACTTTGTCTGATACGAGTATGGCAACACCTGCTTTCTTTTGTTTGCTGTTAGCTTGGAGTATTGTCTTCCATCCTTTCACTATGACCCTGTGTTTGTCTTTAGAGCTGAGATGTGTTTCCTGGAGGTGGCATATTATTGGGTCTTGCTTTTTAATCCATCCTGCCACTCTGTATCTTTTGATTCGAGAGTTCAATCCATTTACATTTAGGGTAATTATTGATACATGAGGGCTTAATATTGCTGTTTTGTCACTTATTTTCCAGTTCTTTTGCATTTCCTTTGGTTCTTGTCCCATTTGTTTTGGACTGCCAATTCAGTTTGGTTGTTCTGTCTTATGACTCTTCTAGTTTTCTCTTTGTTTATCATATGTGGTTTTGTTTTGATTACTTGTTTAATGATTACCTTGAGGTTTGTATAAAAGGTCTTGTGTATGAGATAGTCCATTATCTGATGGCCTCTTATTTCCTTATACTAAGTCAATTCAATCACTTTCCTCTTCCCCTTCTAAATTGTTCTTGTTATACCTTATTCTATCTTGTGTTGTGGGTATGTGGTTACAGTGATGAGAGTATATTCATTTTTAGTGAGTTCCTTCCTTTGATCTTTGATTTTGGTATTTAAGTGGTTGGTAACCTATTCTGGTAAATATCTACTATTTTTCTGATTTTGTCTATTTATTTTTCTCCTTTCTCCAAGCTTTGTATTTCCTTTCTTTTCTTTTTTTTCAGGCCTGAGGGCCTTCTTGAGTATTTCTTGTAGTGGGGTTCTCGTGGCCATGAACTCCCTTAGCTTTTGTTTATCTGGGAAAGTTGCTATTTCTCCATCCTATTTGAAGGATATTTTTGCTGGATAGAGTATTCTTGGCTGAAAGTTTTTGTCTTTCAGTATTTTGAATATATCATTCCAGTCTCTCCTAGCCTGCAAAGTTTCTGTTGAGAAATCCCCTGAGAGCCTGATGGGAGTTCCTTTGTATGTTATTCTTTGTTTTTGTCTAGCTGCCCTTAATATTGTTTCTTTGTCATTGACTTTAGCCAGCCTTACCACTACATGTTGTGGAGTGGGCCTTTGCCTGTTGACGTATTTAGGTATTTCCTGCTCCTCCCCCAGATTTGAGAAGTTCTCAGCTATTATTTCCTTGAATAGGCTCTCTGTTCCTCTTTCCCTCTCTTCTCCCTCAGGAATACCTATAATTCTTATGTTACATTTCCTAATAGAGTCAGATATTTCTCAGAGACTTTCTCCATTTCTTTTCAGTCTTAGTTCTCTCTCCTTTTCCATCTGTAGCATATCTGTATTCCTATCCTCTATAATGCTAATTCCTTCCTCCATATTGTCAGCTCTGTTCTTTAAAGATTCCAGATTCTCCTTTATCTCCTCCATCGTGTTCTTAAACTCCATCAGTACTGATTGGTTTTTCTTTAGGATTTCAATCTCTTTTGTGAAGAAACTCCTAATCTCATTGAATTGTTTGTGTTACCTTGTATTTTGTTGAGTTTTTTTATGATAGGTATTTTGAAATCTCTGTCATTTAGGTTATGGATTTCTGTGTCTTCAGGGTTGGTTCTAGGTGCTTGTCATTTTCCTTCTGGTCTGGTGATTTCATGTCCCTTTGTATTGTGGTTCCTGTATTAGCTTTGTTTTTCCTCATCCTGGAAATATCTGGTTGCAATTTCCACCCACCGCCACCATGTGGGGGTTAAGGGCTGTGTAATCTGAGCCCCCTGTGCTCTGCTCCGTCTACTCACTGCGATCTGCCAGAACTTTGTCTGGTCTGCTTGGCTGAGCTGCAGTGTCCAGCTTGAGGGTTGGTGGGGGCTCTCTCTTTTTCCTGCTGGGTCCCTGGTGTGGGAGGCTTCTCACTCACCCCTCGTTATCTGCTCTCCTTGGGTGCTCAGATGTTGATGGTACTCCTGTAGCAGGTCTGAGTCCTCTGTGTGGGAGTTTCCCACTGGCTGAGAGAGCCCAAAGAGCTACGGTTTCCTCGCAGAGGGCCGCCCCTCCCCCCTCTCTGGGAGCCACAAACTGGGATCGCTGATCTGATGGAGATGGAGAGGAGTTCTCCTTACCTCTCCCCACTTCCTCCAGGGGCCCAGCACGTTCCACCCTCAGATGTGTGGCATTGTGGATCTTTGTGATCTTCCTTTTGGCTGTCTAGGAGTCCATTGTTGGTCTGTGACTGTTTCTTTTGTTGTATCTTATCGGGGGAAGAGTTTATGGGAAAGCTCACTCTGCCATGATGCTGACGTCACTCTCCTTTTTTTTTTTTTAAGTCATGTATTGGTGTAGAATTTTATGAAAGTGTCTCTCTGTATCTATTGAGATGACCTTATCATTTTCCTCCTGAATGTTAACATACCAAAATACGTAGATTTATTTTCAAATCCTTGTGATTCTGGAATAAACCCCATTTGATAACAATGTATTACTTTTTAAATATATCACTGATTTAGTTAGATAATATATTTCAGGATTATTTCCTCTGTATTTATGACAGATCTTAGCCTGTAATTTTCCTTTCTTGTAACGTATCTATCAGATTTTGGTATCTGAGTATGCTGGCCTCATAAAACAAGTTGGGAGCATTCCCACCTCCTCTATTTACGGAAGAGTTTGTGCAAGATTAATATTACTTCTACCGTAAATATTTGAAAGGATTCACAAGCCATCTGGGCTTAAAGATTTCTTTGTAGAAAGGCTTTTAGTTACACATTAATTTTCTTTAATAACCATAAAAATACTCAGATTTATTTATGAGTTTATCAATTTTATTTACCTTTCAAGGTAGAAATTTGGCCTTATTGATTTTCTCTATTGTATGTCTGTTTTCTATTTTATTCATTTCTGCTCTTGTCTTTATTATTTCCTTCCTTATACTTTTTAAGGTTTGACTTGTTCTTCTTTCTATGGCTTCTTGAGTGGAAGCTTACTTTATTGATTTCAAACTTTTTTTTTATTTTCTAAAATATACATCTAAAGCTCTAAATTCCCTTGTAATCACTGTCTTAACTGCATCCCACAAGTTTTGTCAATTTTCATTTTCATTCAGTTAAAAATATTTCCTAATGTTCTTTGTATTTTTTTATTTGACTCACGTGTGTTATTTAGAAATACGTTGTTTAATTTCCAAAGATTTAGAAATTTTTAAGTTATCATTCTGTTGTTCATTTCTAGTTTAATTATAATGTCATCATACTTTATATTCCAGAAGTTGGTCAATTTATGTTAATATTTTATGTGTACTTGACAAGAATGTGAATTATGCAGTTTTGGACTATAATTTTCTGTATTTGTTAATTAGGTCACTTTAGCTAATGGAGTTGTTCAAACTTCCTATATTCTTGTAAATTTTTTTTTTTGGTTTACTAGTCTTGTCAGTTAGTGAGAAAGGTTTGTTAAAATCTCCAATGGTGCGAGTAGATTTAAGTTCTATTGATTTTGCTTTACAAACTTTAAAACTCCGTTTATAGGTGCACAAAAATTTAGGATTGTTATGTCTCCCTATTGAATTGATCTTTTAGCTTATGATGTGTCCTTTTTCCCATAATATTTCTTTCCTTAAAGTCTATTTTGTCTGATATTAATATAGCTCTACTGATTTTCTTTTGTTAGTCTTTGCATGGTAAATTTTCTTTTTTTACTCTATCTGCTTCTTTATATTTAAAGTGTGTCTCTTGTAAACAGCATATAATGGGTCTTCTTTTATTATCTAGTCTGACGATCTTTGCTTTCAATCACAGTATTAGTGCCATTTACATTTAATGTAATTATTGATATAGTTGGGTTAAAGTTTATAATGTTGCTATTTGTTTTCCATTTATTCTATTTGTTCTTTGTTCTTTTCTTCACTTAATAGTATATCATAGAATGACCCAAGTTTCTACATTGACTTCATACATTTTGTTTTTAACGGCTCCACAATAGCTCTTGTTTTGATGTTTTACATTTTATTGAACCATTAGCTATGATTTGTTTCTTCCAATAACTTTGCTATTACAGATAATGCTGCACTGAGCATCTTCATACATATCACATTCTACTTTATGTATTATTTCCTTAGGGTATATTTCCAAGTGTGGAATTACTGATTCAAGGGATAGAAACTTCTTTATAATTCCTGATACAATTTGTCATCATGCTTTCCCTAAAGAATTATTCCAATTTATAAGGTTGTTAGCAGTATGTAGCTGTAGTGATTTCATTGCAGTCTTGCTAGCATTGTGAGTTCCGTTTGTAAGAAAAAAAAAATTGTTGTATAGAAAAGAACTGATGGGGAACCAGGATTCTAAGTACTAATGCCATGACTGGGTGTAAGTAAACAGAAAAAGAGAAAGTCATTTACAAATGTGCTCCTTTCAGCTACAAGCAGGACTAAAATTCCAAACTGTTCTGCTTCTATTTTGTACACATTTGGGCTTTGGTAATAAGCCCCTATAAGTAACTGAGTAAAAGAATGCATATCTATGACATGGTATGTGAACTGGCATATACCTTTTATTTGAGTCTAATAAAGCTATAATTCACAAATAAAATCAAAACAGGTTTATAGAATCAGAGGAAAAATAGGAAGAGAGAAAGGAGACCTAATTGAAAATATGCTTAAAAGCAGAGTGAACACGTTTCTAAGTTACATTTAAACCTTATCATGTATAATCTCAAAATAGAGTGACTACATCACTAAACGTAATGAACATTTTTTTCCCCGGTGGGTGATAATGTTGAGGAGCAGTGGAAAGGAACTCTTAAAATTATAATTAATTTGTGGAGCACTTTAAGGAGGCATTATCTCATTTAAGCACAAGTACCCTGTAAGGTACATATTTCTAATTGTTTTGTAGAGGAATAAATTGGGATTCCCTAGAGGTGAAATGATTTATCTAATGTCACATAACAGAGCAGGGACTCAAACGTATGCCTATGACCTTTCCACTATGTTTAAGGATTACTTCCAACAACTCTTATTAAAATCTTGATCTACAACAGAGTTCTTTATTAGAAAAAATTGATGAAAATGACTTTATTGAAGATGAAAACTTTTCCAGAGAATTAAACCAAGAGATTTATTATAATATGATCTAAACTGGCGTAAAATTCAAGAGGTTCCATCATTGAAAATACTATAGAAACTCAGTAAAAACCTATTTTCTTGACATTATAGCTCTGTGATCTGAACATAGGAGTTCAGTGTCATAGAAAAAAACAAAAAAACTAACAGCAGAACCTAAAATAATAGTATAGTGACAATGTCATTAATAATCAGCATCCCTTTAGGTCTTCTAAATGCACTAAAAATCCAGTTTTTGAAGTTTAAACAGCCATGCCGTGAAACTTCATTGTAGGTGATGGAAACTAGAAATTGGCTTTAAATAAACAAATCTATTGTTTTTAGCTATTTGTTTTCCCCTAAAAACACATCTCAAGTCTTTGTTCAATTCATGACAAACATTAACTAACCTACTACTAAGAGTAGAAACATTTCAGCATATTAATCCCCAGGGTAAATACCTATAAACTGTCTTTTTAAGGTATTTCATGTCCACAGATAATCTCTTAATTTATATCATCCTACTATTTTAGAAAGCAGCACACTTATTCATACTTTCAATCCTTCTCAATCGTGTTATTATAAAACAAACCTGAATTTGAATAGATCTAGATATATGTGTGGGTCATATCTGTCACAATTTTATCATCTTCCTCCAGTAAATTCATACTAACAATTTTTAAAAACCTTATACCTAAAGAAAGTAAATCTGGTCCAAAACATGAGGTATTTTATAAAAATCTGAGGTGATTCAAGAGCATTTAAAACCATATAAGTCTGCCCATTCCTTGCTCCTCCTGTGTAATGTTTTAGTTCATATGCTGGGGTAGCAAAATGAGTCCATTTTTTATTATATCAGCTGACAGCTGTAAGCAATCAATCTGATTCAACAAGCTGAAACCAGACTTCTCTCTCAACCAACAGCTCTGCATCTAAAGTTTGTGTTTCTTGGAACGAAATAACGTGTCTGTGTGAAAAAAAAAATATATAGTGATCTTTTATTTACTCTCCAGGAGGTGTTTGGTTACCGGACCCAGAGTCTACGCAGAGCCTTCTTCCTTATAGGATCCGTGCTGACCTGTGGAGCCCTTCTGTTGGTGTTCACCTGGAGGCCCCAGTGGAGGGTGTGGGCCAGCTGCATCCCGTGCCCTTTGCAAGAAGCAGACACTGTGTTGCTGAGGACAATGGTGCGTGCCCTTCTGTGTTGCATCTGTGGCACAGCCAATGGTTGGCCAGCAGTCCAGAGGGTGGATCTCCCTCTATTTAAAGAGTTTCCTTGTTTTAAAACAGGAGATGGGAAAACTATCCCTGCAATCTACGTAGCATCTCTTATTTTGATCCAGGAATGAAGGATGTTTCCTCCATGTCAGCCTGGGGTAATTTCTGCCATGCCAGGGTAATTGACTGTACCCTTAGGCATTACATGAGCAGTGGCTGTCAGTGTTATAACTCTTAAAGACATAACATGGGAATGATCATTCAATGTTTCAAAAATATGTATTTTGAGGGAAATTAGACACTTTAAACATCTAGATGTCATTTTAAGATAGTCAGAAAAGATTTTCTGGATATAAGTTTTCCTGCAAAGTATATCTTTCTCTTTATTTTCTAGCGCGGTGACTCTCAAATTTTAGTGCAAATCAGAATCTCCTGGAAGGTTCCTTAAAACATAGACGGCTGGCCCTACCCCCAGAATTCTCCATTCAGTAGGTGTGGGGTGGGGCTGAAAATTTGCATTTCTAGCAAGTTCCAAGATAATGCTGATGCTCTTGTCTGCAGGCCAAACTTTGGGAATCACTGGTCTAGCACTTGGTAGATATTTGGTTAGTTGAGTGCCTTATTGAATAACATTTGAGAATTTCATGAGCTGGATTGTCTTTTCCAGGATGAATTTCAAAGATATATGAGGAAGAAGGTAATGTGCCTCAACTTATCCACACTGAAGATTCCTATAAGCAGGACCCCAGAAGAGCCCCTGGTGGCTGACCGCCACTCTGTCATAAATCAAGCTGTATCTAAGCCAGAATTAAAAGTAAGTGATGTTATTATGGCAAGTTTTTGCTAAAAAAGAATAATGTAAGTGTTTATCAGATGAAAGTCTGAGTATCACACTGCTGGGCTGGGAACTACAGCTCTGTATCAAGGAAAGTGAGAGCCACGTGAAGACCTGTGTTTAACAATCCTTCCCTCCCATGATGGGCTTTACTTTATCAGTGACATCTGTTCTGTCACATTTGTCATTGCAGCTGCGATATATCCAAGTGCAGAAAATCAGGTACATTTGGGACAACTTGGAGAAGCGGTTTCGGAAAGTCGGGTAAGTCCAACTTTTTCTCAGCACTACATCAGGCTATAAGGGAAGCACATGGATTGTTGAGTGCCATGAACTGAAGTATGGTTCCTGTCCCGACCACACCCTAGGTCCCTGGAAGACAGCAACTCCTGCCATGACATCCATCATACATTTGGACTGGGTCTGACCAGTGAGGAGCGAGAGGTCAGGTAGGGTTTGTGGTACTCCCTGAGTGAACTCTGCCAGCAGAAACTGAAATATCAAATAGCTTAGGATTAGTGAATTGTTGGCATAATGCTTCATCAACTTCCTGTACTCTCAGTTCGTTTACTGGCATCAGAGAGAAATTCTAAATTGTTCTCACCATAGGCAAACTGATTAAAAAGAAAAGACTAAAAGAACAATGCAATCAAATAACATTTGATCTTTTCTTTCAGGATTGTAGAACAGTCTTCTCTGTGTTGTCTTTTTTATTCTTTCTTCAAAAAATCTTAAATCTTGGAGCTGGCCCCGTGGTGTAGTGGTTAAGTGTGCGTGCTCCACTGCTGGCAGCCCAGGTTCAGATCCCAGGCGCGCACCAACGCACCGCTTGTCAAGCCATGCTGTGGCGGTGTCCCATATAAACTGGAGGAAGGTGGGCACAGATGTTAGCCCAGGGCCAGTCCTCCTCAGCAAAAAGAGGAGGATTGGCATGGATGTTAGCTCAGGGCTGATCTTCCTTACAAACAAACAAACAAACAAAAAAGAAACAAGTCATTTCATAACCATTAGCTTCTTCATCTTCCAAATCCTCTGAGAGACAGAAAGACAATATTATGATTACATTTTACTTTGGAGAAACAGCCCTGGAATGAGGATTTTGTTTGTTCATTTAGTTATGTCATTTACCACTGTATTTCCAGCACCAAGAACAGTGCCTGATTTATGGTAGGAGCCTCATGGGTATTTATGGAACGAATGAATAAATAAATGCATTCATTGATCTATTAACTAAATGCCTCTAATATGTCAGGCACTTTGCAAGGCCCTAGGGGTCTAAGAATAAATAAGACTTAGTCATTGTCCCAGAGACATTCGCTGAGTAGTGGGAAAGAGAGACAAAGAATAGTGGTACAACTGTGAGAATGATATCTATAAAGGCACATAGATTAGGAAATAATAGTATAATAGTAGTAGCATAGGAAATTCCTATGCTACTCACTAACTTACAATGATCTAGAGTCCCTGCTTCCCTCATCTGTAATTTGAAATGGTGACTCCTGGTGAATCTGAAAGGAAACCTTTGCATGCCTTCCCCAGAATCTTATCATCACCTTCATTTCTTGTCCAATTTTAGGGACATTATCTTCCCAACAATCTTCACAATCAGAAACACTAATTCTCAAGCTAAGAAGCAATTTGGTACTTAAAATACAGGTTCTTGGGCTCTCCTCCATAATTCCGATTTAGTAAGGAGAAGCTAGGGGCAGTGGTGAGAAGAAACTCTGCATTTTTAGCAAACACCCCCATGATTCCTTGCACACCAAGTCTGAGAATTACCGATCTATTGTTTTTAAGTTTTCCCTCTGCCTGAACACTATGAAAAATGAGGCAGGCATCTAGACTATGACAATATTGCAAAATGCCTTAGAAATGGTATCATTATATACGATTTCAGATGCAATGCTTAATATATTGAAATACAAAAAGTTTTCAAAGTCATTAAAAACATATTGGTTTAATAGTATTACACACAAGACTTTAAAGGATAGATCTAGGGCATTTGGGAAATCTCTTTGATAAATGTAGGTATGCTCTGCCTAGGAAACCATTTCCGTAGGAAAGATTTCCCATCAGTGTACCAACCTCACATTTGTCCTTATTTATCAAGTGCCAGGCTTTAATAAACATCATACATAATTAAATTTAAATCTGGTCCACACAATAAAGAACTTGACAATCTAATAATCAAGACAAACAGTATAGCTTCTCAAATATGAAGAAGAGAGGAGATGATCTACTTTTGAACATATAGGCATATTTTATTTTATGGGCTTATCTATTTGGAGGGTAAAGAGAATAAGTAGAAGGTAGATCATTTTCCCCCCTAATTTTTTCCCCTCAGTTTTTAGTGTAGGACTAGGACTTTTTTAAAAAAAATAAATGTGATTGATTGATTGGTTGAGTGATAGCAACTTCCTCGAGCTTGCTTGCATGAAAAGCAAGGGCACAATATGAGAAGTAAAGGAAGACGGATCATGAAAATCTTTGATGATGACTAGCAGCTAGGCAAAGAAGGAAAATGCACAGATTTATGTAGTTCTCACTTTTCAATAGCAAAAAGAAAATCAGGACATCAGGAGAGAGAACTTTACCCTGGAGAGAAACTGTCAGAGGGCATCAAGAAGAAAGCAAGAATATTATTCCAGGAGGTTCCTTGCTCCTGCCTTCACTCATGCATGAACTGAACACAACTTTTCCTCTTAGTACCTGTCCTAAACAGGTGCATAGACACAAGGTAATTCTCTTATCTCACGAAAACAGGGGCCTATGGAAAAAAGCACACCTACTTCATTCCCCATCCATCCAAGTAGTCTTCCTATGAGGACAGTTTTTAAGGTGAGCATCTCTTCATTTTCTTTTCACTCAGCCCACCTTCCTCCCGCCACTTTTGTTTAAAAATAGAAGAGGAACTTTCTTTTTTCTTTTTTTTTTTTTGAGGAAGATTGGCCCTGCACTAACATCTGTTGCCAATCTTCCTCTTTTTTTTCTCCCTAAAGCCATGGTACATAGTTGTATATCATAGTTGTAGAGTTGTAGCTCTTCTGTGTGGGACACTGCCTCAGCATGGCTTGATGAGTGGTGAGTAGGTCTGTGCCCAGGATTCGAACCAGCAAACCCCGGGCCACCAAAGTGTGAACCTAACCTCTATGCCACTGGGCCAGCCCCCAAAGAGGAACTTTCTGACAGCAATACTAGTAGTCACCTCGTAACTGGGGGTCAGCTCCAGACCAATCACCTTGTTGGTAACCCAGCTCTCTGGAAGAAAAAAAGCTGTGATGGGTAGAGTTTGCCAATTTCTATAGTGGGACTACCCCAACTATGGCTGATTTCAAGCCACCAATGTGACATCACTGAATGTGGAGCTGGGAAGAGATGCTCAGAATTGGCTCAGTGATTCTGCAGGGCCAAACTTAATTCTCAATGTTTGTCACACCATTGAGAGAAAAGCCATGCCTATTAGTACCAGAGGAAAGAATTTCCACCCCGGCTCAGCTCCAAGCCAGTGGAAGCTGTTCCAAAGGAAGAGAGAACATTGGAACAGAGAGAAAGAAGGAGGCAGGAGAGAGAAAAGGAGATTAGGGCTGACATGAGACCCTACTCTCTTACTCCTCTGGTCTTGCAGGGAGCAAAAGTCAAAAAAGAAATCACGCTTATATACCATGACCTTTATCCCCTTTGAAAGCTCCATCCCTAGGAAACAGCCCAATTGTAGACACTCAACCATCAGATCAGTTCTTTGGAAAGGAGCAAGGAAGGGTTTGTTGGAGTAGAGGAGAGATAATTCACTCATTCTTCTGGAAGCCAATAAGATTGTCTCAACTCTTAGCATTCAGTTAGAAGTTAATAAGTTACTTAAAAATATGACAGTTTGCATAGGGCATTTAATAAAAATTAAACAGACCACTGAGATCAACATTCTCTTTTTAATAAGCTAGATTTGTCAGACCCATGGTTCTATGGTTCTGGGTCCACTGAAAGTATGAAATCACTTAACTTCAACGCCTTGTTTCAGAGCAAAGCCCTATGGCGATATCAGTAAGCCTGAGTCCTGGGTCTCCCTGGTGAGATCCTGCCTGAGATGTCTCGGACCCACCTCTACTCCATGCCGTCCCGGTCCTCTGCTCTCCAAATCCTCATGCCTGAGAATACTCTGGGCACTTTCCCAAAAGAGCTGACTGGAAGCACCTCACTTGAGCCTGACTTTCTCTGAGGCTATCAAGAAATAAGCTTTAAGAAATGAAAGAAATGGACAGGTCACAGATGAGCACTAATACGAAAAACTAAAATGACTTTTATGTCTCATGTAAAATGGAGCTTCTCTGTATAAATGTTTCATTAAAGTACAGAAGCAGGTTCAAGCACTGCTCAAATAGAGATTTTTTTCCCCCAGAAAGCAATTTCTCAAAACATGCCAATCTTATTATTATTTTTAATGGGAGGGCTCTAAGACCAATATACTTGTTATGCTATACAACCATACCCAAATCCCAGCAATTGGATACCATATATTTTTTTTTCCCTCCCCAAAGCCCCAGGATATAGTTGTATATTCTAGTTGTAAGTCCTTCTAGTCCTTCTCTGTGAGCTAGCCCCACAGCCTGGCTACAGACGGACGAGTGGTGTGGTTCCGCGCCCAGAAACCAAACCCGAGCCACCGAAGCAGAGCGCACCAAACATGAACCACTAGGCCATCAGGGCTGGCCCTGGATGCCATATTCTATGCATCTATGAATTTCTTGTGTCTTCTTTCCTTTATAAAGCAGGAGTGTTAGGGGAATGAGGGATTGGGTACCAGAATCACGTGGGAATTTTCTAAAACTATAAGTCTACTCCCTAAAAATTCCAAAGTTCACGGAAGTAGGTCATGGCAGAATCCCCTGGCTCAGCATTAACTGTTTGCAAAACTGCAAGTCTCCCTCCCTGCTGAGGATTCTATTAGTGGCTTATCAGGGTGGAGGCACAGTGGTCGTGTGCAGTGAAAATGCTCACCAGTGATTCTGACACGGTCCTCCTGCCTCCTTGAGGACCCCCACTCTAGTCTCCACTATCTGGAGCCTGAAGTGCCTAACACACAACATATTCTCAACAATTATTTGGTGAATAAATTGATACATGAATGAATGAATTAATGAATGAGCAAAAAATCAAATTCAGAAAGGTCATAGACCATCCCCAAAAGATAGTCTTCCTAGTCATTCATGTTTGGTTTTTCAGAAATAAATATGTTCCAGCAGATTTACTAATATCTGATGATCACAGAAAACTTCAGTGATCCTCCAAGTCAAGCTCATCACCAGTGCGGAGATGCCCTCCACAACTTCCCTGTGAGGAAATTCTTCAATCTCCTTTGGAGAGAGACCTTCTACCTCCAAAGCAGTTATTCTCATAATGACTAGTTCTGACTATTAGACAAGTCTACTTAGTTTTATTCAGCCTGTTTATTAGCCCGGAATAATTCTAGGGCCTCTTTTCCCTGCCAGCTCATCGGATTTTTAAAGTCAGGGCACGTAATCTCTTTTATTCCTTGGAACTTTTCCTCGTGGGACCCAGCTTCAAGCTTCGTGTTCCTTCTGGTTGCTCAGCCATTGGTCAATGTCCTTGAAAATTCTGCTGGGCTTATGCTGAGACTGAAGATGAGTACACAATCCCTGAACACACAATACTTTTTGGCAAGAGATCGTGGTAAAGATGAAGCAGCAAGGGGCATGCCAGACTGTCATTTAACCAGGGCCTAGATGAGCCCTAAGGAGGGCAATCTACAGGCAAGTATTTATCCTCTGGATCTGTCCTCGTGGGCTCTGAGTGCCTCTCCCTTACTAGTAATATCAGAAACCATCTCACCAGACAAGGAAAGCCTAACAGCTTCGGGCGCTTGGCTTGCTCCTTTCTAAACTGGCTTTGTATAGCCTGTGCCCTCCTGTAGTTCTACAAACTGGGTTTTCAGCCTTCTTAAGGGAGAGAGCATTCTAGACTTGGGTCACAAAGGTCCTCATTAATTAAGTTCAATGTTTTGGGCACATTCTCTGTGTCGGACACTGTTTCCCTAGATGCTAGAAAGCAGAGTTAAAAAGCTCCATCTCTGCCATTAAAGAGGGTCCAGGAAATTTGGGAAGAAAGACACGTAACTATATGTTACAATTCAAAGTTGCTAAGAAAAAAAGTGTTGTTGGAGGAGAGAAAAATCCAGTTAATTGTTCCGTAGGAATGGGAAGGACTTCAAAGGTGGCTGCCATGTATTGAGAACTTGTCACATCCTGGACACTTGTACTAAATGCTTTATACATTTATCTCATACGCTACTGATAGCAATTTTATAACACATATATTGTCAAACCCATTTTATAGATAAGGGGACACAGGCTCACCCCTCATTCATCTATTCATTCATTTGCCAAATAATTCTTGAGTGTATTATAGGTATTAGGCCCTATTTTAGGCATTCAGGATATATCAGTGTCCTCTAGAAGCTTATATTATAGTGGAGGATAGAGTCTATTGTTTGCATGCTTATTAACGTGTAAAAAATAAGGTGTAATTTCAGATTATCAAATACACTATAAAGAAAAATGAGATAGGTTAAGGAGATAAAGAGAATCTGAGCTGGGGGTCCGGGTAGCTATTTTAAATAGAATTATTAGTGAAGGCCCCAATAAGGAGGTGCTATATGAACAGAGACCTGAATGAAACGAGGAAGGGAGCCATGCAAAGATGTGGGGGAAACTGGTTCCAGGTAGAGGAAGCAGCAAATTCAAATGCTTAGCTGGTTTCCAATCCAGGTCTGTTGGATCTCAGATTTCTCAACCAGTTGGGTCTGTTGTCAGATTTGGTTCTCAAAGACTGAGAAGGCATTTACAGTGTGCAGAATGTGGGAAGGGCATTCCAAGCAGAGAGAGAGAGAAGACCAAGTTCAGGATCCTGAGAAGTTCTGACCGTTGGCCAATAACAGGTTATTTCCACAGATTCTGGAAAAGAATCCTGAACACCAAAGTGGCTTGAGTTATGGTCTCTTCCCAATGGGATGTTTAGGGACTTGTGAAGTCAAACAGCAGCACATGCTGTTTGACCTGTCTGCTTCCCAACATCTCTGAACCTCAGTGTTCTCACAGCATGGAGTCAGAAGACCTGACCCTTGCAAGCAATAATTGTACTTGGAAAAGCATAGCTTGAAGTCAGACAAACTTGGGCTCAGCTCTCTGTTACACCTTAGACCAAAGATCTATCACACAGATTTTCGCCGTTGGTACTTACTAAGGGCAGAGTGTGAAGTCGAGTCACAGAGACCATGGTGTGAAGCCTGGCTCTGCTTCTTTCTAGCTCTGAGACTCTGGGAAAGTTATTAGTTTATCTGCACTTCAGTTTTCCTTGCAATAAAGATGATAATATCAAATCTCAGAGGGATAATGTGGTGATTAAAAGAGATAATGCATATAAAAGGTTAAGTGCAGTAGTTTCTGACACTGTCATCTCTGCTTAAAAGTTATATTGTCATGACTAATATTAGATATATGCACCTTTGGCAAAACACGCACACTGAACAGTCCTTCTCATTGGCAAAATGGGGATATTAGCCCTTTCCTTTGGACTACTGTGGTGATCAAATGAGAGAATCTTTTGTGAGAACTTTGTAAATTGCAACATGTACAAATATGAAGTCTTCTTATTGTAATGTAATATGTGTGGATTTACAAGGTGTTAGCCATGAAGACCATATATCTATCATCTTTCAGTTCGTTGGCTCATTCATTCATGTATTTGTTGAGTTCTTATACTAAGAGCCTGTCCTAGGTGCTGGAGATACCAAGGTAAGATAGACATGGTCTCTAACATCAAAAACAATCTAGAATGCCTGCGAATTCCAGGAACACCTTCATTTCTGTGTCTTTTTAGCTGCTCTTAGAGTATAATCAAATTATTTTTAAAATAACTCAAAATGCCTTTCTAACTTCATTTTGACTCTTGAGTTGTATGGTACTTAAGATATTTTGTGACCAGAAAAACCATTTTGTCCATCATGCACTGACTTTCATTTTAAAAATGTATTAGTATTTTAGGATTTGCACATTAATTTTTAATTGAAGGCACAAAATCCTTAAAGAGTAGAGAAGTGACTTCCGCTTAGTTTAGCCTGTACTCACTTATCAATGAGCTTGTAGGTGTGACACTAACAGATGACCCATCTCCTCCAGAAGATTAGTGTGCGGGCCCAATACCATTGAGGTCGAAATCGAACCCATATGGAAGCTGCTTGTTAAACAGGTAACTAGCTGTTTTCTTTTCTTTTTGAAAAAAAATAACTTCTATCTTTACTTTTCACTTCCTACTACTCAGGGGAATCTTAAACAACACATGGACACTTTGATGTGAACAAAATCCGGGTTTTGTGCAACTTCTTTTTGTTATTTCCCTGTTGTCTTCACTCTACGCTTATCCTATCTATTGAGGTGGGGTTTTTTTAATAAATATATATATATACATTTTGTTCCAGGCTTTCTAATTGGTCCTTTTCAATCACCACTTGTTTTAAATTCAAATCTGCTTTAAAAATCCCTTCCTGGTGTGAGGAAAGATTCCTGTTTCATAATCTCCTCTCTGTTTGTTTTGTTTTCTTATGTTATTGATGGTGGTCGTGGTGGTGAGGAGCGCAATGTTATTACATCTGTGATCTCTTTGAGATTTTTATATTGTTCTATTATTTACATTTTCTTGAGAGTGACTTCTTCCCTTGTTAGCTTTTTTTTTTTTAAGAATATTTTCTTTGTGTGCTTTTAAGTCATTATCATTTTTTTTGGTAAACTTACCTTAAGCGGGACATTCCCCCTCCACTTTTCTCTCTGTGCTCACTCTCCCTCTTTGATGGCTCTGTATTGACCACTTACTGGTCCCCATGGGTCCCCAGTTCAGAACCGGGACTTAAATTGGAGATTTGGGCTCTGTCCCACGGGCATCTGTTAGATGCAGGCCCTGAGCCAGCCTGGGGCTTAGCCAAGTTCACAGCAGCATGGTAGGATAGAATGGACTCTATTTTCTCCCACTCCACCCTCTGCTGGTGGTTGTGACTTTTCTTAGCTTCTGCTCTTGGGGAAGGGAAGCCCACTGCTACCCCTGTTTTCCTCTGCAAGCTTGGGTTTTGTCCCCTGCCATTTATGGGACACTTTCTGTCTTATTCCCCCTATAACTGAGCTCCTAGCTGTCTCTCCCCAGTCCTTGTCTGGAAGCCAGTAGACTGATCACGTCAGTCCCCACTCAATGCTGTATGTTTCTAGTCTATTTCTGATCTAGAAAGATGGTCGTTTTATTTTTGAGCATGGTCATCTGTTTTTTTAAATAAGATTTTTATTAGACTTTTTTCTTAGGTCCACAGCGAAATTGAGTGGAAGGTACAGAGATTTCCCATATACTCTTTGCCCCCGCGTATGAACAGTCTCCCCCACTATCAAAAAGCCGGCAGCTTTCTAAACTTTTTATTCAAGTACATTTTCAAATTGTCCAAAGACATTCCCAGGTGTCAATTTGGTCTATTTTGAAAATAGTGCTGGTATTTTCTGGCACCTGTTTACTAGTGCTTTAGCAGAAAAAAAGGAAGTAAAACTACTTCTTCACATTTGGTTTCAAAAGAATTTTGAATAAGGGAGCTAAATTAATTATGATGGTGTTCTTTCTTCTACGAGAAGTATTTAACCAATTTTCTACTGAGTTTATATAAACTCAAAATCGTATTATCATTAGTGCATAATCTACAATTAGAGCATTTTATGTCAGGCAAACAGAAGAGCTATAATTTGTAAGAAAAGCGAGTTGCAATGGAAACAATAAGACATGTTAAGGAACAAAAGCTTTTTTAATATACAAAATATATCTAAGGGTTTAAGAAACTCTTAAGACATAGCCTATTAACTTATTAACCAAATGTCAGTTCATTTTTAGGAGTAAAGTAGAAGTTTATTTAATCTGTTAGAGAATTATAGAAAGTAGGGGTAAGAAAGAGCAGCAGTATTTTAGGTAATAGTTCATCTAGTTCATAATAATCATAAAGAGCACTTCACCAAGAAAAGAAACCTTGTTTCGCTCAGATGGGCTCTTTAATTCACACTACACGTGTACGTCATGTGACCTTCCCTAGCTCCCTCAGGTTGCCCTCTCTGCTATCACCATTAATAGTAGAGTCAGCAGGACCAAAATGGGGGAAATGAGAGAATAAAAAAAGTTGAAGGTATTACACAAAAATACCTGCATGGCGACCAGCTTTGTGGCTGGTGATACATTCTGCCCATGATTTTCACTGTAGGTTTGGATAGGACCTTCTCTTCACTCTTCCTCCTGTTCAAGGGAAGGCCCACTCTGACGACTAAGTCTCAGAAGATCTTGCTCAGACCTGTGACATAAAGAGTATGTTATTTTAAAATTACGTGGATAAAACTAGAATCTTTAATTTTCATCGTACAACTTGACAAAACCTGAAGCGTGTGATTACGTGACAAAGAAACCTGCAATAAAAATGTTTAAAATTGAAGTTTGTTTTAAAAAAAGACTGAATCATGTGTCTCCTCCATTATGGATAAATCTTTTTAAAAAGGTAAATTGGTGGATTTTTGTTATTGGTAAAATATTGTCGAAAATTCAAAATAAATAAGGACAATCAATTTGTGGGCATGGCTCTGAGTGCTTAAAATAATTTTGCTTCCATCGTATCATATCCTATTTGCCTGACACTGTCTCCACCAAAATTAATGGATTTCTAAGTAAATATTAGAGGTTGTTGTATGTTGTAAAAAATGGGAAAAACCATTCTATAAAGAAATGATATTATCTTGACTGCTACTAAGGTCCATGCAAGGGACTTAAATGCTGTTTTTGTATCTGCAGGTTTTAAATCCATTCTATGTGTTCCAAGTCTTTACCCTAACTTTGTGGATGTCTCAAGGTTACATAGAATTCTCTTTGGCCATCATCATCTTGTCTGTTATCTCCATTGCCCTAAGTGTGTATGATTTGCGAAAGGTAAGAGCTGAAATCACAGTTGGATTCTGTTTAGCTTTTGGCTGCAAAAGAAGCAAAACCTAGGGAATTTCCATTAAGAGCAAGGAGTTGCTTTGTTAAACATAAGTTATAACAAAAAGAAAAAAAGCAAGGGCTTACTAAATGTGGGATCTCAGGAAGAGGGCTTCAGGAGTATAGGGAGATTTAAATGTCTTTGCAAACTCTGATTATCAACTGAAGGCTACATTGAATACTCCATTTAGAAGGACTCAGACTGTGTCTGAGTATGGTGGAAAAGATGCTGTGATGGATTAATCATGCTAGCCATAGTTTTAAAAGAATGAGTTGCAGCATCCTAACCATGCATTTTAGTCAAGACTCTTTCAGTTTGCAGTGACAGAAACCCAACTTGACGTAAATTAAGTAGCTTATAAAAGCCATTTCAGGGTCATTCTTACTTTGGGCATGGATGGATCCAGGTACTCAAACAATAATTAGGAATCTGTTTCTCTTTATCTCTTAACCCTGCTTTACTGCAGTGCTACTCAAAGTATGGTCTGCAGACTGGTGCTGGCCTGAAGACTATTCATTATCTGTCTGTGATAGAATAAGTATGACTGAACTCGAGAGTAGGCATTTATAAATTTTTAGAGCAATTTGATACTACCGCACCATCCAAGCATGTGATTGCTTTTCTAGTGATTATGGTTTGAGAAATAATGTTTCACTATATATGGTCTTTATACCCAGACAGAGACTCTCTATATACTGACAAAGATGACCATAGAACAGTTTGAGGTATATGTGACCTTCAGGGCCTATGATCTCAGATGAAGAGAGACATCTTCTCTTTACTAATGTCCATATTGTCGGGGGAGAGGGAGAATCTCCCTCTGCCCTTTTCCTTAAGGTTCTTATGGCTGGGCAAATAATCAACAAGACAGGTTAGCAGGAGAAAATAATACCAAGTTTAATAACATGTATACATGGGAGAAACTCAGAAATGAGCAACTCGTCCCTCTGTCTAAGCTGCTTGCTTAAGTATTGCAGCTAAAGGCAAGGAACGTGTTGGGGGTGGGTAGTGGTCTGGGACTTCAGAGGGCAGGAAGACAATTCTTTTCGGGGTCATCTATAGATAATGTGGTCAGGGAGAGACAGAGTTTTTGATAAAAGAGGCTTGGTGCCTTTCCTATTGTAACCTCTATCCTACATTATCTTTACAGCCATCAAGATAATAACTCCTTCCTGAAACAAATCTTTTGTTTTAAATTCTTTAGGCAGTTTGGGAGGGGAAACTCAAATATTCTTCCTGAGTTCTCTGAGTCCTTATTGTCTTCAGCTCGAAATAATCCGCATACCAGAGTGGTGCCTCCTGGGGTAGCTTGCCCTGAGCACCATCAATATCAATATCCCCAAAAGATCCTGGTTGGGCCAGCTGGAAGCAGAAGACGGCAGTGCCTACATACTTTCATCTGCCTCCAAACCCTCTTTCTTCAAGCTCTTTTAATTCAGCACTTCAATCCATGTTCCTTCATGTTGCAAGATATGCTATTTTCCCTTGTTCCTAAATGTTCTCCCCTGTGGACTCCAATTTAGTTTTCACTAGATGCGTCATCTGTCTCTCATGCAAGCACAGTCTTAATCAGAAAATGGTTTTTAAGAGCCTCCCATTTCCCTTCACTCCTGAACCCCCTCTTAGGCTGTCCTGCTAATTCCTAGACTCTTTTGTAACGCAAACTCTTCTCACTGATGAGAGATAGTAAGTTCATAGTTCATAACTTTTCCCTCTCTCACCGACATTGTCCATCTTATAGCCATTTAAAACCTTCCTTTTTAAAAAAATCAGTCTTATAAATGATATAACAACACATTCTGAAATAGAATTTAGCTGATTATTACATAGACCCTCTGAGTCTCAGCTCCCCACAGCGCTTTTCTAGAAAATGTTCTGCTACTTTGTTTAAGATTCATCAGACTGAATCATGAGGCAACCCCAAAAGGATGTCTCACTGTATTTGATGCATACTTTTGCAAACTTGACTGTGATATTAGCTTTTTAGACATGAGGGGGCAATGATACTTGTGTCAGCCCGTCAACTCTATTGAGCTGTTGAAACCACCAAGTCTCAGACTCCATCCTTCATTTGGAGAGGAGGAAACTAAGATACAGGGAGCTTGTTCCAGGTCATCAAGTGGATTTGTGACAGTCAGGGCTTGTGGCTCCTCATCAAAAGAAATTCCTCTGTATGTGCAATATTTCCTTAGCAGAAAGCCCTTTCCAAAGTAGCACCATAGCTGGAGATGAAAGTCGAACACAGTGTGAGAAGAGAGATGAATTCTAGCTGTCAGCAGAGTAAGCTCTGGGCACGTGTCAGTTTTTTCCAGACAGGGAGGTGTTTAAACAAGCCTAGCTGAAAGAGACTCTTATTCCTACGCAATGTCTGTCATTCAACAAATGTTAGGTCTAATATTGGCTTTTTGTCTGGTTTCATATCTTGCAAATTTTGAGTTATGAAGTGTTTGATGAGAAATGAAAGAAAGGTAACACGTATTTAAAGAGTTAGAGAACAGGATCTAAAAATGAAAAGTTAAATGAATGGAGACACTCTGAGCTAGAGAGTGAGGACTAGAATGGCTTTATTTGTTTGTTTTTGTGTTTTTGGCTTTTTTTTCTAAAATGAGTACCCGAGTGTGTTTCTTCATGAACTAATTTAAATCACAAAAATACTAACAGTGACCAGTAACCGCCTTTGATGGTGGCAAATCCTTTCTGTCTGGCTGCCAAGTCAGGGGGAAGTGTGGCTGTCCTTCTGATGACCCTGGTCATTTGAGCAAAAGCTTGGAAATAGACACCAGGACAATAAAAGATCTGACACATTCTGCTCAGTCACAGTAGGAAATTACAGTGTCCCAAACTTTTCCCGTGGTCCTTTGAGAAAGGTGTGTAATGTGAAGCCCCCAACTCGAATTCTAGTTTCTGGTTTTTGAGAAATCTTTCCTTTGATAGAATATCTAATTTGATACCTGCAAGCCACTCATATGCCTTCTGGCTTAAGTCGAACATCAGTGAATACAGTTCCTCCTCCATGTGCTTCAATCTATTAGGAAGACACCTACACACAATCACCCAAATATCTCCTCACAAACCATCTCAGTGTTCTGAGGAAAAATACAGAACACTCTGAGGACTTTTGGCGGGATGACCCTATCTAGTCAAGTTCAGATCTCCCTCTTACTACTCCTGTTTGTGTAACTTGACACTATTTGTTACTTGACACTTTAATCAGCTTCCTCATTTATAAGATGTGTGTGTGTGTGTATGTGTGTGTTCAATGTCATAGTTGAAAGAAGGAAATGAAATAATGAATTTGAGGTATTTATGTTCCTGGTACATAGTAGGCACTCACCAAATGTTAGCACTTATCATCGATGTTGCTGTCTTTATTATTATTTCTGGAATGGGGAAAGTAGGTGATGGAAAGATGGGAGGGGCACAGAGATTGAAGGGAGGAGCCCTATAATTTGAGCAAAGAAGTAACGAGAGAACATCCCGGGACAGGACTGCCAACAACCACTGACTCACTCACTGTGTGACCCTAGGGACTCTTCCTGGGCCTCAGTTTCCTCAGCTGTAAATAGTAGAGGTTAAACTTTGTTTTCTTAGGTCCCACCTTTATAGAATTCTAACGTTTTGCTGGGGTCACCAATAAGGCATGAAAAAGAGCCTTTGAAAACTTTAAAACACTAGTAAGAAACTTTCTGGCCACTGGAAATCCAGAAGCATGTGCTGTAGACTGGAGTCAACTCATATAGGACCCTATTAATCATTGGACTACCTATCTAGATAAACTACTCAGTCAGGATGGGTACAAATAATAGAAACCTATTTAAACTACCTTAATTACAAAAGGGACCTATATTATAAATATGCACCAGTCACTCATGGGACCAGAGGACCTAAGTACAGAGGGACTTTACCAGAGGCTGGACCCAGGAACTTGGGTTACTCTCTCTACCCAAGAAAACTTGGGTTTTCTCTGGCAGGTATGGAATGTAGTACGCACGTATTTTGGGGCAAGCGCCCCGCCCTCACTCCTCTTCGCTGAGAACTGGGCACACCCAGCGCTGTGGCAACCTAAAACTAGTTTGCTTCATGTGGCTCTCTCCTTCTATTGGCACAGTTAGTTGGAACAGTGGGCACCTGGCTCCGTGGAAACCAATCCATCAATAGGGGGATGCCAACGTATCTTTTTGCCTGGGATGTGGTCTGAGAAATGATGCATAGCTAGGAGCAAGGTGGCCACCCTTGATTCCCATCATGGACAAGAAGAGAAAAAACTTTTGCAGAGAAAGAGAGCAAAAGAATGAACCAAATACACAGTGAACCAGAGAGGAGCAAGACAAAGCCCAGCAGAGCTAGAGAGAGTCACCTGCTCCTCACAGCATCTCCATCCAAGCTTCTATTTGGAGCCTTGGGACACCTGGCTGCACTTCCCACCTTAGGTTTCATGAGACTTGCCTGACTCCTCATAAATTCTCATCTTGTGCTTAAACCAGCTTAACAAGTTTCTGTTATTTGCAGTCAATGAGTCTCAAGTAAATGTGGTGTTACTGCTTGTCCATTATGCCAACTAGAAGGTTTCAGCATGTTTCCTTGACTTAAATACTGTCTTTGTCCTACACATTTCGCATCTATATGTTTACGACAAGTTTCAGTCACTCTTTTAAAATTCCTTTACAATGTCTGTTTCTTCATTTGGAACTCAGATATACCCCTCTTTAAGGAAACCCAAAAGAAATATAGAAATTCCTATGTAGGAGTTAGGGGAAGGGTTGTAGGAAAAATTAGGTTTGATTCTACACTTCAGAGGGCAATGTTTTTGTAAGAGAATTACTCGAGATTCCCGAGCTCCTGACCCATTAAATCAAAATATCCGGGGTAATAACAGGAATCTGCACTCTCAACGGTTTCGTAACTGGTGGTTGTTATGCATTCTAAAGGCGTGAGAGCTATGTTATAGGGGAATCCAACAAAAGACAAATTCAAACACCAGGATTCCAAATATGTAATTTATTCATTACTGTCATCATCGGCTGAAGATAAAAGTTCATAGGGAGGTTTATTTTTTTGTTTTATTAAAACAGGATCTTACCATGTACATTAATCTGGAACTTGCATTTTCTGCTTTATAATATATGTAATGGCCATCCACCAAGTAGACAAATAATTCTAAATTGTGTTTTAAAATAATGGTGTGATATTCCATGGTATACCATAATTTATTTAACCATTTTCTTATTTATGAAAAATAAGGCATTTCCCCCCCAATTTTTACCCCTACAAATATATTGAATTAAACACAACTATACTATAGGTATGTCCTCACATATTAGTGTTTGCATTTTTTTTTTTTTTTTTTAGCAAAGCAGCCAAAGCCAGGTTGCTGACTCAAAGGATATGTATATTTTGGATGTTAATAGATGCTGCTAATTTATTTTTCCAAAATTAAATAATTCCTTCTCCCACCAGCAACATATGAAAGTACCCACTGCCCCAGATCCTCACCAGCATTTCATTTTGTATATTTATACTTAAAATTTCTCAATCTAATACATTTTTTTAAATTATTTCTCACGGATATTGTAATTTACATTTCCCTGGTTACTAGTGAGATTAGACACATTTTCCTTTGTCTAAGAGATTTTCATTTTTCTTTTCTATTTACTATACTTTATATCCATTATATATAGGGAAAAGTTTTATTTTTTCATCTTTTTTCTCTTGACCTTGACTTTTGCCAGACATTTAAAAATGTATATGGTCAAATAGGTTTCTCTGGGCCGGCCCCGTGGCTTAGCGGTTAAGTGCGCGCGCTCTGCCGCTGGCGGCCCGGGTTTTGATCCCGTGCGCGCACCGACTCACCGCTTCTCCACCCACGGTGAGGCCGCGTCCCACATACAGCAACTAGAAGGATGTGCAGCTATGACATACAACTATCTACTGGGGCTTTGGGGGGGAAAAAATAAACAAAACAAAACAAAAAAATAATAGGTTTCTCTTTTCTTTATGGTTTCTGGGTTCCTGTTTTGCTTATAAAGATCTCCTCTTCCAAAATTTGATATTCCCTGTTTTTTGTATTTATAATCTGTTTAAATCCTTAATGGAATTTAAACATTCAGCTTCTGCATCTTAACAGAATCCCTAAATGCCTTTGCTCAAAACAGTGACTGAGATGGAACTTCAGACTTGATGTCAGTATTGCAAAAGATATCTTTAAAAAGAAGAAAAGGAATCAGAGGACAGACATTCATCCCATTAGTAGACCATATTTGCTAATAAAAGCTTATCTGACCCAACCTGTAAGGCATCTTGTAACACTATACAAAATGGGCCAGTTTCCTGAAACTGGATCTTTGCAGTTTAAATCATACGTCCTCAACAATCAGTATCTGTCTAGCACTTTACAGTTTACAATGGGCTCCCACATCCATGAAGTATGTGCTTGTGTGGGGCACGGCAAACTGTAAAATGACACACATATGATTGTTTATCATCCTACCACCTGCGAGGGAGGGACAGGGCCATCAGGGAGGGGCTCACCCAGTAGCAGTGGCTATAGACCTCAGCCCCGGGTTTCCTGACTCGAAGTTCAGTACTACACACTGCCCCACTGAGCAGAATCTCAAAGTGACCTGAGAGCTTTCTTGCAGCGGTAAATGATTGTTTGATAATTTTACAACAAAAAGCAGATTTGGGGAAGGAGGTTGGCAGGAATGGAAGAAGGAGCATCTGCCACCATCTCTAAATCATCCTGTTGAGCCACGTTGAAGTTCACCATTTCACTGAATTAAAGACCTAGCTAAACAAAGACACGCTTTTGAAAACTGGAAGAGGAGAGCTGCTGGCAGGAGTGGAATAAGATATCTTCCTGCATCTATTCTAGTCCAGATCATGCTGCATAGAGAGAGCTTACCTTGCCTGAGCCAAGAAACACCTGCTGCAGTCCCTTTCTGACAAGTCTGGTGAGGGTATAGGTGCAAACTTTGCCACTCAGTTCTATTTACATTGAGCTGTATTGCACCCCCCATTGCTGGCTCCACGGCGGCTGCTAGAAATAGTACTGAGTGTACGGGGCCCATAGTACTTTGCCTCCAGTCGTGGCTGAGCCGGGCTCAAGAGACACCTGAGTTGATGCTCTCATTACTCGTCTCCAGAGGAAATCCAGCCACAGCAAACACAAGGACACACAGCAACAGATGCTGAATAATAACAATATGCAAATTAGACTTGGAAACTAATCCTGGTCCCACTGAACAGGGACTGAAGTAACCAGAGAGGACCTAATGAAAATCAGGCAGCGAGCTTGGAAATCATGGCAAGCATCAAGCACTTGCTTTCTCCTAGCTGGTTGGTTGTCACAGAAACCCGTGTTTGCAGAGTTTCTGAGTACATTAGCTCAAAGAGGATGCTTACGTTATCCTACTCTAGTGTTGTTAGGAGGAGTAAAATAATTCAGTTCTATTAAATAGATACTTGCTGAGGGCCTACTATGTGATAGACCACAGGGATACATAGATGAATACATGGTCCCTTCTTTGAACTGCCTGACTTGCAGGAGAGACCTGACAAGCAGACAGCAAGCTGTAATGGAATGTGATCAGTACAGTAACGCAGGTGGAAACACAGAGAGCAGAACAATTCATTCTTCCTGGGGATATTAGGGACTTGTGGAGTGGAGGTGACATTTGAGCAGGGCTTTAAGTGAAGAATCAGTAGAAAACCAGGGGGAACATTCTGGGGAATAGCTTTGAGCAAAGGCATGGAAGCATGGCAGGCTACACAGAATGCCAAGTCTGATAAACAAATCCAGCTTTCTGCCATAATGAGTTTTGAGAATCACAGTCAGGCATTATTAACTCCTACTTCATTACTTCCAAATGTGTTGATTATCCTCCTCTTAAGCTAGGCTGAAGTTATCATGGCATTGATAAAGAGAGTTTGCTAAGCAAGAAAAGAACTTAAAGAAATTTATAAAGAAGGATGTTTATCTTCTCAAAGGAAACAAGCTGTTTTCAAGCACTTGGGGAGAACATATTCATCAACAGAAAAGGCTTGAGAGTCAGACGAGTTTCATTGGGTTTGATTGTTGATCTTAATCCTTAGTAAATAAATGATTGTAAGCAAGCTACTGGAGCATTTTAAAGCCCCTGTTTTTCTGTTTTTGCTTTGTTTCTATTCATTGGGGATAATAACATTTTCATCATAGGATTATTTTGAGGATTAAAAAATCAAGCACTATATTCCAAGTGCCTACAACAGTGCCTGGCACATAGTAGCTGCTTAATGTTCTAAATTGCTTAAAAATAATAATAATTTGAGTCTTTTATATACCCTAGATATTTCATCTATGAAGCCTTAGGGGTTATGAATAAATCTCTGATATGCAAAATAAGTCAATATCATGTCATTTTAGAGGATGAAGGGAAGTTGAAAATGATCCAATTCAATGTCATCTCTTTACAGAGGAAACGACTAACATATAAGGTGAAATTTCTTATAGATGAGTACATGGCTGGTTAGGTGGCAAGCCTGACCCACGACTCAGGAATCTTGACTGAATCCAGTGTTCTTGCCACAGAACCACGGCTGACTTTCTCACTGTTATCCATCATTAAAATGGAGCCCCAACAGACAAGCCTCAGGAAGTCAATTTATGGCAATGAATATGTGCCAACAGTAATATCACTTCTTCCACTCAATTAGTCCAAATGATTGAAGTTTACCTTTTCATGCAAAACTGAATTAAATAATAAATTGTTCTGTATAAATATTAACACTAAATTCATTACGTTCTCTCAAGAGGAAAGTTGCATAATTGTGTGTAATGCTTGTCTCAGCCTGGTGACATTTGTAACATTAAGAATCGTCAACAGAACAGATAAAAATAATTTACTGTAACATCTAAGAGGAAATGTTTTATATCTGAATTATATTAAGCTATGTTTAAGTACTGTTGACAGTATACAGACCTCTCTACTTAAAGGTATCCAAGTAACTGACATCCATACAGAGAGGGACAGTGCCTTCCAGGGATGCTCCAGCTAGCCCAGCGTTGCACTCCCTCCGACTATGGCGCCCCCTACAGTCATATGGGGAACTGCATGGACAACATCCCCTCCCCACCTGCCTTCCTGTCTTCTATTTCCTCCGCTTTGCGCAAGTCGTATCTCAATGAATTCTACCTCAAGAGAATCTTTCCACTTTGCATTATACCCTCAAAGTGAAATAAGTCAGAAAGAGAAGGTCAAATACCGTATGATTTCCTTCATTAAGTAGTAGGTAATAACAACAATAAACAAACACATAGGGACAGAGATTGGATTGGTGGTTACCAGAGGGGAAGGGGGGAGGGAGGAGGGTGAAAGGGATAATTCGGTACATGTGTGTGGTGATGGGTTGTAATTAGTATTTTGGTGGTGAACATGATGTAATCTATGCAGAAATAGAAATACAATGATGTACACCTGAAATTTTTACAATATTATAAACCAATGTTACTGCAATAAACAAAAAATTAAAAAAAAAAAAAAGAATCTTTCCAGCTGATGTACTCAGACAACTGTTTTTTCAATAGCAGCTTTCTTATTAATCATTAACACTCATTGAGCTCTTACCATAGTAATGAGTACTATCCGAAGGGATAGCTAAGATGAGCACTAACTAACTTAAAACAACCTCATATAATGCAGGCAGTTATTATTTCCACTTTCAGAAGAGGAAAAGGAAGTTAGCTAAATAAATCATAAGGGGTAGCACCAGAACTCCAAACAGAGCAGCGTGACTCCAGCATGCAGACTCTTACCCAATATGAAAATCCACCAGTTTGTAAAGGAGGAAATGGCTGTTCCACATACAATCAAAACAATGCAAATATTCACAGGCTCTTACAATGGAAAGCCACTTACAGATCAAATTCAGCTTTGTTATTTTACAGACAGGGAAACTGAGGCACCGAGAGAGGAATTAACCTGTTTGTGGTCTCATTCTTCCCCAGTCTAATCGTGCATCCTCCAGAGGTGAAGCCTCAGTGCCTTAGTTTGGGTCCTGGGGGGCGGTCAGTGGCTGGGCATTATTTTTCTTGGGATTGAAATAGCATTAAACATATGAACATATTTGCTGCTGCTAATAGGGGTTGGGTGGGGTAGAGGCTGGGGCAGGGAAGCAGGAATATCAAAAGTGGAACTTGAGTCTTTGTCCAGAATCAGCTTGGCTGTGACAGCAGACTTGGCATTTACTGTATTGAGATCGTGTGGTTTTCGGGATATGGACCATCTAATATTTAAATGTTGACTTTAAATTGGTAGCAATCGGTTAAGCTGCACAACCTTGTGGAGGATCACAACAAAGTCCAGGTTACAGTTATGGTAAAAGGCAAAGGTAAGTGAGATGTTCTGCCGTCTTCAGCATCCTAATATTTCAGGGTGGAGTTGTTCTCATTTGTTATTGATTATTAGTCAAAGAGAAAAAAGTCTTTTGTGATTGGGTTCAGGACTGGGGCTAAGGTGAGGCAAACAAGGCATCTAAGATGCAAAATTTAGAGAGGCAAGGATATGCAAATTCTCACCTGTTCTGGCAGGACCCTGAGAGAGATCGACTTGTTGAATTTCGTGCCCTCGGTACCGTGCTTGCCTCACCCTCATCCAGCCCTGATTGAACAGTTTCTACCCAATGTCTGGGTTCCTTCAAATTCCCTCTGCCCTACGTATTTCACTTGCTTGAATGTTACTGGGTAAGCCATCTTAAGGCTTTTTGATTTGCCCAATAAACCATCCCAGACCCTACATCATACATTTTGATCTGTAATCTGGAACCCAGGCCTGAATGAGGCTTGTAGATGGCTGTCTGGACACTTGCCATTTGCTCTGAGTTAGTCTGGGTTGGGGTGGCCATGGCTCCCTGCAAGGAGTAAGGAGCTGTACCCTAGGGCAGCTGAAGCTGTCTGGAGGGTTTACACTAGGCCCCACTCCAAGAACAGAGTGTGACACAGAGGCTGGGGAACCCAGGCAAAGACAGTCAGCAGCAGCAAAGGCGCACTTCTCCGTCGACCTTGAGTATCTTCTGTTGGCAGAACGTTGTCCCAGGTACTAGCATCAAGATGGGATCTTGTTGCTGAGGTAACCTTCTGCTATGGCCCGGGAACCAATTCCCTAATCCTGGTTCTCTGGGAATTTGCAGTCGAGTGGAAAGGCGCTGGAGCAGGTCAGCATGCAGGGTAACTCTTGGCCAACAAGTTGATAAGAGTTCTCGCTCATTTTCATTCTTAAGCAAAAACAGAAAAAAGTCAGCTAGTCACGGAAACTGTGCTGTCGTGTAGGTTTGCAGGAGCTGGAATCCCGTCTCTTGGTCCCTGGAGATATTCTTATTCTTCCCGGAAAATTTTCATTGCCATGTGATGCTATTCTGATTGATGGAAGCTGCGTGGTGAATGAAGGCATGCTCACAGGTAGGCAGTTGTCATGGTGCTTTCTCTTTCCTGCTCAACATCTAGGCCAAGCGTTAGCAAAGCAGATCAACATACACTCACCTGCTTTATACCAGGATCATGCTAAGATGCTGAGAGATCGGGGAGGGAGACACACCCAGCCTATTCATGCAGGTGGAGACTCAATATATACAGACAGGAAACATTTAACAATATAAGAATCAAGCCACAATAAATACGAAACTAGAAGAAAAATCTAACACAACATGTGACTAATTAACTGCCTGAGGGATGGGGTGAATATGGTGCTTTGGATTCAGAGGGTGAGAGCACTATACTGTTTGTTGCACAATCTCTTGATAAATATGAGAATTGTTTCTATACCTATCCGAATAAAACACAACCCAAAACCACCAACTCTCACAGTTGGCAGAGTGTAGAGATTTTCTCTAGCCCTGTACCCTATAGATGGAAAACTGAGCCCCAGGTTCCTCTGGAAAGGAGACTGAGTTGACCCTTCAGGGAAAAGCAGTGTAACAGTTCTCTTCTTCAGAATCGTATCTCTAGTTGATCTCACTGAGCAGAAAACCAATTTTCTAGTTATGGTTGATCTGTCCTTGTTCTCCTTTGTACTTTGGAAAGTCCACTTGAATTTGTGTCATCAGTAAGGCATTATTTATGAAATATTCTTTAGGCAAAAAAAAAAAAGTGCACAGGACATGGTAATGGGAGAAGAAGAGACTATACAGCAACGCAAAAATAGAAACTATTTGTCTTTTGAGCTTACAAATTTTTGCATTTTTCTGTTTTCAAATGGCTAAAGACAAGAAACACACACACACACAAAACTTTTTAACATCACTTAAATGTTAATGGAGTCATTATCTATTCCTAAACTGTTCAACACAAGCAGCTTTCACATTAAAAATGGGTCTGCTTAATTTAAAATTGAGACAAGAAAATGTAGTAAACATAACTCTGTTCGATTTGATTACAAAATACCTCTTTAATGTGTTGAAATCTAACTGCCTTATAATGATAGTGATGGGGATTTGCATACTGATCACATCTTTCATCCAGAATGTTGCCGCAGTACCCACTGTGCAAACCTCAAGCCCAAGAAAAACTATCCCCTCCACTCAAGGGCAGAACTGTCTCCTATTTCCCAGGAGCCTGCCGATGAAGAATGGCTTCTCTCACTGGCGACGGGGAGCATGGCCATGAGAAATCGGGGGAGGACTGACAGCAGTGTTTATTTCCCTGGGTCTACTGACTCGGGTGCCCAGTACTTGCCTTGATTCTGAGGAAAACTCAGTGAGTTCCCCAGAAGTAGAACTGGCAAACAATGCTGCCTTTGAACAAATGTGTAAAATTGACCTAAACTGACCTTAAATATTAAGTGGCTTTTCCTAGGTCTGTTTCTGGAAAAATAAAGTCACCAGCATTCGTGTCTATGTAATCTAAGTACTGATAAAAGTCAATGTTAGAGATAGACACATGAAACAGAAATACATATATTTCTTTTTCATTAATTTCTTCAAAAAGATCCAAGTACCCCAGGCTCTAAATATTACACAACCTACGTAGATCCTCCTGCTCACGTACCTATTTGTGGAAAGGATCCTGATTGAGCAATCAGGTTAGAGTTAGATTCCTGAGACTGCACAGGTATTCCTAGAGCATTTGTCCACAAATGTGACTCAGCTGCTTTTGTCCCCATGTGCAAAATTGTCCTTTGCATATATAGAAGTCTTTATTTATGTAAGAAGAAAAATAGCAAATACTCCTGGCATCGCTATAGGAATAACTTTTATATTTCACTTCATCATGGCATAAAACCAAATAAACTAGGAGCTATTATAATACCCAATTTATAGATGAGGACACTGAGGTAAAAAGCGACCAGGGCTGCTTAGCTGGCAAGTGAAAGAATCACAGTTAGAGGTGGCGTTTGCTCCCAGAAATGAGGGATCATAGGAGTGAGGAGAAGGATTCTAAGCTGGGTGAAGCCACTGTCTTCAATTTTGGGGCCTCGTCACCTTTTTCCTCTACTGGGTACTCCCATGCATAGCGCATGCCCATTGTAGGGTCTTCCATCTCCTCATCTCCTTGGCCTCATCCTATTGCCAAAGCTCAACTATGCAAGAAACTTAACTTTATTTTATAACGACGCTTAATTTTTATTTGGGCTCCAAATTTTGCCATCCTTGAAAGTATGCAGTGTGAAGTATCTGGTATAAGACAGACAGTTATCTCCATTGATGAGCAGGTCCTCCAGATCCTAGTCTGGCTCCCTAGGGACAATGTTGGCTAAAGGAATTTTCTGAAGAATATTCCAGATCACTAATAAATGTGCAAGGCATTGGGGAGGGGGATCTTGTCTAGGACAGCTCTTCTGTCTGTTGCTCTCACTCTACTCTGGGCTTGGGAAATTTGCCAAGCCTGTACACCTGGAGAAGAAGGCAGACCTAGGTGCCTTTTGCTCTGAGTTTCCACAAACTTCTAGAATGTTTCCATGCCCTGCTTTGGTGCCGGCCTCTTTTCTCAGGGACACACAATATCTAAGTTTCCTTTGGATTTTCTTCCAATTCCCAGTCCAGGGATTTTTATTTAGCTAGAAACGTAGTAGAGGGAAGGCATGGTGAACAGAACAGCTTTGTTCTTACTCTCAGGTGGTCTCTAAAATTCATGATCAAACTTATGAATGACTTTGAAACTCAAAAGCCAGTTATGGACTCCTCTGTCCTTTTTTTCTGCCTCCTAAAGCAATGATCCCCTTCAAGTTCTGGCTCCTCACAAAGCCGTCAAGAGGCAAAAGGGAATACCATGGGGGAAGTCTATTAACATTTTGAAATTTTCTCTTGGCATAATAGCTAATTTTTCTTAGTTTTTATATATATCAGGTACTGTGCTAACATTTTACATAAGTTATTTCATTCAATCTCCAACTCTATAAGATTATAACTCTATAATCTAAGGCCCAGAGAGGGTAAGTAATTTTCCTAATGTCGCACAGCTTTAAAAGAATGGAGCTGAGATTTGGGTTATTTGTTTATTCATTCATTCATTCATTTCAAAAAGGTTTATTACCCCTACTATTGAGCAGACACTCTACTAGGTGCTGGGAATATGGCGGTGAACAAGGCAGGTAAGATTTCTACCCTCATGGAACTGACATTCTAGCAAGGAGACAGAAAACGTGAAAATAGGTAAATGACATAAATTTCCAACAGTTATAAGTTCTATGAAGAAAATAAAACGCTCAACCCAGGCATTTTGACCTCAGAGCCTATGCTTGGAACTGCAGTAGTCCTCCTTATCCACGATTTTGCTTTCTGTGGTTTCAGTTACATGTGGTCAGCTGTGGTTGGAAGATATTAAACAGAAAATTCCAGAAATAAACAATTCATAAGTTTAAATTGCGTACATTTCTGAGTATCCTGATAAAAACTCCCTCTGTCCTGCTCCATCCCCCTCTGTCACGCTCGGGACATGATTCATCCCTTTGTCCAGAGTATCCATACTATATACGCTACCCACGTAAGGGGACACTACTGTACTGCCTTCTCTTTGGGATTCTCTTAGGGATAATTGTGAGAGAGAGGGTTAGATTTCACTCTGCCACAATCCTCTTCCCTCTCCCTCTACTCATCAGAATTACTGATTTAATTTACATGTATGTGTGGGAAGTATGCAGTGATCTGATTTGAACACACAGGAATTTCCTTAAGTGGCTATTTCACATTTATATCCAGTCAGACAAGCTGATACTCAGTTGATAGGTCAGACCTTTTCCTCTCTGCCTGTTTTCCTTTCCTCCTCTCTCTCACTCTCTTCTCCTTTTCTTTTGTTTATTCATTCATTCATCCATTTATTCCATAAAGGTTCAAAAATGCCTGATATGTGCCAGGCACTGTGTTGTGTGTTGGATTCACCCAGATGAATGGAAATGACCCCTGTTCTCAAACAGTTGACAGTCAAATGGTCCCAGAAATATAAATAAACAGGGACATGGCATTTCAAACACTGTCACCATGAGGAGCATCTGGTTCATTACGGACAAAGAAGATACTCTCCATTTCACAGCAGCCAGGATCTCCAGGTCCCAGAAGCCAACTGAACAGTTGATGATGAGTGTACTTCCTTCTGAAACCCTCTCCAGTCTACTTAGACCTCCAGACTTTTGTATGTGAATCCATCCTTTTCTGGGATTCCAAGAAAGGCCGGGTACAAGACTCATTAATACATGAACAGTGTCAAAGAGACTTGAAAATCGTCTCTGTGTAAAATCATCTGATTTGAATGTTATTTCTGGAACATTCTCTCCAAATGACTTCTATCTCTGGTTGATCAAATACCGGCCTGCTCCCAATACCGCTGTTTGTGTGTGCAGAAACATACACTAATGTTAGTCTAAGCATATATTGTGGATTAATATTCTGTGATCCAAAGGCAGAAAAACATTTGAAGTTATCTGTAAGTATTTGCCTTTACACAGGCTGATTTCAAAATAATATGGTACAATGATTCGGAGATTTGTCAAAAGGTTTTATCCCTTTTACAAAGCCATTTGGAATGCAACAGATAAGTCCACACAATGGATGAATATCATAATTTTAAAGAAATGACTTAGGGACAATGTTGGCTAAAGGAATTTTCTGAAGAATATTCCAGATCACTAATAAAAATTTTATAGCTTCTTGCACCTTAGGATGTAAAAATGCACCATGGTAGAAAACTAGTTTTGAAAAGCCAATCATAGAAAAACCTGGGTAAACATTTTTATTCAATTCATCCAGGCATTTAGCAAAAATATGTATTTTGAACCTATTACATACCAGTAGGGAAAATGAGGAATATAAAAAGTTATACATGTCAAAGTCCTTGCCCTCAGTTATTACCTAGAAGGAGAGAGAGAATCTAAATTTACATAACTAAAATCAATATAACACTATTTCGGGCCAGCCCGGTGGCGTAGCGGTGAAGTGTGCGCTCCGCTGCGGCAGCCCGGGGTTCAGATCTGGGCACGCACTGATGCACCGCTTGTCAAACCATGCTGTGGCGGTGTCCCATATAAAGTGGAGGAAGATGGGCATGGATGTTAGCCCAGGGCCAGTCTTCCTCAGCAAAAAAAAGAGAGCAGGATTGGCAGATGTTAGCTCAGGGCTGATCTTGCTCACACACACACAAAAATAGTAATACTATTTCCAAATTAGAAATAAGACATGTTATCTTACTAATTAACATTTAGCAAAAGACTGATGGAATTTTAAATTAATTCCAGTGCTTTTTAAATTTGGGAGCCAGAAGTGTTTTTAACATTTTTATTTTGTCTCTGAAATGTATCCTCTTTGAACTCTGAACTACTTTTCTCTGTAGCTTAAATATCCTGTCTTACAGCCATCAGGGAAAGGAGAGGGACGATACCAGCAAAGGATGAGAGTCAATGACAGGATACGCAGGTGGCCTGGTTTAGCCGGAGTTTGTGTAGGGGAATAACAGCCAATGATGCTCAGATTGTGGTGGTTTTGACGATCTAGCAAGAGAGTTTGAGCTTTATTAGTAATGGCAATGGGAAAGCTTAAGGACTTTTGATTAAATAGTGAGATGATAAAAGGGGTCTTTGATAAGATTCATCTGGAAGTGGTGTGGGATGACTAAGGCGAGCAGGGAGCTGGAGGGAAGAGACCAGTTAGGAGGTGTGACCAACGTATATACATATATTGGTCTCTGCCCCTGGTTCCTGGTACAAAGCTCCTAACCTTGTAATTTCCTGAGTGATAAGAGCACTAGGAACATCTTTTGTTCTAATGAGGCGACTCTGGGTGAGCTCCTGGATAGAGGCTGGTCACCAGAAAGATCAAGCCATGATTAGAAGCTTGGAATTTTCAGCCCTACCCCCCATTCTCCAGAGAGGGGAAGAGAACTGGAATGGAGTTAATAATTGATTGTGCCTATGTGAGGAAGCCTCATAAAATCCCAATAGTAGGGGGTTTAGAGAGCTTCCAGGTGAGTGAACACATCCATATATTGGAGGGTCCCAACTCCCCACTCTACGGGGACAGAAGCTCCTGTGCTCAGGACCCTTCCTGTGTATCTTTTCATCTGGCTGTTCCTCTGTATCTTTTGTTGTACCCTTTAATAAACTGGTAAATGTAAGTGTTTGCCTGAGTTTTGTGAGCCATTCTAGCAAATTAATCCAACCTGAAGAGGGGGCCACAGGTACCTCAGATTTATCAGTCAGATGCACAGGAAACAACGTGGATTTGCAATTGACATCTGAAGTGGGGTGGGAGCAGTCGTGTGGGACCGAGCCCTTAATCTTTAGGATCTAACGTTATCTCCAGGTAGATAATGTCAGCGTTCAGCTGAATTGAGTTAAATTGTAGGACAACCAGCTGGTCTCGTAGAATTGCTCATTGTGGGGAAAAACCCCACATATCTGATGTCAGAAGTGTTGTGAGTGTGGTAGCAGCGTGAGAGTAAAGGAGAACCACACACAGGAGGAGGAAGGACGAGAGGTTTTCTTGTAACTCAGGAGGTCAAGGCAGGTTGTGGTTAAGGTACTTATTCATAAGAAAGATTTATTGATTCCACTGCAGCCTCAAGTTACCCAGGGCATGTATTTGCACTTCAGAGAGCTAAACAAATTACAGCTAATCCACTGTTAAAGCAACCGCCACGAGTCAGATAGTGATTGCCAGTGAAACCATTGGGACCTAGATGAAGATTCCAAGAATGACTCGGTGAGGCAAGCTCACAAGGAAGAAGCAGTAGGAGGTGAAGACTTGTTCCATGAGAGGGCAGAGTATGGGAAGAGGAGATATCAAAGATGCTTCTGAGATCGGAAACCAGCGACTCAGCAAAAGAGTGGTACCATAAGAGAAAGAAGAGAGTCAGGAGGAAGTTTAAGGGATGAAAATATTGATGTAGATTTTCGGTATGTTGAGTTGGAGAAGGTAGTGAGATATCAAGGTTGGGATGAACAGCCCACAATTGGGAAACACAGAACAAGAGCCCAGGAGAGAGGAAAGGTGAAGATAGACATTACTGATGTATCTATTTAGAGGTGCTTATTAATGGAAGTAGAGCTGAGGTCATCCAGAAAGACACAAGAGGTCCTGTCTTGTTACATTGCTTTCTCTTTCACTGCAAGCTCCAAAAACATCATGAAGAATATTTTACAGATTTTATGAAGGCATCATTCTCCTTTATCTCTGTACTTGTAGAACTCCTTACCTCTCCCTCACACTCAGTGTCGAACATCCTTGGCTATCTTTAGCGCCCAGAGCACACCATGCTCTTTCTCTCACTTCTTCCAAGAACTCTTTCCTCTCCTTCTGGATCTGGCTGGTCTTACTCTCCTTTCAAGCTGTCATTTATTATTATTTTTTTTTTTGTGAGGAGATCAGCCCTGTGCTAACATCTGCCAATCCTCCTCTTTTTTTTTTGCTGAGGAAGACTGGCCTTGGGCTAACATCCGTGCCCGTCTTCCTCTACTTTATATGGGACACCACCACAGCATGGCTCGCCAAGCAGTGCGTCGGTGTGCGCCCAGGATCCGAACCGGCGAACCCCTGGTGCCACAGCAGACCACGCGCCACCAGGCCGGCCCCTCAAGCTGTCATTTATTAATTGTCCAGGAAATCTTTCCTGATCTTCTGTTTGCATCAGATCTTCAGATCATCTGGGACTACTACCCAAATACTTACCTTATTGTATTTTAATTAGTTATTTAGTAGCCTGGCTCCCTGAGCTTTATGAGGGCAGGATTTCTGTCTCTCTTGTTCATTATGATATTCTCAGCACCTACAGCTGTGCCTGACGCAGAATAAGCACTTAAAAATATTTGTTGAATGAATGGATGAATGGGTGGATAGATGAGTGAATGAAAGGCAAAGAATAATAACTATATACATGCTTTATGGCTCCTTCATTGCCTAGAATAGTGCTGAGCTTAATGAATCTTCGGGGAGTGATTAAGGGACAGCTCTCTTTGCTAAAATGGGCCGCTTTTTAGATTATAACAATGTTACCGCACCAGGTCCGTTTTTGCGCAACGCCCAGAAAGCCAATCACTGAGACGATGAGATTGCAGAGACAGAGGGTTTAATCACAAAGCAACTAAGTGAGGAAAATGGGAGAACAAGTCTCAAATCCGCCTCCCCAAAAATAGGGACTCGGGGGTATTTATGGAGAAGGGGGCAAGGTGGTCTGAAATGACCAGAGGTGAGGAGAGATGAGGTAATTGATGATCTGTGCAAACGTAGTCAGGCTTCATGCTTCTTCATAGGACACATGTTCACAGAATGGCAGCATTAGCATGCCCTGAGGGTGGAGTTCCAACCTCTTGCCGTCAAAAGGGCCCAGTTGATGGGTTGGTGGTCTCACTCCGGCCTGAAGTGGACAAGGGTTCAGTTCCTGAAAAAATAGCTCAAACACCCATTACCATGGTGACCCAGACTCCAGGGGGATGTTACCTATAGGAACCTAGTGGGAGTCAGATAGCATATTGCCTAAACAGCACAGTTAACAATGGGTAAGTTTATCATGCAGATTTAAGTCCTCATCTTCTGTTCTGATAAGTTTCTAGGTAAAGCTATCCTCCCCTTCTTCCTGATACAGGGAGGAAGATACCTTTACAGATGGAGATTTTCTTTACATTTTTGGAGGAAGATACCTTTACAGATGGAGATTTTCTTTACAAATGTAAATGTATCTCATAAAGGGTAACTACAACTAAGAATGGGTTTAGCAGGGACCCACCCAGACACTGGAGATGTCTATGGTGATGGCCTGTTCTGGGGGCAGGCCTCCCATCCCAAGCTCTTTTGGTTAGTTAGTGGGGGTAGGGGCCAATTCTGATCCCCCATAGTTACTAGCTGTTTAATCATCAATGGCTAACTCTTTGCCGGTTTCAACAACAAACCGTGCAGGCCTGGTATGGGCAAGATAGGCAGATTTTAAATAAATACTTGAAATGTAATCAAATGTACCACTGCTTGCATTATCAGCATCCCTAAGAACAGTCCTTTGACTCATGGGATGGGCATTAGGACCAGATTAGCTGTGGTTTGTATCCTTTCTTGAAATTGGCGAGCACCAACTCTAAGTAACTACCTGAGTTCACAGACAACCAACAAAATATAATCTTCTTTAGGAGAAAGTACACCTGTCACAAAGACACAATTGCCCCATACGGAGAACACCACAGCCTGGAAATCCCACAGTTTGGAGGATTATCGAAAACATGTCCTTTTCTGCGGAACGGAAGTAATCCAGGTCAAGCCCTCTGGGCAGGGGCCAGTAAGAGCTGTCGTTTTGCAAACAGGTTAGTAGATTCCACTTTTGTACATTTAATCCATGATTGGAGGTGGGGGAGTTGGATTAGGGAAATTTTGTTTAGGATTATGGACTTTGCCACATTCTAGTAATAACAGCCACACTCTTTTCCAATCAGACTCTTATTATTCTAAGTCGCCACCATTTCTAATTGAATGGTTCATTGTTAAAACCCCTTATATGGTTAAGCATATACAGGGATGAAGTTTATTTCCTCAAAGGCAAATCTATGTTCTTATTTTTTCTTGTGTCCATTGGTTCCTTCTCTTTTCCCTCTACACCCCCTTTAAGTGATTACCAAGAGAACAATTTTAACCACTAACACTTGAGGACTTTTTTCTCTCAAACAATTGCTTGCTGGGCTGTTATTTCAAGTTCCCTGCTAGATACCTCCATCTGTGTTCCCTATAGACACTTCAAAGTCAAGGCATCTGAAAGTGAACATATCCTCCTCTGTCGCCTCTTTCTGTTGACAACATCACCATCTAGGTAGTTTTTTCATATCATCTTTAACTCCCCACTTTCTCCCATACCAAATAGGGCGCCACATCCTGTCGATTCTACAAAGACCCTCTGAGTCCTGTCTCCCTCTCCTTCATGCCCATGGTTGGTATTTTTTTTCAGGCCTTCATCATCTCCTGTCTAAACTATTATAACAGAAATATTCTTTTGACTGTTTCTTTTCAACTTTCACTTCAAATACTTTTTCTTGTATTCTATTCAATCTTTTTTTAACCTATCCCTCAATCTGTCACCAAGTCACATTTCTAGAACATAGTTTGAAGTAGTTCATACACACCATGCTCAAAAACTTTTCAAGACTACCAATGTTAGTCCTCACCTTTCACGTGACATCACATGACTAACATCTTCCATGGTCCCAGCTCTCTGTACTCACCCCTGACCTGTGCTTCTGCCACTCCACCTATTCACAGATCCGAAACACTCCTTGCACTACGATGTCTCGATATTTTAGTTTAGTTTATAATTCAATGGTTCTACCTGATTTTCTTAAGATTAAAAACATCAAGTTTTGTTTTATGTTCAAAGCAGTCAGTGGGCATGAGAGCGTCTGTCAGCCTGCTGGTCAGCAGCAGCCAATGAGTGGAGATCATGGAAACCACCCAATCTCAGCTTGTAAAATGCTAAAGCAATAGGTTAGAGGGAACCCTGCTCCTTTTCTCCAAAGCCTGCAAAGCCATGTTTGAGGAGACCCAGATGTTCATCAAACAGTGGGATTAAGGCATGTTTTGTACTTAAAATAATGACTCATATCTAGAACATATAGTAGTCAATCTTTTTTTTGCCAATAATTTAGATCTTATTGAGTATCTACTAAGGGCTATGTACTGAGGGTTAAAGAAAAAATTTGTGAGATAATTGCCCTTAAAGAAGATTGTGCTGTGGTGCAGGGGAGAGATGGATTTATAGCTAACTAAAACACAGAGCAGTGGTAGATGTCAAATGATGAAGTGTTATAGGAACTCTAAAGAGTGAGAGAAATTATTTTTGATATGAAGTATGGGAGTAGAATTCTGGAAACAGGTATTTGATGAGGCAGCATTTTGAGCCAAGCCTGATAGGATGGGAAGGATTTAGCCCATCATATTAGAGAGCTGGAAAGACATGCTAATTTATGTCTGCAGAACATGAAGGAAGGAGTGCACAGAACATGAAAGAAGGAATACACTGGTCTTCTAGGACCAGTGAGCAGTTAAGAGATAAGTCTAGCAAGGTAAGAGTAGATCAGATTGAAGGGGATCTCGAATGCCATGCCTAGACACTTGAACTTGATTCTCAAAACTAAGGGCTCTGGAAGGTTTTTGAACATAAGAATGACATGATTGGAGACATAATATTTAAGAAATTACTTGCCTTGTGCTTTCCTTTTCTCTTAATTTTCTATTTATATTCAGCACATGTCTGTGCTTTAAAGTCTTCTTCTCTTAGCAGCTCATCTTATCTGGTCACCATATTCATCAGCTCCTTGGTCTTCTTTTCCCAACCCTATGCATCACTGCAGAGTTGCATTGTTTGAGCCACCGAAGCACTGACTCCCAGAGCAAGAGAAATTGAGCAGGGCTAAGTGAACGCCATTTATTGTTTCTGGTGACTTGTAAGAACAATAAATGTAAATATGCTGTTAGGTCACAGCAATGCTGTTTTCATTCCATATTCAAATGACTCTATTAACCAATCCTTAATTCAATGCAAACTGTTTCTCATTTGGGGCGAAACTGTATTAAAGGACCTTACTCAACCTGTGATTATCTTCATGTAGGTTATAATACAGCAAAAGGAGACTTGGTGAGATCCATCCTCTACCCCCGGCCTCTGAACTTCAAACTATACAGTGATGCCTTCAAGTTCCTAGTGTTCCTGGCCTGCCTTGGAGTTGTGGGTTTTTTCTATGCCCTTGGTGTGTATATGTACCATGGAGTAAGTACTGGGGGTAAGGCTTTTCAATAGCATAGCTTTCTCAAGGAGCTTGACCTCACTCAAAAGGGTTAGGTAAGGTTACCTCTTAGTCCCATCAGTCTGTGAATCAATGCTGTCCAATAGAGCTTTCTTAGATGATGGAAATATTCTATGTCTCAACTGTCCAATATGGTAGCCCTTAAACACATGTGCTTATTGAAGCGTGGCTAGTGTGACTGGGGAAATGAATTTTCAACTGTACTCCATTTAAATTAATTAAAATTTAAATAGCCATATGTGGTTAGTGAAAATTGTATTGGATGGTGCATCTCTGAAAAGTTGCAGAGTTCACGGCTCCTTTCACCATTTGGATGGGAATGAGAGCTTACCACATGTGTGGCATTTGTGACACCCAAGCTCAATCAGCCTCAGAGGAAATGCATGTTTCTCAAGCCTGATAGGATGGAGAGGATTTAGTCAATCAGATCAGAGAGCAGGAAGGGCATACCAATTTGAGTGAGCAAAACACAAAGGAAGAAATGCACAGGGGTCTTCTGGAATCAGCAGGCCCTTAAGAGATAAGTCTGGTAAGGTAGAAATAGGTCATATTGAAGGAGATTTTAAGTGCCATGCCTAGAAGTTTGGGCTACCTGAGAGCTTTGAAGTATTTGAGCATGTACGTTGTCCAGGGCATACTCAACACACCATGCAGTCAATGGGTTGTCACTGTGTTCTGCTTAAGTTCTGAAATGAAACTAAATGTTTACTTTTGCAGAGTTGTGTACTGTATGGATCCCCACCTCTATTTAAGCTTCAGGGTGTCTGGTTTCATTTGGATGTCTCTCTTAATAGTTGTGATGGGTGGAGAGGGAAGGGTTGTCACGAACGATCCTCTGAGATCCTTTCTTGTCCTGAGAGTCTGATTCTGTTGTGAACCTGCAGTCTCTTCTTTAAAACATGCTGGGATCTTAGCGATGTGAGCTCATAGGGAAGAAGAAAAAATTGTAAATAAAAGGATACAAACAAAGGTATGAAACTGGGTGTGGGTGGCCTAAAATTACAATGCCCAAACTGGTGGCATCAGTGCAATCTGTGTCTGAGTTGGGGGGTGGGGTGGATATTGATGAGCAAAGACGCAGTCACGGGAATTTCTAGGCAATGTCTATGCTCAAACTTGAGCTCTGAGTAGTCATTTCAATCTGAAATAAGCCCCCTAGGAGCATTTCTAGGGAAGTCGAGGGCAGAGGAGGCCGGGGCATATTGGCACTGGTAGAATGGACCCTGGAAAGAGCTAGGCAGAGTGTTAAAGCCACTGGGTCTGGAATCTGAGGCAGTGTGCCAGTTTCATCTGGGGAGGGAGCATTGAGCAGGAAAACAGGCAAAAAGCCCTCTCCTACAGACCAGAAAGCCCTGGCAGTCATTGGGAATGAAGGTTTCCTGGGCAAGACTCGACATCCAATAGACACCAAAGCAGCAAGACTAATCCCAGACCCCATTGTCTTGTGGGTCAGAACCTTTGGACCTGTTGGCTCCCTCTATCTGCACCGGCTCAGGATTAGATGCAGCTGAGTCTTTGGGGTCAAAACCCCTCTGTGGCTGTGGTTGGGAAAGCAGGGAATGATGGATTTTGAGATAAATTGAGATTGAACCAAAGCTGTATCCAGCAGCCATTGTTACTGAACTTGAATCTGTGTTTCCAATACCCAAACGAGGACTTGATGGCTAAAATTATGGTTAATTTCGTAAAAACCTAGGCAAGGTTGTAGAGGATAGAGCTATTAGTATCTAGAATACGTGAAAAGTGAAACAAGCCACCCTGTGATTTAATCTTGGTCTTGCCTTTATCTGCCATGTGGACTTCTGCAGACCTGCCTGGGATCCTGATTCCATGAGAACTGGCTTGATAATATAATCCACTGGTCATGCCTTTGTGCCCTGGAGTCCGATAGACTAGGGTTCATATCCTCACCATTTAACCAGCACATGTCCTTGGGGAAGTTATTTAATTTTTTAAGCCTCTGTTTCCTCATCTGTTCAATGGAGAAAATAACAGTATTTACGTCATAAGGTTGTTGGGAGGAATAACTAAATAATGTATGTAGCCTAACACAGTGCCTGCCCTAGAGTGTGTGTCCAGTGAGAACAAGCTATTTGTATTATTGGGTTCCCTTTAGCAGATAATATATGCTACGATCTTGGCAGAATCTTGCTTATAGTTTTTATCAGGTCATCGTTCATTCAATATGTGTGCCGAGCACCTCCTCTGTGTCAGAAACTGTGCTAGGCTCTGTATCTGGAGATGAATGAGATGTTCTGGAGATGAATGAGATGACTTCGAAGATGGTTTCAGAGAGAATAAGCCACAGCTGCTGTGCCCAAGGAATTTGTAGGCTAGTAGAGGAGAGAGATTTATAATCCAACAGTCAAGCTGCTGTGTGAAATATTACAACTCAAGACTAGTCCCTGGGAGTCCAGAGGGTGTGTGGAAGTATGATGAGCAGAGAATGGATGGGCCCTCTGGGTGGAGGGAACACTGAGTGGAGAGAAGCAGAGTCAGGAAAGAGCAGAGTGGACGTGGAGTAGAAATCAGAGGACTCCTTTGTTCTTCAGTGGGAGATGATTTGTTCATTCCTTAGGCCCAGCCAAGAGAACACAGCCCCACCAAGAGAGCCGACTCACTATGAATATTCTGAGCTGTGGTGTTGCAGGAGATGGTGCCAGGAAGGGTGCCAGCCTGCTCTGCGAGGCTAACCTGTCTGTGCCCCCACTCCCCAGGTCTCTTTCAGGAAAACTGCACCCATGGCCCTCCTTCTCTTCAGCTTGACTGTCCCTCCTCTGCTGCCAGCTGCCCTGACCACAGGCATCATGTATGCACAAAAAAGGCTGAAGAAGAAGAAAATCTTCTGTACCTCCCCACAGAGAATCAACATGTGTGGGCAAATAAACCTCGTGTGCTTTGACAAAGTATGATCTAAACTTTCCAGGTTGGAGGTTAATATTTCAAGGCACAGCAGGGCTGGGAAGGGCCTCAGAGAATGTCTGGTCCAGCAACCTCATTTTACAAATGGGAACACTAAGGCCAGAGAGGGTCACACAGTGAGCCAGTGTGAGATCACATTCTAGATGCCTGCTTCACTGAGTCCTAAGGAAGTGGTTTAGCCATCACAGCATGAATTTCTTCCCTGTGAAATTTAGTATTTTTGTGTCTGTTTTGGGTTTCAAAAAATGTCTTACTGTAATGACTTTGACTGACTGGCTTTTTCAGACAAAAAATATGAGGAACATTTCTGTTCCCCAAAGGGCTTTGTCCAGAGCTTAAGTGAACATGTTCCTTTCTCCTCCTCTGCTTCTTCTAGGGCAAGGGAGGGAGTGAACATGACCTGTGTTTATGCGCTCTGGTCTCTCTTTTCTCCTTTGCTCCCCTGGTTATGAAGACTCAGGATTAGGGAAGGTTGTCTCTGTGCTCAGGGCCCTGGAAAGGTGGCAGAGGAGGAGTGTGTTCAGATGGGGAGGACTGCTGCTTCGGGACAGGGAGACCCCTTCCCGTGACTCTCCTGTGGGGCACCTGGAGGTTTTCAGTGTTAGCTGCCTCCTGTTCAGAAGCTGCCCTCAGCTCGGGCAGGCCAGTTTAATTGCTGTAATGCAGTGGGCCTGGCTTGGTCCTCCATGTCTTCAGGTCATTTGCATTTGAATTCTTGGTAGAGGTTTTGCTACTCTTTAGTTAACCCACATTGGCAGAGAGCCCCATTCACGAGACACTCCTAGCTCTTGAGAAGCTCATGGTCTAGCTGAGGAAACAGGTAAAATGGAAGTGTTGATAATGATAAGGCAGTGAAATGCGTGCTTAATAGAGGTATGAGCAAAGCATTGAGGTGCAGTTTCCTGCCACAGGTGGGAGGTCGCCTTTGAGCTGTGGCTTTGGTTGTTTGGCAGAATGGGCCTCAGCCTCAAGAGGTGAGCAGTTCAGAAGCAGAGGGATGTGAGGGCCTGCAGCATGTGGGGAACAGGACAGGGGGTGTGGCTAGATTGTGGGCTGTTTGGTAGGGAATGTAGGTGGAGAGGAGGAGCTCAATGGCTCAGGGTTTGAGGTGTCAAGCTAAGGAGTAGTGCCTTGTTGTGAAGCAGAATGGGAGCCCTTCTCATTTCTTAAGAAGACCAGTGCCATTTTTATAGGTGTGTTTTATTTATTGCATCTGGGGAACCGGTGAGAAGGGAGATAAGGGGTATGGGACTCAGACAGGAGGCTATCTGGGGATAACTGAAGAGATCACTCATTCTCCTAGATAAGAAGGGCAAGAATGCAGAGACGAGGACCAACTGGAGAGACACCATGAGTGGACTTGACAAGTCTTGGTCCCCAGTTGGAAGTGGCATAGCTCTTCGATTATTTCAGTTCTATTCTTTTCCAATTTCCTTTGGCGGAGGAAGTCCTCTATCGCCACCAGTCAGGAACCAGTAGGGTTAATGTAACAGCAGCTTCCTTTTAGATTGGGGTCAGGTAACAGCCCCTTGGAAGTTTTCTGATAGGAATTCCCATTACTGCCCCAGCAGCCTCACTAGTGTCTAGAATATAGGAGGGAGATTTATAAAATACATTCATTACATATTTGTCTGTTTCTAAAACTAATTTTTCCTTGGGGCTGGCCCCGTGGCATAGCGGTTAAGTGCGCGTGCTACACTGCTGACGGCCCGGGTTCGGATCCCGGGCGCGCACCGATGCACCGCTTGTCAGGCCATGCTGTGGCGGCGTCCCCTATAAAGTGGAGGAAGGTGGGCACGGATGTTAGCCCAGGGCCAGTCTTCCTCAGCAAAAAGAAGAGGATTGGCATCGGATGTTAGCTCAGGGCTGATCTTCCTCATACACACAGAAAAAAAACAACTAGTTTTTCCAGAGAATGGAAATATGTATGACAGCATCTTATAGAGCAGGAACTCTTGATTGGGAATCAGCAAATGAGAAATCTAATCCTGAATTTGACATTAAGTTTCTCCGTAACTTTTTAAGATAAGAAGCTTACATTACAATTATCTCTCAGTTTTTCTAGCTTTCACATTATAAAACTCACGATGTTGGAATAAAGCATTCCACAATTAATTGAATTTCCATCTAGTGTTGTTTCAGCGTAGAAGATATTCACCACTGGGCTTCTGAGTATGTTTGTTCCCATATATATTTCTAGTTTATGTTGGTTTGTTATAAGTTCTCTAAAGCAAGTTCTCTCTTTTCTATTCAGTTTAGCTCAAGCCTGGGCTAGTATTTATGCTACTAAGTTTTCTTTTTCTATCTTATTCCCTTGAGAACTGCAACAATAATTTAGTTTCTTTCTGTTTATGGTTACTTTTAACGTATAAGGGTCATTTTCACGTGGAGAAAGAACATGGTCCCATTTCTGTTTTTCTGCAATATCATCTCTGTTTTCATGTTCAAAATATTGACGTTTAAAAACATAATCTCATCATCAGAAAAACATTTCAGTTTGAATTAAGTTGCTAACTCTTTTTGAAATAGAAAAATTCAAGAGGATTTGGAATCTAAACACACAGGTTGGAGCCCTTATAAAATGCAGGAGGGAAATGAAGGAAACAGCTTTTGTTGTTGTTGTTCTTCTTCTTCAAGGAATAACTCACGCAAGCATGTTAGCTCTCCATGAAGTCCATATGAATTAATGAAATAAAGATTCCTTAATTCCTTAAATCCGGAAGCCCAGTACAGGCTTTGTCTTTCCACAGGCTTTGCAGAATTCATTTAACATTTGTTATCTAGTGGAAGATTCCAGATGGGCTGGATTCTGGTTCTTTGTCTCCATCCTACAGGCCACTGGATGCTGAGACTGCTCATTTCACCTCTAAGCTGAGAATGTCTCTACCCTGTTTACTCACTTGTAGGAACTGAAAGCATTGTAAGCACTTCACTGTAAAGCATTGTGCTAATGTGACTTGCTGTAATGATAGAAGATGTCATTTGGTAGAAAACTAGAAAATTCAGTGTCTTATACAGAGATGACCTTAAAAAATAGTGTCAGAGACCTGGGTGTCAGTGTTGAAACAGGATATTTTCCAGCACTTGGTAAGGCCCTGCTCTGCCTTGACAGCGCAGAAGCAACAGTAGCCAACTCCTTCCTCTGACTGGGGGTTAAGCAGGCCTAAAGCTGTTAGCCTGCTGCACGAGACACCGGGTCTGTAATTAATGATCGACTGTGAAGCAATGAGCACGTTAACAGTGCTGTGAGAGTCTTCAGTTACATTTTGCTTTCTCTGTTCCATTTTCTGACAAATACTCTCCCCTAATACAGCAAATCAAATCTCCCAGCCATTTTCCTCTTGATCCACAATAAAACCCATTCATGGGCACTAATTAGTATTTATTATTAGCACTTCCATAGCCTCAAAGCCCTTTATCAACATTTCATTACCAATCTGGACGGTCACCATGTCACCCATATTTTAGAAAATTGCTGTGAACCAGATGGCAGACTGTGAACTAAATAGTCTTGAAAAGAAAGAAAAAAAAAATTCTGAGCTCTGCTTTAGAAAGACAGCAGGTGCCAACTAAAAAGTCAAACTGGCACTGATTCTTGCTGGATTTCCATTCCCTGAACCTTGGTCATTTAGCACCAGTAAGAGTCACAACAATAAACAAAAACAAAACATTTGCATTTTGTTGTAATAACGAGTCATTGGAATCACTTAGCTTTCAACATGGTCTTTTGAGAATCACTTGTCATATGCTGAATCTTTCTTTCAGGCCCTCTTCTCTGATTTAAAATTTGATGCTTGCAAGTAACGGCTTTGGACAATTAGATCTACTTTAATTTCTTGGGAGCTTGGGTTTTGTGTAAATAGTAATATAATTAAAAGCTTTAAATTTTACGCTAATACCAATTCTAACTTTTTTCCAGACTGGCACTCTTACGGAAGACGGGCTGGACCTCTGGGGGACTGTACCTACTGCTGGCAACAGGTAGGCACATTAGTGAAGATGGATGTGTGATTGCTTGGCCACCTCTGTGCTACTCAAATCCATCCTTCCCTTGTTGAGGGATGAATGTCACATAAAATATATATAATAATTGGCTGGTACCAGCTCCCAATTTTTCTAACTTGTTAAATTAAATGAGTCTTAAGTTCAGAATCAGACAGAGAAAGTAGGCCTTGAAACTTCACATAAAAATGGAATAGAATGAGGTGAATGATTAAGGAGCTGAATGAATAAAACAGAGGAGCAAAGAGTGAAATCAGGACCGTGCTTAACGAAAAACTGCACAGACTTCCTGGGTGGCTAGTGTGGTGGGGGATCCAGAAAGGAAAAGCTCCATCTCCTACCTCATGGAGTTCATACTCCAGTAGGATAAAAAGGTGCAAATGTACCCACCCACGTTCAACGTACAACACAGGCAGAGAAAAGAGTTACTATTAAGGCACAAATATCAGAATAGAGAAGAAGAAATCATAATGATTGCTTGATATAATACACAGTCTTGGTTTTTATAACACTGGATAAGAGGTAGAAATTAATTTTGAAAAGAAGTACATCAAGGAAAACCACCAAGAGATAGCATTTGAGATAGGTTTTGAAGGGTGTATGAATAGAATTTTTGCAGACCTGGTTTAAAAGCTGGCCCTAGGCAGTGGAGAGGGCAGTCACATAGATGCTACCCCAGAACAGAGGTAGAGAGGAGGGAGTGCCCCTTCCCAGAGAGTGACCCTGACCTCCTAGCTCCCTTCCCTGAGGGGCTGAGACCTGCCTTCTCAGTCTGAGTGGAGGGGCCTCTGCTCTTAAGCTTTGGGAAGCCCACCTTGGCTCCAAACAGTGGCTGAGGCTGCTGTCATTAAAAGAGTCGTGCAGGGGCTCCCCAAGATGGTGATGGGCCCAGGTGCAGCACTGGCACAGGGTAACAGCAGACAGGTAGTCGTTGCAGAAGATCCTCGGGCTGGGCATCACTGAACTATCTGGGCTCTAGCCTACTCATGTGTCTCTGCCCCTGGCTGCTCAGATGCCGGGCCAGGCCTTTGTCCAGATGGTCAAGGCTTCTCCTTCTATTGAAAGGAGAAAAGGATGTTTGTAGTTTCCATCCCTCTTCTACTCTGCCCTAAGAACTCTACTCTTAGAACTCTGAAGCTTTTGGAGAATAGAAACAACAAGATAAAATTACTATTCAGCTCTAGGATGAGAGGAGATGCAGGTAAACCAAGCCAGTTTACTGTCAAAGAGGAAAGTGCGCTTTAGGTGCTGGACACCCACACCAGGAGTTTCAGGAAATAGGGGCAAAGACCCGAGAACTGAGTGTGAGAAATACTGCAGAGTCCATGCATGCTTTCACTTGAAGGAAAAAGGAACCACCAGGCAGGCTTCCTTCTCATTCCTGCTACCTCATTGGCCTAGAGACTTCTTGCCTGGGGTGTGTGGCTTTCTAGAGCCAGCTCTGCAGAGTTTGCAGGTGTCAGCTCCAAGCCTTCTCACAATATGCCTTCCCACAATACTGCCACCATGTGGGCTGGCTGCAGTAACCTGACACAAGTCCCTGTGATTCTATCCAAGCCCTCTGAAATCATAGTATTGATTAGCCAGTGGCAAACTCTGTTCAGAAGGAAATTCACATCCAATTCAAAGGAGCATCTTATAAAGAGCAATCTGCAGACAGAATATTCCAGTTAGAAAATGAGAAAACCAAGTGAGCAAGGGCTCAGGGCAGGGAAATCTCTGTGCAAATATAGACACAGAAAGAAGTTTAACTTGGATCTGGAAAAATTGTGCATAAAGGACACTAGTAGGAATAGAATCTGTAAGGTAACATAGAACTGGGAAGGTAGGGCCTTGAATACCAGGCATAGGAGAACTTTATCACACAGGGCATGGGGAGCTATTGAAAGTTTTCACCATGAGGGTAAGGTATTATTGAAGCTCTATGTTAGTAAGATTTAAGGGGCAGAGTGTACAAAATTATTTTGTTGAAGACCTTAACTTATTAATTGTCTTCTCTACCAGTTTCCAAGAAGTCCATAGCTTTGCCTCGGGTGAGGCTTTGCCATGGGGCCCACTGTGTGCTGCCATGGCCAGCTGCCACTCCCTGATCCTTCTGGATGGGACCATCCAGGGAGATCCACTGGAACTCAAAATGTTTGAGGGCACCGCCTGGGTAAGGTGATAGTTTCTTGCTTCAACTGAATGAGGAAAACTTGAAGAAATCCTTAGTAGGAGTGCTAAAGCCTTTCTAATTTTGGTTGAAACTCAGAGAAGATTCACAGTAATGCATGAATGAAAGTCTGATCCTACCTGAATTTCCCAATCTTTGTTCCAGAGAACTCTGTTAATAAGTGCAACATGAAATAGGGTTCCATGATCAAATAAATTTGGGAACTGCCGTTTAAACAAAGTTAAATCGATTTCTTGACTGCAGGATTTCTTAAATATACTGTGGTGCATTGTGAATATTCAGGAGAGAATATGATATGCAGTATTTACCAAACCTATTTGACCACAAAAACCTTATTGACAGGCCAAAACATGTTTTAGAGAAAACAAATATTCTTCAAAACACCCTCAGAGAAACAGTAGACTAAAGCAATGCCATCTAATATAGTAGTCACTAGCTGCATGTGACTAATGAGCACTTGAAATGTGGCTATGCAATTGAAAAACTCAATTTTTAATTTTATTTATTTTAATTAATTGAACTTAAGTTTAAATAGCAACAAGTGGCTGGTAGCTCCCGTATTGGATAGCAGAGGTCTAGACACCAAACTGGAGGACTCTTGGTCCAACTGATTCAGTGTTCTGAGCTGAGAGTGAATGACGGTTGAAGGGTGTGAACTTATCCTGGTGGCTGTCATGACATGGTGGGAAGAGCTCTTGACTCCGCTCTCTTGCTGTGTGACCCCAAATTCAGAACCAAGACTCTGTACCTCATCTGTGCATTTGGGATGATAATGCCTCACTCACGGACTTGTGAGCATTGAGACTATGAGCCTAAAAAGACTGTGCGCATTGTAATACCCCACAAATGAGGGGTATTCATTCATTAATTAGTAACTTAGTTAATTACATTCTGCTGCCCTCCAAAAAAAAGTTCTAAAGCTACTTACAACGATACATCAAGTACAGGACAGCATTTTAAACAGAGTTGTAAAGGAATGGAACAAATGATCGCAGAGACATGAAGTACACCTCACCAAAAGGCTAATTTAGAGATGGATAGTAGGAAAATTGTGGCTTTCTAGAAGCCAAAGTAATAAAAGAGGAAACCTGGTAAAAAGGGAAATTTCTAATCTCAGTAAGTTAAAATTAGAGAATTTGCTGTGGAGAAATTTTTGACAGCAAGACAAAATAGTAATCACTTTCCTGGATCTTAATGAAAAGGAATCAGTGTAATTGTTATAAGCAACATCCTTACCAGCATCAGTGGAGTTGACACAGTGATGAGTTGCACAGGGTCGTTGTTACCGTATGTGCCTTTGATCCTGATTCTCACAGTTTCTCCTTCTCCAGCAGAGGAGGGCTGATACATCTGTACAAATGACACAGCAAGTTGGGGTCTTGTGTGGGAACATAAATCTTTAGTATTAGCTCTGTAAGAATTGTTTTTAAGAACAGTTATATTCACTCCAAACAAAGCATAAACATTATTCATTGAGTTTAAAGCTGGGTGAGAAGCAGCCTTAAATTAAATATCCTTTGGTAGTCAGGAACCTTTCACTAAACATTAGGGGGAGGGAAAACGTCCTTATAGACTCAGAATTTTAGCACTAGAAGGGATGTCAGAATATTTTTCAGAAGAAACTGAGATCTGGAGAAATGAAGTGGTGTCCCCAAGGTTAAACAAGTAAGTGACAGAGAAGACACCAGATGTTATCTCCTATTCTCTGACCTTTACTTTTTATATATCTGACAGATTTTCCCATATTTTAGGTTAATATTGGTTTCTCAGTTGGTATCACTTATACTGTTTAACATCCAAAGAATACAAACCATTTTCAAATGTGCTTTCTAATTTGCTGGCAGCTAACTCTCTAGCTAATCAATTAGACTAGTAGCATAGATGTAGCATAAGAAACAGTCCCATTTTTATCTCAAGACCCAATCCTTACCTAGCTGAGAGCTAATGCACTCAGCGGTGTTGAGAGTAGATCTCGCTTAAACCTTCCTCCAATTACTAGACATGCCACTTAGGAATAACCATTGGCCTGTAGCTAGCACTTCTTTCATCAATTACTATGTAAAACATAGTCACAGTGTTTCTGGCTTTTTGACATTCTTCAAAAGGTCCTTAATATAAATCAACACAACAGAAATTTGACTATGACAGTATTAAGATAATTGGCCTAGGAGAGAAAATATGTGAAAAGGACTTTGAAAAGATTAAAGTGCTATGCAAATAAGAGATATTTCTTTCTTATTATTTTTATCTAAGGAATCTTATGAATGTTTTCATTTTAAAACAGACGATGGAAGATTGCAAGGTAGACCACCGCAAATTTGGGATGTCAGATTCAAACATCATAATAAAACCAGGACCAAAAGCCAGTCAGGTATAATTTGCTTCTTTAAATCATGTAGCTCTTTCCCCTTACAACTGATGAAACTCCCCTGACATTCACATATTTTTATATTCCTATTATTTTGCCGTATCCTAACAGGATCCATCATTGGTTTGCTCATTCCTTCATTCCTGAATTTATCCATTGATTTATTGAGCAAACATTCACTAAGTACTTATGTATGCTAGAGCACTGTGCCAGGTGCTAAGGGATGGAGAGATTTCAAAGCTAGACAAGTTGGGCTCTGTGCTGGAGGAAGACATAGGCTGGTAGAAAAATCAATAGACGTGCAAATAAGTGCAATACAATGTGCCAAGTGCTATAATAAAGGCTGAAGAAAGAGCCACAGGAGTCCAGAAGTGGCAGTGACTGCTGTTCCTGGGAGACACAAGCACCACAGAGGAGGTGACCCGTAAACTTGGGCTGGAAGGTGATTGGGGTTTTTCCAGGCAGCCAAGGGGAAGGACCTTGCAGACCAGCCAACTTGATGAGGGAATCACCTTAGAGGCAGCCAGAAAAATATCAGTGTCTTACAAATGTACCACTTCATGATGTTCTTGAGCTCATTGCAGAGTAAATCTTATTTGTTGGCATGCATCTGCTAAATCTCACTTAAAAGCTTCTTAAGCTCCCCTTTCTGGGTGCACTTGCAGAGTCCCGTGGAAGCCATCACCATCTTGTGTCAGTTTCCATTTTCCTCCAGCCTGCAGAGGATGTCTGTGGTGGCTCAGCTAGCGGGGGAGGATCACTTCCATGCCTACATGAAGGGTGCCCCGGAGATGTTGGTGGGGTTCTGCAAGTCTGAAACAGGTACTAACAGACAACTTTTCTCTTCAGGAGGTACCATAATTTAAAGGCCCAAATACATAAAGCAAACAGACCTAAGTTAGTGAAGGTGGAGGTGGCTGTTTTCCGGGTGGGTGGATGGAGGCCCAGTAGATCCAACAACGCAGACATGATCATTGCAAGGCAGAGCGGCAGACAGTAAATATCTGGGCATGGTCCAGCCAGAAAAGCCCAACCACAATAGGCTATCATGAAAGGAGAGCGAAGCATACATTAGGAGCCAGAACAAGACACTACAGAGGGATCAGAGAACCAGGGATGGTGAGAATGAGGAGCATTGAGAGGTATCCAAAGGGACAGGCTGGACATTAGACTAATTCTGCAGATGGGGTGCTCTGTCACCTCTGGGGGGTGGCGTCACTTGTGGGGACTCAGATTGATGGAAGGAGAATATAGAAAAGATAAATCTTTTAGAAAAAAACTGATTAGAGTAAATTAGTTAGAATTAGAGCAAGGTGATTGGTAATTTTCACAGCAATTTCATCTTTCTGGGCCAGATTTTGAGCTGATTTGTATTGTTTTTTAGTCTTACAAACATATGCACTCTCTAAGCGGCAGCACAGATTTATAAGAATATTGTTGCATTTGAATGAGTTCATTTGGATAAAATTGGCCTTTTTCTCCTGATTTTCATCTATATTCTCCTTACAATTGCTAATAGCCATCAACTTGTGCACAGAATTCGAGATTTGGCAAATGATTGCTTTAACTTCTCTCCTACTTGAACTCTTTTTTAGACGTGCCCCCTTTTTTCTGACTTGATCTTCCTCAGAGCTCCCATTAACTCTATCCTTCACAGCTTGATGGCCTTTACTTTACTGTTGTTCTTTTTTTCATCCACACAGATACAAGAATCTTCTTGAAATTTTAGCTGGCAACTATTGCCCCTACTCTATCAGTAAGAGTTTGGGTCTGTCACTTGCCATCACTCATTCTTCTGGTAGCCTTTCCAATTCTCAGTGTCCTAACCTCTGATCCTTGACATGTGCTAATAACATCTTAAGTGATTTTTTTCTCTCTGTATTTAAGAAATAGAGAGCTAGGAGATTCCTTGAAATTAGATCCCACGGATTATTCTAGATTTACAAAAAGTCTGAGCTGAATGGGGACATAGAGAGCCACAACCCTCTCATTTTATGGATGAGAAAATTGAGATGCATAAGAGAAGCTTAACATATCCAAGGTCAGAGAGGTAGTCAGCAGTAGAGTGGAGACTAGAACTCAAGTATTTTGCTTTCTAAGTCACTACCCCTCCCATTATATTGTGCTTCTTTCTAATACACTTATAGACATACTATACACCATAAAAATTTTATAAATATATTAACATTAGTTAAAATGCCATGACAAAATACACAAATATTGGCATTGTGTCACCTATTATCTAAAGCAGGGAGTGGCAAACTTTTTTGCAAAAAGCCAGATAGTAAATATTTTAGTCTTTTCAGGCCACAAGGTATCTGTCTCAACTGCTCAACCCTGCAGTTGTAGCCTTAAGGCAGCCATAGATAATAAACAAACAAATAGGCATGACTGTATTCCAATAAAACTTTATTTACAAAAACAAGCAATGGGCCAGATTTGCTCTGTAGTTTTCTGACCCCTGATCTAGAGGATCATCGGTTTCCCTCATTTCACCCAGGTAAACATAGTCCTGAGGTTTGTCCTTAGTGAACCCAGCCAGTGTATTTGACATCCAGTTGACGACCAGCACATCTTTGGCATTTATTTCTGTCAGAGTAACAAAAACATGCTGTATAAAGTTGTTTGTGTCCTTTAACCGAAGCTGTAGTTTTTATGAAAGCATTTTTATGGAGTGAAAGTTAAAGCAAGGTATAGCGACTGCATCCCAGAGTCTTGCTCAAGAGTTGGGCAGCCTTCAATCTGACCTTACATTTACCTCTTTCTTCTCTCCTGGAAGTGCCCAAGAATTTCCCACAGGAGCTGAGGAAGTACACAATGCAGGGCTTTCGCGTCATTGCCCTTGCCCATAAAGCCTTGAACATGGAGAAGTTTTCAGAAGTAGAGAGTTTAACCAGGTAAGGAACTTGGAAATTGGCAGTAGAGCAGACTTTGTGTGCATGAAGTGAATGAGCTCTGGTGAGGGACAAATAGACAGCTCAAATCACTGGGATGGCTCTTGGAGACAGAGAATCAATCTCATCCAGTCTCCTGATTCCAAGATGGGCAACAGGGGAGGACTTGCTCAGGTCACAATGCTGGTTGGTGGCAGAACAAGGATGACAGTTGAGATCTCCTGCCTTCTATATGTCAGTGAATTATCTCTGCTTTGGACTTCATCATCTCACCAAAAACAACCAACATTTCTTCAACCTCGGAACATTGTGTGGTTGACTGACTCGGGGGTCCCACATACAAAGGGGTTGAGAGAAGGAGACAGTTGGCACTTTGAAAGACTTCCAGAATCCCTTAGACTTGGTTTCCTCCAGGGCTCAGTAGTACACCTCCCTCAGATCTGGAGAGGTAGTGAGTGCAAATTGAATTCTTTATATGAAATAGAATTTAGTATTCCTAATTATGATAAGGGGATAAATTGTCATCATTAGAGGATAATCTGTAGATTATTTTTTCTTTCAATGTTTCTTAGCTTTTAAAGATTGTTTTTGAATTGTCTATAAGTAGAGTAGAGAAATACTGTGGAAAATTGAATAACAAATAATCTATGTGTTACATATCTTTGATTTTGTGTTGCTGATGGAGAGATCCTCATTTATATATAATTAGACGCTCTGTATAAGATGTGGATATCCTTGGTTCAACGTTACTATTTACAGCCTAAGTTCATCCACTCTAATATGCTCAGTAATCATTGTCCCTTCCATACACTGTGTCTATTTCCCATCTATAAAATGTAGGATTGGATGATCTCTAAGGAGCCTTTCAGCCTTGACATTTTAATCTTCTAAATAGAATCACAAAGCTCATTTTTCTTGAAATACATGAATGGCATTCTCAGATTTAACATTCAAGGTGTTAGCTATTCTTGAGCAAGCATAAAGACCCATAACACACAGGATTTGGTAATTTTTCAAGACACAAATTTTAATAACGAAAGATAAGGTCATGTGTGTAGAAAAGATTTATGTAGCTAGACACGGAGTGTAGCCACCACCCAGCTGCCACATACAAACACAGCTGTGATGTTCTCATTTAAAAGCCACTAGTGAGGTAGACATTACTATAAATATAACAAAGTAAGAAAATGGAAGATAAAATGTACTAGATTTCTAACCATCTCAGGATTTCCCAGAGAATATCAGGAGCCTATTATGTTCTTGGAATTTAGTTACTGTTTTCAAACAGGGTAAAGGAATAGGGTTTTGATTTTTTTTTCAGAATCAAATTATATTTAGCAAAGTTTTCCAATTAGGAAAATCGAGAAGTAAAAAAACTGACATCATAAAAGGGAAGTAGAAGCGTTTCTTGAGATGACTTAAAAAAAAAAAAACTAAACCAGAAGAAGAAATATTTTATCAAGATTATCCCTTTCATTGGTTTAGCAAATTTCTATTGATCTTGACTATGTGTTAGATACTTTTCAAGGCACCGAGGATTCAGAAGTGAATAAAATAAAATTCTTGCCCTCACGAAGCTTATATCCCAATTGGGGAAAATAGATAATAAAATAAGCCTATAAAATATTGTGAAGTAGTGATAAATTCCCTGAAGGAAAATAAATAAAGCAGGTTAAGAGCATAAAAAATTGACAGAGGACACCATTTTACATGGAGTGATGAGGGAAGTCCTCTGAGGAGGCGTCATTTGAACAGAAGTGGGAGCGAGGCGTGCAGTTATCCAGGGGAAGAGCATTGCAGCCGATAGGAACGGTGGGTGCAAAGGCCCTGACACAGGATTTTACCAGGAATGTTGTAGAGCCATAAGAGGCCAAAGTGCCTGAAATGAACGAGAGAAAGAGTTGTAAAAACCAGAATAACTGGTGAGAAGATTTTAGGATCTTTTTTTGTAGTCCTAGTTAATGAGAAAATATGAATCTAATTTATAATAGAAAGTCATGAAGTTAAATGGTGGGATTTTAACAAGTTCTATATTAAGGTAGATTTTCTTTTTATAATCTTCTCTGAGAACACTAAGGCAGGATTCATCTCTGATTATCTGAATATTCTCCAAAGTGCCTAAAATAAGATTTAGAATAAAGTCACTATTTAGTGAATGGACTTTTGAATGAAGGATGTAGCAACTTATACTCTACTTCAGAGAGAAATTTCTTCATTGTGTTCCCATCCCTGTTTGAATTATAGTTCTCATCGATAATCCAACTCTAATCCTTCTTTTAAAGAAGGTTTACTGGCCACTTGTTTATTTCCTTCCCAAGTCCTATTAACATGATGGAAAAGAAACAATACCAAAGAAAACTAGAGAAGCAATAAGTGCAGATGAGAGATTTCTACACATTTCTGTAACACGTAATGTAAGCGGGAGGAGTGGTAGCTGAATCAAGCAGGATAGAAGAAGCTACAGCCTACACCATGCAAGAGAGAGGGGAAGAGAGAGAGGGAGCAAGAGGAAAGTTGGTTCACCCTGTAGAACCCTGGAGAGGCTGTGACCTAGATATGTCATGTGCTGTGGAAGGTGGAAGTGAGACTCAGGACTGAACATGGGGGATTAACTGACAGTGTGCAGAAAGGTTAGATCCCCAGGTCTCCCCCTCCTCCCCTTGCCTCTCCCTGCAATCTTACCTCCGCTCCCGTTAAAAAAAGGAACAATGAGAGATCGAGAAAGCTCTTGGCTCCCAACTTTACTTTTTAAAAAGCCACTTGAGATTTATTCCACTTCAGAGAAGAGGTCCTGCATAACCAATGTAACCGAGTTAGATTCCAAGCCTCCAATTTCAAATTCTGAAAACTCTTCAAATCCTTGGCTGATGCCATATATTTACTGGAGGTTGCAGATGGAGGCTGAAATGGATGAGTCCATACTCAACTATTACTATAGTATCCTGTACGTAGTAAGTACTTAATAAATGTCTAATAAACTAAAATGATTACAAGCTCAAAAAAAGAAACTAAAAAATAAATATAATTAACAAAATTTTTGAAAACCAACAGAAGATTTAGAAGATAAGCACATTACTTTTAAAAAATGGAGTTGAAAACTGGAAGAAGCAGGTAAAAGATATACAAGTGGTTGCTTCTGGGAAGGAGAAGGGGTGAGGTGGTGTGGAGACAGAGACTATTCGTTTTCATTATAAGCTTTTGGGTTTGTTTTGATTTTTTAAACATGTGCGTGTATTACATTGATAAAACAGAAATTGTAAAAAGAAGAAATAAATCCAACTGTTGAGATTACACAGACAAGCTTTAATACCATTGATTTTCTCCTGAATCCAAAGGGAGAAGGTGGAGTCAGAGTTAACATTTCTGGGGCTTCTTGTCATGGAGAATCGCTTGAAAAAGGAAACCAAACCAGTCTTGAAGGAACTGAGCGAGGCCTGCATCAGGACCGTGATGATTACAGGTGTGTGTTTCTGGAGGCCTGACAAGTTGAATGTATCCCAGGCGTAAGGAAAAGACCATGTGAGCTGAGTGAGTTCGTGTGATTGAGGCAGAAACAAAACTGCTCTGCTGTCAAGTTTGTTTCCCTGTGGTCCACTTACCTTGGAACATGTGTAGCTCCTTCAATACCACCATGGGCTTTGGAGGCAGCACCATATCACATTTTCTTTGTCTAATACCCACTTTTCCTACTGAGGATCTGCACAGTCCTAATAGGCTCACAGTAAATGTTTAAACACAAGAATGGGTGTGTTCATCAGGAACCTCAATAAGACCTCTGTGCAAAGGGTGTGAGACACTTCTGGACTGTCCTTCAGGGCAGTGGGGCAGGCATGGCACATGATAATCAAATCCAAGCCTGCCACAGCCCTAAGTGTTCTTTTCTCTGCTTAAGTGGAATCCACATGCCAAGGATGATTTGATGCCATCAGACTGGGCCCATATTACCTTCACCACTAAGAGCTGTTCATCTCCTGAGGATTAGTCATAAAGTTCTCAGCCGTGTATTTATTCATTAGCGCATGTTTTGCAAATATGCAATGTTCAGGACACAGTGCTAATTATCATGGGAGGGAGATGCAGACATAGAGTTTGACCATCAGGGTAGACAGGCGCGGGCAGGGGGAAAGATAAATGGTTAGGAAATAAGGCAGAAAGTGATAAAGGCCCCAACGAGGACACCAACCAAGTGGTATGGACACTCAGAGGAGTGAGAGCTCAGTGCTGGTTGCTGAGAGGTTTATACATAAAGCAAGCCGACTTTCTTTGTCTTCTAGGTGACAATCTCCAAACAGCCATTACTGTTGCAAAGAACTCCGAAATGATTCCTCGAGGGAGCCAGGTGATCCTTGTGGAAGCCAATGAGCCAGAAGAGCTTGCTCCTGCCTCTGTGACATGGCAGCTGGTAGAGAACCAAGAGAATGGACCTGGCAAGAATGTGAGCAAATGTTTTAAGACCCCTCTGTGGCCTGGGCTGATGGAATACAGCCCTGACCCTGGGCAACCTTCTCTTGACAATAGAAGTTATCACCATAATAATCCTTCGCATCTGTCCAGAGTTTTACAGTTTGCAAAGCATTTGTAATTTCCACCAGCATGTCTCAGCCCTGGCTGCACATAGAAATCACCTGGGAGAGTTTTAAAGCTTCCAGTGCCAAGGCTCTACGGATTAAATCAGAATCTCTGGGCTGGGAGCTGGCATCAGTCCGTCCTCTCGGCGATTCCAGTGTGCAGTCATGGTTGAGAACCACTGACTTATATCCATTTGATTTCCATCTGATCCTTGCAGTTACCCAATACAGTTGAGCGAGCTGTTCATTTTACAAATGGGAAAAATGAGACCTAGAGAGGTAAGCTTGCCCAAGGCATGCAACTGGCAGGTTGCAGAGCAGGAAATCAAATTCAGGTCTATTTGATTCCACCCCAATTCATGGACATTTAGATCGTGCTGTACCTGTGATGTGAAGTTAACAGGTATCAGTTTTCTCTAGAAGGCAAGTCCTGTGTGTTTGTTACAAAACAGCTCTTTCATATCAAGAGAATGGGCTGCAGTCTGACATTCTATCACTAAAGGAGGCACCTCTGCCTTCGTGTAAATTCAACGAGATGGTCTTCCAGGTGATAAATTACAAAAATGCTCCTTTCCTCCAGGCTGACCAGCCCTTCAGATTGTTGAGTGTAGAGTAAGCCTTTTTTTCAGTACACAAACTTCAAGACTGTACAGAGTGGCCCTGCCCCTACCCTGTGAAGAGGTGCATTAACTTGGCTCAAACTCCATTGTGTTGGCTGTAAAAGACGACAGCTCTCTCTATGCTTTCAGCAGATTTCGGTGCCTATTTCCTTGCAAACCCACTTGCTTCTGCATCAATGCATGTTGCTTCAATTACACTATGTGACAAAACTCATGTCGCCACTAGTTTTTAACAAACAGTCCACTCACACTACCCAATCATGAGTTTAATACCTTTACTGAAGATTTGGTCGTTGCTGGGAGAAGTTGCAACACGGTCTCAGGCTTTCCTCCTCTCTGGCTCCCTCCCACCACACTTTCTCTCCCCCTTTCTAGTAAAAACAAAAGGAGTCCTGTCCTTGCCTCATGTGGGATGCTTTTGAGCACGTCTTTTGTTGGCTGTTTTGCAATGGGAGTGGCAGGGGAGGGGTGTATCGCATTGCCTCCCAATTCGGCACATCAAAATATGTTTTCTTCCAAATACGCGGCTTTCTCTAAGATGAATTCTTATTCTATCATCTTTATTCTAATGAATAAAATTTTCTCACCTCCTATACTATTTGAATTCAGAGTCCTACACAAATGTAAGGCCCTCTGGGAAATGTTGCATGAGAATCCGTTATCAGCTATTGACATAATGAGTGCGTATGCATCATCAGATACTTTCTCTAGGAGCTGAGCCAGGTGGGGCTAGAACACAGCAATAAGGGGTACATTGACAGGTGAAAGATGGGAAGGAAAGAGTTTCAGAAAAGGAGTAGTGCTGGTGTAATAGACACAGGATGTGGAAGAGGATCTGGGCACTCTGAGGGAACAGGTTACCTGTTGGGGTGGGGAGAGGTCGGGTGCTACAAGGAGTCAGGCTCTGAAGAAAGTCTGCCTATTTTACAGAGAAGAAATTGGGGCATGATTTTTGAACAAATGAATGAAAAGAGATCTTAGGAAATAAAGGTTGCATGAGGAGGAGAAAGAGGAGAAGGGGAGAATGTTTCCTGTTCTCCCTTGGAATTGCTAATTGGTACCTTGGAATGATTTCCTCAGTAGACTGACAGCACACGTATTATCTCCCAAGACAGGATCCAGAGCATCATGTCATCAACGTATCATGTGTTTATAGAATCTTGGGAGGACAGTTTGTGTCATCTTCACGTGAATCTAAATTCCATGGGCAAATTACACATTATGTATTTGTTGGCCCTCACACTGTTATGAAACATGAATATACTTCCTTCAATAAAATGTAGGAAAGTAGAGACATCCCTTCAGAGCCGATGTAGAAATAACGCCCTTTTGGTTTTAGGATAGCTGCATTAACATTGGAAACCGCTCAGTGCCTGCTGGAGAAAGAGGGAGCTGTTACCATTTTGCAATGAGTGGGAAATCATACCAAGTGATATTTCAGCATTTCAACAGCTTGCTTCCAAAAGTAAGTACTGGAGAAATGAAGTGTTTTGTTTTGTTCCTCGAATTAATGAGGCAAAAAAAGAGAAAAGAGTAGTGAAGATGATGATCAGTGAAGTTGTCTCAGACTTAGGGACTAAACACCCACAAAGGGGCACTTCCCTCAGAAGTTTCCCAGCCCCGCCTATGCCTACCTGGTCCTGCACATGCCCATGGCTTCCTCTTCAGAGTTGGGTTCTGGTACAGCCCCTTGCCCTGCCTCCGTGGTCAGTCCAATCCCAGCCTCCCTTCTCCTCCTGGGGAGGGAGGACCTCCAGAGAGTTCCAGATGTGCTTTCTGTTTTTTGCGTCACCTTCTCTCTGAAAACCACCAACTCATGTCAGGCTGAACACTATTCCCCTTCCTGTCTGGATTCTTAACTTACAGCAGGAGGAAACAAAGGCCCCGCGGTATATTTTCAAAATCATTGATCTTGTCCTCTGTGTGTCTATTCTGAAATAGTGCTCTGCAGGGTTGTGCTGTCAGTGTGAAGGAGATAGTGGAGCGCAAGCCGAGGGCAGCAACCATCTGTTAGCGGTGTCTTGAGAATTCTGTTGCCTTACCGGTCAAGGACCATGGAATCTAGACCCCAAAGGCTTCTAGGAAACTGTTAGTGCAATTCCTCATTGAAGAGTTTGGGAAGACTGAGACTCAGAGAGGTTGTCACTTGTCCAAGGTTTGCACAGTTTGGGACAGAGCTGAAAACAGAACCTTGTGTCTCCACTCCTGACCTGTCGCTCTTTCCCCTGCCTATGCCGCAGTTATGGCGACAATGTTCAGTAAAAAGAATTGTATTTCCTTAAGCATTTTTATTCCATATGCTCTGCTCCTTTTTTAGTTATTATTATTAATTAAAAGTTACCCCATCTTGGAAAAATGGCCTGGAAAGAGGTAATAGAGTGTGATAGAGGACTGAAAGGGAGGGTTAAATATTAAAGCAAGAAATCCCCTATTCCTTTGCCTGAGGTTGGGTCTAATGACTTACCAACCGAGGCTATATTAAAACAGAGGCCAAGAGTGATTTTTCAAGGCTGCTCTTTTACTTAAAAAGTGTTCTTCTTCTAATCTTACTGCAATAGTTGTTTTTCTCTCTAGATCCTAGTGAATGGAACCATTTTTGCAAGAATGTCTCCTGGGCAGAAATCAAGCCTTGTTGAAGAATTTCAGAAATTGAAGTAGGTATTATTGCATGAAAAAGTGTATTCATTGTCTATTGCTTCATAATGAATTACCTCAAAACTTAATGACTTGGAATAATGCCATTTATTATTGTACATTTCTGTGGGTCAGGGATTCAGGTGGGCTTAGTTGAGTCTTCTGGCTCCGGGTATCTCACAGGCTCTATCAGGTGTCAGCCAGGACTGCAGTCACCTCAGCACTCCAGCGGGGAGGATCTGCCTCCAGCCTCACTCACGTGTGGTTGGCAGGATTCACTTCCTTGTGGTTGGTTGGATTAAGAGTCTCAGTTTTTCACTGACTGTTGTACAGAAGCCACCCTCAGTTCCTTGCCACATGGGTCATTGCACAAGGAAACTCACAATGTGGCAGCTGGCTTCCATAAGAGTGAGCAAGTGAGAAGAGCCAGAGAGAGAGAGACACCATTTTTTAGATCCTCATCTAAGAAGTGACATCCCACGACTTTTGCTGTATTCTCTTTAATGAAGCAAGTCACTAGGGCCGGCCCACAAACAAGGAAGGGCATGATACAGTGTCATGAATACCAGGAGGTGGGGATCATTGAGAGCCATTTTAGCCATTTAGCCACCCCAGAGAGCATTCCGTCTGTGTCCCGTTGGGCATATCTTAGAGGAAGATCCTCTGCTGGGATATAGAGAATAGAAAAAATAGGGGTTTGTATGGCTTAGAATGGGAAAAATGGGGAACTGTGTGAGCTATCACCTGGAATTATTTGAGGTTGGTCCATTGGAAGACATATGAATAATTTCAGATCCTCCAGGAAAGAGGTAGAATGGCATTTTCGCTGTATCTGACCCTGGCGAGGGTTGGGTATAGAGGCCAAAGTAAAAAAAAAAAAAACTGTTTCTTATCTCCTTCAAAAACACAGACGACCAAGTCACATCAGAGTGAAATGGTTCTTCTTGAGACCAGACCTACCTATTACTTGCTGGGAATGTTACAATTTCTGGGTTGCAGATTTCTGGAAACTGAAAAGGAGTAAAGAGCAGTGAAACTTTAGGTAATTGCTGATAAGTAGTAGGCAAAATCAGGAGACCGCCTTTGACTATTATTTTTTGTTGCCCAAGCATTCTTAGGGGAGTTTCAAAAACTGCCTATTAACTCCCATAATCCCTTGAGGCTGGCTTCGTATCCACTGTCTAAAATTACTATTTTACCTACATGGTCATTATATGATATTGGCTGAAGAAAGTAATTTTACCCTTCTCAAATGCCTGAGAAATTCTGCCAACTTAAATGCTTACTTTTGAAAAGCTATATTCCCCTAAAGAAAAATCGATTCAGGAAGATATATGCTGTCTCAGAATGAGCTATCTTCTCAATTTCCCCAGTCTTCCTCTTCACACCTTTATCATTGGAAATGTGCATAGGGTTGCATGAATTCTCTTCTGAATTCAGAGAACACCAGAAGATGTAAGATTCCTCGTGTAAAGAGACTAAATATGTGTTTTAAGGCTGAAGAAAGGAAGCCATTTTCAGCAAATGTGCATAGTCATGACATGAACATGAGTGCATGTCAATGTTTATAGGGTGATTTTCATATATACTAGCCAAATATTATGTTGAACCATATGAATTTGTTTACATTTGATCATTTTTGAGCTATAAAAATGTCCATTTCTTATGTGTCAACTACTAATAAGGAAATTCTCCAAGAACTTCATTTTTCCCTGTATTGATTTGTTATTTCATGTGTTTTTGGCAAATCGCCACTGAGCCTTTAATAGTATTGCCATTAACGAATACCTATAATGTATTACTTGTAATAGAAGACAGAGTGTGTCTCGCGTCAGAAATTCCTTTTCTCTGGCAACAGCTTTAATATTTGCTCTTCTATTTATATCATTGTGTTTGCACATCAAACTGGTATGGTGGGGGAGCATGTTATCTCATTTTTATCCCAAGATGCATCAAGAATATATGTATATGGGGACCAGCCCCAGGAGCCTAGTGGTTAAGTTCTGTGTGCTCCACTTTGGCAGCCTGGGTTCAGTTCCCGGATGCAGACCTACACCACTCATCAGTGGCCATGCTGTGGTGGCAGCTCACATACAAAATAGAGGAAGATCAACCACAGATGTTAGCTCAGGGTGAATCTTCCTCAGCAGAAAAAAAAAAGAATATATGTATATGTCTTTAGTTATGTCTGTTAAACCGTTTCCCAAATGTTTCTCATCCTAGTGTCTAATCTCTAAACTTTCAGCCACAGTCAGCAACCAAAACAGAGATGGATTAGGTTATGATCTGTGCGTTAGATGGTGCGGAAGTGCTCTGATTATGACTGCACACTCTTAAGCTTGGCCTTGGTTGATGTCATCAAACGGAACTTCTTTTGAAGTGTATGAGCATCCTTATGGACGTCCTTGGCAGTATCCATGTGATTGATTGAAATGATTTAAATCATACAATGGCCTTATTCCTCTGGGAATATTTCTCTCCAAGTTATTTTCCTTCAGCCTGATTCCACATGTGTTCAGGACACACACACACACACACTCATCCCATGTGAGTTAGTTATGATGGAAATTATTCAAGTGAGGCATTAAGCTATTAATTTTTCTTATCCTTTCCCCTGCAGTTATTATGTGGGCATGTGTGGAGATGGAGCTAATGACTGTGGGGTGAGTAGAAATTACTTCTGCCAATGCAGGCAGTTCATTAATCTCTCTCTTGAGGACCCCACAGTCCCTGGGTCTATCTCTTTTCCCTTCTGCTGGCAATCACTTATCATTTTGCTGTTCATATCCACCCCTACCTGAGTGTGGGTTGGAAGTGGAGAGGAGTAAAGTGAGATGAGTCATTTCAGCTGTTTCTGGCAACTCCTAGAAGAATAAAGGCCAGGAAAGACCACTTAGACTCCCATATTTCAGACCCAGAAGCAACTTTACAAGACTAGCTGGTTTAATTCTCTTGTGTTATCAATAAGGAAATGAGTCTCAGGCAGGTGAATTCTCTTTTTGCCCCAAGTCACATGGCTAGTAAAGGTTTAGTGAAGGAAAAGTTTGAAACTGATGGTTAAAGATTTTGAATTATCTGTAAGTTGTATTTATTCCTGCCAAACTTCTACTCCAGGGTTAGCTTTTAAAAGTTGGCTTTATCCAGGGGCCGGCCCGGTGGCGCAAGCGGTTAAGTGCACGCGCTTCGCTGCGGCGGCCCGGGGTTCGCTGGTTCGGATCCCGGGCGCGCACCGACGCACTGCTTGGTAAGCCATGCTGTGGCGGTGTCCCATATAAAGTGGAGGAAGATAGGCACAGATGTTAGCCCAGGGCCGTCTTCCTCAGCAAAAAAAGAGGAGGATTGGCGGATGTTAGCTCAGGGCTGATCTCCTCACAAAAAAAAAAAAAAAAGTTGGCTTTATCCAAAAATTCTGATGCTCAGTGAAATCATAGACCAAACTATTTGGTTATTACATACTCTAGCAAGCCTAAATTAAATGATTCTTAGCAGATTACTTCTTATATGCAATAGAAGGCAGTGCATGTTTTATAATCTGAGTTCTGAAGATATGATTGAAACTGTAGCCTACCTTGAAGATTTATGCACATAAGAAAATATTTTAGTAGCTAATTTGTAGGACAAAAAGTGAAGAGGATTGCTTTGTATTTCCAAAGCCTATTAAATACTTAAGATCTGAGTATTTGTTTTACTTCCTTCTAAAATATTATCTTCAAAGTTCTGTGAAAAATTATGTTCATCCTTAGAGACCTATTTTGAATTTTTCTGCCTTATGCTTCATGAGAAGAAGCTAGTTGTTAGTCTGCTTTTCAAAATCTAGCATGCGTACCCATTCCCATTAATTATGAGGAATTTAGAACAAAACAAATAAATTGAGTGCTAGAAAGGACATAGCCTCTGCCCCCAAAGAGTTCATTGTCTGGTGGGGGAAAGAATCCTGAATAAATCTAACCCTGACATAAACTAGATGGCCTGAATTATATAACAGAGATACAAAATCCTAAGTGAGAAAAGAGGAAGAAGGAAATATTCTAATATTTATTGAACATGCATTTAGTATGTACTGGCTACAGTAACCAGGTACATTGTAGTTCTACAGAACTATAGAAATACAAAATCTCATTTTATGCTCACACAATTCTTGTAGGATTAGGGGTTTGCTGGCCTGCTTATTGGCCACCGTCTGCTCTGTGCACTGTCGGGACAGTTGTCAGTCTTAATGAGAAATGAATTAGCTCTTATTTCAGTGAGGCAACACATGTCCTGGAATGATTCTGTGATGAGTGTGATCTGGTCCCTGTCTCCAGTGAAGATGCTGTGGGCCCCATACTTCATCCCAGCAGTTAGCTGGTTGGCTGGATCAGCCCAGGAAAAGGTGGGGATTAGATATCTTTTCCTGTTGTTCATGAAGATGGCTCGCTAAGTGTAAGAACTGTAACGGTGAAGTCCCCTACAGATGTTCATCCAAATGCTGTCATCTTTTTAATAGACTTCTTGAATGAGTGTTTCCGTTTTCTTATCATGTCTACACCCCCACAACTAACACACACACATGCACTCATGCACATGCACACACACACCACCCTCCTACCTCTAGATCATTGTTTAGTTGGTGCCTCTTCAGTTGGTGACTTCGTGGATCAGAGGATTCCAGGTGGAGGGCCAGCATAAACAGAGAGCCAGAGGTGGAAGGGTGCAGTGTTATAAGCTCTATAATGTGAAGAATAGCCTCATGGTGCTTGAACAGTTAGAGCCTGGCCTGAGGAGTAACAGGTGTAACATGGATTTACCATTCCAGGCTTTGAAAATGGCTCATGCGGGCATTTCGCTGTCAGAGCAGGAGGCATCTGTGGCATCCCCTTTCACCTCGAAAACAGTCAACATCGAGTGTGTGCCTCGTCTCATCAAGTAAGCCACTTCTTCCCTTCCACTCCATGACTGACGGGCCCATTGTCTGGCTCTGGACAGAATTCAACTATAGTTTAAAGAGATAAATGTAACAACAGAGCTATGGGTAAAGTTCTACTGGAACACAAATGAAGGGAGGCGTTAGTGCTGCTTGAGAATGCTGGTAAAAGCCACAATAAAGTGACTTTTGCTGAGTCTTAAAGGATAAATGGCTGGGTCATGTGGACAATTAAAGGCTAGAGTTGATATTTAAAAACTAACTGCGTTTCTTACTTCTCCTCTCCTTTATTTTGTATGCTGGATGCTTGCTGGAACCTTTTTCTCAAGAGTTGGGGATGAGTGAGGAAGCAGAAAAGGAACATTCCACCAGATTGCTCCCCCAAATGTCTCAAAAATATAAATTAGTGAATATCCAAAATGGCTACATAAAAGACTTTTAGAATTGATTGGCAGTGGTTAGGGAAAAGGAAGGAATTAAAAACTGTTTATTTTCCCGATATAGCTCCCTCACCTCCACTCCTCTCTCATTTCTGATCTTGTACTTATACTTTAAATGTAGCTAAACATTTAGATTTATATTTTGTTCATAAATCTTATTCTCCTATTGCTTCCTGTAATACTGTGGGGTAACTTCAGGCCATCTTCCTGGCCAATGATCTGGAAGACATATCTAAATCTTGAGGTTTATACAAAAAAGACAACCATGAAGTTCTCTGGTGTGTCCCTCGCTGCATCTGAATGGCAGTAACTGGCAGGAATTATTCACCTAAAGGTGCCAGGCTTGAATTTCCATGTCCATGTCTGGCTGCATATCAGCAAGACAGCTTGGCACATCTCCCTGAACACTGGGAGCCTGCACCTGTGTTCTTCTACACCCTCGACATCATCACCTCCCCTGCCTCCAAAGCAGCTCCTCTTCCCAGCTCCCATGTGTCCGCTTCTGAGGACCATTTGGGTGTTAGAGTCCATCACTGAGGCTCAAACCTCAGAGTGTTTTTAACTCTTTCCTCTTTTTCATCCCTAGCCAACCAGGCATTATGTTTTACTGGTTTGGCTTTCAGAGAGTCTCTCCAAGCCCTTTCTTTACTGTCTCTGTTGCCTTAACCCCCATTCATGTCATGATGACTACAAAATGAGAGTGCTCAGGACCCTCACGCTATTTCATGCTTTCCATCATTAACACAACTCATGGAGCTCTTTTTAAATAGTGTGCTTGGAAATGTGTTGGTTTAAGAATGAGACAGAGCCCACCCTGGAGGACTTGCATTCCAGTAAAGGATATAGTTATAGATGGAGATAGATATAGTCACAAAACAAGAGAATCTTATGCCTGATATGTGAGAAGTGCTCAATAAATTAGCTTTAAATAAATTAACGGCCAAACAATACAGTAATTATTCTAGTAGTTCAGTGTGATAGCTCAAGCCAGGAGGGAAGGTTTCAGCAGGGGAGTTGCAACTTGAAGGATGGATAGGACTTATGGAAACAGGAAGGAGGTGAGAGGGAATTCAGGTGGGGGAAATGAAGAGCCATATTTAGAAATGAGGTTTTGATTGGAGAATGCAGGGGCCCGAGAGCCAAATTGGGCTGGAAGGCTTCTCAGAGGGGAGTTGTGGAGGTTAAACTGAAGCACCAGGTATGGAGACCTTGCATAGGGCATTTGAACTCCTGGACGGTTGCACAAAGTGCCGACTTGTTCCATTCGAAGGTGGTGGCATTTGAACTTCAGATGCTCTTTCTCATGCAAGTGGCCCATTGCATTTATGAATGCAATATACTGTTTTAAAATACAAGTCATAATATAAAATTTCTCTAGTGACAGATGGTTTAGTAAGACATCAGGGTAGAAACTCTTCTGCCTTTATATTTCATAGATTCATAAAAATTAGATATGGCTCAGCTCTGTTGGGCTCATTTTACCCTTGCTATCATTGATACACGCTTATTCCTGAGAAAATATCCTCTAGAAGGGTGATGAGGTACAGTTTTAGATGCATAGGTCCGGATCCACAGGTTTTCATTTTTATCATTTGAAACCTGATTGACTTGTTGTCATAGTTCAAGTCCTTTAAGGCAAGGCTCGTACCTTGTTCATTTCTGTATCTTTGCACCTGGCACTAAGCCGGGTACATCAGAGCAGTCAATGAATGTTTGTAGAATACATAAATAAATGTGTGAGCTGCTTAAAATTCCTAATCATTAGGAATAGCAGTAATTTTGGAGGCCCATGCAAACACCCTTGGTGCTTTACTTAGAATGTTTCTTTGCACTTTCCTTTGAATCTGAGCGTCTTACTTTTCCTGGAAATGTACACAACTGCAGAAAAAAGGATGAAATCACAAAGTTTATGTCAGAAAATGATCCAGGCTACAAATGCTTGCTCGTTCTCACCTTGTCTTCTGCTCCACCGTCTGTGTTGAAAACAAACAGCAGTGCCTCACAGCCTGGTGAAAAACATCTGCCCAAAGCATCCTGGCCCATCTTCCACCTGAACCTTCTCATCTTGTCTGAGGCAAAGTGGCTATTACTTTGGCTTTTTAGATTTTCCTTCTCATTTCACTGTTCTGTTGACAAAGTCTTTGAGCAGTGCAGGCGTCCGTGTCACTGGGGACTGGGAATGAAGAGGACGTGGGCTGCCTCCCATATGGATTCACTTCTACCTTGACAAGAGGGGGCTGCAGGAGGAGATGTTGGCCAGGTTCCTCAGTCCTCCATTGTGCACCACCACCTCACACTGTCTTCTTTGGCCTGTCTTAACCCTCCACCCAGCCAAGCCTCAGTTAAAGGAATAACAGCTCCAACAGAATTTTTTAAAAGGGGGAATATGTACTTTTTAAGCTGCATTTTTTACTGTTGTCTTTATCTCTCTTGATCTCCACACCAGCTCAGATTATTACCCTAGGTTCTTCCTGGAGTATTAAAGCCAACAAAATCCATTACATCTCAAATATTGGGGTCACAGCCACACTTCCTCAAATGCGAGAGCCCCCGTCCTTTGGCTTTATGTCTAAAACACACACAGTTCAATTCTTGGGAAGCAAGTGTTGTCAGGATGTAATGGGTCACAGTCAAGTCAATGCTCGACATTTTGCACCTTATCATATTGTTGTATTGTGTTTATAACGTACTGTTAATCTCCTTAATTTACTGAAACCTTGCTGAAAATGAGAACCATGACTGATTCATTTTATATCCTCTGTGACTCTTAGCATAATGCTGGTACCTCATAAACTCTAAATAAAAGTGAGTATATGAATCAGTGAGTGAAGTCATGATTGAAGGATAAAATGAATGAGTCAATGAGTAGTTAGAAAAATAACTGAGAGGGTGAATCAGTGATTAAATGAATGTAATTCAGTAGGCTATTAAAAACTGAACTCTTTTTGAAATATAAAAGAGACTGGAAGATGTGTATCCTACATAACCAGTTATTATTTTCTTTTTTTTAAACAGAGAAGGCCGAGCTGCTCTGGTTTCATCCTTTGGGGCATTTAAATACTTGACCATGTACAACCTGATCCAGTTTACTAGTACATCACTGCTCTATTGGGTATGAACCAAAATAATTTCTTCCCAGTTCTAATTGCATTTACATCCTTGGTTTATTCTGTGGAGTGTGGCTCCTACACAGGATTTAATGCTTTATAAATAAATGACATTTATCAAAATAAATGTCTGCAATCTTGGGAACTTGTTATAACTGTGGATGAAACATGGAACTAGAAATAAGTGGATGTAGATCAGTTTTCTAGGAGTGTTGTTTTTCTTTAGAAAACCTGAGACACTTAACTTCTTTGAGCCTCTGTTTCTTCACTTGGAGTATGAAGAGAGCTTCAGAGCAGCCTAAATATAACTCAGCAGGAAATGGATCAGTCTCCAACTGTGGAATATTTATGGCAAAAGACGAAGAAGAGATAAAAAGAGAGAAAAGTTGTTGAATTTGACTTTGAAGGGCTCAAAAGCTAGAAAAACTCCCATACAAGAGCTTTACTTCTGAGTCTGCCCAGAACTTACACACTTAGAGATGTCATTAGTAAAGGATTAAAATTCTTTAAAAATTAAAAAAAAGACTTTTGAAATTAAATGATAAAAATAATCATTTAGGAATTAATTAGCTGTATGGAAGAAATATGGATAGGTTGAAAATAATCTTCGTTAGTTCAGTCATAACTTGCTCCATAGCAAAATGATCCAACAGGCTCAGGGAACACGTCAGGGAGGGAGTTATTCTACTGCTTTCCTGAGACATTTGAGAGGTGAATGAGAGGACCACAAGACTGCAGCATCTGGTGGGCTGTTGCTTGCAAGGATCACACAGAGGTCTAAGGGGCAGCCAGGTAGACAGAAACAGGAACTGGATTAGGAGTCAGGAAGCCTGGATTCAAGTCCTGCCTCTGTCACTAAGAACAAATTAGGTCTTGCTCTTGGCCAAGCCTTTATCTTCCTCTGGGAAGTCAGACTGGCTGATTTCCAAAGCCCTCCACAGTGCTATGAAAGCTGCTCCTAGAATGAGAACTAAAGCTGCCTTTGAACGTTTCTCCCTGTCCCATCTGACCCTGCGTGTCTATAATTTTACAATTATAAGGGGGAAAGGGTATGAAAAGGAAAGGTAAAAGAGACAGAGAAAGAATTAGAGGAGGAGAGGGACACCTAGGAACCATTTGTAGCCTCTCAAAAATATGAAAGCAGAATTTCAGTTCTAAAGTCTTCATGGATAGAGTTGGAACCATAGTCCACTCTGAGGCCATTCACTCTGATAGTCTAGATATAAATCAGACTGTACCCCAAGGACATTCACCTGGAAAATTCTGGGCCTTGGGTTCACTCTCTAAGAGACCAGAAATATTTTTCATTTGCATAAATCTGGTCTGTAATGTGCTCGGATCCAGATTATAATTTAATGCTCAGTCCTGGCTGCATAAGGTACTGCCATAGCAAGTTTCTGGAGAGTAACGAGTTGCCTTTTCTATTTAAATATTTCAACTCCATAAATGTGAACTTAAAAGAAGTTCTATGTCTACACAAACCTTAGGAAGGCAGGCATACCAGACTGAAGTCTGCCATGCCCTTACTTGGGATAGGGGCACTTGTTCAGTTTGTGAAAGTGAATGGACTCCAAGAGAACTACGTTGTGAACTCCATCCATGGATAAGGATGGAGAGAAACATCTGCTGAATGATTTGAGGCCTTCACTTCAAATTTTAAGTTTGAAGTTCCCAGTGGAACTTTCAGGCTTTACTATCTTATGTCAAAAATTCAACTGTCTACGCTGAGACTACAACTGCCAGAATTACTGTGGCCAATGGAAGGGTGTTTCTCAACTGAATAACTCTTGTTGCTAATATGGAATTAAGTTAAGCTTGGGAAAATAGTGATCTGGTTTCATTCTACCCAGTGAGATGCTAAAGATCTTAAGTAAGTTATTTTTTTCCTAAAGAGAAGAAAGAAAAAAAAAGCCAGTTGCTTCCTGACTATTTTTGAAAAGAGTATTGGTGATGATAAAAATGCTATAATGGCAGAATCAACACATATTTACTTTTCTTTCTTTTTCAGCAACTACAACTCTTTGGGAATTACCAGTATCTCATACAGGATATAGCCATTACCTTGATGATCTCTTTAACAAGTAAGCTCTTTAGCAAAGTAGACTGTTATTGTATTTATCCATGAAATTCTAGAAATGCTCATAGAAACGAGAGCCTCTGAGAAAGGCACACCTTAACTACTAAAACCTCATTACCTATGAATATTTTTAAAGAGATTTGAGAGTAACTTGAGGTTTGAAGTTCTCAGACTTGGCATTAAAATATCTTGATAGCAAATAGGTCTTAACCTCATAAAATTGTCAATGTATTCTGAGTTCTTTGTAGGTTTGTGTGTTGTGCATAGAAAAATGTACAAGAAATCTGGAAAGAGAAATCTTTAAAACCCAAAGGTCACTTTCCATTATTCAGCTATGCTTCACATTGATGTGAAACCAGGTTTTTGCTAGGACTTTGACGTGTGAGAACAAATGCTAGCATTTTATTCTAGTGGAATTCTCTCAAAAGCAAGGTGTGTCTTACAACAGTTATTACTCATTTCCTTCCTTTGAGATGACACTGATAAAGTATTTCCTATCAAAGAACTCGGGGCTTCATACTAACTCTTAATAAGTGAGAAAGGTGACTATCTCAACAAAGAGCAAAGAAAAAGAATGACATTGTCATCTCTTTTCCCTTGTTCAACAATGAGAGTGTTATGAAAAATAACAGATAAAACATCAGGCAGTGCAGGATATTAATAACCTTGAGAATTTCACGTAGCATTGTAAAACCTGAAACCGATATTGAAGTCATTTATTATATCAACCCAATGACAAAATTTACCAGTGTCAGAGATGTAAGTAATACCAATTTTGATTCTTAGGGTTGAAATGTCTATTCACAGCCCATTGAAATATTTTTCTACATGTTATTAATATTCATATGACTGGATAATTTTGAATCAATGATATTGCTTCTGCAATGTTGGATATTTTTAAGCAATTTGTGTGATTTACTTGTAAACATGATCAATGATGCTAAAAAGAAAAAAGGGCAGCAGGAAGTTCCAAGAGCAAAGCTAACAGGCAGTAGTAGGAAGGTGAAGGCGGTGGCCATCCTCCATCAGGCCCTATCTCTGCAAACTTTGGCAAATTATTATGAAAAAAATAATTTCCTCATATGAAATGTCCTCAAAGGGTTGTGAGGATCAGATAAAATAATGCATGTAAAGTGTACAGCACAGCACACCACACATTGTAAGTGCTCATTGCAAGATGAATAATGTCACGCTGTATTTATCCTCTTTTTCTTCTTTTAAGATGACTGGCTAACTCAATGAGCCCTTGAAAAGAATTAGACTGTGTACAAGTAGACTGTTTGATTAGAAATCCAAAAACATGAGTGGTAACCTTGCCTCAAAATTGCTAGATGACTTTGAGCAAGTTATTTTGAGCTTTTACACGCTTAATTCCATGATATTGGTTATGAAATTGACTTGCATGGTGGTGGGTATACTTCACTCTTTCCCATGGCAATAGCCTGTTGACCTTCATGCCAGTTGATCACCCGATGAAACTTAGCCTCTTATCTCAGAGTGGGCTAGGTGGGAGAGTTGTGATAACTCAAGGCAGGACCATTGTTACCAGTGGGAGAAAACAGTCTCAGAAGGGATAGATCAGAAGCATAATATTCTATCAGAGTGACAATACTTTTTCCATTTATTATTCGAAAAACGTGTAGCTTGTTCAGTAAATGGGCTGGACTAAGGGTAGTTTGGTGAAGGTGAGAAATAGAGTCATAAACAGCTATTTTTGTTTGTTTTATACCCTCTGCCTTCAAACACTATTCATTCCCATCCCTGCAAGCTCAATCATCCCACAGGAAGATCATTTCCTGGTCAATTCCAGACATTAAAATGATCTCATCATTAGAAATGAAAAGTCCAAGTATGGTAAATTAACATTTCATGTTTTCATCCAATTCAGAGCTTTTCTTCCCCTACATCAAGCCTGACCTATGGCTTGGAGCAAGCAGTGGGAGGGAAGGCCATGGTCTCTACTTTCCTCGTGTGACCTACTCTCCAACCCTGCTTCAGGGAATATGAGATCAACAAGAGCAAAGGACTTTTTATTTAGGTGGAGCTGTTGTAGTTCTCTCCTGTCAAGAGCCTTCTAACATGGCAGGCATCTAAATTCAGGCAATTTGTATGGGGCTCACTGGTGAGTTCTTAAGTTCTTCAGAGATTCTCTGTAGATTAGTCTGGACCAGACTGCTCCCTGACATGGGTGGTGCTCTCTCCCTCTGACTCCTCAGGATTCTTTTCAGCAACTGCCTTCTAGTGGTACATACCAGAAAGCCCATTTCTATTGCTGGGCACTGTAGCCCCAGCAGACTGCCCCAGTGGGCAGATTCCTTCCAAGACAGCTCTAGCCTGGCTAATTTCCATAGCTTCTACCTGACTTACCGGGTAGTAGCTTTCTCTCACTGCTGCCCACTCTCTCTTCCTTCTGATATTGCAACAGGAGAATGAGCAAGCCAATCTTCCCCCTCAAAACCACTTCAGGTCTTTCCTAAGGTGGCTCTTAGGATGTCCCCTCATTTGGGTTGGGGTGATGCTGGGAAGGACACCACAGTTCCTGCTGCTCCTAACAATCTCTTTAAAGAATCTCTTGATAATCTCTGTAGTTTTCTCTTATATAGTCTGTACATAGGTAATTGGGGGAAGGAGAGACACGCTTACAGTTGAAGGACTGGAGTGGATCCCTCTGAGTAGGTACAATGGAGATATGGTAATCATCTCTCTTTACATTAAATTGGCACTTACCATTCATTGCCTCAAATATGAGGCTCAACGAAATTCCCCAGACAAAAGGAAAAACCCCATTCAACATCCCCATAGATATGTTCATCTCCTACTACATGTTAGGCACACAGGTGCCTGGGGCATAAAAAGGCTGATTGCTGAATTTTAGAGTTTAGTGGGAGATTCACATACATGAATGAATGAAATGCAGGTCGAAAGTAGTGAGTGCCAGAAAACAACAGATGCTTTGGGAATTCAGAGAAAGGAGAGATTGCTTCTGCTAATCTGGGGTGAGAGAGGAGATGGCAATGGAGAAAAGAGCGAGAGATTGCGGAGAGGTAGCATTTGCACCAAAATAGGAGGGATGGATAGATTTCAAAGATCTTTTACTAAAAGAAGAGCATTTCAAGTAGAAGGAAGCAGCATGAGCAGAGAGAGCCGATAAATACGGGGCGTGAGTTTTTCAATTTGACCACACTGTAGGGTATGTGAAAAGAAACAGCAGGAGATAAAATTTGACAAGGTGAATTGGGTCAGATCACAGAGTCTTGGCTACCAGGCTGAGGACTGTGGACATTCATCTGCCCACGTTTGGAGTCATTGATGATTGGGCGATCCATGTAAAATCACTCTCACCAAGGCACCTAGATTTCCAGGTTCCCAGGTTAGGGCTTTTGACCTTAAGCCTGAATTAGTATGAGACAAAGACAATACCACCACATATTTGATTTATTTGTTTACTTGTTTATCTATACACAACCTGCCTTGTTCCCACAAGATTTCAAGGCAACATACAAAGGCAGCTAATAAGACAAGATACAATATATTAAAGGGAAAATCAAAGAGAAAAGTAAGATGAAGTCAGGGAAGTCAATTAAGAAAATGCACTTCTTGAAGTCCAATTTGACCCTAATAGGTATAGAAGCCATCTTGAAAGGAATTTGTTCTAGCTACATCTCTGTGGTCTTCAGTAAGACCCACTCAAATTAGATTAAGAAAATAAAGGTAAGGGGATGCTTAAGAATATAATTATAAAAAAAAAAAAATCTGAGAATAGAAACCCAAAAGCACCTGGGCCTGAGGAGGGCCAGAACATTAAAGGGTGAAAAATAGAGACTGCTTTCTTTATTTCCAAGAGACCATCTTGTCTCTTTCTTCTTCTTTCTGTTCTTACTGTTTTCATCTGATTTCTACTCATTCACCTTGCACTTGACCCTAAATGGTGACTCTGCTATTGACTCTCCATAACTTCTAATTAGCTCAGCCTCTCAGTGTCTCACTTGCAAATCTTTTGAAGAGAAAATTTATTGACCTAACTTGGGTAAGATGCCCACCTCTAAGCCAATCATTTCTGTGAATGAATGTGGAGTCACGTAATTTAGCTCCATGTAATTCAGACAACCACCCCAAGATATGGGAGGAGGCAGTGCCCAGAGAAGGAGGCTTCAGGAGAGAATTCATCCATTATATAAACCCATCTCCTACATAAATTCCATCAGTACTTCAATGACTCCTAACCTTTTCTGGTCTTAGTCCCCTTGGAGAATCTGATGGATGATATAGATCTTTTCACCTTAAAAATCTCAGGATGCACACTCAAAGTTTTGCATGTAGTTTAGATAGGTTCATGAGCCTCCTGAAATTTGATTTACATGACTTGAAATGTCCATAATATAAGTAGGCTGACTATTTAGGAGAAGCACACCTACATTCTATCCAAATGATGCCAAACAATTAAAAAACAGTACTTTGAGAATAGAATTTGAAACGGTTAAGTCCTCCCGTACAGCAGACCCTGCGCGAGGTTCAGTGAAGGACAGGAAGTGGAAAGAGAGAGGATGCCTTCCCTCAGAGAGCTCCCAGTCTGCTGAGTGTGTGTGTAAACAACTAGATTTAATGCAAGGCACCCTCACTATAGCAGCAATATGAGCAATGTGCTGTGGCAAATCAGAAGAGGGAAAGATTAATTCAGAATAAAATATACCACTTCACAGGTTTTCATCCCTCTGCACGCAATCTGATAGCATATATCATTATTGTTTTAAGGAAACCTGGACAATTCAGAAAAATTCTGACTGCTGGAAAACGATACTGCTATCCAAGATTGTATTTCAGGGCTCATCCTTTTATCCTTTTAAATTCATGGGATACATTCCCCTGCAATACTCTGTAGAGCAGAGAACATGGAGCTTTGCAATCAGACAGGCTTGAGTTTATATCACCACCTTGAAACTCACTAACTGTGGGTCTTCAAACAAGGAACTCTTACTTCTCTGAACCTCAGTTTCTTCACCTGTAAAATAGGAGATAAGATACCTATTTTGCACTACTTTTTAAAGAAATAAAGATTATGTTTATTAAACACTTAGCATAGCCTCTGGAACCTAGGAGGGGCCCTAAAATACTAGTCATTATTTTTATTTTTATTTATAGCCAGGTATACAAATTCCCTGTCAGAAAGTATTAGGAATTTCTAATACAGAAAAATTTAAAATACTCTTTATCTAAGAATTCTGTATCAATCAGCTATTGCCACAATAATGCTGCATAGCAAACCACCCCCCAAAACTCAGTGGCTTACAACACCCACTCATTGCTCTTATGTTGACTGTCATTCAGATGATCTAGGTGGGCTTAGCTGAGCCACTCTGCTTTAGGATGTAGATCAGTGGGTCTTGGTCCAGGCTATGGGTTGGATTCAGGTCTGCTCCACATTTTTCATTCTGGTGCCAGGATGAATGGATAGACCTGGGCATGTTCTCTCATTGCAGATCACAGAGGGCAGAGCCAGAGAGCAAGCCAAGCCATACAAGCAGTCTGCAAACTTCTAACATCTCTTTGGCCAGAGAAAATCACACAGTGAAACCAAAATTAAGGGGAAGTAAAGTACACTCTTCCAAAATGAGGCCAATAATTCAATCTACCACTGTCCCTGTGTAAAAGAAAAGCCAGGGGCTGGCCCAGTGGTATAGTGGTTAACTTTGTGTGCTCCGCTTTGGCAGCCTGGGGTTCTCAGGTTCAGATCCCAGGCACGGACCTATGCACCGCTCATCAAGCCATGCTGTGGCAACATCCCATATACAAAATAGAGGAAGATGGGCACAGATGTTAGCTCAGGGATGATCTTCCTCACCAAAAAAAAAAAGAAAAGAAAGGAAACGCCAGAAATTCAATAAGCATCTGAGAAAGAGAAGACCAAAGAGGTGGAAGCCAGATGCACAGAGATGCAATTACACCTCTCTCCACTACCCATAGCCTCTTTATGGACTCTATGGCCACATTCTACCTTGGTTATTGGAGGTCAGAGAGAACTCCAAGCACTGCAGCGTCTGCCTTCTGCAGCCCAGAGCACAGTCTACTTGCACTCATCATCGGCATTGACCACAGCCCACATTGTGTGCCCCTTCCTTGTGTGCCCATGCAATGACTTCTCACACCAACTACCCAGAGTTAGACCAAACTTCACAGGTTAAGGGCACAGCCCCCACAAGACTGCCCTCACTTCAGACACCAGCTGTAAGTTAGGGGTCTCCATGCCACCCACACTTCTGACTAGAGGTCAGAAGAAGGAGGTTCTCAATAACCCCTCAAGTTCAGTAATTCATAGCAACAACTCACAGAACTCAGGGAAGTGCTATAATATGATTATAATTTTATTATAATAAAAAGATACAAATCAGAACCGGCCAAAGGGAGAGACACATAAGGCAAGGTCTGGGAGAGTCCCAAACATAACATTTCCATTGTCCTCTCCCTGGGGAGGCAGTTTGCGTCACCCTCCTGGCACATCAGTGTGTGACAATATGAAGAGTATTGCCAAACAGGGAAGCTCAACTGAGCTTTGGTGTCTGGAGTTTTTATTGGGGTTTCATTATGTCAGCATGATTGACTGAATCATTATCCATGAGGTTGAACTCAATCTCTAGCTCTCCTCCTCTCCCTGAAGGTCAGGCTGATATCACGTGGCTCAAAGCCCCAACCCTCTAATCACACAGTTGGTATTTTTGGCATGACCAGCCTCCCATCCTGAGCCATCTCTTTAGCACAAACTTTCTTCAGGCCCAGCATCAGTCATCTTGTTAGTTTAAACTATCAGAGCCCATCACAAATAATGAAGACACTCTATCAACTCAGGAAAAATCAAGGATTTAGAGAATACATCCCAGAAGCTGGGGATAAAAGCCAGCCAAATTCTAGTGGCCGGCCCTCTGGCCTAGTGGTTAAGTTCGGTGCGCTCTGCTTCAGTGGTCCAGGTTCGGTTCCGGGGTGTGGACCTATACCACTTGTCGGTGGCTGTGTTGTGGAGGCAATTCACATACAAAATAGAGGAAGACTGGCACAGATGTTAGCTCAGGGTGAATCTTCCTCAGCAAGAAAAAAAAAAGAGAAAAGCCAGCCAAATTCTTTGTTCCAGGGGTTTAGAGGTAACCTCCCAGGAACCTGGGACAAGGGCCAGCCAAATTCTTTATTACACACACTGTCTGTGTCTTCCATTGGACTTCAAGCTCTTTGACAGCAGATAAGATGTCCTTCTCATCTCTGCATACCCCACAGCCTCTTGACCAGGACCCTTCTGGGGAAATCTTGATGAAATTGGTAAAGGTAAAGTCTTAGATAGTCATAGAGCTTTAGAATAAATGAGTTGGAAGAGTCTTTGGAGACCATTTAGACATTCCAACACATTCATTTTATACATGAGAAAATGAAGGACAAAAGAGTTTACATGATTACCCCAGAACACACACTCAGCAAACTGAAGATGTACTTTGGAGTTTTATTACCCCAAACTGGACACCCACTCCCCACCACCCTGCCCCTACATGCATGAACACAAACCTAAGCATACACACCCTACTTTCTTCCTTATACCAAAGAAACCAGTGATAAGCTGTGAAAAAAGAGGTGACAGATATGAAGACAAGAACTGAAACATGACTATGATGTAAACCTGTAAATGTGGTGTATCTAATTCCTGACCTTCCCATGCTTCTTTCCTGCTCTGCCCTAAGAAGTCAAGTACATTCCATTTTCATCAGCCTGTTAGAATATATGGCTTCTAAGAAGGATGTAGTCATTTGTTTGTTGTTGTCCTGTTTAATCTTTGCTCACTGCCAACCCTTTAAATTAAAAAAAATAATAAATCCTAGGATCAAAAATATAATATATTCTAACACTCTCATCTGGAAGCAAGATTTTTTTATGAATTCTTTTTCCTAACCAAGTCTAATGCTCTAGCAGTTGTCCATTTACACACTTATCCAGGAGGGAACAGAGCACATGTCTAGCATCTGTCCTGGTGTGCTAAACTGCTCAGAGAAGGCTGGCTGAATGAATAATAGAGTTAACTTTTTTTAAAAAAAATTTCCCAGCACATGAAGATTAGTCTACTAGATGCCTCCTTACTCTCCTCATCTTAACTCTCTACTTTCTCATTGTCACTGAGATAAATAATACTGCTTATCCATATGGAAGGCCATCTTACTCTTTTACACATCATTCCTGGTCAGTCTGGTTGTGGGGAAAATATTTGTATCGTGCAATATCATAAATATTTTAACTCCAGAACTTTTAACCATTACTTTTCATTTCTTTTTTTTTTTTTTTTTTTGTGAGAAAGATCAGCCCTGAGCTAACATCCATGCTAATCCTCCTCTTTTTGCTGAGAAAGACCGGCTCTGAGCTAACATCTATTGCCAATCCTCTTCCTTTTTTTTTTTTTTTTTTTCTCCAAAGCCCCACTAGATAGTTGTATGTCACAGTTGCACTTTCTTCTAGTTGCTGTATGTGGGACGCGGCCTCAGCATGGCCGGAAAAGCGGTGCCTCAGTGCGCGCCTGGGATCCGAACCCGGGCCGCCAGTAGCAGAGCGCGCGCACTTAACCACTAAGCCGTGGGCCAGCCCATTACTTTTCATTTCTGAAGGTGAAACTAAAGCATGGAAGAGGCAAAGGCTGGTAGCGTTGGATATGTAGCTAGGCAATGAGCTTATCTGGATGTAAACCCTCAGTTCATGTTTGCTGAGTCTGAACCCTCAGGCAAGACTTAAGATAATAAAGATCTCAATCTTTTATTCTCAACAATGAAATTGTAATGGGAAAAATGCATTTATCTTTCAGTGAGTTCAACTCATGCCTACCCAAAACTGGCTCCATACCGCCCAGCAGGACATCTCCTCTCTCCTCCTCTGCTGCTCTCAGTCTTTCTGAATGTCTGTTTCACCTGCATAGTGCAGCTCTGTGCATTTCTCTGTGTGAAGCAGCAGCCCTGGTATTGTGAAGTCTACAGATACAGGTAAAGTTCAGTGCTTAGTTTTCCTTTCTGAAGATGATACAGTTAGAACCCAATGACATTGTGCAACTTGGTTTGAATATATACCCTCAAATTTTAATTAACAAAAGTTGTGTCTCCACACCGCGAAACACTGATGATGGGGTAGAACACAGAACACAGTTAATGGGTGGAGTCCTGAGGTGAGCCATGTGAAGTGGGTGGGAAGAGATCTTCACACTGGTTGTTGATGTATAGATCTAACAGCTATTTGACTGAATGAATGTATTCATTCCTGATGGTTGGGATATCCTATAGACCAGGGGTCAGCAAACATTTCTTGTAGAGGACCAGGTAGTAAATATTTTAGGTGTTGTGGGCTGGATGGTCTCTGTTGCAACTACTCAACTCTACCATTGTTATGAAAAAGCAGCCATAGACAATACGTAAACAAGTGGGTGTGACTGTATTCCAATAAAACTTTGTTTACAAAAACAGGGGTGAGTCAGATTTGGCCTATGGGCTGTAGTTAGCTGGGCCCTGATGTACAAAAGAAATTTGCTTAAATTAGTTTGGGTTTTTCAAATGAATGTTAAAATTAAAATGTTAGTTGATGGTATCATTTTTCTGATTGAATTGAACAGTAGAATCAGAGCAAGTCTCTTCACCTCCCCAGGCTTTGATTTCTTTGACTGTAAATTAAGGGTAAGATGAGGGGAACTGTACTATAAATGTTCAAACTTTATTTTTTCTGACAAAGCTTGCCTGACCTCCACAAGGAAAGGCCGGAAAAGAGCCGCTCTTTTTGAAGTTGGGCTTGTACAAACTCCCCCTCACTCCACTGTGATCCTAAAGGCATCAGAACCCCAGGAATCAGTGAAAGACAGATCGAAAACTACCAAATGATGTCTAAGATGTCACTTAGACCCAAAATTCAGCAATTCAAGTTATTACTTGGAATATAGAATTCATTTTTGTTTCAAAAGCAGATTTTTCCCCAAATTGGAGTGCATATATTCAGAGAAGTAAAGTTCTGATTGAATCTAGATGACAACATGGTGTAGCCAAAAGAGTAAGGATGGATGGGCAGCCTCCATCACTAACCAGCCAAGCCATACTAGCCCTAGAATTTCTCATCTGCAATGTAAGTATATTGGATTAGATACATTTTGGTGTTAAACTCTATAATTCAGGCCTTCTAGTCTATCTGTCCCCTTTGTGCAAGAACAGTTACTGATTTTTTCATTAATATATTCAGCAAACATTAATTGAACATCTACTATATGCAAAGCACATTTTGGGACACCAGGGAGCCAAGGATAACAAGACTTAAGTCTTGCATTTGAGTTCACAATTGAGAAATGCATTTCATCTAGAAACGTTATAATAGTAGTAAAAAGTTTGAAGCTGAATGAGAAAGCTGATTTGTGCGTTTGATTATTGAAAAAAATGAATATTGCAAACAGATCAATCAGGACTTGGAAAGCCCGTATCTGAAATAAATATTTTTCTAAGAAAATATTATGTGGCATTGCTCGGCTAGGTGCTAAGGATTTGTTATAAATTTAAGTAAAACAGAAAAATAAAACCAAAAGAAAAATCCCACATTCAAGGAACTCTCATCCCAGGAGTGGAAAATAAAAATATATGAATGAATAATTACAGAACAATAAGCTAAATGCAGCTCTGGGGGAGGAAAGGGGGACACTAGTTACACTTGCCAGCAAACGTAAAGATGTTTCAGATGCAGTGAAGTTAGAGGGAATAGCATGTCTGACCCCAGAAGTGTGCAAATTGTGATATTTGGAGAACAGGGAATATTCCTATATGTCTGGAATTTAAGTAGCCTGGGAGGACTGGGCAAAAGATAAGGCGGGAAAGGGAGATTGAGACCAGAATGTGAAGGTCTCCTGGGCCTGCCTGAGAAGTTTGAACGTAATTTATTAGCAAAACAGAGCCATAGCCACTCACAAGCAGGAGAGTGTCATGTTCAGATCCTCAGGAAGAGCCTTTGATTGTGTGAGGAGAGTGGTGTAGAGTAGGTAGATTCAAACTCAGGACTCAATTCAGGGGGCTTACATTAGTCCACGAGAGAGAAAACACCACACATACACACACAGTTCATTTACTTTGAATTGAAAGGAATTCCACAGAAACTTGTCATACAGCCCCTTTTAAGACATGTCACTTGTTCTAAATGCAATGCTGGGTGAAGAACAGTCTCGACTTCCTCTGAATTTTTTTTCTGCTTTGTCATTGCAAGAGGTGAACAAAATATGTCTTGGTAGTCACCGGTTGGGACAGTTGGAAAGCTGAGGTCCCATGGTAGTGATTAACTATTTTTTTTCCACCAGCTGGATAAAAATAGAATGCAAAGTCCCATAAACACTGCTGATTCTTTTGTAGTAAGTGCTTTCTGGACAACCAAAGTAATTTCTCCACAAATGTGAGTTTGGAAAGAGACTGGACTGGAAATGCAACTCTGAATCCTGGTTCAATTTTAAGTTTTGAGAGCACCACACTGTGGCCCATCAGCAACTTCAACTTTATCACACTAGCATTTGTCTTCTCTAAGGGAAAGCCCTTTCGAAAACCTATCTACACAAACTGTAAGTATTTGAAGTTTAATTTTCCTTTTTGAATATTTTTTCCACTCTCCCACCCTCCCTAGAATTGCAACTCACTGGTGAAGTGACTGGCTGAGAAGGAAACGATTGCATTACTCTAAAATTGAGTCCTGAATGGTCTTTTCATAGGTGGTAGAACTGTTAGGCAGAAACCTGCACATTTGCAGAAAAGTACATGCATTATTGAATGGTCACATGAGTCCTGTCCGATTGTGAGTCATCAAGAATGATTTTAAGCATGTACATAGATGTCAAGATATTTTATAAAAAATGTCTAACCAATTCAAATACAACTTGACCTCTTAGTAACTTAATAACATTGGTCAAGTGACTGTAATCATTCTGTGCATTTCTTTGACCCCGGTGAGGGTAAACTTATTTTCATGTTATTGGCCATTTCTTCTTCTTTGAATTATCTATTTACATTTTTTATTCATTTTTTTCTATTGGCTTCCTGTTATATTTCTTATTTATTTATATGAGCCAATTATTCCTTTCTGACTTTTTTCCATTGCCTTTATGCACAGAGAGTTTATTCTTATTACGAAATCAGGTAATCACTTAGTTTCTTTTATTTGTTTTAATGCTTTTTGAATCTAATGTTAATTTTGGCATGTAGTCTGAGGTAGACATCAAACTAGTTTATCCAACTAGTCACTAGTTTTCTCAGCAGATTTTATTATTTAATATTCCTTTTGGTCATTTATTACTCAACTGAATGTAATGTCACTTTTATCACACCTATATTCATGTATATTAATGGTTTTCTTATATACATAGTTTATATTGTATGTTTTTGTATTATATATATTGTATACTTATATATTAATTTATATATAATTAGTTTATATACCATCTTTTCCATTTCATTGATATGCCAGCCTATTCTTTTTTTTTTTTTTTTGGTGAGGATGATTGGCCCTGAGCTAACGTCTGTTGCCAATCTTCCTCTTTTTTTTCACTTGAGGAAGATTGTCCCTGAGCTAACACCTGTAAAAATCTTCCTCTATTTTGTATGTGGGATGCTGCCACAGAATGGCTTGATGAGCAGTGTGTAGGTCCGCGCCCGGGATTCGAACCCGCAAACCCCAGGCCACGGAAATGGAATGTGTGAACTTAACCACTACACCACCTGGCCAGCCCCCAGCCTATTCTTGATCTACCACTATGCTTTAAAAATTACAGTTTTATAATAAATTTTAATAAGTAGTAAGATTGGAATATTGCTCATAACTCATCATTTTTCAAAAATTTCTTACTTTTCTTTCTTATTCATTTTACCAGATAAACTCTAGGATAAATTGTCAGGCTTTTGAAAAAATCAGCTTTGGGATTTTGATACTTCGGGAAAAATTTATTTGTTTACAGAATTTAGTCTTCACGTTTAAGAACAAGTCACAACTCTCGATTTATTCATGCTTTCTTTTATGTCTCTTAGTAAATATTTGTAGTTTTCTCCTGCACATTTATTTAAGAAACTAATTTTTATGTTTTTTGTATTTTTATTTATATTGTGAATGACTTTTTCCCATTTTGTTTTCCTACCTGGTTATCACTAATACATGTAAAAGCTTTAATGCTGTTTACATTTATTTTCTATCCAGAACCCTTTCTGAACTTTTTAATCATTGATTCTTGAGTGTTCTAGAAAGATAATTATTAACGTCTGCAAGCAATAATATTCTTTTTTCCTTTCCAATAGCTAAAATGCCCATTTATATTTTCTGTCTTAGTATATAGTCCAGAATTTCCAGGACAATGTTAAATAATAATGGTAACAGCAAACAATTCTACATCTTAATGAAAATACTTCCAATAGTTTTTACTTGTAAATTTGATTTTGAATATTGGTTTAAGGCAGGCTACATCATGTAAAGAAAACGAACTTCTATTTCCAGTAAATTAAGAGTATGTTTTAAAATCAAGAATGGGAGACGTATTTCATCAAATGCCTTCCCATCACCTACTGAGATGATTATACTTTCTTCTCCTTTGACCTATTGCTAGAATGTGTTATATTATAAACTTATTATTAAATCATCCTCACACCAGCCCTGGTGGTCTAGTGGTTAAGATTCAGTGTTCTCAATGGTGCAACCTAGGTTCATGTCCTGGTCAGGGAACCACACCACCCGTCTGTTGGTATCATATCGTGGTGACTGTGTGTTGCTGTGATGCTGAAAGCTACGCCACTGGTATTTCAAATACCAGCAGAGTCACCTGTGGTGGACAGGTTTCAGTGGAGCTTCTGGATTAGACAGACTAGGAAGTAGGACCTGGCCACCCACTTCTGAAAAAACTGGCCATGAAAACCCTATGAATATCAGCAGAGCACTGTCTGATAGAGCGCTGGAAGGTGAGATGATGGCGCAAAGAAGACCCCGCAGGATTCCACTCTGCTGTGCACAGGGTCACTAGGAGTCAGCACTAACAACAAAAAAAATCAACTTCATTTTCTTGAGCAAACCCTACTTATTTGTGGTGGATAATACTTTTCCTGAATTGAATTTTATACTTTTTTAATATCTACATTTTATATGAGATTGGTCTGAAATTTTTTGTATAGTGTTTCCTTAGGTTTGGGTATTAGACTTGAAAACCCTGTGATTTTTTATTTCCTCTGAAAAATATTTTATAGATAGAAATGATCTATTCCTCAACAATTTGCATGAACCCAGTAAAATCATCTGGTTGCAAATACTTCTTTTGAAAGAATTAGTTTTTAAAGGATTGATTTAGATTATCCTCTTTTAAAACTGTTTTTTAAAATAATTTTTTTGCCTACGTAATTCCTTTTCTTTGAGATTATCAAGCCTTAGCATAGTATTTTGGGTGGTATTTTCTTATAATTTTTAATGCCTTCTACAACTCTTTTAATATTTTCTCATCCTAACTAGTTTTATGTGTTATTTTTCATTTATTTTTACCAGAAATGTATTTTTAGTGATTTTTAAAGAACCACCTCTCAGATTTAATAATTCTATATGCTTTCTATTTTCTAATTTGTGAATTTTTGCTTTTCCCATTCTTTTTATTTTCTCTGATAATTTTTTTTAACATTTGAATTGACGTTATAATTTATGTATTCTCTTCTATTCTTGTGAAGTTAGAAAAGCATTCAAGACCAACGATTGTAGTTTGGGTTACATTCTTTACATTTTCATATGCCTCCAACTACGGCTGAATTTTCTCTTTGATTCACTAGTTTTCAGAATAGTGATTTTTAATTTTCAAGTGGGAAGGGATTTTATTTTCATTCTCCTACTATTCTTTTTCTTAATAGCTTACCAACAGACTTGATTTCCTTTTTGATTCAACAGATTTTTAGGATTTTGTTTTAATTTGTATGTTGGGAGGGAGTTTTCATTTGAATTTGGTTAATAATTTCTGGTTTTATTGTCATGATCAGAGAATCCAGTCTGTAAAATTTCTGCTTTGTAGAATTTACTACAGTTTTATACATCACATGGCAGAAACTCTAATTTTCTAAATAAGTCATAGATATCAGGAAAGGAAACCTCATTCCTATTCCTAAATTAGAAATGTACATTTACTGTATTAAACCAGTTTTAGCAATTATATAATTCATGTTATCTCTGTTCTCATCTCCTCCCTTTTTTTTGTATAGCTATTTTGTCAAAGGTTTTGAGAGCATGCTAAGATCTTCCTTTAACTTATATTTTCTATAAACTTCTTCCCGAATTTTTTAATAATTTTTCTGAATTTTGATACATTTGATAATGCCCTTGGCTCTTGTCACATCTTGTTTTATGTTTTAAAGTTAATCTGTTATGTCCTTTTTTTTAATTGTAAACATATTTTACAAGGAGGATATATTACATTGGCTAGGACTTTAATTTGAAGAGTAGCTACAAAGTCCTTTTACATAAATTGAGTTAATTAGAGCTGGATTAGTTACATCATAGCGACTTACAGCTTGTGAGTAAACTCAAATCCTTATTCAAACATAACTGATAATTTTAAGTGAAAAAAGATTTATAGGCAAATATTCTAACAAATATAATCTTATAATAAATCACATACTCTCAAGGTTACATGTCAAAAGCCCTTGGAACTACTGTTAAAATATACAAGCAATTTTATTTTGATATAAGAGGAAAGTCTTTACCCTTCTTAACAGCCTTTGACAGAAGCTCAACTTTATGAAGATGAGATATAGAAAAAGTACAGATTACATTTTTGTGGAAACAAGTGTGGATATCCACTAACCCTTTCCTCATCTGAAAATAATCTGTAATGGCTTGTCCAGGACTTGTCTTCCAAAGTCGCCTATTCAAACAGAGCCCCATTCTTGCAAGTTTCCTCATCAATAACAACTAACCAAGGAGAGCAACCTACACTTTAGTTCTTCATTACGTTTTCCAATCAAAGCTGAATTAAAGAAGAGAGCCTTATAATTTTGTTTCCACACAGCTCATTTGTGCACTAGCCTGGCCTACTTTTCAGATCATTAGGCTGAAGACAGTGTGATGTACACAGCACTCAGCCCAGCCGCTAGTGAGTACCAGACCTTCATCAGACTGGACATTTGGAGCATCATCTACTTTCTAGCATCTGGGTCCCTGGAACTTGGAAACAACGAAGTAAATGAAAAATCCACCCTGGCGTCTCCTGGGGTCTTCTTATCACCACGCTGCTCAGATTGCTTTACTTTGGCAGATGCAGCTCCTGCTTTTCTTCTCTCGGCCTCATACCCTCCCAAGCAAGCCTGGATACTCTTCTGGGAGGTGCAGCATCTAGCTGTATATGTAAAGTGAGCCATGGATGAACATGAGGGCAGGCGTAGGTGAGCGAGGGTGAAAACAGCTCTGGTGGCTTCCAAAAATAGTGCCTTCTGGAGGGGCAATTGCCTCTGATTTCTGGTTGGTATCAACCTATATAGATTTGGGGGCCAGTAGACAATAAACACTGGAATAAATGGAGTAGAGAGAGTATAAGAGAAAACCTAGTTTGTTTGTTTGTTTATAAATTTCAAGGATTGTAAGAATCATTTATATCATGGCAACCTTGATTAAATACTATTGTTTTGGCCTGAAGATGCTAATCCTATCATAAAGCATTATAAGGCGCCATGCACAAAGTGCCTGAAAGCTGTGATGGACACAGGAGTGGACGGGGTTGGGGGAGAAGAACAGGGATGATGGCACAGTGCATCCTGGGCAGTTTAGCTCCCAAAGTAAAGTAATTTGGGAAGGTTGGAAAGAAAGAAACCAGCAGATGTGCATGCTAGTTTCTCACATACTCTTTAATTCAGAGTCCCAGAGAAGCAGCTACAAAGTCACTTTCAAGTGATTACAGTCTAGTTGGTACATACATGAAGATCAGGCAAAGCAGAGAGTTATATAAACCATATGAAATAAAACTTTGTAGGGGAGGACTAAGGACTTTTTAAAGAGAAAGTGGCATTTTAACTGGGCTTTTTTAAAAAAATTGGAATGTGCCAAGACAGGAAGAATATCGTGTACACAGGGTGTTGTGTGAACAAAGGCACAGGAAGTAGAAGGTGTTGGGCCTCTGTGGAAGCAGCAGGTCTGTGGTTTAACTTTCCTATGGCACATAAGGAAGAACAATCAGAGGTCAATTTAGAAAGGCTGATTGGCACCAGATTGTGGAAGGCCTTGAATGTCAATAAAAGACCTGTATTCTCTGGGCAACAAAGAAGAATGAGATGCTACCAAGAGTCTGTGCATGCACGACTCACTTGACACATGGTGACAAAGCACCAGGGCCTCTCTGGTGACCATTTACATGAGCTGGTCATTGCAGGATGTCCCAGCCGCGCAGGACTCCTCAGTTTAGGCAACTCCCTTATGGAGTTGACTATAATGCATTTGATTAGCAGCTTTCTACACCTAGCCTTTCAAGGGAAGATTTTAAGATGTTACCTTTGTCTTGTAAGCGTTAGAACATATTTTAAAATATACGAGGAGATATCAAAACATCTGAAGATGTGTCCAGTATTTGCCCAACAGAAATATTTGATTCTGCAATGTGTGCCAAATTACCTGAAACGTTCCTTTAGCATCTGAAAATAATGTTTGATGTTTCTTTAGATACATTCTCACTTCTGCTGCTATCTGACGTGAGCTTCATAATTTTCTTTCTGTTTTCTGATTTTCAAAATGTATACCATAGAATGGAGGTAAGTGGTATTCATTGCATGTCTGGCGTGACTCACATGTGCAATGGGATCATATTTGAATTGTAATTTGCAAATCAGTTATTAACATATTCTCTCTGACCACTGAATATTGTGAGGCTATTCCTGCTTGCTGGAAGGCCAAATAACATATCTGGATCTCACATATGCTAGCCTCTGATTATTTTCATATTATTAGTATCATCAGTTAGGTACATTTATCCTGTTGACACTTGAAATGCTATGTTTGAATACTTCATTCTTCTATGTTATACTAATACAATAAAATTGATGCATTGATATGATAATTAGTTCTTCAAGTTTAATATTTTTAAACATATAGTTGAAATGTTTTATAAGGTAGTTGTGACAACTAAGAAAAAGTAGACACATAGGCCAATCATTTTCTGTCAGACATTGACTGCAGGGAGTTTTATTTCAAAGGACATTACTTGATCCAGGGTGCACTGGGTTAAAATTAAATTTATTAAAAGATTATTCAACCCATTCTTGGACCCAGCATTGTGAGAGAAATAAAATAAAGAGAAAGATTGACTCTGGACTTCCAATTTATAGTTTTGTTGTGAAGAGATAAGCCATACCCATGTGAAATGATGGCATGGCCACTTGAGGCCATCCATGCTTGAAGACAATGTAAAGATAGAGAGAAATAGGAAAAACATAGAAAGAAGGAGCTCTCACTGGGGCCTGTGGCTGTCATGGAAGGCTTCATTGAGGACATGCAACTTGATCTAGGTCCAAAAGGATAGGCTAGATTTTGCTAGGGAGGAGGTAGGGATATTCCCATCTAGGACAAGCAGAGAGGCTGAAAGAGTCTCTTTTGTCTTGGAAATGCAAAAGAATTTAGGGCAGCAGACATAAAAATCAAAAGCAAAGCTTGTTTCATAGAATACCTGGAAGCTTGGCTAGGAAGGAGACAGTATGCTGTGGAGTGTGAGGAAGGCACGGACGGATGAAAGCAGCCAGGGAAGTTTGAACTTCATACTGAGAGCAACGAGGAGTCGTTAAAGATATCTGAGCAGGTTTTTCAGCAGGGTATTTAAGACAGATTAATTAGATGATGGCAGGAAAGCTATCTGTGAGGGCAGAGAGGCTGTGGAGAGAGAAGCAGTTGGGAAATGAAGACCTAGACCATTCAGTCATTTATGAAACATTATGAAGCTCCAGGGTGTGCTTGGCATTGTGCTTACAAAGATGAGTAAGATGTGGTCACTGCTCTCAAGTAGCTCAGAAGCTAGGAGGGAAGACTATCACAGAAGCAAATGATCCCAAAGCAGTGTGACAGGTGCCTTGCAGGCCAAGTGACGAAGAAGAGATCAGGGAGGGAAAGCGCCAGGGTTGCCGCTGTGAACTGACCCACTGCCACATCTTAAAGCCTTCTGCAGACAACTCTTGCACCCAGTGTGCTGTATTTCACAACCCTGAGAAAGGCAGTTGCCACTTGGCGGAAAAAGTGACAGAAGTGTTACTTTGAAATAACCCATCTCAGAATAGGGATGAGAATTAAAGGTGAGCATTTAGACACTGTGCAGGCTCCTCGAGGCAGCTCTGTCCCCTATACAGTCATCCATATTCTACCCTTTGGGGTCAGTAAGGGGGCAGCATAACTATTCTTTTGCTAAGGATACAGCCATGGGAAGTTGTGGCTCTCATATCTATTAAATGAATGTATTTGGTGGTCAATATGTACCCTTTAATCCTTAAAAGGAGGTGGGTTGGATGGTTTCAACTTTCATCAAGCCATTAATCTAGGGCAGGGAAGATTTTTTCAGAAAATTTTCATCTCGTTTAAGTAAAAATAAACTTGAACCTCTATCCCCTTACATATACCCATACGTCAATTTTATTGAAAGAATGAATTCCAAGCAGATTTTGCTCTGAGAGAATTAGAAGTAATAATATCATTAGATGAATGATTTAATCTTACACCCTCTTCCTGTCTATCTGAAAAGATGAAAGTGAAGAGAGAGACACAGGCTCCCAAGTGTCCAGTCTCACATCTGTGACCTGGGGCACATTTACTCCATATCTGTCGCCAGGCACTAGAGGGCGCACAGGCCAGGAGCAGTCAGTTCTTTGAATTCTGGCTCTGCCATTCATTTATTTGATTTGAGTCCCTGGTCAAAGTACTGACCTTCTCTTCTGTAAAGTGGAGAAAGTAACGCCTACCCTCCAAGCTCAGAGAGTTGTTACAAATGTATAAATTAAATAATTAATATGTTCTTTTCCAAGTGGAAGCTATGCAAAGTATAACGGTGGTATACTTTTTAACAGATCATCCCAACTGTGACATCGTGGAGGGTTTTGATTTTGGTGGCAGCCCTCACCCAGTTCTGTGTGGCCTTCTTTGTAGAGGTAAAGTAATTTCTATATGGCTCCTATTACTTTTCTAGAGAGAGAAACAAATAAAGGGTCTCGTGCTCAACAGATGCTCATTTCTTAGAGCCACTGCTTTTGCCCCAAAAGAGATAGTTACTAAGGATTTGTAAAAACTATACATATTCTCTTTAGGGAAATTCCTTGGAGAATGATTTAAAATTCTTTGAAGGATGCATAGGAATGCTCTCAGTATCTGTAGCGTAGAAACCAAAACACCAAATTAAGTCTAATTTTACCTCACATGAAGGCATTGTATTGTACTCTTCTAGTATTCTCAATAATTTAGTAGAGACTAGACTGGGTGACCTTCCAACTCTAAAATTCAATGAGACCTTTTAGAGTGAAGAACTGTCTTCAGGAGGGCTTTCTTAATTAAGAGAGTAGGGAAACCATTGTTCATTCTAGTCATTTTTTACCTTGGAAGGTTTTCCCTTAGAACATGTCTCTTCTACTCAGTGTCACTAAATGACTTTACCTCCTCAGTGAAAGGCTCGGGTACTATTTTTTTTAAGGGACAGTTGGAAAAAAAGATTCATGTACTGTAAGTTCCTCGGGAAAAGGGATCAACCAAATTAAAATATATATATTTACACAAATATCTTATTGTATACAATGAGCATAAATTTATCACTCTTTAACTGAGGAATTCCATTTTTGAGACTATATTTTTTTAAAAAATGACCCCAAAGGAGAGAAAAAAACCTACAAGGTATTCATACTACAAGGTATTCATCTACAAAGGTATTATCTACAACGGATTAATTATACATTACAATGACAATGTACACTAAAATTAATTGTACATTACAATGTACAAGGTATTATCTGCAATGGTAAAATATTAGACTTGACTCAAGTGTTCAAAAGTAGAGATGCTATTTAAATACATAGTTATACAGCAATTTGAAGAAATGTTATACAACTATTAAAAATGATTATTAAGAAGACTATAGCCACAAATTGTATATGACAGAAAGTCTGGGATAAACAAAAGTGGAATGCAAAATGTGACCAACTCTATTATTATAAATGTGTAAAAATTGTGTGTGCCTGTGAAGATGGAAAACAAGAGAACTTCCAAAATGGAAAGCAAAACCCATTTGATTTCTAGAGTTCATCCATTCATTCTATAAACCATTATTTGGCACCTTCTATGTGGCATGTGGCACGTAGCAGTGATTTTTTTTTTCCTTTTCTTGGTTTTGAGTATATATTATCATTTCAGTCTGGCAATAAAATAATTCCAAGTGAATCACCAGCCAGGATTTAACTAGGAAATCTGTGGAAATGAAAGCCTGTAAGCTTTGGGCAGATTTCTGTGAACACGAGCACGCTCTCGCTCTCAAGGGAAAGAACCCCAGGAGCTGCTAGACTTCCTGAGGACTGCAGGGAGAAGTTGCCAGAAGCAGCAGCAATAGGCACATCCCTGAGGAGGGCCTAGGGGAATAGGGAGTGGTGGTGAGCCACTTGGCTGCGGGGGCCATGGATGATGGTTTGATTGTCTTTTCCACTTGATTTTCCAGGATGCCGTCCTTCAAAATCGAAAGCTCTGGCTATTGATCAAGAAAAAATTTGGATTCTATTCTAAAAGTCAATACAAGAACTGGCAAAAAAAGCTGGCAGAAGACTCAGCCTGGCCTCCCACGAACAGGACAGATTATGCAGGGGATGGCAGAAATGGATTCTACATCAACCGAGGCTATGAAGTCCCTGAACAGATTCCAAGAGAAAAGCTCGAAGCGGGAGGCCAAACCACAGAACAGCATTTTTGGACCAGACTGTAATCAAAATTGGTATCGGACACGCTTCACACCATCCTCTTTTTCTCCAGACACTGAAACACTGTGGAGTGGTGATGATAATCTACTCTTATCTTTTCTGTCTCCATCTGAGGAGTCAAAGCGCATTTCTCCGTGTATCGAGCCTTGCAACGAAGGGCCTTAAATATGCTTATTTTGACTGTATCTTCTACCACTGAGGGAAAAAAATACATTTCCTGGATTATCATTTTTTTCTAGTAAACTTTTTTCACATTACATAGCATTATCCTGGTTAAAATGTATAACTTTTCTCCCTAGTGAAATTAGTAGTATGAACATTAATAGAAAAAAGGAAAATCGAAGAGTTTGATCTTTGAAAATTTCACCAATGTATTTTTATTTTCATCTACAGAAATAAAAGAACTTGGGGAAAAAAAAACCTTCTCTTGATAGATTGTCCCAAGTTTACTTAAGCTTACATTCATTTGTGAAGAACATTTATGTACATATCTTTTTCCAAGGTTACAAAATTCCTCTTTTTGCTTCTTTTGTATGGTTTTAATAGAGATATAAGAATTGACATTTACTTCAGAAAATTCAACTCTAACTGTAGTAAGTGTGGAAGTGGAGAATGATGGAAGTTTCTGTTAATTGCATATAATCTTGTCTCGGGCACAGCTACATATAAGCAAACTCCACCGAGGTTGGTATCTCCCAAAGTATATTGCTTGGGGCCAGTGAGATAGAAGGTCCAGAGTAGATCAGAAAGGTAATGAAATGAACTGTTAAAAATGTATGTTTCACTTAAAGAAGATGACACTTTTATTTACTCTTTATTACTGACAGATGAAAACCTCAAGTTCTAACTCTAAAAGTTGGCCCAAACTCAGCATTGCTCATCTTACAAAACAATGCAAGGGAAGGGACCCATAACGTTTGTATCTACAGCATGACAATCATCAGGCTACTAAACAATCTTAAGTTCCATTTCATCTTTTCATTTTCTAAATCAATTATCAGATGCACATTAACGACCACAAGAAAGGGTACATCCTTTACACATACATTCTGTACTCTCTTACTTTTACTATAGATCAACCCCACTGTGACCTTGAAAGGATAGTTATTCCTAGTGAACATCATTTTATATTACCTACTAGGCTTTCCTTGTAGCACTAAGTCTAATTTTGCTAACTTAACAGATCTTTAATGGATCGTAGGCAATTAGATAACCAGTCCCATTCCATGAATACCATTTATGTGCCTAACACTGTGATGTATGGATTCAATAATGTCTTTACAATTCTGAAATCTTTAGGATTGAAAAAACGTTTTCAACATTTCAGCAATTTGTTACTATAAATAGTATTCCACATTTTGTTACACAAACCAGCAGAATAAATGCAAATTTCTATAAAAACAAACCCTCTATATTTACATTTTATTTGCTTCTTAACCTTTTCTTGGGTACATAGCTCTTGGAGAGCGATAATTTTCAAAACGTGTCTAATCTAGTGGCTACCAATAAAACATGAAAAGATATTTGGCTTATGATTAAGAAACGTATGTCAATGTAAAAAATATGGTAGCTCAGGTTTCTTGAGCTGACACAATTGTATTTAGTAATCTGACCTTTAGAGTGAGAAGATTCAATTGATACACTATGACATTTAGTTAGCATAAAAAGATTTTTTAAAAATCTTGATTCAATAAATGTACAGCTTTCTTTCCTCCCAGTTTTTCCAGCAGCCTATTAGGTATCTGATGGATGATGATCTTTATTTCACACATCTTTTTAGGAGTGGCACATGATAAAGTTGAACTCTGTATGTGACTTTGCTAAAATTATGGTCAGAGAAAGGTTTAATAGTCTTGGGAAAAAACATCTGAAAAAACCACAATGAGCATGACCACACACCAAATGATCACCTACAGGCTAAACAAACCGGCCAGGCCCAAGCTGCCCATGACCAAGAGGGGCCATCCTTATGGGAGCACTGATGACTAACATCGTGAGCTTGCCTCTAAGGGTGAAAACTACTGGAGGCTTGAACACTACCTATGTGAAAAATGAATCCTCGAGTTTAATTTAAAAATGAATTTGTAACATTATCCAGAGAGCTAGGACGGTCTTCTAGAGTGGAGACATCCAGAGTTCTCTAGATAGGTTTAACTTGAGGATCCTCGGGAGGTCTGTCCCTAATTCTGCTCTCTCTCCCATCTGTCAGTGGTGTAATGCCACCACACCCAAGTCTCCTGCTTCGGGTTAAGATCTGCCCTCCGCAGTCATCCTTTATTGAGAGGTAAGCAGACCTTGAGCAAGGTAACACATTAAGCTGCTGCCAATCTCACCCTAATTTGACAATACTAGAAAACTGCTCATTTTTGGCTATTACTTGAGAGCAGGACATAAAAGGAACAGGAAACTGAATTTAGAATTAAAATGAAGGGATAATTCTGGATCATGGTACCCAGCAGGAGACATTCACACGTCCCAGAGGACCAGTGGAGGAAGAGAGAGTTGGGGGGTTATGTGGAGACAGAGTTGGAGCCATAAGAAAAAGCAAAGATTAGGCAGGGAGCAAGGAAGGAGAGAGACGGGGTCTCTACTGGCCCTGATTGCAGCACATGACCCCTTCTATTATCATTACTCTCAACCCTGCAAGTAGATTGTAGAGTATTTCTGGCCCTGGAGTAAAATCTATATCAGTTTAATAGGTCCAAGACTTCTATGGAGTTTTCTGCTTAGTTACTTTATCTAAGTATTCCTAGTTCCTCATTGCACCCTTTTCCCCCAATATTTACTTGAACTTTTTCTTTATTTAATGCCATGCTCTTAATGATGGTACAAGAAGGATGTCGTTGGCCGGTAGTGCAGTTTGTAGGGTAATGTTACAAGGTCTGATATAATCCTAGGGTATGGAGACCTGCATCCACTTTTCCCCACCTGCTGCCAACAGGAATTTCACTGGAAAGGTATTAAAAAGTAGTTTGTTTCAGGGCCGGCCGGTTGGCGTAGCGGTTAGGTGCGTGCACTCTGCTGCGGCAGCCCAGGGTTCGCAGGTTCGGATCCTGGGCTTGTGCCGATGCACCACTTGTTAAGCCATGATGTGGTGGTGTCCCACATAAAGTAGAGGAAGATGGGCATGGATGTTAGCCCAGGGCCGGTCTTCCTTAGCGAAAAGAGGAGGATTGACAACAGATGTTAGCTCAGGGCTAATCTTCCTCACACATACACACAAAAAAAGTAGTTTGTTTCATTTAACACATGATCAATAAAATGCAAGCATAAAATCACAACACTCCTTGACTTATAGTAAAAGCCTTAAAAAGTAACATGGGATATTGTTTTCTAAATATGGCACCTTAAACCTACATTTAATGATCTCTTGCTAAGGTTAAAAAGGTCAAACCCTTGAAATACTTCAAAATCCAAAGGGACCAGTGTAGCACTGTAGAAGTAACAGCTCATTCTTGCTTGTCACACACTCCTGACAAATGAGTCGCTTCCAGGGAAATCACTGGATCTGAAACCCTGGAGCACGAAGCCCCTTCTCCTACCCCACCCCCCCATCTACACAGGAACAAGGAGATGGGTGCACACCCTCAGATGGTTTGTTAATGCAAGTTCCTCAAACTGTCTAACCAAATGCTGAATTTCCCAGTTTCTTTTCTGACCAGAAAAGGAATATGAATTTAGACGTCAACCCTAACAATTTGGGGCTCTTACCTTTTTTTTTCAAAATCCCATATAAATGGCTCGTCATCCCTCTGACAAATACAAAATAGCCATCCTCAGGGAAAAGGAAAACAATATTTATAGTAGAAGATAAACTACGATGTGATTTTGTTAAGATCCTCTGCTGGCTCACTCAAAGGGCTACGGCTTCTTGTTCAAGCTGCCACAGCAAATCTATGCTAGTAGGGGGAAAAACTTCCTTGGATCGGTGATGAGATGATATCAGTGAGCAATTTATTAAAGAGCCTGCCATCCATCATTGGAATTTGGAACAATAATGATGCATTGAAAATAAGTATTCATCCCAGGTTGGGTTTTTTCCCCCCCTCCTCACAATGTCCTTCAGTTCCAATATGTCTTCAGTAAACTGTTAATAGTAGTTCGTTCTTTGTCTTTTTGGAAACAAGCCCAGCAGTGAGAAGGCACCAGCAGCAGCTGTCACAAACCCAATGGTACTTATTGCTCGGTTGGCCTATAAGGAAACAAGAAATAAACAAAAAACACATCTTATTCTACAGGCATCTCAGTGTCCTAAGCTCAAGCTTTAGCTTGTTTCCTAAACCAAAGACTCGTTTGAGTGTACAATGGATAAATTTAAAGCTCAATGCAAAGTTAAAATTCTATACGAAGATGAGCAAAGTTATAATTTTATAATGATGACAAAGATATAAATACACATAAGTATAATTTCTCATATTTATATAGCCTTTGGTGGTTTATAAACTCATTATGCCACAATTCCTAATAATCATCATAGTACACCTGGGAGGTAGCTTTACTCTTGTTTTGCAAGATCTGAGAAGTTATAAGTGATTTACCCGAGGTCATACCACTGGGATATTTAGATATAGGTGGAGTTTTGAACTATGTGTTCCCTTCTACACAACCCCTACCCCCTAAACACACACTAGTTTGGATAGGTCTATACCAGGGTGAATATCTTGTGTGTGTGTGTGTGTGTGTGTGTGTGTGTGTGTGTGTCTGTGCCCGCACACCTGCATTTTCCCTGACTTAAGAATGTCTGTTAGCAAAATAATTTAGGGAAGTGATCTGAGCTAAATACTTGTAAGCTCTTATTTGGTAGATACAATTTCTATTCTGATAAACAAACTTCAAGAGAAGTCAATACTGATGTTAACTATCATGTCAAAAGTTAATTTCTCATGTGGACCAACCAAAATAAACCACTCTCAAGCTCAATTGTCCATAAAGGAGTTCAGACATTTATAGCTTTATGGGTATTAATCATCATCATGATGAGGGATCTAATGAATATTCATGGTTTTCATGGCACTCAACTAATATTGCCTTCCATCTGCATGGGTTTGAGTGCAATTTTATGACCCAAAGGTCACATTTTGATGCTTCAGAGCCATCAGGTATTCTGGAAACAACCATTGTTCTCTGGGATTTAAGAATCAGGCTTTCAAATAAAGCAAAACATTTTTCCCAAATGACTCTGGGGACTAGCCCAAATGCTGGAAAGCCTAACCCAGCTCACATCTGAGCACGCCCTCTGTCTAACCCACAGGCCTCCACCACTGAGCCTGCCACCCCTATGTTACTGCCACACAACGCTACCTCCCTAACTGCAGCTTCCCTGTTGGGAATAAACAGCAAAGGCCATGGCCAGGAAAGAAGCACAATGACAGGAGTGTCCCTTCCATTACACCATCCTGTGGTCTACAAGGACAAGGCCTGTAATTGTAACTCCCTGCCCTGCCACCATCCCCAGCTGCCAGGGAGAATGGCAATGAACTGATGAATCCTATTTTAGTTTACAATTCTAATTTTGTTTGCTTGGTTTTTTATTTTATTTATAATTTTTAATTAGTCACTACCTAAGTTATTTTCCAGGAGAGAGTCAGAATTCACTGCAGCACAGAGTTCCCCACACAGCCCAGGGGGAGGAAAGAGGGGTGGGAGATACCAGATACAGGACAAAATTCCAAAGAGGGGCAGAGTCAATAATCAGACAGGGATCAAGGAATATCAATCAAGCTCAACCCGCTTAGAATGGTTAGAGGCAGATGCTGAGATCCTAAGAAAGTCTGAAACAGGGAAATGTGCCAGGCAACAAAAAAATAGGAAGGTGCAATTGGTGTCTTTAAACAGAGGTGTCAAATGGCAGCAGGGTATAGCCCTGGGAAACTGGAAGGATTCCGTGGGTAGGGTGGCCCAGCTAGATGCAGACCCAACTCCCTCAGTATCCTTCAGCCACTAGAAACACAAGATGTGAGAGAAATCCCATAAATCTAAGAGGCCTAGGGAGGGGACAGGCAACTTGACCCTAAACCAAAATCCCCTGAGATCGCACAGGCCAGATGCAATTATAATAAAGCCACATCCAGCATGCAGTTTTCCAAATCCCGAACACGTATTTATTTCAAGCTGCATCCTAAATGGCAAAATCCCATGTAATGTGGACAATCCCTTAGAGTTATGTATAATGGGATCTGACCTGCAAGATTATAACATCCCAGGGTGTTCTTGGTGAACCAGCATGAACAAGAGCTTTTGCTTCACGGCTTACTTAGGATTATAGGATCACCAAATCCGACTCTGCACACTTCATCCTTTACGGGGTTTCCTGTCTGTGGGCCATAATAACGGCCTCACTCTGAGGATCTATACGCCCAGTGAAACTGTTAGCTGAATCTGGAGCAGCTCTGTCCAGATATCAGTGTAGCTGGGTCACAGGTGACTGCAGGGTTTATCCAAATGCCTCTCCCCACGAGACTCTAAGGCTGCAGCGCCACGCGCTCAAGCACAGGCAGGGCGGGCTGTGCATCAGCTGCTCCGCGCCTGTTCCAGGGCGCTGCCGCCTTCCACAAAGACAGACACATTTTAACAACTTGTTTAGACTAGCACAGTGAGAAATGTTGATTTTTGAAATTTTTAAACATACAGAAAAGAGAAGCCACGGACTGGGAGAAAACATTTGCAAGAGACAAATCTGATAAAGGACTATTACCCAAAATATGCAAAGAACTCTTAAAATTCAACAATAAGAAAATGAGCAAGCAACCCAATTAAAAAGTGGGCAAAAGATCTCAGGAGACACATCACCAAATATGATACGCAGATGGCAAATAAGCATGTGAAAACACGCCCAATATCATATGTTTATAAGGAATCGCAAATTAAAACAACGAGATGCCACTATGTACTTATTAGAATGGCTAAATTCCAAAACGCTGACAACATCAAATGCTGAAGAGGATGTGAAGCAACAGGAACTCTCATTCACTGTTCGTGAGAATGCAAAATGGTACAGCCACTTTGGAAGACAGTTTGGCAGTTTCTTACAAAACTAAACATACTCTTACCATACAATCCAGCAATCACGCTCCTTGGTATTTACCCAAAGGAGTCGAAAACTTACATCCACACAAAAACCTGCACACAAATGTTTCTAGCAGCTTTATTCATAATTACCAAAATTTGGAAGCAAACAAGATGTCCTTCAGTAAGTGAATGTACATCCAGACAATGGAATAGTAGTCAGTGATAAAAAGAAATGAGCTATCAAGCTATGAAAAGACTTGGAGAAATTTTAAATGCATATTGCTTAGTATAATTTCAACTATATGACATTCCGGAAAAGGCAAAACTATGGAGACAGTAAAAAAGATCAGTGGTTGCTAGAAGTTTAGGAGGAAGGAGGGCTGAATAGGCAAAGCATAAAGGACTTTTGGGCCAGGGAAACTATTCTGTATTATACTATGATGATAAATACATGCCATTATACCTTTGTCAAAACCTATTCGAATGTACAACACAAAGAGTGAACCCTAATGTTAACTATTTCAGGGGAGGAAAAATTTTTCCTTTACCCATCTTAGATTCTCAGCCGAGGCTCTGTAATAAAAGACAGATTAACAAGAGAAAAACAAACAGAAGTTTATTAAAATGTACATCTCACATATACATTGGAGAAACTCAAGGAAGAGTAACTCAGAGGTGGCTTAGTATTCAGGCTTATATAGCATCTTCAACAAAGAACAATTAATTTGTAGAGAAATGACAGGACAATGGAAAGTGGTTTTAGACTTCCAAGGGTGGAAATTGTGGGAAGGTAAACATACAGGAAACTAAGGGTAGACAGAGGCTGGTAAGTAAAATTAGATTCCTCTGGTGCCCTCTCCAGGCTGATAAGTGTCTTACCTTAACCCCAGGTTGTCCCCAATGATTAACTTTTGTCCTTCCTGGTACAGAGCGGAGGAGAGACACCTTTGAAAATCAATGTCCTCTTTTAAGCTAATAGGGGGAGGGCAGGAAGCTTTTCTTACATCTGCTTCTTCTCAGTTGCCTTCAGCTCAAAATAACCCTTACGCCAAGGTGACATATTTTGAGGTGGTATATTCTGGTTTCCTTCACTATTGACTTTGGTTGATAATGATGTGTCAATGTTGGTTCATCTTTTGTAACAAACATACCACACTGGTGTGGGATGTTGATGGCTATGTACGTGTGTGTGGTTGGGGGGAGCGGGGTGGGGTACGTGGGAACTCTATACTTTTAGCTCAGTTCTGCTGTAAACCTAAAACAGCTCTAAAAAAATAAAGTCTATTCATTTTTTAAGAAAGTTTTTTTTTAATAGAACAATGAAGAAAAAGAAAGATAGGGTCACAATCCTTCCATCTTTCTCTTTTACGCATTTACAGGTTTTTAAATTGGAGGAAGTACATAGCCCTTCCCAAGAAAACTGCTCTAAGCTCAGGACCCCTAAACCTTAAGGGGACCCAAAAAACTCATCTAATACTGGCTGTTATTAGTATTAATACTACTGATTATTGATAATAATAAAAATAATCCAAGTGTTGTAGTTTCTGTTAGATCAACAGAGATTTTATTAAAGAGTGCCAACAAAGATCCATAAAAATCCTAAAACGTAGCAATTAAAAATGATATCCATCTAAGGCACGCCATTTAGGGGGATGGATAATATGTAATACATTACGCTAAGAGACTTCAAATACCTCCTATAATCTTCAAAACAATGAAGTTTATAGATTAGGAAACTGATAAACAATGTGCCCAAGGTCAGACAGCTCATCAGTGGTGAAGACGGGGTTCTAACTCAGGTCAGCAGAATTTCAAAGCTCAGGTGACTTCTTAAGGCTGTGCACCATCGTCATCGGAACCTTCTAGAGAACAGTTCTACTAGTTGTCGAAGAATAATTAATTTTTCACGGGTTTTGATTCTGGGTAGGAAAGGTGAGAAGATGATGGATTGCAAGTGAGAGTCACAGCAAGGAGACGGTTCTAATTCCTTTTTATTTAGCCACATTTAAAAAAAATTGCTGATTGAGTGCAGTGGACAACTTTATCATTAACAAAGGAGAGGGACGGAATTTATTTCCTAGTTATATCACTAGTTTTCAATGCAAAGGTGAGCAGGAATTTGTACGTATATCCCCTGTGTTCTGGCTCAGAAGCAATTTATTGTTACATGTGAATAGAACATTCATTATGTTAATATATCTGCTAATAATAAATTTCCAAGGAAATTATTTCCAAATGAAAACAAATGTTTCCTTTCATTATGTTCTGTCTCTCACTTTCCCAAGCTTTCGTGAGAAGAATTGTAACCTCATTCCTCAGAACAGACGATTATATAACTGATCCACCATTTCAAGATACTGGGAGGCTTTATATATTCATTCTCTTATATCACTTTAGTAAATCTTTAGGTTAAAACATCAGTGATGGAATTGGATTGGCGGGACGATAGAAGAACAGCAATTGAACCAAGTGTGCTTTTAGTTAGGAATCTGCCATACTATAAAATAGTGGTAGTAAATGACAAGAATGCAAGCTACTTTAAAAATAACGTCAATTAATCCATTAAAAATCATCCAAAAGCTCAGTAAATCAAAGGATCTACTTAAAAGCCAAAAATTTCTTGACACTGGCATTTCAAGGAGATGGAAGATATTTACAAACTCACAAAGATATGTCATCAGTTGGCCTCTGTCAGCTAATGGAAAAGAATCTCAGAATTACCATCTATGTTTTTGGCAAATGAACTTCCACTCAAAAAAGTCAACATTCTCTTCAGCATATTCTTTTTAGTATATGAGGTTACTGATTTGAGATTGCTGTTTGGTGGGATAATGGGAAAAAAATGGACGGAACATAATGAAAGGGCAATAAGACTGACAAAAAGCTATGGTCTTACTTCTCCAAAGAAGATATACAGATGGCCAATAGGCACATGAAATGATGTTCAACATCACTAATCATCAGGGAAATGCAAATCAAAACAACACTAAGATATCACCTCATGCCCGTTAGAATGGCTATAATCACCAAGACAAAAAACAACAAATGTTGGAGAGGATATGGAGAAACGGGAACCCTCATACACAGCTGGTGGGAATGCAAACTGGTGCAGCCTCTAGGGAAAACAGTATGGAGATTCCTCAAAGAATTGAAAACAGAAATACCCTATGATCCAGCTATCCCACTACTGGGAATCTATCCAACGAACCTGAAATCAACAATCCAAAGAGGCTTATGCACCCCTGTGTTCATTGCAGCATTATTCACTATAGCCAAGAAGTGGAAGCAACCTAAGTGTCCCTCGACTGATGACTGGATCAAGAAGACGTGGTATATATATACAATGGAATACTACTCACTCATAAAAAAAGACAAAATTGTCCCATTTGCAACCACATGGATGGGCCTGGAGGGTATTATGTTAAGTGAAATAAGCCAGAAAGAGAAAGACAAACACTGTATATCTCACTCACATGTGGACTATAAATTAACACATGGACACAGAAAACTGTATTGTGGTTACCAGGGGCAATGGGTATAGCGGGTGGGCACAAGGGGTGAAGGAAGACATATATATGGTGATGGACAAACAAAAATGTACAACCCAAAATTTCGCAGTTATAAACTATTAAAACATCAATTAATAAAAAAAATAAGCTACAGTCTTGAGTCTGCTTCAAGCTCCTTCTAGCCCCAAATTCATGATATCCATGTTCTAGTCTCAGTTTGGTCATTAATTTACTGCATGACCTTGGACAACTCAATTCCTTCTTTGTCCTTCAGTGTTCTCATATTGTTCTTTTCATTTTGCTGGAGGCCTGGGAACCTTACAATAGTCAGTAGTTATTATTTTCCCAATGTAAGAAACTTACATATCTCCTAAAGAAAACTCACCTGCTCTGAAAGTCCTTCTCCATAGCGAAGCAAAGTCACAAAATGCTCACAGTTGTTGACAAATATGTCATACTCCACCTCCTGTCCAATAATAAACTCTGACCGTTGTATGACTTCTTCCACGGGGAGAGGTGGGTATATTTCATCGTATTTATTGTTTATTCTATATGTATCATTTCCCACAACATCCTTCAACAGCTGCATCTTCACCAGGGCCTTTCTGCTGAATACAGACTTGGCGCTTGTAAATGCTGCAGGAACGCAGTCCTCTATAAGGAAAATTCTGGTTAACAAGATATAGTGACCCAGCCCAGGGAATTCTAATGCCATCTAAAGACTTTGGAAGTGCTGGATGACTAAACCCAGCTCTGTTCCTAACTTATTATCACACCAGCAACCACTTAATCCTACCAGCCTCAAGTACTCATTCTGTAATGTATCAATAACACTTACTCAATACTGTATGAGTGAGAATATAAGAAAAATTTTTGAAAATTTATGTCTCCCCATAGAACAAATTGGGTGAGAAAACTCTACCCATTCTTGAGGAATAAGTTCTCTATCAATCGGTATGATTATTAGAGATCTTGGTATATGTTTCTAACATACTATAGATAAGACCATTGTCTACTTTTTCTAGAAAATAGGCTCTTTTTCAGCATCTGAACCCTTCCAAGCTAATATCATTGGGCTGTAGCAGTAGTGCATTATGATAGGTAGGCTCGTCCTAGCACCTAAATTGCACTCCTTACCCCTACCTCCACTTTTTACATTTATCCTTTCAACCAGGTTCAATTTGGGTCCAATTTGAAACCTTCACGGTACCCCAGTGTTCTGAGGGGTCAGCTAGGGTTAGGCTGGTGTCCTGCTTTTGTCTTGCCAGTTCCTTTGGCTAAGGAACTAAGTCCTGAACCTGAACCTAATATAGTGGACACTGTCTGCTAGATGTGGCCCCATGCTGTACCCTACCCACCTGTTACAATGCCCCAAGCCCCACCACTCCACCTTAGCTGCCTCTATCCATAAGCATTTGCCTAGACTGCCAGAAACCTTTGTTTCTGGCCTACCACTGTCAGTATCTGAGGCTGGACTGATGATTCCTTAGGGTTCAGTCTAACACCAGGATCCGGGTCCTTCTCCATCTGCATAAGACTGCTACGGTTGGCCATTGTTCAAGTAAATCATGAGAGGAAGGGTCTCTATATAACCAGTGTTTAGACACTTTCCCCTTTAGTAATAACTAAAAGCAAACTTTTTTTTCCACTCCTTTTCTTTTCTATCTCCCAAGCTTCTTTTCACTGCAGCAGCATTTCCAGTTAACACACTGAAAGTTCTTACACGTTACAAGTTCTAAGAGCACATATATCCTAGTTAGAACTACTAAACTTTTTTTGGGCTAGTCTGATGAAATCAATCTACAGATGAGGAAACTGAAGCTCGGAGAGGTGAATTGGCTTCTAAATTATCACAGAAGTAGTTAAGCACGGAAACAGGAATTGAGTTTCTGTCCACAGGATCAAAGCTCAGTGCTTTAACCACATTCCTATGGAGCTTAAGACATGAAAATAAGGAAACAGCACCAAAACTTAATCTTGTTTTCCAGATGTGAAAACTGCAGTGATAATGTAGAGAATTGCTTAGCGTTAATCACTAGATTCTGCAGAAACTAATGGCTCAGTATCATAGATGTCATTTTATTTGCTATTTCCATTTCCAATATTCTAGAACAAGAGGCAAATATCTCAAAATGCTGACAAAACCACTTCATTAAAAATTCTCAGAAGTTCCCAAGAAAGTAAGACTTAGGCCTATAAACACCTCTCTTTAGAGCTATCTCGAGGAAAAAATAACTGGCTATTTATTATTTGCATACATTTTTTCCTAATAAATAAACTGATTTGTGCTTATTTCTAAATATTTAGAAAATACTGAAAAATACAGCATAAACATGTAAATATAAATCACCTATTATCCCACCACCTAGAAATAACTACTACTATTATTTTGATGTACTTCTATTATGTCTTTTATTAACACGTGTATAGATGCATGTATGTGTGGGCATTCATTTATGTATGTATTATTTCTTTGCAAAGTGGGTATCATATTGCATATTGAATTTCTATAAACAAATATTTATATTTATTTTCAAATAAATATTATTTCAAGATCATCTCTCATGTAATTGCACATGTCCAGAAATATGATTTTTAATGGCTGTTGTTGTGGCTTTTGGTTTTGTCTATCTCTCTCTCCATCCCACCATTGCCTCTTTCTTTCTGGCAAATACTCTGTCTAGGCCGATCATAGTATCCCATTCTCCTCAGCACAGAGATGGTCCAGTGGTGGGCATGGGGCCCCCATTGGACCAATTAATATTGTTCTCCATGATTTTTCTAACTGCAACAGGCACGGATTAGCTCTCTCTTTTGTTAGGTCACAAGACTCTAAGAGTGAGAGCCTAAAGACACTGATGGTCATCAGTTTAGCTTCTCAGAGAGACATAGCCCGAGAGAATGAAGACACAGAGAGAAAAAAAAGCAGATGTGAGACAGAGAGTCTTGATAGTGTTCAAACCCCTAGATCCAAGCATCCCTGAGGACAGCACCATCTCTACCCTTTCTGCATTTTCCCTCAGTAAGGCAATGAATTTGCCTTTTTACTTCTGCTAATCTGAGTTTGATTTCTGTTACCTGCAAGTAAAGAATTCTGTCAAACACAGATACCTACTATTTTGTGGCTAAATCATAATTCATTTAACTATTCCCCTATTGCACATTAAGCCATTGTCTATTTTTTAAACTATTATAAATGAGATAGAAGTGATACTCTTATACAGAAATGTTAGTCTATATCTCTATAAATATTTCCAAAGAAGAGACTCACAGAAGTATAGTTACAGGGTCAGAGTATATGAATTCCTTAAGACTCCTAACATGTATGTGATTGTTAAATTGTTTTCGTGAATGATTTTATCAACTTATATTTCTATCAACAATATACTTATGTTGATTTCATTATATCCTTATCAACACTGATTGTTATCATTTTTTAATCTTCACTAATGTGACAGGCATAAAATCTGTCATTTTATTTTACAATTCCTAGATGACTCAAGAGTTGAAACTTGGAAAGATGAGTATTGGCTCTTGCTTTTCTTCTTCTACAAACTGTTCACAATTTTTTACCCATTTGTTTGTTGGGATCTGGGTGTTTGCTGTCCCCTTGGCCTGAGAAAACTCTTTCCCCAAATATCATCTGCCTGGTTTCCTCACCTCTTTCAAGTTGTTCCTCAAATGTTACTTTCTTATGAGATTTTCCTCACCACCTCATTTAAAATTGCAGCACCCCCAAATCCTCAGCAAACAGCAAATCCTCATCCAAACTGCTTCTCCAGTTTATGTTTTCCATATCACTTATCTCTATTCTAACATTGCTTTCTACATTTTGTCCATGATCTCCCTCTCTCCACTAGCATGTAAGCTCTACCATGCAGGGAGAGGTTTATGTATCCCCAGCAACTAGAATAGCATTTGGCACATACTGGGTAATCAATAAATAGATATTCAATGACATGAAATAACTGTGTGATATATAAAGACATTGAATCTTGTCATGTTTGTGGCGAATATTTTCCCCAGTTGATTTACTTTTTAATTGTGATTTTTTTTTTAATCCAGAGGTTTTAAATTTTAGTGTTAATTGATCTTTATGATTTCTTCAATGCCACTTTGGTCTTAGAATGTCTTTCCTAAACCTATATCAGCTAGATTTATCTATTTTCTACGTTTTATTTCTATTTTGTTTTGTTTTATGATTTTGTTGATGATTCCATCTTATATCAAGAAAACTAAAAAGCTCCCAAGAACCAGTGGAAACAAACTTTACCTAGAGGTGCTATGTTGATAACGTAACCATCACCCAAGTACAGCGCCCAGTGCTGATAGCCAGGACGAAACACTTCAATCAAGTCCCCTGGCTGGGGGTTACCAGGGTAGGTCAAGCTAAGGCAATCGTTAAACGCCATCTGCAATGACAGACACACAGAAGATCTAGCTGATACAATTTGCCAAGAGAAAATCAGTTTAAGACTTCAATAGGCACGCAGGGGTACAAAATTGATTGGGCTTGCATTCCTTATTAAAGAATTAGACTCACACCACTGTCCTTTACTTTGAATGATTCCAACTCTGAATTACACGTACACAAGTGGACAAATGGAGAAAGAACTGGTCTGCTGTTGTTTAATTTTCTACAACAATGCTTCTCATCCTGATCAACTCCAGTGCTCCTTAATTATAATAAGCATTTTATAATTCTCTCTAAATCCAGAAATTCATGGGTAATATAATTTACCTATACATAAAATTTCAAAACTATTAATATAATGCCCTATTTTGAATAAAAAAGGAAGTAAATTTATAGTAATATCTGTTTTACTATGTAAATGCTCAGTCCACAACTACAGAAAAAGATATAATAAAGTGTCTACATGCTTGCATTTACTTAGCATGAAAAAGTCAGGATCTAGAAGCAGAAGATGAGAAGTCTTTCAGCCTCTCATATAGCAGCATAGTAAAATCAAAGAGCAGAGACATGGCTGGGCACCAATATTCTGTACAAAAAATACTTTGTATTTCAAAACTTACTCTGTCATTTAATTTAAGCAGAGATAAAGTCCAGGCTTGGATGAGTGTCCAGCAAGATATCAGGCATACTACAGGATACAAGACATTTCTTCCTTATGCCAAACTGTGCTGTGCGTGTCTGAGCACTCTGGCCTCCACCCACAAAATATCAGTAAATGTCCTTTGTCATTGTGACAACCACACACACCCCCACAGATTTCCACCACTCTGCTACTGCCCACTTACTGTCGATTCCTCACTTATTGATTTCAGAAACAATGCAAGGTGGTCATCATAGAAGTGGGATAACTTGGAAGGCTGAGGAGTTCATCATAATGATAAATATGTCCAAAAATTCTAAGTTTGGTGAGTTATTTTTTCCTTTTAAATCAATAGTTTTTAGAAAGAACATGTAAGTCTCTGACAGTTGATTTTTATGGAAGGTTACATTTTCCGTGTATGGCATAGAATCAGAATGACTCAGCAAGAGGAAGTTATGTACATTCATTGATAATCAAAAGGGGATTTAATGCTATATCCACGTTGAATCTCTAATTGACAACAGAGTGTTCCTCATCATCTCTCACTCTAATATAGCTATGTACATTCATTTACAAAATAAATCTAAGTGCCAGAAAGGGGAAGTTCCAAATCATCTAAATTATAATTATAATAGCATAGGATAAGGACTTGGGAATACAGACTACCATTTTCCTGGCACTTGAAAAGTCTTTTTTACAACAACTAATATTGGGAGGGTGTTTTCCCAAGTATGAGTATGCCATCTGTTGAAAACTTCAATCATCACACTGTCACAGAAATGTGGCCAAATGTAAGCTATCCATCTGTTGAAAAATAACTATAAAAACAACTTTATGGAAACATTAAGTCTAACCACCCTCTCAAATATGTTCGAATCTTATTAATATAGCAGTTCACAATTTGGCCACGTGGGTACTAAAAGGAAAAATAGACAATATACAATGATATAAACAAACACATTTTCCATGAATAGCAATCAGCAAGCACACACAGCTGCCTACCAGAATTCAGAGACCTAGCCAAGCTTAGAATAATAACCATCATTTGAACAGTGACCACTTTGTCATCTAACATTTTTTTTCCAAATGCACTATCTCAATTAACCCAGTTTAATTTTTTAAAAACCTACAACTATTTGAGTTTACTATGTTATCATCTCATTTTAGATAAAAAGGTATAGTAGCAAATGCGAACTTCTTGAAAATATTCACCAAAGTCCTTATAAAATATAGAGGGGAAAAGAACTAGACTAGGTGTTAAAGATGTGAGCTTTTGCCTCAGGTCTTCCACTTGTTACCTGCTAGTTCTGTCTCTTTGGGCAAGTCATTCAAACTGTCTGAGTCTCAGTTTCCTCATTTTGAGGGCAGGCGTAAGAATATAGGGCTGACTTGTTTTTCTCAAAAAGTTGTTGCAAGATATCTTTTATGAACTGACTGAAAGCTGTTACAAGTGCTTTGTGAACTGCCAAAAGCCACCCAGGTGAATTGTAAGAGAGAAGTGGCTGTTTGTAAAGGCTGAGATATCAGTTTATGGCTTATATGTGATTTTAGTTCCTAATCCTCTCTTTCAGCCATGACAATTCTGAGGAATGAATGATTCCACTGCAAGATTGTAATATATTTAGCACATTTTCAATTCTGACATATAGTTCATTAACTGCTTTATGGAGTGTAAGCTAACTGATTTCATGAAGCCTATCATATTTGGAAAGAAAGATGACAGGATAACAAGGGGAACATTTCCTATGAGTAACCTCTCAAGAAACAAAGAGAGGAGACTGAAGGCTAATACGTAAGAGGAACAGTGAGTTCTGACACTAAACACTCAGAATCACAGCAATTTACTGAAGACAGGTACTTCAGATGTTATCTAATCCACTGCTCTCCAAACTTGTTTTTATCAGCGGGGCCCTGTATCAAACCAAGTATCAGATGGACCCACAAAAATACAAAACACAAAAAGCAGCCTCACCCTGGATGAAGTCAGGGAGGGGCGGGAGAGCCCCTTTTGCTCCTCATTGCTGCTGCTACTGAGGCTCCCTGGGACCCCAGAACATCTAGGAATGGAGCCTGGAAATCTGAATAACACCCACGTAGTCCCAGTACAACCCCCTCACTCTCAAGAGAGAGCAAACAGAACCAGGCAGGTAGTTTGACTTGCCCAAGGTCATATGCTAATCTAAGTATTTTCAACAAGTGTTGTTGGAGCAATTGGACATTCATTGCCACAAAAAGAACCTCAACCTAACTCTCACACTTTATACCAAAAATAATTCAAAATGGATCATGAACGTAAATGTAAAATGTAAAACTATAAAACATAGGGGAAAAAAACATGGATGAGAAAATCCTCAGACTCTAGGGTAGGCAAAGAGTTCTTAGACTTGATACTAAAAATACTATCCATAAAAGGAAAACCTGACAAATTGATGCCCTAAAAATTAAAAGCTTTTGCACTACAAAAATATCCTGTTAAAAGGACAAAAAGACAATCTACAGAGCAGGAGAAAACATTTGTAAAACACATATCTGAGAAATGACTAGTATTAAGAACATATAAAGACTTCTCAAAACTCCACAGTAAAAAAGCAAAGGATATAATTAGAACATGTGCAACAGACATGAAGACATATTTCATCAAAGAAGAGACACAGATGTCAAGTGAGCCATGTCAAACATCATTAGCCATTTAGGAAATGCAGATTAAAACCATGATGAGACAGCACTACACACCTACCACTACATCTAAAATAAAAAATACCAACAGAAGACATTGGCAAGGATGCAAAGTAATTGGATCACTCTTTCACTATGGGTGAGAATATAAAATGGTACTGTCACGCCAGAAGGAGTCTGTCAATTTCTCTGACAACTTAGCTTGTAACTACCATATGATCCAGCAATTGTACTCCTAACCATTTTCCCCAGAGATTGAAGACAATGAGGACTTATATTCAGCCAAAGCAATCTGGAGAAAGAAGAAGAAAGCTGGAGGTATCATGCTTCCATATTCCAAACTATACTACAAAGCTACAGTAATCGAAACAGCATGGTACTGGCACAAAAACAGACACTTAGATCAATGGAACAGAATAGAGAGCTCAGAAATAAACCCACGCTTATATGGTCAATTAATCTACAACAAAGGAAGCAATAATATACAATGGGGAAAAGACAAGTCTCTTCAATAAATGATGTTGGGAAAACTGGACAGCTACATGCAAAAGAATGAACCTGGGAGGGCCGGCCTGGTGACATAAAGGTTAAGTTCGCACGTTCCGCTTCGGCAGCCTGAGGTTAGTCAGTTCAGATCCTGGGCATTGACCTACTCACTGCTCATCAAGACATGCTGAGGCAGCATCCCACATATAAGAGCTACAACACTACAACTATGATACACAACTATGTACTGGGCTTTGGGGAGGAAAAAAAGAAAAACAGGAAGATTGGCAACAGATGTTAACACAGGGTCAATCTTCTTTAAAAAAAAGATTTAAATGGCTTTAAAAAAGAAAAGAATGAAGCTGGACCACTTTCTTACACAATATACAAAAATAAACTCAAAATTGATTAAAGACTTAAATGTGAGACTTGAAACCATAAAACTCCTAGAAGAAAACATAGGCAGTAAGCTCTTTGATATTGGTCTGAGAAATATCTTTTGGATCTGTTCCTCAGGCAAAGGAAACAAATGCAAAAATAAACAAGTGGGATTACATCAAACTAAAAAGCTTTTGCATAGCAAAGGAAACCATCAACAAAACAAAAAGGCAACCTACTGAATGGGAGAAGACATTTGCAAACCGTATGTCTGATAAGGAGTTAGTATCCAAAATATATAAAGAACTCATACAACTCAGTATCAAAAAAAAAACCAAACAATCCAATAAAAAAATGGGCAGAGGATCTGAATAGACATTTTTCCAAAGAAAACACACAGAGGGCCAACAGACACATGAAAAGATGCTCAATATCACTAACCATCAGGGAAATGCACATCAAAACCACAATGAGCTATCACTTCACACCTGTCAGAATGGTTGCTATCAAAAAGACAACAACTAACAAGTGTTGGCGAGGATGTGGAGAAAAGAGAACCTCGTGCACTATTGGTGGGAATGTAAATTGGTGCAGCCACTATAGAAAACAATATGGAGGTTCCTCAAAAAGTAGAACTACCATACTGTCCAGTAATTCCACTTCCAAGTATTTATCCAAAGAAAACGAAAACACTAATTTGAAAAGGTATATGCACCCCTATGTTCATTGCAGCATTATTTACAACAGCCAAGATATGGAAGCAATCTAAGTGTCCATTGATAGATGAATGGATAAAGAGGATGTGGTATATATATATACCATGGAATACTACTCAGCTGTAAAAAAGAATGAAATCTTGCCATTTTCAACAGGGATGGACCTAGGGGGTATTATGCTAAGTGAAATAAGTCAGACAGAGAAAGACGAATATCATATGATTTCACTTATATGTGGAATCTAAAAAACAAAACAAATGAACAAACAAAACAAAACAGAAACAAACTCATAGATACAAAGAACAAACTGATGGTTGCCAGAGAGGAGAGAGCAAGAGGATGGGCGAATAGGTGAAGGGGATTAAGAGGTATAAACTTCCAGTTATAAAATAAATGTCACAGGGATGTAATGTGTAGCATAGAAAATATAGTCAATAATATTGTAATAACTTTGTATGGTGACAGATGTTACTAGACTTATCACAGTGATCGTTTTATAATGTACATAAATGTCAAATCACTATCTTGTACACCTGAAACTAATATAATATTGTATGTCCACTATACTTTAATTAAAAAAAGTTGACTAGCATAGTCAAGAAATGGATCCTAAGAGATATAATTTTTAATTTATAAATATACATTTTAAAAATGTAAATAAAAATGTAACTTTACTAAAGGAAATTTTATTTAATAAAATAGTGCTTCTGAATTTGGAAAAAAAAAAGACTTCTATTCACACAAAAACCTGCTCATGATTGTTTGACTTAGCTTATTCACAACAGCCCACAACTGGAAACAATCCAGATGACCTTCAATGGGTGAATAATTAAACCGTGGTAGAGCCATACCATGAAACATTACTATGGAAGAGAGGAACAAACTATTGATACACGCTACAAGCTGCATGAATCTCCAGAGAACTACGCTGAGTGAAAAAAGCCAATACCAAAAAGTTACATACTTGATGATTCTATTTATATAACATTCTTGAAATGACAAAATTATACAAATAAAGAACAAATGGTGGTTCCAGGGGTTAAAGAAATGGTGAGAGGGAAGCAGGTGCCCTATAAAAGGGCAACATGCGGCATTCTAGTGGTGATGGAAGTGTTCTGCATCGTGACTGTGTCATTGTCTGTTTCCTGGTTGTGATATTGTACTGTAGTTTTGCAAGATGCTACCATTGGGGGAAGCCGGGTAAAGGGTACAAGGGATCTCTCCGTATTATTTCTTACAACTGCATGTGAATCTACAATTACCTCAGAATAAAAAATTTAATTAAAAAAAAAGAGACCAATGCTATTTTTTCTACAGACTACAGAAGAGGATCAATATGTGAAAGTTATACTGAAGCAGTTTTTACCTGTATATGAGGAAAATTTTCCTTTCACTGAAGGCGATCCAACAATGGAATGGAGCACCTTGTGCAGACAGCAGTCTCTGTCAGAGGGAATGTGTAAACACAGTCAGGGTTGATAAAAATAAGATCTCCATGGTGTGGAGGAAGTTAGGGTAAGGGGGCCTTCTAAGGTCCCTGCAACTCTAAAGTTCTCTCTCATTCTATTTCCCAAAAACTGTGTTGGTGTAATCCTCAAATCAATACCATAAAGCAGACATAATTATTTCCCCCATTTTAAAAATGAGGCACCTGACATGCACAACAGTTCAGGAACTCATCCAAAGTCACACAGCTGGAAAGGGCAGAACCCACACCTGGACTCGGATGGGTCTACCTCCACGATCAACTCCAACCATAACTGCTCCTCCCCTGCACACTCTTCTGCCTCTTTTGCTGACGTTTCTGCAGTACTTCTCACATGTTGTTAGACTGGTTAGCAACGGTGAGCTAACTATTATGATCACCATTTTAGAGATGAGGAAACTGAGACTCAGATGAGTTAAGTGTCAGACACAAAGCCACACGGGTAGTAAGTGACAGAAATAGAAATCAATTGCAGATCTGTCTTCTTACTCCAGATGCCATGTTCCTTCTTTATATCACCGATTAACATCATTAACCAAAGGAATTGCTCCTAAACAACATTTCACCTTTTTCCTCTTTTCAAATACCCGGTAGATAGAGATGCTGCAAAAGCACACAGAATATATATTTCATATAACAACACAGGAAGTTTTTAAACATTCATATGCAGAACTAGTGAGTAATGGGAAGTAGAGCCTTGCTGGGGAATTTCTGTTCTTCTCCTGCAGGGGAGATGTCAAGGTAGGGTTAGAAACATCTAGAAGGTGCCCAGATTCTGACCTTAAGCAAATGGCTATAAACTTTCTGCTTGGGCAATTTGATTTACATGTGCCACATCTACCCATTTCTTTCAGGCACACGTATGTGATATACGTTTCATAAATATGAGATAACAGAACCAATTAAAGATACGTTTCTAAAGTTTTCTAATGCAATCTATTGCGCGTCACCTTTAAGGTAAAAATACTTTATTTTAACAGTTCATCTGCACAGAATTGTTTGACTAGTTTATAACAAACAGTAGCATGAAGGTAAGTCTGTAATCTCTGTGTAAGAAATTTCCCATTTCAACTGCCAAAACAGGCTGTCCTGTTTATAGCTCCATGTTGGTCCCTGGGAATGCATCAAAAGCAATAAGTGCTCCCTCACAGAGAGGGACAGGCTGATTAACTGCTGCTCCTGTCCATGAGGTCACTTGTGTCACAGGAATACTAAGAGCACTTTTTCACAAACTACTCCCAAGAATGCTATTGGAAGTCTGAAACACCATCACAGCCCATCAATAGTCCAACAGTCTCCCAATTCAATTTGGACCCTTTCCCACTCCAGCTGCATTTTTCATCCGTAGTCCTGCTGTTCTGAGATGGCTCCACGAAGCCCTGTGCTCCCAGACTGGCTAATTCACAGACCCTCAGAGCTGCAAGAATCCTCAGGCCAAGACCCTCACTCCACAGCTGAGGGGTCCACCTCCCAGCCAGATGAACCATCCTCAGCCACTGCACTGTCATTCTCTGCCTAGACTTCCTCCAAGGCTCCCCACAACTGACTCTCCATCTTGCCTCCTCTATAATCTTGGCCTCTTTATTCATCCCTACATTCTAGGCGAACACACACCTGGAGTTTTGTTGCCAACACTGAACCTTCTACCTGTGTTGTAGGCAGGTAGTGAGTCAGACATGAGCATAATAAATTTACATTGCTGTTTTGACCCCCCTTGTGGGGGACGGATGCCACGACAGATCCTCTAGGGACTATAGAAGGGATAAAACTCCCCCTCCGGAAGTGAGAGAGGGGGCAGCAAGCCAACTGGACAGACCCTCTTCAATCCCCTCCTATACCCCTCCACCACCTATATAACCTAAAATTTACTCAAATCTCGGGGCAGCCGCTCCCCTCGAGCCTGCCCTCTCCCCTTCTTGGAGTGTACTTTCACTTCACAAATAAATCCCTTCTTGTTTTGACCTCCTCTTTGTGTGTTTGCTCACAAATTCTTTTGCGATACCAGAACAAGAACCTGGAAAAACCAGTCAGCCCACCCAGTAACACCTGAAACGCGCTGCCCAGTTCCAAATGCCCCTAAACGACGCACTCTTAAAGCTCCAGGTCAGATGCCACCTTCCCCCCCAGCTCCTCCTCCAGTCAGCCAGAAATGACCTCTCCTTCGGAGTGTCCACTGCACGTTGCATCTAACGCCCAGCACATTTCTACTCTTGCGTCAGTTACTGGTGTCTGGGGAAGGGAGGACTGGTTCTTGATTATCCCTACACCTTCAGTTTGTAGCCGAGTGCCTGGCACAAAAAAACTGCCGGGCAAATGTTTAACGAATGAAGGCAACAGGAGCCCAAGCCCTGGGAGGACAGGGTGGACCACTTTTTCCAGCACATAAATCATATGAATAGTCCTGAAGGCCAAAGTAATATCACCATCCATATTTCCAAAATCTAATATTTTATAATAATGATTACTTGTATTATTGTTCATATTCACTTCAGTGAGGACGGTAGGTTTAAAAAGCTTTGGTAAGCAGGAACAGTTTTCTAGTCCGGCTCTGCCACTTAATAGCTGTGTGACTTGGGGAAGGAGTCTCTCCCTGAAAACTCAGTTCCCCCATTTGTAAAAAGGAGGGGTATGGGTTAGATTAGATGCTCTCTCCTGGTCCTTGGAGCTCTGCCGTCCGACAGGTGGTTCACACAGGTTGTCTGGGAGCCTGGAGGTCCTCCCGCCCTATCCCCAGCACACCTCACTCTTAAGCCCGGGTCGTCTTCCCCCACCGGCGGCAGCTGCGGGGGTCCTGAGGTCGCCTTGACCTCTCCGCTGCGGCCCTCCTGCTAACGGCCGCGGCCCGAGTCCATCTGCTCCGGGGGCAGGTCAAGGCGACAGCAGCCAACTACCACTCACGGCCGCCTCCACCGCCAACGACAGCCCCGGCGCCCCGAGGCTGCCGCGCATGCCCGAGACTCCCGCGCTCGGGGCGCCGCCGCCCGGGGACCCCTCCGCCCGCCGGGACACCGCCACCCCACCCCCGCACACACGCCGCACCCCCCTCACCCGAGAAGCGCCGACACGACACCAGCCCTCCGCACGCACGGACACCCACACAAACCCAGCAGCAGCCGCGCGGCAGCTCACCAGTTACAGCCCTCCCAGCCCTTGGCACAGTCCTGCCTCCAACTTCCTGGTACCGAGCGCTGCGGTTATGCAGTTAACTCGTCTCGTTGAGCCCAGAAATGCTCGTGTACACTCATCAAGAATACACGCTGCACCCTCTAGAAGCACGCCCCCGCCTAGCTCTACACAAATTCCTTTAAGGCAGTGGAGACCTGGTCCCTGCACCCCAAGAAAGCTTCTCAGTCTTTGTCTCAGCAAAGGCGGGAGGAAGGAGTGACCTTAAAAAACCTCCCTGCTGCCAGCCACACACACACCTACACAATATGTGCTTCTGAGCCTGATCCATGGCCCAGGGCTGTGAGGATGCATATGGACCCCCGATCCCATTGGACCCATCCCTGTCATGACCCTCCACCTAAGGTCAACTTCAGAGTGGGAAGAGGCGAAAAAGGAGAAAGGGAGGGTGCGCCAGCCTCTAGACCTCCAGGTATCGGTTTCCCCCTGGGGGAAATTTACCTGGTTCCAGATGGGACCTTCATTAAAGACAAGATTCTCTCAGGCAGCCCATTCCCCTCTCCACCTCCCCTTCCCTGCCTCTAAAAATCCGTCTGACTCTAGACAGACAAGCAGAGCAAGTCCCTTATTCAGCGTGACTTGGATGCATGCGTAGTAGCAGGGCCTAACTGATTCTCTTTCAGGCCAGGTAGCCAGCAGAGGCTTCCAGGAATACAGCCATGTGAGTTTAAAAATAAAACTGGGCATGAAGAGTATCCTTTTTCTCATTGCTAAATAAGGGAGGCCAGGAACACTAAGCAGCTAAGTAAGGAAGGCCTGGCAGACTGGACGGTGAACTTTTTGGAGCACTGCACAAGACTTTCCTTCCAATGAGTCATAACCTGGATTTTTACTCTGATGCAAATAGAATCTCAGCTAAAAGGATTTTTTTCCTACTGATTCAAAGGCTGAAGGAGCTCCCTAATTTTACCTGTTTTGTCACGATAGGATAAGAACTACCCAAAGATGCGGCTGCCTGTATAAAGGTATCAGGTTCTGTTATGAAGGTTAAGGGTGACTCTGCATGGCTTGAAACCACTGGTCTGGCTCTGGCATCTTTGGAAATTGTAGATTTGCAGAAAGACCTTGAAAGCATGCGAAATGTAGATATAATTATTGGCAAAGTGGAAACTAGAACACTTGAGAGGTTGTAGCTTTGGTTTTTTATGAGTTAGTATTTTTCTTACATGTTCCTTATTTCATATCTTTTTAGAGTTATAAACTGAATCAGATATGCCTTTTAATACCCTTTTAATGTCTCAAAGAGAAAGCCCTAAATATGCATTTGCTTTATGTTCCTCAACTATTTCAATTGAGTTATCACTGGAGGAAGTGGTTCATGATTTTATGCAGGAGAGTTATTGTGAGCTTTTATAAAGCCATCCTGCTTATGAGCTAAATTTATTATGTTTGCCAGGTTAATCTGTTTTCTCTAATCGGGCACTTAATCATCCAGTCTTCTCCCTACATTATGGATTCATGAATGTGAACTGAGGAGCGTTGCTCAGTCAGGGCAAGAGGATAAATCATCTTTTCATTTTGAGGGCTATTTGTGATTAAATGCATCATAATAGAATTAAAATGAAATAAATCTTGTAATTTTACTTCTAGATCTCTGCCAGGTATAGAGAAAATGCATTCGGTTAAGAGTGAATCCAAATTCCATTCAGTCGATGCCTGAATGGAATTTGTAGGAGAAACAGAGAAAGCTTTGTAGTTCAGGAAAGCTCTGAGTTCTCCCTCCGTTTCTACAGATTGGAGAGAGAGTTAATCACTTGGTGGTGCTCTATGGATGAGCGACACAGAATTAAAATTTCCATTCAGAAGGAATGTGGAATTAGCCTCAGGCAGTAATAGCCGAAGTTTGTCTGAATCTAGAGTTGTAACTCTGGGATCTCAAGAACTGCACGTGGTACATGATGGGAGCAGATGCTAGATTACAACCAAAGTACCAGTTCTCCTGATTTTGGCTATTATATTAAGTGAAGCGCCACGTGGATGATACTCTCAGTTGCTGCCTCATTGGGTTGAAAGAGTTGAAACATATTGAAAGGACCATGATGGAGATGATTTAGGTGTGTTTGCTGTAAAATGAGTAAAGGCCACGTACCAGCAAAAGCTCTGCGAGGTAACAAGAGTTATTATTGCCTTTTAACACATGGAGACTAAAACCAGCTGGCATTGGGTGATGTTAGACAGAGTCCTCAAAACAACCCTATGTTTTTGTGCATATTTTTCTATTAGCAAAGTGCTCTTCTATGCTTTGTCTCCTTTGATCCTGACAACAAACCTGTTGGCAGCTGCTCTGAGGCCTGAGCTGTGGAGCTCCTCACTCAGGGTCTCCTGGAGTTAGGACCAAAATCAGCCCTCTTAGTCAAGAGCTCTTCCTCTACCCACACTCCTTCTTTATTAGTCAGGAAAAGTAAAGTTTAGATGAAGAAACCACAAAAACAAAAGATATGCGCAAATACAAGGAGAATGAGACCTAGTACAAAATGGTCTTTGTAAGGGTCTCGCGGCCTTAACTGAGATATTTGGCGAGATGATACAGAGGTTGTTGGCTCCATGAGCATGGTAAGTGAGAGCTGAGACAGTCATTCAAATAGTTCCAACTCTGCCCCCAGGAATCCATGCTGTTAAAGTAAAAGCTTTTTTCTTGCCTTGAATATCCAGGCAACATGTCCACTCAGCTTGGATTTTTGTCCAAATTGCTCAAGCTTCTCATTGAATCTGCTTTGTACATTCTTGGTCAACATGATTGGAACTAGAAATCATTTCCCTACAAATTCCTCATGTAGTGGGCATCCAGGCTATGTGATCTCTCTGTGATTGTTGTTTCCCAGTGGTTATGTGCATTTGAAATGACTAAGCTTGGTAAGTTAGGAACATCTCCGGAGCAGTCAAGGGGATGGGTGGAGAAAAGAGTGATTTAATGGAGCCCAGGTCAGAGGCACAGAAACCTATCAGCATGTGGCAAGGAAGGAAGGAAATGGGTATGCCTTCTGTCGAAGAAATTGCCTGCATTCTGCTCAGGAAAACAACAGAAAAGCCCTGGAGTCAGGAGTCTTGGGTTCTAATCTCAGTTCTGCCCCTTGCTAGCTGTGTGACATGGGGCACGTTCCTTAAACCTTCTGAGCCTCAGTTATACATGTGTGAAATGGGAAAAGTAATAACATAGCCTGCTATCTTCACAGATTTGTGAGAAGGTATTTTAAATATCCAAAAAGCTTAATATGTGTAAGAAAGAATAAATTCAAACTATGATTGGTTGATAGATATAACGCAAGGGTATCCTTGGAAATGACACTTACATTTCACCACACTCAGGAAGAGAAGTGGCTAAATATGTACAGAATATTCCTATTCCTGCTTTCCCTATTTGCCTCTTTCCTTTAAATTCAGAGCAAGTTGTCTTACTTATTAATTGTAACATTTGCATAGAATAAATATCTGTCACTTAAAAGTGATACTGACAATGTAGTTGTCTTTTATTAGGCTAATAAATAAAAAACACATCACTAAAAAGAGGCCACAAATATAAATGATTTCAGGGACTTTGCCCTAAAGGGAAGGCACACAATGCATTTGAGAAAAGGTAACTCTGACTTGGTCCTCTATAAAATGCTAAATTTCTGCACAAAATCTTTAAGCACAAGTGTTTACAGGACTCTTGGTGACAAGGAAAGCGATAGTAAATGTGCCTTAGCACTAAAATGCCCGTATCCATGGAAACCTGTGAAGTTCTGTGAGCTCACACGCACGCAGCCTACAGTATTTATTGAAGGAAGGGCCAAGGCAGCGATGGGGGGGGTTACTATGCTGGGAAAGCTGACAGATAGGTGGTTGCTGCTCAGCACACACATGGGTGTTTTTCCCCTGCAAAATGTAGTTTCAGAGAAATTCATAAATCTCAGACATTACGGAGAAAAAACATTTTATATATTTACATGTACTTATATCTCTCAGAATACAGTGAGTTAAATTAGATTTTTATTCAGAAAAGCTTTGAGAAGCCATTAGCCTTTCCCTCTCCCCCAAAGTCGGTAGCTACATTCAAAAACTCTCTAGATTTTCTGTGTGCGCAGATCCAGATATTTCTTGAACATTGGGAGTGAATGCCACAAGTTTTTATTAAAGTGATTATTCCTGGGAATTTAAGTGTGTTCCTGGTCAGTGTTTCCTAATGTTTAATGGCTTTAAAAGCAAAGAGCATGATATACTGGAGGGAAAGAACCAGCTACAGGTATCTGAATTATTTATATAACCAAGGACCAATATTCTAATATAATAAAGAAGTAATATCATTCATAGAGGCATATTCACACAGTGTTCTATTTTTCAAAACATGTATATCATCTCATTTAGTCCTTTCATCCATCTTGATGGGTTTTATTATCCCCATTTTTCCTTCCACTGCCAAATCCTGAATTCCTTCTCAAATATCATTCTAGGTTTTAATGATCTAGAAATGGTCTGTATTTTGGTTGAAATACATTGAAACAGGTAAAATTATTGAGTTCTTAAAAATACTGTGTTTTATCCTCACAAAAGCTTTCTCTTTGAAAATTTCTTTATATTTGGTTCTCTGAAGATGGGCTGTTCAGTGTGGTAGCCATTAGCAACATGTGGCTACTGAGCCCTTGAAATGTGGCCTGTGTCATATGTTGAAATGATAATATTTGAATCTATTTGGTTAAATAAAATACGTGACTTTAATTTCACCTGTTTGTTTTTACTTTTTTAATATGCTTACTAGAATATTTAAAATTATGTGTGTGGCTAGCATTGTATTTCTATTGGACAGCACTGCTCTAGTGAAACTGTCTTGAACCTTCAAGAGTGGTCTGTTTTTGATCATTTTCAAGTATCCCTGACTCGTTCGGTCTTATGATCAACCCACCATACTTTTCGTCTGGATGAGGAGATTAGCAGCAGTGATTGGTGTCACCTAAAAAAAGTGCTTTAAATTACCCTTCTCTTTCTGGGCCAGTTATCTCTCCTTTTCTCCCATGCAATTCTCCATGGCAAAATTCCAGTAAGCAAATCAACCCTCTTCTCCTTTATCTTTTTTTTTTTTTTTTGGTGAGGAAGATTGGCCCTGAGCTAACATCTGTGCCCATCTTCCTCCGTTTTGTATATGGGGCAGTGCCACAGTATGGATTCATGAGCAGTGCGCAGGTCTGTGCCCAGGATCTGAACCTGTGAATCCCGGGCTGCCAAAGCAGAGCACGTGAACTTAACCACTGCACAACCGGGCTGGCCCCATCTTCTCCTTTATCTTTGCTTCCAGAGAGGCAATGAGGCAGAGCCCCTGGCCTTGTGAAACCCAGTAAGCCCCACCCATGCAAGGCCCACAGTTTGCCAGGGAAGGCAGACTGGATGCCAGACAAATCCTGACACCCACCGAGGAAGAGAGTGCTGCCTTGTGTTGAAATTGGCTCAGCCACTTCCGACTGTAATGGGAGAATAGCCAAAGCTCTTTCGTATTATCATCTTGTGTTATTATCGTAATCCAAACTCAGATTACACTCTGAGTTGTAATCTCAATACTCATTAACGGGCTGAGTGACTTTTGTCAAATTATTTAAGCCATCTGTGCCTCAATTTTCTTTGATTCTATTTTCAACAGAGTTTAATAATTAAGTAAATTTTATGGACAAACCCTTGTCTAGGAGTTTATAGGGATTCAAGACTCTAATGATTCAGTTTGAAATCATAAAACTGGAAAGAAAAGAACATGTGAAGAAATAATAGTTTTGCTTCCAGCTATATCAGGAATATATTTAGCTTCAAGTAAGAGAACACCACATTAATAGTGGCTGAAATAAGAGGAGTTAATTTTTCTCGTATATTAAGAAGTCTGAAGATAGGCCCCTGTTAGAATGATACCAGTATTGAGCCCATCAGCACGTCCTGATGTTTTGACCTTCAAAATGTATCTAGAATCTAACCTTTCTCTCTGCCCCCAGCACTGCCACCCGTGGCCCACCACCGTCATCTCTTGCAGTATTTCTCTAACTTGTTATTCCTCCCCTGCTCTCCTTTAATGTTTTCTATATCCAATAGCCAGAAAGGTTTTTTTAAGTCCCAGAAAGGTAAAATGTAAGTACAGTGTTGCTTCCTTACTCGAAATCTTCCAATGATTTCTGACATCCTTCAGAAGGAGATCTAAAATTCTCACCACGGCTTTCAAGTCTCTAACTGGTCTGGATGCCTGTGATCTCTCTTATCTTATTCTCTTCATGTTCCCTGTTGCTGGCTCAGTTCTGGCCTCTCTGATCTTCCTGCTGCTCGTTGAATATGCTGAGCGTGTTTTCCTTCAGGGCCTTTGCATATGCTGTTCCCTCTTCCTGGAGCACTCTTTTCCACCCCACACCCCCCAAATATCTACATGACTTGCTCCCTCACTTCCTTCAGCTCTCTCAAGGTCACTTTATCAGATAGACCTTCCTTTGTCAATCTATATAAAATATCACCCCATCACTCTCCAGATCCCTTATTATTCTTAATTTTTTACCATAGCCCTTAACTCTAGCTGACATATTATATATTTATTATTGTCTAAGCTTCCTGTAAGCAGGGACATTGTTTATTTTGTACATATGAATCCCCAGCACTAGTACAGTGCCTGGTACATTATAAGCATTCAGTAAATAGTTGTTGAATGAATACTTTAGCAACTGAATGATATCAGGTCCCTCTGTCAGTGTCTCTTCAAGTCCCTTGGTCTTCTCCTCCTTGCTGCAAGATGGCTGCAGCAGCTCCCACCATCATGCCCTCACACAATCACCTTCAGAAGTAGGAAGCAGTAGGGACAAAGCTTTTTTCCTCCTGCACTTCTCTTTTAACATGGAGACAAATACCTCTCCTAGAATCTTCCAGCTGACTTCCCTTTACATTTTATTGACTAGAACTGGGTCAGAGGCTACCCCTATCTGTGCGAGGCTGAGAAAGTAAGTATTGGGCTTTTCTAGCCTTTAGAGAGGGAGACAGGCAGGGAGAATAGTATGAATAATAAAACCACCATGCCAATAAAATGCCATGCTTCGTACACCCCAGTTACATCACATGGCTGATTAGAGATGTGGTACTGTGAGATCCAGAAGCACTCGATAGAGCGCTTTCACCCTGTAATGCTCCTGTTTTTCCCACCCTTCACGTCTTGAAAATGTAGCCATTTATATGACTTATCTTCCCAATTTAATTACTGAGTCATTAAATGAACTCATTTTCAAATAATTACGTGGAAAAAATTACTTATGTAATTGTATTAGAGAAGGTTGAGAGAAGGGTATATCAAAGGGAGAACCGGGTAGATGAATGAAGGAAAATGGCCCAAGGCCTGCATCCCCCAGAATAGGGCAAGAGGGGAAAAGCCGAGGAAGCGTCGGCTGATAGATTAATGCAGCTGTGTTGGGGGGGCGGGCAGGGAGGTTGGAGGGTGAGGACAGGAGCCAGGGGTGACACTTTCCGACTTGCTTTCACATCCTAGTCATGCTTTGCAAAAGAACCCAGACCAGGTTTTTATGTGTCATTCGTAAATCAGACACTCAGAATGTTGCCTAGGAATTTATTTTTTCTTTTGAATAATTTACTAAAGCTCGGTTCCCGGCAGGTGGATGCTGTGGTCCGTGACAGTGTCCTCCAAGTTCTAAGGGAGTCTGGAAGAGACACCAGGCTTTAGATGCTCAAATAAGCTCCCCTCTTCACCTCTTTCGGAAGCTATCAAGTGGCTTAATATATCAACTGGAGTGAAGAAGTGTATTTCAGGTCTGAAATGGGGTCAATAGATGAGAAAGCAACCTGTGCAGAAGTCCAAATAGGGAGAGAGGAACCGAGGAGAGCCTCCTTGCCTTTTTTTTTTTTGTGAGGAAGATCAGCCCTGAGCTAACATCCATGCCAATCCTCCTCTTTTTGCTGAGGAAGACCGTCTCTGAGCTAACATCTGTTGCCAATCCTCCTCCTTTTTTTCCCCTCTTTTTCTCCCCCCTTTTTCTCCCCAAAGCCCCAGTAGATAGTTGTATGTCATAGTTGCACATCCTTCTAGTTGCTGTATGTGGGACGCGGCCTCAGCATGGCCGGAGAAGCAGTGCATGGGTGCGCGCCCGGGATCTGAACCCGGGCCGCCAGCAGCGGAGCGCGCGCACTTAACCACTAAGCCACGGGGCGGCCTCTCCTTTCCTTTTTAATCTCAAGCATTCTGTGTCCCATGCCTCCAATTCTCGGGCACAAGAGAAAATAATGGCTCAGAATTCCAGAGCCTTAGCAGCAGGTAGTCTGAAAGCAAAGACTTTAAGATACAGGCGTCTGCATGAGCCGACTTGCCGGTGAGCCCCACGCAGACATTGTGTGACGCCGCTGTTTGTTCTTGTGGCCGTTTAAAGACTAAGGAGGGGTTTTCATGTTTTGTAATGACATTTAGGGTGACATGTGAGGCAGACATTTAAAAATGAATGACATTTGAATGCCTAGCCAGATATCTCAGATGGCTCTTGCAACAAAGTGTGGATGAGAAACAAGTAAAATAGAATTAATGAAAACCACCACGGGCTGTGAAATCTTGTCAAATGTGACATCTGGGATAAGGACACAAGTCTGTTGTCCCTGGTTCGCATATAGCTCATCTTGATATCAAATTGGCAGGTTCTCCAATCTATTAGAAAATGGCTTTCAGTTTTCTCTGTTGAATTATCAAAAAAGAAAATAAGAGGAGCTGACCCGGTGGCGCAAGCGGTTAGGTGTGTGCGCTCCGCTGTGGCGGCCCGGCGTTTGCCGGTTCGGATCCCGGGCGCACACTGACGCACCGCTTGTCAAGCCATGCTGTGGCGACGTCCCATATAAGTAGAGGAAGACGGGCACAGATGTTAGCCCAGGGCCAATCTTCCTCAGCAAAAAGAGGAGGATTGGCATCGGATGTTAGCTCAGGGCTGATCTTCCTCACACAAAAAAAAAAAAGAGATTGAACATTAAAGGTGAGCATATTGAGATAATTTGAGTTTTCACCAAATTTCAGGGCTTGTCGTGTATGTCTGTGCTCTGAGAACTCTGAGGACAGATTGCCTGGTCTTGTATCCCAGCTCTGCCACGCACAGCAGTGTGACTGTGGCAGGTTACTTACCCTCTCTGTTCCCCAATTTTCCCACCTCCTGATAAGGTCTATCTTTTTAGATTAAAATGAGGATTAAACAAATTAATAAATAATAAATACTTAGAATAATGCTTGGTAAATGCTAGGTAAATGTTAGCCACTCTTGTTATTTTTTGTTTTTGTGTGTGTGTGAGGAAGATCAGCCCTGAGCTAACATTCAATGCCAATCTTCCTCTTTTTGCTGAGGAAGACTGGCCCTGGGCTAACATCCGTGTCCATCTTCCTCTGCTTTATATGGGACGCCGCCACAGCATGGCTTGACAAGTGGTGCCTCAGCGCGCGCCAGGGATCTGCGCCGGCCCCGGCTACTCTTGTTCTTGTTGCTACCCAAAGTAGATATATGGTCAGTGAACGGACGCTTGGAAGAATATGGTGGAAATGAATCTTTGACTAAGTAGATTTAAGGACATAGAGGAAAGATGAATATTTTATTTCTAAGTAAAAAATAACTGCAAAACCCATTAATAAGAAATTGTAGCATGATATTTATTTCAAAAGATATAAAAGACATTGCCTTGTGTAAAGTGAATCACAGATATCCATTTCTCTCCTGCTTGGACAGTACTTAAAACTTGATTCTTCACTGAAGTAACTAGAAAATTTAGCTAGAAACTAATCATTCAATCCAGGAAACTTAATCATTGAAACCAGGTTTTTAGATTTTTAGCTCAAGTGACCTTTTTTTCCTCTGCCCAACTGTCTGATTGATTCCATTAGGAGCACAGAACAGGTTGAACAGGTATCTTTTAGACTGCCTGGAACAGCATCCTTTTTTTGTTTTTTTTTTTTGGCAGATAACTAATCTTTACTCTTCCCAGGGCCGCCTGAAGCTCAGCTTCTTAATGTTAAGTTTGAATAGTGATTCTCTGTGGCTCATTACTGGAAGAAATGTCAAGAATCCTTGGGCTACTGATTCTCAGTATCTGTCTTATCCAGCTAACCTGTCATCTTGAGGCCAGAGCCTGGGATTTTGCATATAAAATACAGCAAGGTTATCTGCAGCAAATTGGCCTGCGATGGGCCCAGCGGCACAGACATACTTGAAAGTGCCCTGGCTCTGTGGCTTGGCTGCCGCAAATCAGTTCCCCCATGTGTGCATGGGGACTCTGCAGTGCGTGCCCCAGGAGTCTTTGGACTCCTGTTTAATGACTCCTGTTTAATGGTTTTATCATGGTCTCTCATGCAAATCCAGATTGACCACTGGAGGTAACTCCTGGACTGGTTGGAAATAGCACTAGCATCTCCAGAATGCCTGGAAACTACTGAAAAAAATATATATATATAAAAGAGTAGAAGCAAATTTAAGGGAAAAGAAATACAAAAAGCACTCTTCTACCAATGAAGCATTCATTTTTTTTGCTGAGTTACTTTTTCCTGCCCGCCCTCTACCACCCATCGCAGCTTAACCTCCACAGGGCCACCGGAATTGTTTCTAGGGCCAATCTGAACATGTCACTCCCCTGATTAAACCCTTCTCTACCAACTGCCAGATAAAGCGTAAATTCCTCAGCCCTTCACTTTGGCCTTGATATCAGATCCCATTATACATTTTGGACCTCATCTCCCACTTCTCCCTCCCTCTCTTGCCCTGCCACCCCCAGTCCCCACACCATATGTTCTAGCCACATTGAACTACTTAAAATTCCCTGCCCATGACAGATGTCATCTTGTCTCCATGTCCATTATGCCCTTACACCTCCTGTTTCCGTGGTAAAAGCTTCTCGTATTTCAAGGCCGAGTTCAAATGTTACCACTCTAAAAATGAAGCGGCATTTTCCTCTTCTTTTCTTTCATTACGTTTCATTCATACCTTTCTAAAACAATGCTTGTCATGTGTGCTTTTCCTGCTTCCCCAGTAGATTGTGAACTCCTCAGTATCAAAACTATAGAGAGTTTTGTGGTCTATTATTCACATTAGTGTCCCTAATACTTGATTCAGGACTGCAGGTATATGGTGGTGAAATAAATCGTGTAGAGGGGCAGGTCCGCTGGCATACTGGTTAAGTTGGCGTTCTCTGCTTCAGTGGCTTGGGGTTCGCGGGTTCGGATCTCAGGCGCAGACCTACACACCCACCACTCATCAAGCCGTGCTGTGGTGGCATCCCATGTACAAAATAGAGGAAGATGGGCACAGATGTTAGTTCAGGGACAATCTTCCTCAAGCAAAAAGAGGAAGATTGGCAATGGATGTTGGCTCAGGGCCAATCTTCCTCACCAAAAAAATAATAATAATAATAAAAATAAAATAAATCGTAGAGAAATGAAAATATGAATGAGCTTGCCTTTGTTTTATTTTCTCTCTCCCTTTCTTTCATTTGGCACTTCTCACTAGGGAGTCATTTTGCTAATCACAAGGGCCAGTTCTCACCGCTCTGACACCACGCCCCAGCAAGACCTCAGACATGATGAAAGTAAGGTGCATCTCACTGACTCCTGGAGGGTAAATGAAGGATGTTCTGTGGATGCTCCTAACACAAAATTATAACCTGATAAAAACAGCTGCGCTGTCTCACCTGCTGTCATCAGTACTGTTCTGGAAGCCGCTTGCAATTTCTGCTTTCTGACAACTCAGAAGCTGTTAGGTAGCCTCCCCACTGATTTGCTTTCAGGCGGAGCTGAAAAGGTACCAGCTTGTAGTCAGAGGGCTGGAATTCTGGTCTTGGCTCTGAAGCTTGAGATCCATATGACTTCATGTTGGACACTTAGAGCTCAGTCTCTCTTTCCTCGCATGCAAAACAAGGAAAATGATCCTTTCCCCACCCCTGCCGACCTTGCTGGATTATTACGAAGTTCAGAGCATGTAAAGAATTTGAAATCACTTTACAAAATAGAAAATTCACCAGGGGGATGGAAGGTAGTAATACAGTATTATTGATACCTAAGGCCTGACTGTCTGAGGTGTTCCACAACTGTTTTCTTCAGGAAGATCAAATTAAATACAATGTCTAAATTATAGGAATTTCTACAGGAAGATCACACTAAATCCAATACCTGAGATATATTCTATTATCCAGGTGAAAACCAACCTCTACCACCAGTAACCTGGGACCTTTGCTAGGTAGTCCCCATTCAAGGTGCATTGACTAGTTGTCACCATTAGTACCACTTATAAGTGACACCACATACCCAGACTCAGTTTAGCCACATAAGACTTGATGGGCATCGACTACAGGCCAAATAAAAGCCATGTCCTAGAAACATTTGTGCACCTATCAAAGAGGGGACTAACTAACCTGTGTGGGCATTCCTGTTTATATCCCTTGAGCAACGGGGTGGCTCTATGTCATTAGACATAGAAGAGGATGTATAGTCTTCTTCCATGTAGAATAGGAACATAAATCTTTTTTGTTGTTGTTGTTGCTAAGGAAGCTTCACCCTGAGCTAACATCCACTGCCAATCTTCCTCTTTTTGTATGTGAGCCGCTGCCATAGCATGGCCAATGACAGATGAGTGGTGTAGGTCTGCGCCTGGGAACCGAACCCAGGCTGCCGAAGTGGAGCATGCTGAACTTAACCACTAGGCCACCGGGAATGGCCCCTATAAATCTATTTTGATTAAAGTCATTAAAAGTCACGTGGGATAAATCGCAAGGAAAGCTGCTGTAAGAGACTAATGATAACAGCTAACACTTAACGGCATGGTCACTATGGACTAGGCACAATCCTCAGGGATTGTCCTACATTCTCTTAACGCACAACAATCCTTTGAGGCAGAGTCCCTCGATAGCCCTATTTTACAGTTGAGGAAAATTAAGTTATACACCCAGAGAGTGTAAAGCGAGGATTCAAACCCAACTCTGCCTGACTCTACAGCCTGGACGCTTAACTCTCAGTCTGGCCTATGTGAGGTCTACTAGCAGCTAAAATTCCCCTGAGGATTATTGAGTTATTGGTTAAAAAAGTGCCAGGTGTACATTTATTCTGAATGGTTTCTCTGTACAGTCAATAAATTGAGGTGGGAGAAAGCACCTGGATGATTATTTATTTTTCAGATTGTTTTACAGTGGCTAATTGCCTATCCAAAAAATTTTCTCTCCTTCTTTCTCAGTCAAAGAACCCCACTTTTATTCGAATTGGCAGTATGCTATCTAAAACTTTTAATTCCCAACCTCTTCTAATGCTATATGTGGCTCTGTAACTGTGTTTTGAGCAGTGAGATGATAATGGAAGCATTACTATGAGACAATTTTGTGGTATTTCCAGAAAAGGGAGTTAACACAGCTGGGAGGTTCACGCTTCTTTCCTCCTGCATCTTCCTTTCTGTTATGTGAGTTACAGACATGGCTGGACCTCCAGTAGTTGTGTTGGACCATGAAAGACCTTGAGGATGAAAGCCATGGGCAGAGAGGGAGAAAGAGCCTGAGCTTCTGATTATTTTTTGGAGCATTTATATCAACACTGGACAGTCTACTTTACCTCTTTTATATTAGAAGAATATAGTGGTTAAGTAGATGTTATTTTGGTTTTCTTTTTATATGCAACCAAAATTAACCCTAACTGATAAGAAGATTCCCTGGAAACTTTCTAGGTTTGTCTCTGTTTCGTAGACATTTCACTCTAAATTATTGCCCCAACTAAAAGAAGTCATATAATTAATTCCATTCACTTTGCTTGGTTTTTAACTCAGAAAAAGAAATTTTAGGTTGAAAAAAATTTATTGATTAAAATGAAATCTGGAGGTTCAATTCTTTTCCTAGCTCTAATTAAAATAAATAAGCCAAGAGCTATTGGATTTGAATCTAACAAGAGGAAGAGACAACCATTTTTCATCTTCAGTATTCTCCAAGATAGGCACATGGTAGGAGGTTTGCCCTTCCTTAGACTGCACATCAAATATATTTTCTGTACTATTGTAATCACTCACCTAAATCACCCACATTGAGCCTAGTTCTGTAAAATGATTACTGCGGGCCAAAAATTCCACCCGGAATTTGTCTGGGTCTAGGATAAATCATGAAATTTATAAAACCCAAGTACATTTTTGAGACACCTTCAACTTTTGTACATTTCAGAACACTGTGAAATATATCCATTAAAAGTGTTCTGAGGAGATCGATTTCTAGCATGGCAGCATGAGGAACTCCAGTGACCTACTCCCCAGTGAAACTTGTGAAAATTACTTTTAAAAAATTAAAGCTCCTGGAAATGGCCCTAAGGGCAAACTGCAAATGAAGAAACATATACCCAAGAATATCTATGAAAATTCAGTAAGAAAAGTGAGGGTTTGTGGTATTTGAACCACATTTAGGCAGATTGTTTCTTGCCGCAAATTCCAATTCTGCTTTTAAATTCCTAAATTATATTCACCTTTTGCCTATTGCATTTCCTCCCTTTGACAAGGGAGAATCTTAGAGCTTAATGAATATAGTGTTCAAATGTAGCAAAGCACCTCAGCAAGTAAAATTCCCAGCATCATGATTAGCCACAGTAGGCAACCCAAAAATACTAGCTACCATCATCATCAGCACCACCATCATTATCACCTCCACCACCACCCCAGGTGGTTGACATCTCATCTATGCCCCTCTTCTGCCTGGTTCTGGTCCTTTAATCTGAATTTATTTTTAGTTGCTCCATGGTGTGTCTATGTGTATGCATGTTCACATGCGTGTGTGCCTGTGTTTGTCTTCATGCATGTGTTTGTGTGTGAACTGAAAACTTTCTCAATCCTTTAAAGAAGTAGTTAAGTCATAATCAAATAATCTCTTTGAGGAATAGTACAGAGACCTGAGATTAACCACCAAAAGTTATAATAACTTCGCTGAGCAGCTCAAATGTGTTCCCACCCCTTCTAGCTGTCAAGTATAATAGCTGTAAATGTCCACCTTTCTGCTCTTTTTATTCCCAAATGACTGTGTTAGGTGTCTCTGTTAGGCCTTGGAGTGATTTTCAGCTCAACATTAGAAGGAGAAAGGTGGTGAGAGTGGTTTTCTCCTTATTAGATATGTGAAATTTAGGTAAGTTAGGATTGTCCATTTTGCAATACGGCACCAATGAGACTATTCATGGTCTATTTAAAATATCAAAAGATTAAAAAAAAAGCCACTAGCTAAGGAAAGCCCAGAATTTCTCAGGACAAAGGATAAAGTTTAAAACTGTTTCATTCTGACTCACCTGATAATGTTCCCTCCTTTCCGCCTCTGATCCTCTAAAACAAACAAAATGAAACCTTGATTGAAAGTTCCCATTAGATAAGTTTAGCTAAACAGGATTTTGTTGTACTTGACTGTTATTGTACCCCTAACTCAGACATCTGAAAAATTATTTTCTATTTTCATAACTGAATTAAGTGTTGACTAACTTCACATTGAATTAATCATTAAAGCAAAGCTCATTAAAATGCTGATAAAAAATATGCTTGCTTTGATTGCTTTAGAACAGTATGAAAAATTAAATTTATTCATCTAAATATTCAAAAGAGAAGGTAGTCTGAAAATCTGTGTGAAAAAAGTCAAGAGACCTTAATGTGCCAAAATAAATACCTCTATTTAATAAATATCAGCATCTTTTACAGGGAAGTAAAAAGGAAAGCATTCCATTGTTAAGAGTAATGGATGTTGTATTTTACTAAACTTAAATAGGGCACTAATGAGTAATAATTGACAATTATTATTCTATTAGATGTATTTGAAGAGTAACAGCAAAGAAATATCTTACATTTAAGTAGTAAATTTTACTTCTTTAATTCCCAAGTATTACTGGTTTTACCTTCAATTATACTATAAGAAGAGATAGAGAAGACATTGGTCTACCTTGTTTGGATTTCTTACTGGAAAATGGAACTAGAAGTTATGTACCTTTGTTTAACTTTAAAAGTTACAGTGCTAAACTGTAGATCATGCAGGTGTTGTTTTAGTATGATTTAACCAGGAATTTCCTGCTTTTCTTGAACAAATCAATTAAATGTTCTGTACTCTGGATTTTTATCTGAAAGAGTGAGACTAAACATGTTGAACAATCTCTCCAGATTGTTTTAAAAATTAGTAGCAATTCTAAATAGCTTCTTTTGGAGCTAGAAGGAAAAATAATGTTCCTTTTTTAATTTGACCTCAACCACTTTTATGTTCTAGGGTAACCACAGAATTTATCTTAGGGGAAAAATTGTTCTTTCATTTATGAAAAACACATTAATGGAACTTTTGTTACAAAAGAAGCCCCCAGGCTAGTCTTGGGAGAAATGGGCAGTAAATTATTCTACATAATAAAGTAAAAGACAGCAAGGTTTTCCCAGTGGTGGTGCTGGGGTTGGGTAGGGTGAGGATGGTATTGGGAGAAAGTGATCCCCTGTGGAAAGGCACAGCTGAAGAGCTTTAGAACAATAATGACCAGTAGTCAAGTTTCAGCAGGAATCATTCTAGCCAAACCTTCAATAGAAATTGGTTATGCAGAAGAATATTCCATTTGTTGTTCTTGAAGAGCGAAGGAGATGGGACTGTGGTCACATTTGGGGAACAAAAGAAGCCAGAGAGGGCTGGAGAATCTGAAAGGAGACATCGAAGTAACAGAATTGAACGAGACACAGAAGTTTGGAGTAATAGATAATAGACAAACCCCAGGAATCAGGACTTTCTGTAGTTAAATGAGATTGTGCACAAATTTTCCCTTTTTCGGGGAGGTGTGAGGGGAAATAATAATAATAAATAATAGCAACAACAAGAACCACAACAACTAACATTGACTGGAACGTTGCTTGAAATGGGACAGACACCCTTCTAAGTTCTTGTTCAAATATGATCTCATTGAATTCTCACAGCAACCCTGTGAAGAATTATAATTATCCCCCTTTCGTAGATGAATCAACTGTGCATGTTGAGGAGTTGGGAGACAATTCTCCACGGGTCTCTCATGTTTCTGTACATCTTGTGGGCAGAGGCACTGGCTCTCTTTTTTCCAGACTATCTTTTCAAGGATGTTTGTATAGCAACAGGCTGGGAAATAGAGGTAGTATCTCCCCCAGGTGCAAGGGGCAAGTTTGTTCATTGTCCAGCATAATAAAGACAACATCTCCTTTCAGACAAAGGCCAGGAAGGCTTACTGCTCATTATAAAAGATTTGGGTTCCCTACACTCCAGGTTGCTCTCCTGGACACAACCCATGGCATGAGCAAGCATTTCTTGCCCTCTTCACGTCACACTGTAAAAACTGGGGCTCAGGGAATGGCACAAATGCTGACACTTTGGCTACGGCTGTTGCCATGAGTAATAAAGTCCTTCATCTCTGACTCACCAGTGTCATGTCTTCTGCCTGTGTCCATGAAACTGTGGCAGACTAACTTGTTAGCTTGCAAGTAGGGTAACATCTCAAACTCCTCACAGTTCTGGCACGAGGTTAAGCAATTTGTCCAAGGCCTCCCAGCTAAAAAGTCGTGGAGCCAGGAATTAGACCAGCCCAGGTGGTTGTTCTCACTAGCACATGCTTTCCCCCACCATGCTATATTAAAAGAAATGGTGGCTCCAAGTGGCCAGAAGACAGGGGGCTAATAATCAAATATATATTATATTATGTAAAAGTTAATAAAACATATATGTATCCTTAGCAAGTCAGTTTGGTTACATTTGATATAGGCCGCCTCCATTGTAATTATGGTCAAATTTAGAGTAAACAAAAATCTATCCAAAATCATTGGCATAATTTAATGTCAGATAGAATGTTCTCCATCCTATCCTAACCCTCACAAACCCCTAATTCTCTACTTTCATAATTCTGCAAAGATGTAATTTAAGATACTACATCTTGGGCCAGCCGTGGTGGCCTAGTGGTCTCGCTTGGTACGCTCCGCTTCAGCAGCTTGGATTTGGTTCCCGGGTGCGGACCTACATCACTCGTCTATTCGTAGCCATGCTGTGGTGGTAGCTCACATCCAAAAAAAAAAAAAGGAGGAAGATTGACAGCAGATGTTAGCTCAGGGTGAATCTTCCTCAGCAAAAAAAAAATACTATGTCTTATATGAAGCCCTTCTTATTCTCTTGGTAAAAAATAATGTTACGTATCTCCGAATTCAGGAGCATTCTGCATCTCTCTCTAGAGTCAGCACTGGAGGGTATTATGATGACGGCCTCTGCAGGCAGACTGCCTTGGTTCTAATCTTGGCTCTGCCACTTCCTAGCTATGGAACCTTGGGCAATTCACTTAAGCTCATGGAGCCTCAGTTTCCTCACCAATAAAATGGAAACAATAATTTTGACAGCAACTCACAGGCACAGCCATGATAAAACAAATAACATCTGTGTGTTACTACATCCCCATAGTTTAAGAAGAAAAACATATATTTTTTTTAAGGACACTTTAGATTTTTTTTTTTTGGCTTTGCAACCCACAGCATAAAAACCTTGTATTATGAGATTAAAGGAGTTCACCCATTCAAAGCACACTGAATACTACCTGACACATCATTAAGTTTTTGATAAATGTTTACTATCATTGTCCATCTCCTCTGGCATATTTAAATTCTACTTGGCTACTTAAATTACTTAAATTCTAAATTAAATTACTTAAATTCTACGTGACTACTTGTGTGTGTATCTGAATGTCTCAGACTTCTGCAGCCCATGAGTATAAATGTAGTCCCATCTATTCTATCAAATATCAATGACTTTGACCCTCTTCTTGACTGTTTTACAAACACAACCAGAAAATCACAGTCTTTTCTCAATTATCCTCTAGGCTTTTTTCATAATTCCATAGTTAAGTAAGTCCTGATTAGAAAATCAGCCTGAGCCGAACAATCCCTCAGTGGTGTCAGTTGGAATTGGAACTCTGCACCCACCAACACCACTGCCATCATCTGGGACCTGGTGGAGCTGGGAAGCTACTACACCCAATGTTGGTGGAATAGGAACACTCAACCATGGAGATCCTTGATATCACCCTTATGAAGTGAAAAGGACAACACACCTTCTGTGTGATACTGGGGCAAAGAAGAGACTCTTAGCAAGGTTGCTTGCACACTTCAAGTACTTCAGGCTTCAGAAATGCAACAGCTCTCTCTCCTGTGCATGTGCAAAGGCCAGCAAAATTGGAGAAAGGTGAGCTCTGTTCTCATCACCAGAGTCCCCAGGACTTCCAATCTCCTCTATTGCTAAGCCTGGTCCCTGTGACAGACTCCTTATTCCTTTATGATAAATTTTTTCCAATGGTGCAATTTGTCTCTCTCTGCAGAGTGTTAGGCATATATATCTGAACACAAACAGTAGGTGGGATTCAAAGTTTTTCCCAAAGAGGCAACTAGCGTCTCTGTAAATCAGTGGGTATAAATGGATATATGAAGACACTTTTGAAATGGCTGAAATTAAAAAGACTCACCATATCAAGTGTTGGCAAGGATGTGGAGCAACTGGAACTCTCGTACATTGCTGGCTAGAATGCAAAATGGTAGAGCCATTCCGGAAAAGCTTTGGTAGTTTCTCAAAATGTTAATCATCCTCCTACCACAGGATCCAGCCATTCCCCTCCCTGGTATTTACTCAAGATAAATGAAAGCATATGTCCACATAAACAAAGGCTTACACATGAACATTCACAGCTTTATTTGTAAGAGCCAAAAACTGGAAATAACACAAATTTCCAACAAGAAATGAATGGATAAACAAATTGTGGTTTATGTTTATGTACACATATATATATATTCATTCAGTGGAATATTACTTAGTGATAAAAAGGAATGAACTATTGATACATACAACAATAGAGATGCATCTCAAAATAACCACCCAGACTGAAAAAAGCCAAACAAAAAAAAGAGTTTGATAATTCCATTTACATGAAGTCATAGAAAAGGCAACGTAATCTATAGTGACTGAAATCAGTCAGTGTTTTCCCAGGGTTTGCGGAGTAGGGGCAAACAGGAGGGAGGGGGAGGGGTTGCTATAGTCACTGGCAAATTTTGCAGGGTTGTGGATATGTTCATCATCCTGACTGTGGTGATGTTTTCATGGATGTCTGCATATGTCAAAACGTATCAAATTGTTTCCTTTAAATATATGTGGTTTATTGGCCAAATCACACCTCAATAAAGCTATTTAAAAAAATGGATACACGGGGAAAATGTGCCAGCTAACTTTTTTCTCCAGAAACATCTGAGTGTTCTCCCGTCTCACTGAATCAAAATACTCTGTTTATTATCCATTACTTACTTCTTAGGAGGCCAGAAGCTAGCTTGTTGAGAGTAGACATGGTCTTACTTATCTTTATATTCCCCTTGAACCTTAGTACAATATCTTACAAACATCATAGGCACCAAATATATGCATACAAAATGAGTGAAGAATGAATTAACTAATTAATCGAATAGTTATCAATTCAATCTTCACAGTCTCCACACAACTGTCATTTGTGCGTACCTCTACCATTGCTACTTCCCTCTCTCCAGGATAAATTCCTTCTTTTGACAAGCCAATACTTCTCACTCCGGATTATCAGGCAACAAATCTTTGTTTGAGGAAGATCTATGAGTACAAAGCATGCAATTCATAAAAGAATCCAAGGAGCACTATTTGTTTCTCTTCAAATAGAGCATTGAAGTTGCCTCTTATGTGTCTTTTCAGCAGAATTAAAATTTAGAATTATAGTTAATACCTACTGGATTCAGTTGATAAAGTGTCTACCAACGTTCAGGAATCTGAATGTCAAGTATCTATAAATAAGAGAAAAGCAGGAGATGGAAGCCTGGAGTTCTAATCCTGAGTCTGATACTAAGCAGCTCTTTGAAGCTAGAGAAATCACTTGACAATTCTTGGGTTTAGTTTTCCAGTCCTTAAAACAAGGAGATGAAGCAAATGCTCAGGGAGCTCTCCTATGGCAACATTCTGTGATTTTGTGATTCCAGGAAGGATCTATTTAAAGTGGACCAGTGTTTAAATGAACTCTTTTGGGGAGGGGACAAAATGAGGTAGGCAGTTACGGGATTAAGAAAAGGAGGAGAGGTTAAATTTTCAGAGAGTATTTCTACTCTTACAAAACTCTTGCACGTGGGTGGGGGCATTCAGGGTCCAGTTCTTTGTCATTGAACTGTCTACTTGGAGCGTATACCTCTCGTAACATATGGCACCTCTTCCAGGGAATGGATAGCTCTAGTTTTATGTTCCATGTACTTGCTGTGGATAAATCGTGTAATGAAAAAAGCACGGCGGTTTTGTTCTGAAGGAAGCATGAGCCACTCATTCTGCAACTTTTCTGTACATGTTTTGTATCCAGGGATGCCACAAGGTTTGGCACAATCTATGTTCAATCACTGTCAGAGACCGGAATTGCAATTTCTGCCCCTGTTTCTCCTTGGCAAGAGTCCTTTCTGTGTGGATGCCTAACGGGATACAGTCTCCAGAGAGTGATTGATTGCCAGGTGCAGGCTCGATTAAGCCAGTGCCACTGTGGGTCACCCCAACCCCACAGTGTGAGAAGAAAAGCACGCATTTTCTATGAGGATACTGTAGCTGTCTTTGGCTTTGCATCTCATGACATAAATACCCTGGAGTTACAAATAAATAATAATAACCTATGTATATACTGAATAAACGAACTCCTTCATGGAAGCAGAAAATGGGGAAAATAAGTTACTTTCAGGACTCAGGGAAGATATTAAAGTATAATGTTCATTTAAAAAGACTGCTTCACTAGTGTTGTCCTTCCTACACTGGGTTTAGTTAGCCAAATAAATGTGATGTGTTTATATCCCAACCAGTTATATCTCAACCTTCTGTTCCTGTTTTAAAACCTACCTGTGTCTGGGGTAAAAATAAAAATAAAAAATAAATCCATCTCTGAAAGTTCTGAAAAACATTCTAATTGTTTGCTGAAGACCTGAAGAGGCAAAAAAAAAGGAGAATTGAATGAGACGATATAGAGCAAAACTTCCTAGAATCGTCTTTTCTCATCTGTTCCTCAGTTTCACTTACTTTCCTCCCAAAAGGAGAAAATCCAAAGTCCCATCTTACCATCTCTAAGGCCAGGATCTCCTGGTGATATATGGTTCTTTCCATCCATTCTGGATATGGCATCTTGTGGTTTGAAAATATAGAAAAGACAAGTTCCTTTCACCCCACCCCTAGACCACCGTACAGGGATGGACCTGCACAGAGTAGCCAAATAAAAGCTCCCCTTCCAGATAGGGAAGTATGGCCAACTCAGGGGTCAGTGGTCCACGGTAAGGACTGGATACTGATGGGTGAGTCTTGTAAAGAACTCTCATTCTATAGGGGAGGAAATTCTTGATAAACCTTGGACCTGGTTTCTGGGAAGAACTCCCTAGTCTACTGTTTTCCATGGCTACTAGCTCTGCCCTCTGAGAAGTTGGAGGCTCCCAGATTTTTACAGTCAAGAGTTTTTAGAAGACAAAAACAAACTGATATATACAGACAATAGATTGGGGGTTACCAAAGGAGAAGGGGGTTAGGGGGGCGTGAAATGGATAAAGGGGTCAATTATATGGTGACGGATGGAAACTAGACTTCTGGTGGCGAGCACACTGGAGTGTATACAGATGTCGAATTATAATGTTGTATACCTGAAACTTAGATAATGTTATAAACCAATGTTACTTCAATATTTAAAAAAAAGGTTTTAAGGCCAGGCTTATAGTTTCTTTTGGCAACGCAATTCCCTCAAAAACATGGTAGGTTTCTGATCTGCTTGCTGCCCATCAATTCCACGTGCAAATGACCACACTCAAAGTTCCTTCCTGGACATAGTGCCCAAGTTGGCTGTATTTCTTTGCTTCATTGCACCTAGGGCGAACTCTCTCAATTTAACAGCATTCTGAAGCAGATCTAAACAATAGGCTTGGGCAGGAAGTGGACACCCTTAATCTGATCTGTGCTACAGGATTGAGTTTCTTCATTAAATTGATAAGTTCTTATAGAATTTTTGCTCAAAGTCTTTATATAGCTTGCTGTTTGGAGTTCAGAAGCAGTGGGCTTTTCAGACTCAAATTTCTAGATTCCTATCACCTTTTATTTCTACTTTTAAATCAGCTAGTCCTTGTACATACTTATTTCTTCTTTATAATATCTTGCTAAATGCACTATCACACACAATGCACATGCAAACATTTTGGCTTTTTCTAACCTAGTTCCCTAGACTACAGATTTAGAAGACACTTGTTCTGCCTTCCCAGTCACTAAAGGTAACAATATTACCAAAAGTTTTGCCACTGTATAACATGGGTTGTTGTCTTTCCAGCCTCTGATAACTGTTTCCTCCCCAACAGATGCTTGACCACTAAGCCAAAACTAAATATTTTAGGGATTTTTTTTATGGCAAAGTCCCACTTTCAGAATCAATTTCTGGAGGTAATTGTTTCAGTAAATATTTCAGTATTCTGAAATAATCCAATCCTGCCAACAAAAAGACCCTGCTCTGTCAATAAAGAAGAGAGAGAGAGAAAATACAATTTATTATTGAGTAAGCATTGACAGATTTACAAGTGCATAAAGTAGTAGAAAAGTGATTACAAAGTCTGGATAGATTTCACTCAAATATATATAGTAAAGCAGTAGAAAGAGCAATTAAAACTTCTCTTATCTCCTCGACGTACATAGGGGCTAAAGCTTTGACAGTCTCCATTAATCTTGTGAGAGGCCCCTGAGCTAATTCCAGAGGTACAATTTTATATAAATAGAGGTTATTTGGCTCATGCCCTTGGAGATATCGCTAGATTGTAACACCTGGAGACTGGGCTTAATCCTTAGCGAGATTTATCTTTATTCCAAAGGTTAGAGCAAAAATTCAAATTTATTATGTCTCCAAGGAAATACTAAGAAAAGAGAGAAAGGGGAAAATGGTCTCTTTGCTCTGGATAAATGGAAAAAATAATTTTCATTTATACCTACATTAGTTAAGGTCGTGAAAACAAATAGACTTAATGTAAACAATGACTCCCAAACAGTAGAAGTTTGTTTCTTGTTCACATCATAGTCCAAGGTAGGTGTTCCTAGTCTGCAGGTCAGCTCTCCTCCACAGAGTCATTCAGGGACCCATGCTGACAATGCATCTGCTCCCCTCAACCTGTGATTTACAAGATCACCCTGGGGGTTGCCATCCTAGTTAGCCATAAAGAGAAAAGAGCAAGGAAGAGGCACTCCAGTTTTTTACAGGCCTCAACCTAGAAGTGATACCCATTGCTTGTGCTCACATTCCATTGATTCAGTCGTATTGCCACCGACTAGGTACCCCAAGAAACTCAAGGGTGGGTCTGGAAGCATTTAACTTTTTATCTGATTTGTTTTTTTCCTTTTGTTATGTTAAGGAGGTGTAATCACCAACCACCCTGCAACTGACAAAGCCTCACCCTAAGAGCTACGCCCAGCCCATGAAGCATGTTTTCCAACTGAGCCTGCGCAAGCGAATACCCTCCTTTTGAATACTTGTTCCCCATCCAAAATAAAAGTTCCTGCTTCCCTTTGTTCGAGGATGCCATGACTTTGGAAATGATTCCTTGTGGCCTCCTATTTGCTGCAAATACACTTTACTTTGTGAGACAACTTCCACTGATGTAGAGTCTTGTTTCACTCACCAGGAGGCGAGCCTACTTGGTTCTGTACCAATACAGCACACTTACCTGCAAAAGAGTCTGGAAAATGTGGTCAAACTCTGCCCAGGAAAATTCGTTGCCAGAGGAAATTAATTTGGTAAACAGCTGGTCACCTCTACCACAAGAGATTAGACAAAGCGATATGAAAGCCAGAGCATAGGACCTGAAGACAAATTAGTTAAAAGTCAGTGCCGTTAAAAAGTGTTTACTTTTCCAATCACTGACGCAGCCTCCCAACCCGCCTGGCTCACTCCTCCTAGGGTTACAACCTGGCAACACCTCTGGGAGCACTACTGCAACAGTCCCTTTGGTGCTGAGTTCCTCTGCTCACACAGAAGAAGTCAGTCTTGGTCTGGATAAGGGTGGTGATAGATTGCCTTTGCCCCACCTGTTCTAAATGGGTCTGTTCTTTATAGTCTAAGCTCTGATTTCCGGAGAGCTTAGATTCCCCTGGCCAAGCCTCACTCTACTTCAATTACCAGCCTCAGCCTATTTTTTTTTGCCAGCCTTGTAGTAAACTTTTTATTTATTTATTTATTGTTTTTTAATTTGTGTGTGTGTGTGCATGAGCGCGCGCACGCACGTGGAAGATTAGCCCTGAGCTAACATTTGATGCCAATCCTCCTCTTTTGGCTGAGGAAGATTGGTCCTGGGCTAACAGCCATGCCCATCCTCCTCTACTTTATATGGGATGCCACCAAAGCATGGCTTGACAAGCAGTGCATCGGTGTGTGCCCGGGATCTGAACCTTCGAACCCCGGGCCACCAAAGCAGAGCACACACTTAACCTCTGGGCCACCAGGCCAGGCCCTGTAGTAAACTTTTTAGACTTGAAAATGCCCATTGCTTATCTCCAGGCAATCATTCAATTCTAATGTAAAAACATTGAGAACAGGGGCCTTGCCTGTCTTGGCTCATCATAGAAGCTTCTCAGTCACAGCTACTGAAGCATTTTTGTTTGGAGATATGAATGGTCCCCAATCTAATCCGTCAGTTTCCCAGAGCTTCCCTGTTTCTCATTTGTATTAATCGTATCTCTTTATTTTCTATATTTTAATGCTATGACATCTGGGGCTTTGCTGACTCTGGAGGGACTGTTGCTCCCAGGGTAGCCAATTCCTATGGATAATAAACACCTCACCTGGGAGTGAGCCATTTGAGTGCAAACCAACCAGTCCAGAGCCCACATCCCCAACCACCTCCTTTATCAGAGCTCTCATACTCCTGGCCACAATCAATAGAATGTATGTGTGTGTGTATCTATCTCTAGCTCTATACATGCATATGATATAGATAGAGATAGAGAGATTTTATTTAAGGAATTGTCTCATGTGATTGTGGAGGTTTGGTAAATCCAAAATCTGCAGGGCAGGTTGACAACCTGGAGACCCAAGGAAGAGTTGAGGTTTGAGTCTAAAAGTGGTCTTTGGGCAGAATTCCTTCTTGCACAGGGGAAGTCAGTCTTGGTTCTATATCAGCCTTCAACGGATTAGATGATGCCCACCTACATTATGGAGGGTAATGTACTTTATTCAAAACCCGCTGATGTAAATGTTAATCTCATCCAAAAAACATCTTCACAGAAACGTCCATAATAATGTTTGACCAAATGTCTGGGCACCATGGCCCAGCCAAGTTGACACAAAGTTGACTATCATAGTCAGGTACCAGATAACTAGGGATAGCCCCTAAACCCCAGAGCCTGCTGCAATTATTCAAACTAGTCAATCCTAAGCCTGTTTACCCTGATTCACCCATTACTTCCCACAGAAACCACAGTGAAGGCTCTTGTCTGTGTCTGCCTCACTCCCTCTGCCTCCTGCTTGACTCTGGTGCTTCTCCATGTGGCTCCCCTGCATTGCGTGCTGTGCCTCCTGTTTCTAGGGATCTGTGAATGTAACAAACTTCCTCCTTCATGACAGTCATTTCCATATCTGTGTGTCCTACCATATCTGATTAAAACAAAGCCCAGGTACTCTTAAAACGTTGCTAAATAGGATGCTCTTGGTATTTTTCCCACAGTGGAAGTTTTATTCCTGGAAAAACATCTCAGATTGTAGAATTAAAAATCCTCACCATTTCTATCAAAGAGTGAATGCGTTACCCTAATGCGTTAGCTCTTGCCTCTGAGCCTCATATCTTCAGACTAGCAACATATTGGTATCTGGTTCCCCAAGTATGAGGGCAAAACCAACCACTGTGTGATTCTTCTTCTCCAAGAAGAATTACCCTGTGAGGCCTAACCGTACTCCTATTCAATCTTGAAGCCATATTGAAGCCGCCATCCCTTGTACCTTTCAAATATAATCAGCTAATTCTTCCAATGGCCTAGCTTTTCTATAAGAAAGAGCTCTGTGGAGGTAGCATTCAGACTTCATCCTCGCCCCCTCAAATCCAAAGCTTGTGTCTTTAATTACTGATGGGTTGGCAGGGCAATCTTGGTTGCTACACTTGGACCTGAATAACTGACCCTTACTAACTCAGGCTGTCTGCTCTCTGTACCTCTTCAGCCCTCTATGAAAACTCAGGATACGTGCTGCTGTTCTTCCACAACATCTATATCCATGGTTTACACAATTGAATTACATCTTGGTCATTCCTAGCCTACCGCAATCCATCTAGCTACATCTTGAAATGGAAGCTCTCCTGGTTATTTTCCACTTTCCGTCCCCACCCCCACACTGATTCTCTGCTCTTTTCTGCCCTGCCACATGCCCTAGAAAACTCTGACTGCATAACCTGAGCTCCCTTGCAGACTGGCTTCTGCTCGTGCAGTGGAAGGCACCAGCAGGAGAGAGAAAGGTTGGATATTTCTTCCTCCTGCTTCACCAAAGCATTTCTGACAGTTGCTGCATGTCTCTAAAACTCTGTTTTCCGGAGAGCAGCTCCTCCTCTAGGGTTTCAGTTCTCACTGGGTTCCAATAAAAGTAATTACTCCCCTTGTCCATCAGCTCTGGGGAGGGTCAGTGATGGTGGCAGCGGTAATGGTTTGCCATTGTTGCTGGTCTCTGGGTGCCTCATCTTTACTTGATTTTTTCCTTAACCCAGCCCACACCTCTGAAAGTAGTCCCCTCATTAAATTCTCTTCATTGGATATATTTCAGTGAATTGTGCTCCCTGACTCCAACAGGGCCTCTGTATCCTACAACAGTGTAATGAGCCCAGTGAGAAAGAGAAAAGCAGCTCCTGACATGGCGGACCTGGCCTAACACAGCTGGGCCTCAGTGTTGTTAGAAGCTGGCCTGCTACTCATAGCGAGGCCGTGTGCTCTCCCGATGGACACAAACCGTCTCACAGAACGCCAACACCAGACAAGGTCACTCCGTAATCAGGATTAAGTGAAACTAAACAAGACTACGTCATAATTTTTTCTAAGCACAGGTGAAAGCAAAGTCATCATGCAAACCACAAAATACCAACGTCCCCCTGTCCTGGCTAACATGAGTGACTGTTGCTTCTTTACCAATTGTAGCTTTAGCTTTGCTTTAGTCTTCCCTTTGAGATAGGATATCTTGAGATACCCAATCATACAATCGTTCCCACTTCTTGACAGCACCCAATCCAGAGCAAACCCACATTTCCTTTGATCCTCTCCAAAACTGCCTAACCAAAGCCCAAATCCTCTATGTCTTTTCTAACACCCTTTTACTGAGACACCCCACAGTTCCCCATGGTGGCAATCTCACTTCAAGTATAAACCCAACTTGTTCAACTCCAGGTGCGCTCCTGGTAGCAATGACAACGGAAATAATCTGTACCAGATGGTCTGAGCTCTTTGACTCGAATTATCCATTATCTTTGTTCCAAGCAAAATTGATGGACAGAAAACTTATTACAAAAGCCTTCAAACTGGGTGGGGGCTGAGGTTGCCACACCTAGAGAAATCCTCTTCCTAGAAAACTCTCTAGCCATCTAGCCTACCTCAGTTCTAAAAAGCAAGACAATCCAAACTAGACAATCACTGATGCATATGCATAGCAATGCCTGATGGAAATGCACAGCCACCAGAGGCAACTCCAGGGCATGTGGTGCAGGTGAGACTGGCAATAAGAGAGATCCCACCTAACAGCTGCGACACTGCACCAACATGTCAGCCCACCAAAGCCCGTTGGAATATCTAAGCGTGATCTTGAGTTCTTCTGGTAGCTTATATGGGCATGTTTCCAAAACACACATGTATTTGGAATAGTTACTCTTAGATTAGAGATGGCCCCGGGAGGCCTCAAGACTTTCTGTATTTTTCCTCATCTCAGACATCCTGGGATGCTATCAAAAAGGTACATTTCAGGGGCCGGCCCAGCAGTCTAGTGGTTAAGTTTGTGCACTCCTCTTCAGAGGACCAGGGTTTGTAGGTTCAGATCCTGGGCACAGACTGAAGCACCACTTATCAAGCCATGCTCTTGCAGATGTCCCACACATAAAATAGAGGAAGATGGGCATGGATGTTAGCTCAGGGCCAATATTCCTCAGCACAAAGAGGAGGATGGGCAGCATATGTTAGCTCAGGGCTAATCCTCCCCACACACACACAAAACAAGGTACAGTTCAGGGGCCGGCCCCATGGCGTAGTGGTTAAGTTTGGCTTCAGCACACTCTACTTCAGTGGCCCTGGTTTGCAGGTTCAGATCTAGGGTGCAGACCTACACCTCTCATCAAGCTATGCTGTGGCGGTGACCCACATACAAAATAGAGGAAGACTGGCACATATGTTAGCTCAGGGAAAATCTTCCTCAAGCAAAAAAAGAGGAAAATTGGCAACAGATGTTAGCTCAGGGCAAATCTTCCTAGGCAAAAAAAAAAAAAGGTACATTTTAGGTATTCTGCTTGCTGATGGCCAGGAAAATTTCCTAAAAATGTTAAATACTTTCACCAGAGTGGCATATTTTGTAGATACTAACATCCCATCCCTACCCATCTGTGTTATCCATTACAACTCTCTTTATCAAAAAGATCTTCTATTTTCACAGACTACATAGCTATCTGATCTCTGACCAGGCCATTTAGTTTAAGTTCTTGTTTTAGGAAGTGGTTTTCAAGCATGCACTTACACAGTCATGTTAAACTGTCCAACACGTACCTCTCATAGGGCAAGAACAACCTGGAGTAGTCAAGGGGGACCTAGAATGTTGCAGGTAATAGGACTGGCCAATCAATCCAGATCCGCAGGCTTTGCCTACAATAACACACCCTGCTCCTCTACACAGACCACCCTCTTTCAAAGCAAGAAGTTTCCTGGAGTAGCCTCAGAGTATTTCAAAGGACACAGAGGATATTCTCCCTTGCACCAAAGAATAGGGAATATGCCAGCAAGGAATCTAGGATGGGAGATGACACACAAGAAGCGCTTGCATCTACTAAAAACTGGAGGACTGTGACCTCAAGTCTTTCAAGTTAATATACGTAGTCAACCCTGTGGTTTTATTCTTTGCAACTCCAACCACCCTCCTTCATGATTTTTGTCCATCCTGTTCTCACCACTCTGACCTCCATCCGGCCAGTCAAGACTCTGTTTTGCACATCCCCTGGATCCTAGGATCTAAGATGGGAGACCTGAACATGTCGTCAAAGACCTTCTGGATTCTTACCAAAACTACGCTTGGCCTCAGGACTTTGAAGTCCTGGATGGTGAGAATGTATGGGATAGGATATGTACTCTGGAAATTGGTGCACCCACACCCCCGGAATGAATCTGAAGGAGGGTTCTGGGAATAAGAGTGTCTCCCTCATACCTGACTCTGTAAAAAAGAGCCAGTCCTCTTATAAACTCTCCTGAGATAGACATATCAAATCTAATGAGATAACAGTATGTGTTTCCAGTAAGTGCCCTGAACTGTTGTTTACTTTTTTTCAAGCTACTGCCTCCAATTCCAGATTTAGACATTGATTCTGCTTCCTAGTTGGTGATATATTTGGACTTCTCTCTCTATCATATTGAACTCAGTCTTCTGACTCAAAGTTATGCCTCTCTCCATCGTCTCCTTCTCAGGGGAGAGCTTCCCTCAGGCTGCAGCCAAGTAGACTCTGCACCTCTCAACCCTGGGAAGTGCTAGGCGTATTAGATACAGTCCCCTCTTCTCCCTTCCTTCTTATACTCTGGTCACCAATCCACCCATCCATCTACTTATCCAATCGCTCATTCAAAATTTTTAAGAATTACTACATGCCAAAGACTATGTCAGACTCTTGGAATAAGACTGGGAATACGTCATCGAGTCCACAATACAGTGGTGAAGAACAACTTTTAAAAAAAGAAAAATTGCAAAAATGTGCTATAATCAGAAGTACGAACAGCAGGTTGTGGGAGCTTGATGGTGACTATCTGCCTTCCTTCCCGCCTCCTTCGATTCTATGACTCCTCTCTGATCCTCTCCATCCCCTTCCTCCAACACAGTCTTCTATTCCTGAGGCTGCTGTGTGCACCACCATTGACATGCCTCCTTTTCTTCGCTCATCTTGTCTCTCTTTTCTTTGCATATGAAATAAAACCCCACAAGAGATATATTAAAATGTGTTAGTCATTCCACGGGAAGGGCTTTAAACCAGATTTTGAGTGGTTGAATCTCGGTGTGGAAAATTCGCGTCAGGATAATGAGCTCTCTGTGTACATATACTGTCTGTCGTAAAAGAGCAGATGCAGTGAAATGCCGGCGGTAATCGCTCTCTTTGGGGAATTATATGGGCCATAGGACAAAGTGATATTACTACTCTACTGGCTCAGCACCATGAGTTTAAAAACATTTATGTGAAAATACCACAAAGGGATACATGCTGCACTCCCACACACATACAAAAAAAGACTCAGACCAATGTGCGGGAAACAGTAACAAAAGGCAGATATGTTTGCCTGCATAACCAGAGCCATAGAATAGGCATGTTCAGGCATATGTCAGAGTCCCTGCCAAACCAGGTAGGGTCAGAGCCCTTCATCTTTGGGTGCCCTAGTGTTTGGTGGCTGCGTGACCATTGCTCACAGAGACCGAGGCAGGCTGTCTAGGAGTGGTCAGAAATTCTTTCATTTGTTTTTTCATTTATTTATTCAACAAATATTCCTGATGTGCCTTCCATATGCCAAGCACTCTGCTAAGCTGGAGATACAACCATGAGCCTGAAGGACGTGATCTGTGCCCTCTTGGAGCTTATGTTCCAGGAGCTACTAAGAATAGCTGGAAGCAGGCAAAGCTAGAGGGCAATAGGACGCAATCATAATAGTGCTAACATTTACCTTTGATGCGCTGGGTACTAAGTGCTTTCCTTGTATTCATTCATTTAATACTCATCACCACCGTAAGGTTAAGGTAATTATCTCACTTGTTTTAGTTTTATTAAATTTATTATCCTCATCTTCCAGAGGAGGAAACTGAAGTTCGGAGGAATTAAGCAACTTGCCCTAGTTCGTATAGTTAGTAAGAGGCCGTCTTTGCCCAAGTCTGTGCACTTAGGCGCTAAATTCTATGAAAGTTCCAAAATGAGAAAGCTGCACCCAATTGCCCAGCAAGGGGAAAGCACGTCTCTGCCTCCCCTTCTAAGGCTAAGAGGTAGGCAGGTAAGAATCTAAAGGAATGGTGGGTGGTCCCACCTAAGCCCCGTGACTAGGCAGCCAGGGTAATAGATAAAAATGGGCATCCACCATCAGAATGGCTATTATTAAAAAGATAAGAAATAACAAGTGTTGGAGAGGATGTGGAGAAAAGAACACTCATACACTGCTGGTGAGAATATAAATTGGTGCATCCACAATGGAAAACAGTATGGAGATTCCTCAAAAATTAAAAATAGAAATACCATATGATCCAGCTATTCCACTTCTGGGGATTTATCCAGAGAACACAAAAACACTAATTCAAAAAGATATATGTACCCTTATGTTCATTGCAGCATTATTCACAATAGCCAAGACTTGGAAGCAACTTAAAAGTCCACTAATGGATGAATGGATAAAGAAGGTATTATATATATGTATATATATACACACACACACACACACACACACACACACAATGGAATACTACTCAGCCATAAAAAAGATGAAATCTTGCCATTTATGATAGGATGGATGGACCTTGAGGGTATTTTTATAAGCAAAATAAGTCAGACAGAGAAAGGCAAATACTTTATGATTTCACTCGTATGTGCAAGATAAACAAATAAATACGTAGATACAGAGAATAGATTGCTGGTTAACAAAGGGGAAAGGGGTAGGGGAAGATGAAAGGGTTAAAGGGGCACATGTGTATGGTGATGGATGGCGACTAGACTTTTGATGGTGAACACGATACAGTCTATACAGAAGCCGAAATATAATGATGTACACCTGAAATTTATATAATGTTATAAACCAAAGTGACTTCAACAAAAAAAAAAGTATGAATTTCTTAAAAAAGGAAAAAATAAAAATAGGCATTCAGCCTTTGCATCTTCTTCTCGGTTTTCTTCCCATACCACTTGCCCTGGCCTGCCTCATGTTCCACTTTCCACTCTGTTCCTCACCTGCCTTGCTTTAGACCTCAAGACTCCTCTCCCTTCATGGACTTGCCTTGCCCCTCAGGCCTAACCCTCCTGCTGCATCTCCACCTGTCAGCTGAGTCTCCAGTCTGGACCACCCTCTTGTACTGCTCTCCACAGCTCTAGGTAAATGCATTGCCTAAGGGAATACAGACCCTGGAACTACATCCCACAACTCTCCAGGTCCACCTGGCCCTCGGGCAGGGCAAAAACACAGAGCATCCGATGGGTGTCCATATCTAACACTCCTACAGATAGATACACTACCAGATAATACACTACTGGATGCACTTGAGGCTCCTGGGAAGAGAAAGCCTTTGATCTTTGATTCTTCCTTTCTGCTATAATCTAAACCAATAATGCAATTGAAGATAATGTACAGCTGTATCAGGAAATCCTTTTTCACTTTTTGCTGAGCTTGGCTTATGGAGAAGTAATATAGCAAATGATTTTTTTCTTTCTCTGCCTTTGTTAGCAACTAAAACCAGAATGACTTATTTTTTTTCTCCTGGTTTCATTTAGGGATTCAAAAGCCTTTTGCTCTGGTTCTCTGCAAAATTCTGTTGTCTCTTTAGGGAGAAAGTTTCTCTCCTGCCTTATAATCTCCTACTATCAGTAGGAAGCTAACGTGGAATAAAGTTCTGGGAGAAAAGCCATCACCTTTGTCACTTGACAAGAACCAAAATGTGAGATTTTGACAGATGACAAATGGAATGTGATTAGGGGAATTATTTAAGTCATGAAGGCCAAACTTGAAGGGTAAGATTTTTCTGTTTACGGGCGTAAAGCTAAAATGAACCTACAAATTGCTTGACAGCCATATTTTCCATTGTTTTTCAGAACACACCTCTCCACCTCCCAGCCAGAGAGGCAATGCTTTACAGAAATGACATTCTCACCACTTTTTTTTTTTTTTGGTGAGGAAGATTAGCCCTGAGCTAACATCTTTTGCCAATCCTCCTCTTTTAGCTGAGGAAGGTTGGCCCTGGGCTAACATCCATGCCCATCTTCCTCCACTTTATATGTGGGACACCACCACAGGATGGCTTGATAAGCGGTGCGTAGGCCTGCGCCCAGGATCTGAACCTGCAAACCTCCGGGTGGCGGAAGCGGACCACACGAACCCAACCACTACGCCACCAGGCCAGCCCCCTCTTACCACTTTTTAGTCAATGTAGTGTTATTCAACAATATGTAAGAGCTAGATGGAAACTCTGAAATCACCTTGTCCAAAGAACTCATGGTCCTGTTGGAGAAACCGAGGTCCAGAGAGAGGAGCTGCTTGGCAGAGGTTAACAGAGGAGCCAAATGCACCCTTAGCCTTGAGTCTTTCTCAGTCAATTGTCCTTGCATCTGTCACCTGTCTACTGTTCCCATACAATTCTTGGACACGTGGCAGCACGGAGTTGCTCCCTAACCAGCTATACCCAGAGCTTTGTGTGAGTGTGTTAGAGGAGAAATGTTCTATAAGAAACGCTTAAAATAATTTAATTATTAATGGTAAAGAAGAGATCCAACAGCCGCTGCTGCTGTTATTGAAGTCTCATCATTCTCACGTCTTTAGTGACACCTCATTTATCAAACAGCATGATAAGATGATAACTTCACAGAATGAAGAATGCTGACTTCAGTGTCTAAATAAACGCCTTTTTCTTTTGGAAAAAAAATGTCAAAATGAAATACACGTTTTCATAACGTAAACTTGCACTTCTCCCTTTAAAACTCTCCTCTTTTCACAATAACATAAAATATTGAAAGGGCCCACCTGCAAACTTACCCTTGAGAATCTAAGTATATGTCCACATATATCTCCATACGTTTCTTGAGGACTTCCTGCAATACTTTTGGATGTGAAGGGTGTTAGAGAGAGGAAGGAGCAGCTAAGCTTACTTTCCATCTAAAAATTAATTTGAAAGATAGTTGTAACCATACTTGCTTTTTAATTAGGCATACAAATTTTTAATAAAATTAATAGCAATGACAGAGCAACATTATCCAAAAAGTGGTCCATTGTCTGATACTCCCATAAGACAATCTGTTAAAAATGGATTCTGGGGTCAAAAGATTTTGGAAAATGCAAATTATATACTCCCTTGAAAATTTACAATCCATATCAGCTTTTTATGGCTTCGAGGTGTCCTGCTGTCAAGACAAATGCATTTCCAAAGCTATTTTAACACCGAGTCATTTTAATTTTTCATGGAACACATTATGGGAAATAATGTCACAGATAATACTTGTAAAAGATCAATAAGAAGTGTTTAAAAAATTATGAATCCATTTAAAACAGTGAACGAAGAGTGAGAAAGCTAGTCTTCGCTTCTGGTACGGCCAGGTCTAGACTAGCGCTTTAAACAAATACAACAGTGAGTGTAATGCATGAAGTAACTGTTTTCAGACATTGGACAACAGGCAGCTCAGGAATGTGACTCCTAAGAGAAGGAAAGCACATTGAGTAAGCCCCATGACGATGGCTGGCCTTTAGCCCGGGGCTCTGTCTGGGCAGGATGCAGGGAGGAGGGCCCAAGCAGAGCAGTTTCACTGAGCTGAAGAGCAGAGATCAGAGTCGGGGTGCCAGGGTAGCTGAGACTTATGGGCCAGGGTATCAGAAGGAGGGAGTTGCACAGAGAAGGAGCTCCAGAAATCCACATAGCGGTTCTTTTATCTTTGGCCAAATACAACACGGTGTGGTGGGTGGTGGTAAGGGGTCAGTGGGAATAGACCCAGAGATGACTGAGGTGCTGGAGTTAACAAACAAGGGCTTAAGGCAGCTCTTATGCATGAGTTTATAGATTTAAAGAAAGATAGACATGATAAATGAACAAACGGAAATAAACCGAAAAACATGATACCTGAAATAAAACCAAGAAACCCCAATAAGCTTGCAAATACGTATTATTCCTCTCAACAAATACTTTAAAAGGCATTTAGTTATTAATGACTTCCTAGAATAAAGTTTTTAGTTTTTTTTGTTTTTTTTGTTTTTTGTGAGGAAGATCAGCCCTGAGCTAACATCCGTGCTAATCCTCCTCTTTTTGCTGAGGAAGACCGGCTCTGAGCTCACATCTATTGCCAATCCTCCTCCTTTTTTTTTCCTTCCCCAAAGCCCCAGTAGATAGTTGTATGTCATAGCTGTACATCCTTCTAGTTGCTGTATGTGGGACGCGACCTCAGCATGGCCGGAGAAGCGATGCGTCGGTGCGCGCCCAGGAGCACGCTCACTCAACCGCTAAGCCACTGGGCCGGCCCAAAAGTTTTCAGTTTTATGTTTAGATTCTGTACTTGAATTTTGCAGATTCTGAGGATTTAAAAGAACTCCCAGAGCAGTAAAAAAAAAAAAAATCCTATAAGCTGTGACTGAAAAAGACATAGAAATTATATCTAGAAGTAAAAATTAGAACTTGGCTGTTCATGACAAGTTATAAATAATTCATTAGCTAGTTTAACTGGGAGTCAAAAAGAAGAGTTTCCTTAGTGAGAAGCAATGAGAGAATATATTTTAAAACTAAAATATGAAGTAAGAGCAAGTCATAGATAAAGATGGTAACCCACATATAAGGAGTGTTATATAATTTCATCTTCAATTAAAGCCAGTTTTTTACAATTCTAGAAGACATTTGTCTCCATAGATTTGATCTTTCCATATTATACTGCAATCAGCATGACAGAGCCCCATCTTTTGAGGACTAGCTTCTATCAGAAGTCTTGTAAGATCCTCTAGATCTTGGGTCAGGCAGGTCAAACAGATATCGCTAAATGAGGGGTGGGTGTGTAAAGAGGACTTGTTCCTGTAGCCTGTGGATTCTCCTCGCAGGAATGAAGTTCTATCTCTATTCCTGAACACAGTGACATAACAAGGCGAGAGAGCAGGCAGAGCTGGGGTCCATTCAGAGAGGGGTAGTATGTTAGCACTGACATGGTTTATAATCACCAGCACACAGTAATAATAAAAAGTAGATTGACTTCCGGTTGGTTTTAAGATTGTTTCAAAATTCTCTATAGGCCTTACTTCCACTGCCCCCCACCCCCCACAACTTACACCAAGGCCTGAATATTTTGCTTGTTAGTTTCATAAGCCATCCTTTATTTAACCGGGCATTAAATAGTCATTGGAATAGTGCGCGTACACTCTTGCTACAGCAGACTTCATTAAGGGACTGAGTTTATCGTGGGGGCTTTATTCTGTATTATATGGACCTATTTTTAATTGTCCTCAACAGAGAAAATGTTCTCCTGCACAGACTCTGAGGATGATCTTATAGAAAAATTTGATTAATTTAATAATGTTATATTCACATAACAACTAAATCATTTTCAAAATTCATTTCATTTAAATCTCTTAGTGCTGTTGTATCCTTATAGACACAGATGGATATTATTATTTCCATTTGACACATGATGAAACCAAGGCCCAGAAAGTGATTGTCTAAAGTCACAAGGTTTGTTAGGGACAGTGAGGGGTCTAGACGCCACTTTCCTACTGCCCAACTCTGCTTCTTTTTATTGAATTATGCTACATCATATATATGTCTATTCAAGTTAGTTACCCCTTTTAGTACGAGACTGTTAAGAGAAGTATTTTGTAAATTTAGATTTTTTTCTTTAATATTCCCTTCAACCAGTAGCAAAGTCAAAGCTCAAGAATGTTAACCAGCTTGCTGAAAATAGATGGTTCAGTGACAACTCAGGGACTAGAATACAAGACCTTGTACTTTATCCACTGCACCATGGCCAACCTGGGCTCTGGGCTCCGATAGGATCATTGGTTCCCATAAGTCCTAGTGAAAGAGAATTTTACAACCAAGAATAAGAGTCCTAAAATAAACACATTGTATAAGATAAGTAGATCTTCTGATATCTTTCCTTTGCTGCTTTAAATATCTTTAGATCAAGCTGCAGTTAATTGTCCTCAAGCAGAAAGTTAAGCTCTATACCAAGAAAAAGTTTTAGCAACTAAGCCCGAGAGTTTATCTTCTGTGGATGAAAGACTCTGGCCCACCAAGAATGGCTAACCTTGTGGCAGGAATGGGAAGGTAGGAAGATGTGATTTGGAGGAACGTTGGCTCTTCCCAGGCCAGAGTGATGGTAGGGAAAGGAAGGTATACAGAGCAGAGAGACAGTTGGGGGTAGTGAGCAGACCTGTGTCCTGACTTCTCAGTTCTGGGCTTCAGGTTGCAGAGAGGAGGGGCATTAGAAAAGCTGTGGTGGAGCTTGAGAACAGAGCGAACGTTGTCCCGTTCCCATTTAAGACTGTCAATACAAATAATCCATAATCAATCTATAAATCAAAATTGGGGTGAGTTTATTATGAGCCAGATTTGAGGACCATATAGCCCAGGGCCTTCCTTCCCCAAAGAAGGAAGGGCACCAAAGAAGTTGGGTGTACAGAGTGGTTATATACCGTCAAAGAGCATGTATCACATAGGATTGCAATGTCCCTTATACAATAGTCACAAGATTGCCCTGCCAGCACAGCAATTGATGGACACAGTGGGTAGCAGGTCTGCTGTCTCGGTTGGGTGCAGCAGGTAGCAGGTCTGTTGTCTCAAGTGGGCTGGTCACAAGATGAGTACAGCAATCAAATCCTAGCCTAGGGATAAATGCTTACCCTTAAGGAAATGTCAATGTGGGGGAAATTGCATCCTTATCTTAAGGGCATTTGTTCTTGTCTTTGGGACATGGTAAATGCTTAAAGCAGATATACAATGCATGTTCAAAGGCCACCTCTGGCCCTTGTGGAAAAACAAGGCCAAATTAGTTTTACACCAAATGGCTTCCTCACATACTCCAATATGTCCTATTGCTTGCCTTTTGTTTATGAAGACTCTGGAAAGAGACCTCCTGGTGGGCTGAATTCCACATACCAACCATGTCAAAATAAATGTGTCAACACAATTAGATAGAAAGAGGCCTTGATATTCAGTTTCCCTAAGCAGCTCTAAATCTTCATTTAGAATACACCACATTATTTCTACCTAAATGCTAAGCACTTTTAGATGATCTGAAGAAGCCCAAAGGTCCGTGAGGAAAGAGGCTCATATAGATGTAGACCTGCACTGCCTCCTACATGGAAGTCTCAGAAATGGCTGATTCACAAGGCAGATGACTTGTCAAGGGGCCAGATAGCAAGGGGAGGGGAAACTCCACAGGAGAGGCTGGGGCTGGACTGCTTGTACCAGGGGGCCAGATAGAGGGCATGGCAGCGACTCAGAAGGATCTAAAATGCAAGCAGGAGCTAAGATAAGGTAGAGGTTTACCCAAGCCCAGAGAGACCAGATGACAGTAGACATTAACTGCATCCAGTGACAAGAGATAGTGCCTCAGAGACCAGAGGAACCAACAGACGGTACAAGGAAGCCAAGTGGATCTGAGGATTCTCCTGCCTTCCTCGATATCATGATGTCAAGTAATCTCCTTCCCTCCACTCACACAAGCACTTCACACTCCCAGACAATCTTAGTGGAGCAGAAGGGAGGGAGCAGCAGCGAGGGTATTTTGCCCTAAAGTAGAAAGTTATCAGAAGGGACTGCTTCAATCATTGCACTGGATTAGAATTTTTTTAAATTTTGAAATAATCTCAAACTTAAAGAGTTGCAAAGATGGTACAAAAACTTTTTACCCTCTGAACTATATGAGAATACGCTGCTCACATAATACTTTCCAATACTGAATGTGTCGTACTTCCAAAAAACAAGAAAATTCTTCCCCATGATCACAGCACAACCATTAAAATCAGGAAATTAACATGAATAAATTGCTACCATTTCATCCTCAGGTTCCATCCAGATTTCACCAGTTGTCACAATAATATCCTTTATAGCAAAAGGAAACAGTTTAGATTCACACAATGAGTGTCTCCTTACTTAGTTCTATTTGGCACACTTTCATGGCCTTGAAGATTTTGAAGATAACAGCCTAGTTATGTGGTAGAATATCCCTCCATTTAGGCTTACTGATGTTTCCTCACGACTAGATCTAGGTTATTCATCTCTGGCACGAATATCACAGAAGTGATGCTGTGTTCTTCTCATGGCATCTAATCAAGCGGCATGATTTTCAATTTGTTCCATTACTGTTGATGTTCACTTTGACTACTCGATTAAGATCTGCCAGACTTCCCCACTGTAAAGTTACTCTTTTCCCCTTTTTAATTAACAGGTGTTTTGTGGGGAGGTTCTTTGAAGCTAGTAAGTATCCTGTTCTTCCCCACACTTTCAGTTTATTCATTTATTGACTCATAGTCAATGTGCATAAAATGTGGGTTGTAATCCTCTACTATTATTGTTTATTTTGATGCTCTGTGTCCATTTGGTATGTCCCTATCCTTCTTTGAGCACTTCCTTAGCCTTCTGGCACAACCAGCTGCTCCAGGCTCTGACACCTGCCTTGCTCAGCCCCACCAAATGGCTTCAGGACTCAATTATTAAGGAGGGGAAGAGAAGGGAAGAGGAAGAGCTGACAAAGTTTTCAGCTCAAGCAGACAAGTTAATTTCTATCCTCCTTACCTCCCTATCCCATGTGTGGGATTTAAAAGGAGACAAACTCAATTGTGTCCTCTCTGCTAATAGGAGTGGTAGTGTGAGGGAATTTAAAACCTCACTACCTGTATATCACCAGGGAGACCTGTGTTCACAACTCCCTGAGACTTTGTCAGTTGCGGGTTGGTTACATCTCTTGTTCATTCCTCCACAGTGCTCAGCAACAAGTCTGTGAAACAGAGCAGTAACATGGACCTGTTATAGGATCTTCAATAATGGAAGAGCTGGTGACATTTTAATACTTTTGCAATGTCAGTTGGGAAGATGGGCTCAAAAGGGAAGGTAGACCAGAGGCATCACTCAAAAGGTAAAACAAGTCCAAAACTCTGGAGTCTGGGGAAAAGCTAAAGATGGAGCAAACTAGAACCTGTCCAGGAGCCAAAGGAGACCTGGGCTTAAGAAGTTTAAGAAGCAGTAGACAGTGGCTGGCCTGGTGGTGGTAGAGGTTAAGTTCACATGCTCCGCTTTGGCGGCCCAGGGTTCTTAGGTTAGAATCCCGGGCACGGACTGACACACTGCCTGTCAAGCCATGCTGTGGCACTGTCCCACATACAAAACAGAGGAATATGGGCACAGATGTTAGCTCAGAGCCAATCTTCCTCAGCAAAAAAGAGGAAGATTGGCAACAGATGTTAGCTCAGGGCCAATCTTCCTCACCAAAAAAAAAAAAAAAAGGCATCAGCAGCAGACAGTGTGGCCTCAGATAGCAGCACTTCACAACTTCTCCACTAATTCCTAGAGATCATGAGCCAGGTGGCAACACTTACCACTTTTCATACTCTCAAAGGAGCTGTTTTTTCGTATGAAAATACAACGTATGTGTGATAAATTTTTAACAATATATTTTCTCTGGGAAATGGCATTTTGAAAGATATTAATTTTTGAAGTTTTTATATTTCTGATATGTTGGAAGTTTTTACTAAAAATGTATTATTTTGTAATCAGAAAAATTGCAGATATGTAAGAAATAGAAGTAGTAAAATAACGGATGAGAAACTAGGTAGTTTCATTAAAATCCTGCATTTCTTTTTCTCTTTTTTTTTTCTGAAGTATAACGTTACACTCAGTAAAAGTGTAGAAATCTTAAGTATAGAACTGGGGAAACTTTACATGTGTACACGTTCCAGTGACCACCTTCCAGAATAAGATAGAGAGTATTTCTATCACCTAAAAGAGTTTCCTTCCACTTCCTTCCAGCCAGTACCTCACTAAGGTAACCACCAGTCTGACTTGTATCATGTAGATTAGATCGGGAAGCTCCAAATCTGACTTGACCATTAACGTGTGGTGGCAATCTACACGGGTCCCTCTTCCTCTGTGTGTCTCAGGAAATGGGCTAAATGACCTTTATGGACACTTTCAGTTGTACTATTCCAGGAGAGAAATGACAAGCAAGGTATTTTCCCCAAGGGTCCTTAGTAAATGAGCAGCAAGAATTATCTTCCTATTTCCAGGCCTAACTCCATTTACTAAGTTATAGGGCTTCTGTAAATTAGTTCCTAAAGCTGAATCAAATAGAGTTTACCCTAATGAGAAGATGATATTTAATTCTGAAATATTAGATTAATGCTTCATTCACCCACTTTTTACTATTTACTACAAGCCAAATATCTCTTTGGCAGACGCGGGGCTCTGCTGGGGAGGCAACGAGCAGTCACAGCAGCGCCTGCTCCTTGGTCTAATGGAAGAATAAAAACACAGGTCCAAGTGACTGTAACAAAGAAGAGAAATTCTCAGGGCTACAAGAGAGAAACAGAGTCCTAAGAGGGGGGAAAATTCACTCTCAGCTGGGAGATCAGCTCAGGCTTCATGGAGGGGGTTGACTGGAGACCTGGGCCTCGAATGACGAGCAGTAGTTGGACACACAGAAATAGAGTTTATTCCAAAATTGTGCTATCCTTACATGAGGATAACATGCTCCATCTATAGAGCATGCACAGGCTATTGTTTTTGCAGCAAGATTAATGGTTTTGTGCTAAGATCTTCATAAATTCCGTCTGATTTATATCTGCAAGTGAGCAGGTCATCATTAGAGAAATTATGTTTGCGCAACAGATTGACATCAACAGATCTTTCATATGTCATATCAAGAAATCAAGATATATGGCATAAATCATGTGTCCACAAAGCCACTGTCAGTTAGTGATTCTGCACACGACCCTTCAGGCTATGCTGTGTCTACCTGAAGGGCTCTAAAGTTTTCTGGTTAGGCTGGACTATAGATGACGTCTGCCAATGCCACAGGAATCCCTCTTCTGGAGGAAACTAGTATACCAGAAATGCTGTCTCCTCTTTGTATTGCTTGTATGAGAGCATTCTTGTTGATTGACATTTGTATTATTGACTCTGAAAGCATTGAGTGACCTAAGGATTAACTTCCTCACCAATTTCCACATTGAGAACCATATCCTGAGATCTTCAGATCCAAGCTCACCTGGGGTGCTTCTCTGTGTGAAAAAATCCCTTTACGAAAACAATGCACCAGAAACCATATGGCTGGGCTCTCAAGGGAAGATTGGGAAAGAGCAAGTCACAATTATTGATTTTTTTATATCTATTAATTCATCATAAATAATATATTTAAAAATTATTTGTTCTACCCGCAATTTGAATTGCGTTATCTTAAACTCCTTGTTACTATTAAAAAGAAATCATTTCCTTTTTAATAAACATGTACTGAGCTCCACTAATGTGCTAGGAGTTGATACTCTATGAAAACGCAAAAGAGAAAAGATCAGAGTTTCTCAGTACCATGTATCATAATTCTTTCAACAGTTATCAGGCGCCCTCTAGGTACCAGACAATTTTTGAGGTGCTGGGGGAAGAGATAGGTGAGCTGAAGATCTGCAGGGGGCATCTCTTGCAATTCCCCCATTTTCTGGATGAAGAAATCATAGCTCAGAGAGGTTATATAACTTAGCCAAGGACATGTGGCTAGTAAGTTGCAGAGCCCAGACAAGAACGTTCTCTCCTGGATTAGTAGGTTTTCCGTTACAAAAAATTTTCTCTTTACAGGAATAAAAGCAAATCTGACAGATGTTTTCCTGAAATGGATCTATAGTTTGATAGGCTAGGAACTGTTGGCTAAGGAAATTATATTATGCCTTTTCAATAAAACACTATAGATTATTCAGATTCATACAGATTTTTCTCTCCAAAGTGTGTCCAAGTTGGCACAAGTTGGAGTGGGAGAGTCTTACTTCGCCAGCTCATTCCATTAGGAAAGAATACACATTGCTGAGAGCAAGGCATTTCGCTGTGGGGTTTCATTAAGAATTTATGGACAAAAAGTAAAAACTAACAGAACTAAAATAGGATTTGTTCCTAAAAGGGGCAGTGGCTCCCCGGAGTGCAGTGGTGATGCCTTAGTCAGCTGCATAACTGGGACCAGAAATAGTTTGGAGCTAATAATTTTTTTCTTTGTTTTCTACCCCAGTCTCCATCAGCTGAACCATGACTGCAGCTATCATTCATGCTCTCTGTTTATCCTCAACTTCCCCAGTTTGGATCTGATTTGAAACAGGAGGCTAGCCCTCTTTCCCCATACAGCAACCTAAATATGCATAGACCCATGTATTACTTTTTTAAACCTTGGTTTCCATGTTATTTATTTATTTGCTCATTCATGAATTCATTTATCAAACTCTGACTGAGCATCCACTATGTGGTAAGGCACTGGTTAGGCACTGGGGGTACGACACAGTCCTCAGTTAGACACAAGCAAGCAAGCTCTTCATAACAAATGCCACCATAAGGATAATCTCCAAGTGCTAGGAGGAGCCTCTGACCCAGACCTGGAGGTCAAGGAAATGACGTCTCTGTCATTCTGATTCTGCAACATGACTTCAAGATAGCTTTGATTTTCCTGCATTGTCCAGAAGAAGAAATCAAGTTTCATAGAATTTAAGTGACCTCTTTATTCATTCCTTCATGCAACAAAAACATGTGAGTGCCTGCTGGTATCAGGCGCTGTTCTTGGCACAGAGGACAGAGCAATCAACAGAAAAGATACAATTCCTGTGCAGAGATTTTTACGTTTTCATGAGAGAGGTAAGATATGGACAAACACATACAAAACATATTGGATGTTAATAAGCACTAGATAGAAAACGAAAACAGGTTAAGATGTACAGAGAATAAGTTTGGTTGAGGATGGGGAGCGGGAGGCTGCCTTCTTACAGAGACTGTTGTGGAAGGCCTTCCTAATAAGATGACTGAGATTTGAACTGAGACTTGAAGGAAGTGAGTCATTTAGAGGAACAGCATTCCCATCAGAGGGAAAAGCAAATACAAAGACTCAAGTATGCTGATGTGCTTGAAGAACAGCAAGGTGATCATTACAGCTAAAGTTAGAAAAGAAATAAGAAATTGATCATGTTGGGCCTTATAGGACACGATTCAGATTTTAGATCTTATTCTCAGTACAATTAGAAGCCATGGGCAGTTGTAAGCAGAGGAAAAACTTTTTCTTTTTTTCACTTATGTTTTAAAAAGATCATTCTGGCTGTTGAGTGTAGATACAGTCTTAAGCCTGTTTTTTTTCCTTTTCTACTCTTACATGCTCTAGAACAATGATTTTCAAGCTGTGATCTGTGGACTCGAGTTTCCTGAGACCCTTTCAGAGGGTCCACAAGGTCAAAACTCTTTTCATACTAATACTAAGCGATTATTTTTCTTTTTCATACTAATTCTTCACAAGTATACAGTGTTTTCCAAAGACTACAAGATGTGATATAACAACAGATGGAAAGCAAAAGAGATTTGAGAATCCAGTAGTCTTCATTAAGCCAGACATTAAAGAGATTTGGAAAAATGGAAAGCAATGACGCTCTTCTCACTAAATTATTTTTATTTTGTAAAATAATTATTTTTCATAACATGTCATTTATGTTAACACAAAAGGGAGTTATTTTAAACAATTAATAATTTTTTTTTGAGGAAGATTGTCCCTGTGCTAACATCCATTGCCAACCTTCCTCTTTTTTCTTTTTTCTCCCCAAAGCCCCAGTACATAGTTGTATATATCACAGTTGTAGAGTTGTAGGTCTTCTATGTGGGATGCTGCCTCAGTATGGTTTGATGAGTGGTGAGTGGGTCCATGCCCAGGATCAGAACCGGTGAACCTTGGGCCGCCAAAGCAGAAAGTGCAAACTTAACCGCTATGCCACCCAGCTGGCCCCTTAATTATTATTTTTAAAATTGCTCAGTATTGATTTCTAATGGTAAGTATCAATAGATATAACCCATAAAAACAAAAATTATTTGGATCCTCCATAATTTTTAGGGGTGTAAAAGATCCTGAGACCAAAAATATGAGAACTGCTGCTCTAGCATTAGTGTCAAGCTCTCTCAAAGTTCATACTTGGTCTCTAGATATAAAATCCCCTTGTGCACCCACAACTTTCCTTAAAACATAATAGAAAGAATTGCTAACATTTATTGAGTATTTCCTACATTCTAGGCACATCCTAAATGCTTTACAATATTTTAATTAATTTAATCCTCTCAAACAAACCTATGAAGTGGGTACTTGTATTATATTCATTTTACAATGAGGAAACCCAGGAACAAAAACATGAAAACGTGTCCCAGTTCACACAACTAGTAAGTGACAGAGCTGGGAGTGGAACCCAAGCAGTCTTGCTCTACAGACAACACTCTTAACCATCAGTGATAATTTAGTATGTATGAACAAATAAATGAAGATTAACCCTAATGCTATGCAAACCTCACTTGCAGGGAATCACAGTAGCTCTGACTGGCTGGCGGATCCAGGTGAGGTAAAAGGTGCCCTGAAATATCACGTGGCAGGAGGAGCCAGAGGCCGGGTGGAGGCCCTGGGCTGGGAAGTGCTGAGCCGCAAGCCATGGAAATTCACTTCTGCCATCAAGTTCCACAGGCAGGCAGGAATCAGGATAAGAGTCAAGGCCACAAGGTCTAAAGCTGCGTGGGCACTAGAGACAAAGCAAGGGAAGGAGAGAAGTTCATGCTTCTGCCCCATCCCATCTAGGAGATCAGTCATCTCTCAGCTCTGCGGCTCTCTGCCCCTCTGATGCTCAAAGGAGGGGCATAGTGCCCTGGAGGTCACATCTGCAGGGGAGGCCTTGGTTAAGATTGGAAAATGTTCCCTTTCTCCTTCCCATTCCACTCAATCAAAAGTGATTGGGTGAGTGAGAGGTTTCCAGACAAAGAACAGCAGGAGGGCTAGAGAGCCTAAGACTGGATTTCATTTCCTGAAGGATTCAAGGTTCATGGGTGGATGACCTGGTTTAATGGCATCAGGTTAGGAGAATACCCACATCAGAGTAAATTTTGCAATAACACACTTTACTTGGTAAATTAAACAATCACACATGGTGTGTAGACTTTAGCTTGAAGAGTCTTTTAAGTGATACAAACATTTTTAAATGCACATTTATTAAAATCAAATACAAAGACCAGAATCAATAAAGAATAAAAATCAAATTATATTCTACTGAGCATAAATATCATTTATAATAAGAATTTGAAAAATGGCATTTAAGTTTTTATGCTTAGTAGAGTGAGATACAATTTCTACTTTCTGGATAATGTAATTGCAAGGTGAAAAAAAATTTTTATGTATGAGAATCCATGACCGCATCTGTCACAGGCCACATAAGCTCTTTCTCTCTCCCCTCTAATGAGATGAGTTCAGCCTCACAGGGTATATATTATGCAAATAAAGTAATGGATGAGAGGAGAGGAAACTCAAAGAAGCCTACTTGGTTTATAATGGAAAGAGATAATATAAAATGGACACCCTCCCTAAGAGATATCTTTGAAGCCCCCTCTATGCCCTTCCCCATCCCATTCCCATCCCTGACCTACAAAGGTAAGGTAAGGTTAAGGTAATCTTAATAGTCTTACCATATATGTATTTATTCCTAAGTATATTGTTTAGTTTTGCCTGTTTGGAAGCTTAGGTAAATGAAATCAGATTGTATGTGCCCTTCTACAGCGTGCTTAGTATACTCCCCTCTCGGTTCCTGAGATTCATCCATGTGGCTACAGTTCATTCATTTTCCCTGGTGTACAGGATTCTGCTACAGGACTCATGCACATCTTCTTTGTTCATTCTCCTTTTGACTGATATTTTGGTTGTTCCAAAATATATACACTATACAATGCTTTATATGCAATGCTTGAGTGAACCACCTTGTACATGAATCTTGGTGCCCATGCGTAAGAATAATTTAAGAATATGTATGTGGGACTAGAATTGCAGAGTTGTGGGGAAGCACGTCTTCAGCTGCACTCCAAAATGTCGTTTGCTTAATCAATTACTGAAAGAAATGAGCTAAAATCTCCCACAGTGGTGATGAATTTTAAAATTCCTCTTTGCAGTTCTGGCAATATTGGCTTTATAGCTTTAAATTGAGAGAAGATTCCCTTCACACTTATGTGAATTTGTGAATAATGATATGCTTACACTTATTTATATTGCTTTATATTTTTATTTATATTGTCTAATTTTTGCTTTTTCTATAGACTTTCCTCCTCTTTTCTTGACTTCTTTTTGATTTATTGAAATTGTGGAGGATTTTTTGTGAAAAATGGGATGCAATTATGTCTCTCCCTGTAAGCAAACCTCTTTGGCACTGAGGCTGCATTTCCTTTTATCAAGAGGCGAAAGAGAAGCTACTGCCAGTTCTAAGTCTAGGCAAGGAGTCAGCAAACTACAGCCCACTGGCCAAATCTGGCCTGCTGTCTGTTTTTGTAAGTAAAGATTTATTGTAACACAGCCATACTCATCCATATTGGCTATGGATGCTTTCTTGGCAAAATGGCAGAATTGAGTAGTTGCAACTCTTGAGTAGAATGACCTGCAAAGTCTAAAATATAGCGTGGGCCTTTAAAGAAAAATTTTGCCAACCTCTTATCAAGGCCTCAAGAGGCCTTTCTCTCATTCTATTGTAACTTGTCCAGTTGCCATGTGACAAGAGCAGGCTAGTCTGCTGGAGGATGAGAGGCCACATGGAGCAGAGATGAGTTGTCCCAGATAAGGCCAGCTCGGACTAGCCAGCTCCCAGGGACCGAGCACCTGATAGTATTGTATAAGGGATTCCATCTAAGAACAGCTAAAGTAGCCCAGATTAGCAGAACTGCCCCATTAGTCCACAGACTCTTGAGCAATAATAAATGATGGTTGTTTTAAGGCACTAAGTTTTAGAATCGTTTGTTACCTAGCTAATAAAGAGAGTTTTGTTTTTGTTTTATCGTTTTATTTTTCCCTCTAGAAACTGGAATTTATACCCTTTCTTACCTTCTATTATTATTCTCTTAATGCTCACTCTAAAAATTGTAATGTGCAAAATTTAATCATTATTTTTTCTTTCCTCATAAACAATGCAAGGATCTCAGATGACTTGAACTCTGATCACCCTCGTCCCAATTTATATGCTATTATTGTACAGAATTTTGATTTCATTTTAACTCCACCAATTAGACATTATTGCTATTAATTATTATTTTATATTGTTGATTCTGGTTTCAATTTACTCATGTATTTATCTATGTTTTTGCTCATTATTCCTTCTTACACCTCAAACCTTCTATCTTTTGAATGTCTTTTAGTGAGAATTGGTTATTGGCACATTCTCTCAGTTTTTTTCTGAAAGTATTTTAGCTTGCCCCCATTATTGGAAGATATTTTTTTGAAATATACAATTATAAATTGATAGTTATTTTCTCTCAATACCTTGAAAATATTATTCCACTCTTTTCTGGCTTCCGCTTTTATTTTTTCTTGAGAAGCCAGCTGCCATTTTAATATTCGCTCCTCTTAGAAAATCTGTCTTTTCTCTCCATAGAGGTAATCTGTCTTTTCTTTTTGTCTTTATGTTCTGCTATACTGCATCTACTTGTGGATTTCTTTTTTATTATTTATACTTTTCAGAATTTGTTCAGTTTCCTGGAATGAAGACTGGTTTTTTAATACATTTGAAATGTTTTTGGACGCTAACTCCTCGCATGTTGTCTCTCTCCTGCTGTCTCTATCCTCTTCTTTTGTAACTCCAGTTAGAAGCGTGCCAAGCCTTCTCTGTATCTTCCGTATCGCTCGTTCTCACTTTCCTACTTTCTATTATTTTTTCTCTGAGAAACATTTTGAATAATTTTTTCTGTCTTCCAGTTTACTGAATCTTTCCCCATTTGTGTTAAATCTGCTGTAACATATATTAAAGTTTAATATAATTCTTATACCATAAAATTCACCATTTTAAACTGTACAATTCAGTGGTTTTTAGTAGATTCCCAAAGTTCTACAAAAATCACCACTGTCTAATTCCAGAATATTTTCATTGCCCCAAGAAGAGACCCCATACTCATTAACAGTCATTTCCTTTACCCCTTCCCTGAGACCCTGGTAATCACTAACCTAGTTTCTGTCTCTGTGAATTTGACAGAACGTTTCTGTCAAATGTTCTGGACATTTCACATAAATGGAATCATACAGTGTATGATTTGTGTCTTATTTCTTCCACTTAACATTATGTGTTCAAGATTAATCCACATTGTAACATGTATCAGTATTTTATTCCTTTTTATTGCTGCATAATATTCCACTGTATGGATCTATCACATTTTGTTTATTCATTCATCAGTTGATGGATCCTTGGGTTGTTTCTACTTTGTAGCCGTTATGAATAACGCTGTTATGAACATTCATGTACAAGTTTTTTTTTGGACATATATTTTCAATTCTCTTGGGTATATACCTAGGAATGCAATTGCTGGGTCATATGGTAACTCTATGTTTAGCTTTTTGATAAACCGCCAGATTGTTTTCCACAGTGGCTAACCATTTTACATTTCTACTAGCAGTACCATGAGAGTTCCCATTTCTCCACATCCTTACCAACACTTGTTATTTTCCCCTTTTTTTCTATAGCCATGGTACTGGTCATGAAGTGGTATCTCATTATGGTTTTGATTTGCATTTCCTTAGTGAAAATGATGTTGAGCATCTTTTCACGTGCTTATCGACCGTGTGTATATCCTCTTTGGATAAATGTCTATTCAAGTGCTTTGCCCATTTTTTAAACTGGGCTGTTTGTCTTTTTGTTGTTCTAAGATTCCTTTATATATTCTGGATACTAAACCCTTATCACATGTATGAGAAAATATTTTCTCCCATTCTGTGAGTTGTTTTTTCATTTTCTTGATTGAGTCCTTTTATGCACAAAAGTTTTTAATTTTGATGAAATATAATTATTTTTTATTTTCTTGTGCGTTTGATCTCATACCTGAGAAATCACTGTCAAATCCAAGGTCGCAAAAGTTTTCTTCTGAGAGTTTTATATATTAACTCTTACATTTAGTTCTTTGATCTATTTTGAGTTTATTTTTGTATATGGTCTGAGGTAAGGGTCCAACTTCATTCTTTTGCATGTGGCTATACAGTTGTGCCAGCACGATTTGTTGAAGAGACACAAAATTTTTAAATTTGATAAAGCTTAATTTATCTTTTTTCTTTGTTGCTTGTACTTTAGGTGTCATATATAAGAATCCATTGTCTAATCCAAGGTCATGGAGATTTATACCTTTGTATAGGTTATATAATAAAATTGAAATATCAGTGATTGTTGTTCATTCCTTAAAGTTCATTTTTTTTTTATTCTTAAATCTCCCTGACCAATTTTATTGTCTCTTTTTCCTTAGCCAAATTTTCCTTTCCTATTTATTTTATTATGTATATTAAACACACTATTACTCTATGTAGGTCTAATAATTCCAATATTTGAAATCTTCATTGTTCTAATTCAATTGTCTGTTATTTTTGCTGGCTGTGGATTTGCCTTGCTTTCTGTGAGGGCTTTATAGTTTTGACTGCAAAATTTGGAATTTTATCTGTGGAAATCTTAAAGATGAATTCCCACAGAAAGATGTTTTATTTTCTTTTCCAGAAGTACAGGATCACAACAAATGCAGGCCCACTTTATTTTTACGATTTGTCAGGTTAGAGAAGGTGTTCAGGGCATCTAGTCTGTCATTTCGTGGAAGTGAATGTCCTGGAATTACTTTCTACCTAGTGTTCCATATATATATATATATATATATATATACACGAATACGGACATAAATATATTTATATAAATGTCAGACTCCCAGCTGTTCTGGAGAAGGTCTGATTCAATTTCTGTCCTCATAGCACCCAGTATCATGCAATGCCTAGAGAAATGCTTTAAAAATTGTTAAATGAACTAATTAATAAATAAAGGAATCTATTTGTGGATATAAACTTAATGTTAAATGATACAGGTTCTGAGCAGATGAGTTGAGGAACTCTGAGGGCTTCAGAGGTATAATAAGAATCTGTATGTTAGTCAAGCATAGCCATAGACATAGGTACTTTTATCCAAAACATGTAGATGATGGTGTGATTATTTAAAGATAAATTATTATAATAGTATGTATTGTTGAATTCATAAAAACTTGTGGTCCTTACAATTCTCCCAATCACCAAATAAAAATACAAGTATTATCATATAAGTGTAATATTTTATATTAAAAACAAGTTTTAGGGGCTGGCCCAGTGGCGCGAGCAGTTGGGTGCAGCCGCTCGGCTGTGGCAGCCCGGGGTTCACTGGTTCGGATCCCGGGCGCACACCAACGCACCGCTCGTCGGGCCATGCTGTGGCGATGTCCCATGTAAGGCGGAGGAAGATGGGCATGGATGTTAGCCCAGGGCCAGTCTTCCTCAGCAAAAAATGAGGGGGATTGGCAGATATTGGCTCAGGGAAGATCTTCCCCACAAATAAAACAAAACAAGTTTTACTCAAAAAAGGTTGAAAACATTGACATTAACACAGCATGTTGTGACCATTATTACAAGTGAATTTTAGTAGTCTACACATTTCTTGAAGAGATTGAAAGCTGAATCTCCTTTCTGGAAATCTACACTCATAATTAAATGAATGACTAGCCTGTAGCATCCTCTATAGGAAATGATCTCTTTTAATAGTGTAACACGGGCTGGGTAGTTTCCTCTCTAAAGCAGCTGTTGCAACTCATGATCATTTCGTAAGGCAGAGTGTCTTTCTCTCTCACTCAATGTCACACGTGACTAAGGCGCCATTGAAACCACCAGAGCATAATGTGCCTAAAAATTGTTTCCATCTTGTAATTTCATATATTCCCCCCCACAATAGATTTATTCAATCATTTAATAGAATTATTAGTGATAGAGAAAGGAAGTGTTTAACTTTCAGGACATTTGCATAAATGAATCAAATGTGATAAAAGGTATGAAAGTACTACAAAAAGAAAAGCACTGTAAAAACAAAAGGAATTATTTTCATTATTAAGGTATTAATATTGAAATTGGTTCCATTTAGCAGCACAGGAAGCACGTGGCATTTGCTTTTCTTCCTCTGGGGAATTATAAAAGCTAAGAAAGTAATATTGTGAAGATTTTTCTATAATCGTTGCAGCCTTTCTAATTAACACTCTTTCCTTTATACACGGAGGGCTAATAAACCACAGTGGCATTCAGAGAAGTAAGACCTTATTTTATTTTTAACACTGAGAATAATAGCAAGCTCGTACATCATTAAAGAGGCAAGGATGGAGCTACAGCACGTATTCATAACTCGGAACTTGTGCTGTGAAGGAAGAAAAAAAATTCTCCCTAGAGCAAAGAATTAAGACATGACTCATTTGAAAAACCACCTGCAGCTGCAAGTTGGTGTGTAAGTTGCACTCAATAACCCTTGGACATGACATGGGGAAAATCCCCATTGTCCACAGTAGCCTCTACAGAAGTATTGTTGAAAGCTCTCCCCGAGGAGTACTTCTGCATTTTGTCTTTGGGCTCCTGCTCAGTGGTGGTAAATGGATTAACACAGCAGTCTTTGATAGTATGATGGATGGAGTCAGAAGAACGATTTTCTAAACACCCTTCCTTAACTTGATGGATGTTTCCATTGCCATCTCTTCCCTTGGGGCTCTTTGTGTGCAAAATCTCTCTTCTGAAAGGCGTTTTTGCATGCTATTAGTACCGAGTGAATTTATGATGTCCTCTCGTGCAGTCTTTCTGGCGTTCTGTAGGTAGTTTACTCTGGCATTCTATGCAAAATGATATCCTAGCTCTCTGATCAACAGCTTCCATTGTGTTAACATTTTTAAGCCTACGATACAATTTAGCTCCAAAAAAACCCACTTATTTCCTCCTAATTAAACCCAAGTGCAGCCAAAACTCATCATCCACCTAGAGAAGCAGCTACCTTCTTAGACATTTAGCAGAATCCTGTGGTACTCCTTTGTTATCTCTAGCACCTCCCCCACTAATCTTAATTGGTTCCATCACAAACATCAGCTGAGGTCAGAGTATACATTTTGATTATACTAATCGCATTCATTTCTCCTCCATGACCCCTTGCATTCGAACCCTGAAGCATGTGAATCCCTTGGATGGGTGAGAAAGAAGTTGTCAAGACTAATGAACAAAGACATCAAATTTGAAATGGGAGAGGTTTTTGATAAATAGTCAAGGATTTAGGTGTGAGGTGGAGAATTTGAAAATAGTTACCATCCAGCTGAACCAATTTTTTTTCTCTCAATTTTCTTCACCTTCTTTGTAAAAAAAAAATCTTTGTTAGTGCAGAGATGAGAAGAGAGTTAGATGCTTAAATAATTGGGAATTAAAAATAGTGGGGGCGCCAGCCCTGTGGCTTAGCGGTTAAGTGAGTGCGCTCCACTACTGACGGCCCGGGTTCGGATCTCGGGCGCACACTGACACACCACTTCTCTGGCCATGCTGAGGCCATGTCCCACATACAGCAACTAGAAGGATGTGCAACTATGACATACAACTATCTACTGGGGCTTTGGGGGAAAAAAAGGAGGAGGATTGGTAATAGATGTTAGCTCAGAGCCAATCTTCCTCAGCAAAAAGGAGGATTAGCATGGATGTTAGCTCAGGGCTGATCTTCCTCTCACACACACACACACACACACACACAAAATAGTGGGCAAGTGAGAGGAGTGACGTCAGCATCATGGCGGAGTGAGCTTTCCAGTAAGCACTTCCCCCAATAAGATACAATAAAAGGGTCAAGCATAGACCAACAAGAGACACTCACACTGCACAGAGAGACATTGGAAAGACCCACACTGCCGCACATCTGAGAGTGGACGTGCTGGGGCCTGCGGAGGAAGTGGGGAGACGTAAGGAGAAATCCTCTCCCTCCCCATCAGACCAGTGACTCAGGTCGCATGGCTTCCAGAGAGAGGGGAGGGGCAGCCCTCTGCAGGGAAACTGTAGTTCTTCAGGCTCTCTCAGCCAATGAGAAACTCCACACAGAGGACTTAGAGCTGCTGCAGGGGTGCCATCAACATCTGAGCACCCCAGAAGAGCAGATAACGAGGGGTAAGTGAGAAGCTCCCCCACCCAGAGACCCAGTGGGCAAGAGAGACAGCCCCTTGCCCCCCGCATGCCCGACACTGCAGCTCAGCGACCAGTCTGAGCAACCCCAGCAGAGTGTGGGCAGCCCACAGCAGCAGAGCAGCCAGAGCGGAGCGTGGGCAGCCTGGGATGCAGTGGAGTAGCTGGGGCAGAGCAGAGCGTGGTTGGCCTGTGGCAGTGGAACAGCCGCAGTGGAGCCCAGGGGGTTCAGATTACACAGCCCTTGACCTCTACATGGTGAGAGCAGGTGGGAACTGCAACCAAATATTTCCAGGATGAGGAAAAACAAAGCCAATACAGCAACCATGATGCAAAAGTACATTAAATCAACACACTAGAAGGAAAATGACAAGAACCCAGAAATCAACCCTGAAGGCACAGAAATCCATAACCTAAACTACAGAGAATTCAAAATAGCTATCATTAAAAAAAGCTCAAGGAAATACAAGAAAACACAGATAAACAATTCAATGAGATAAGGAGTTTCTTTGCAAAAGAGATTGAAATCATAAAGAAAAACCAATCAGTGTTGATGGAAATGAAGAACATAATGGAGGAGATAAAGGAGAATATGGAATCTTTAAAGAAGAGAGCTGACAACATGAAGGAAAGAATTAGCATTATAGAGGATAGGAATACAGATATGCTCCAGATGGAGGAGGAGAGAGAACTAAGACTAAAAAGAAATGAAGAAAGTCTCCGAGAAATATCCAACTCAATTAGGAAATGTAACATAAGAATTATAGGTATTCCTGAGGGAGAAGAGAGGGAAAGAGGAACAGAGAACCTATTCAGGGAAATAATAGCTGAGAACTTTCCAAATCTGGGGAAGGAGCAGGAAATACCAGTAAGTGAAGCCAATAGATCGCCTAAATATGTCAACAGGCAAAGGCCCACTCCAATGCATATAGTAGTAAAAGTGGCTAAGGTCAATGACAAAGAAACAATATTAAGGCAGCTAGACAAAAACAAAGAATAACGTACAAAGGAACTCCCATCAGGTTCTCAGCAGATTTCTCAACAGAAAATTTACAGGCTAGGAGAGACTGGAATGATATATTCAAAATACGGAAAGACAAAAATTTTCAGCCAAGAACACTATCCAGCAAAAATATCCTTCAAACATGAGGGAGAAATAATAACTCTCCCAGATAAACAAAAGCTAAGGGAGTTCATTGCCACGAGACCCCCCACTACAAGAAACGCTCAAGAAGGCCCTCAGGCCTGAAAAAAAGAAGAGAAAGGGAATACAAAACTTTGAGCAAGGAGAAAAATAAGTAGAAAAAATCAGAAAAATAATAGATATTCACTGGACTAGGATAGCAATCACTTAAATACCAAAATCAAAGATCAAAGGAAGGAAATCACCAAAAATAAAAATAACCTCATCACTTTAAACACACACCCACAACATAAGACAGAATAAGTTATGACAAGAATAACTTAGAAGGGGAAGAGGAAAGAGATTGAATTGACTTAGTAAAAGGGATTAAGAGGCCATCAGATAATGGACTATCTCATACACAACATTTTTCATACAAACCTCAAGGTAACCACTAAACAAATAATCAGAACAAAATCACATAGGACAAATAAAGAGAAAACTAAAAGAGCCATAAGACAGAACAACCAAACTGAACTGACAGGCTGAAACACAAGGGACAAGAAACAAAGGAAATGCAAAAGAACTGGAAAATAAGAGACAAAACAGCAAAATTAAGCCCTCATATATCAATAATTACACTAAATGTAAATGGATTGAACTCTCCAATCAAAACACACAGAGTGGCAGGATGGATTAAAAAGCAAGACCCAACAATATGCTGACTCCAGGAAACACATCTCAGCTCTAAAGACAAACACAGGCTCAGAATGAAAGGATGGCAGACAATACTCCAAGCTAGTGGCAAACAAAAGAAAGCAGGTGTTGCCATACTCATATCAGACAAAGTAGACTTCAAGATAAACAGGTTAAGAGAGACAAAGAGGGGCAATATATAATGATAAAAGGGACACTCTACCAAGAAGACATACCAATTATAAATATATGTGCACCCAATATAGGAGCACCAAAGTACATAAAGCAACTATTAACAAACCTAAAAGGAGATATTAACAACAACACAATAATAGTAGGGGACCTTAATACCCCACTTACATCAGTGGATACATCATCCAGACAAAAAAATCAATAAAGAAATAGTGGACTTAAATGAAAAACTGGACAAGATGGACCTAGTAGACATATACAAAGCACTCCATCCAAAAACAGCTGACTACTCATTCTTCTCAAGCATGCATGGAACATTCTCAAGGATAGACCATATGTTGGGAAACAAGGCAAGCCTCAATAAATTCAAGAAGATTGAAATCATAACAAGCATTTTTTCAGACCATAATGCTATGAAACTGGAAATCAACTACAAGAAAAAAACTGGGAAAGTGACAAAGATGTGGAGATTAAACAACATGCTTCTGAACAACAAATGGATCATTGGTGAAATTAAAGGAGAAATAAAAAAATATCTGGAAACAAATGAAAATGAAAATATGCCATACCAACTCATATGGGATGCAGCAAAAGCAGTCCTGAGAGGGAAATTCATAGCAATAGAGGCCCACCTTAACAAACAAGAAAAAGCCCAATTAAGCAACCTTAAATTACACCTAACAGAACTAGAAAAAGAAGAACAAAAAAAGCCCAAAGTCAGCAGAAGGAGAGAAATAATAAAAATTGGAGCAGAAATAAATGAAATTGAGACAAAGAAAACAGTAGAAAGGATTAATGAAACAAAGAGTTGGTTCTTTGAGAAGATAAACCAAATTGACAAACCCTTAGCCAGACTTACTAAGAAAAAAAGAGAAAAGGCTCAAACAATTAAATTAGAAATGAAAGAGGAGAAATTACAACAGATACCATGGTAATACAAAGGATTATAAGAGAATACTATGAGAAACTATATGTCAACAAATTTGACAATCTAGAAGAAATGGATAAATTCTTAGACTCATACAACCTCCCAAAACTGAACCAAGAAGAAATAGAGAACCTGAATAGACCAATAACAAGTAAAGAGATTGAAATAGTAATCAAAAACCTCCCAAAAAATAAAAGTTCAGGGCCAGATGGCTTCTCTGGTGAATTTTACCAAACATTCAAAGAAGATCTAACACCCATCCTTCTCAAACTATTCCAAAAAATAGAGGAAGATGGAAGACTTCCTAACTCATTCTATGAGGCCAACATTACCCCAATACCAAAGCTAGACAAAGACAATACAAAAAAGGAAAATTACAGGCCAATATTGTTGATGAACATAGATGCAAAAACCCTCAACAAAATATTGGCAAACCGAATACAGCAATACATTAAAAAGATCATACACCGTGATCATGTGGGATTTATGCCAGGGACACAGGGATGGTTCAACATCTGCAAATCAATCAACCTGATATACCGTATCAACAAAATGAGGAATAAAAACCACATGGTCATCTCAATAGATGCCGAGAAGGCATTTGACAAGATCCAACATCCATTTATGATAAAAACTCTCAACAAAATGGGTATAGAAGGAAAGTTCCTCAACATAATGAAGGCTATCTATGACAAACCCACAGCCAACATCATACTCAACAGGGAAAGGCTGAAAGCCATTCCTCTGAGAATAGGAACAAGACAAGGCTGCCCGCTCTCACCACTCTTATTCAACATAGCTCTGGAGGTTTTGGCCAGAGCAATTAGGCAAGAAAAAGAAATAAAAGGAAGGAATCCAAATAGCCAACGAAGAAGTGAAACTCTCACTATTTGCAGACGGCATGATTTTATATATAGAAAACCCTAGAGAATCCATTAAGAAACTATTAGAAATAATCAACAACTACAGCAAAGTCGCAGGGTACAAAATTAACCTGCTAAAATCAGTTGCATTTCTGTATGCTAATAACAAACTAACAGAAGGAGAGCTCAAAATGATAATACCATTTACAATTGCATCAAAAAGAATAAAATAGCTAGGAATAAATCTTACCAAGGAAGTGAAAGACCTATATATACAATGAAAACTACAAGACATTATTGAAAGAAATCAATAATGACACAAAGAAATGGAAAGACATCCCATGCACATGGATTGGAAGAATAAACACAGTTAAAATGTCTATACTACCTAAAGCAATCTACAGATTCAATGCAATCCCAATCAGAATCCCAATGACATTCTTCACAGAAATAGAACTAAGAATACTAAAATTCATATGGGGCAACAAAAGACCCTGAATAGCTTAAGCAATCCTAAGAAAAAAGAACAAAGCTGGAAGCATCACAATCCCTGACTTCAAAACATACTACAAAGCAATAGTAATCAAAACAGCACGGTACTGGTACAAAAACAGACACACAGATCAATGGAACAGAATTGAAAGCCCAGAAATAAAACCACACATATATGGACAGCTAATTTTTGACAAAGGAGCTAAGAACATACAATGGAGGAAGGAAAATCTCTTCAATAAATGGTGTTGGGAAAACTGGACAGCCACGTGGAAAAGAATGAAAGCGGACCATCTGCTATCGCCATTCACAAAAAATTAACTCAAAATGGATCAAAGACCTGAAGGTGAGACCTGAAACTATAAAACTCATAGAAGAAAATATAGGCAACACACTATTTGACATTGGTCATAAAGGAATCTTTTCAGATGACATACCTACCCAGACTAGGGAAACTAAAGAAAAAATAAACAAGTGGGACTTCATCAGATTAAAGAGCTTCTACAAGACAAACAAAACCAGGATCAAAATGAATAGACAACCCACCAGCTAGGAGAAAATATTTGCAAAACATATATGTGACAAGGGGTTAATCTCCATAATACATAAAGAACTCACACAACTGAACAACAGAAAAACAAACAACCCAATCAAAAAATGGGCAGAGGAAATGAACAGACAATTCTCCAAAGAAGATATACAGATGGCCATTAGGCATATGAAAAGATGTTCAACATCACTGATCATCAGGGAAACGCAAATCAAAACAATACTAAGATATCACCTCACACCCGTTAGAATGGCTATAATCACCAAGACAAAAAACAACAAATGTTGGAGAGGATGTGGGGAAATGGGAACCCTCATACACAGCTGGTGGGAATGCAAACTGGTGCAGCCTCTATGGAAAACAGTATGGAGATTCCTCAAAGAATTAAAAATAGAAATACCCTATGATCAGGCTATCCCATTACTGGGAATCTATCCAACGATCCTGAAATCAACAATCCAAAGAGGCTTATGCACTCCTATGTTCATTGCAGCATTATTCACTATAGCCAAGAAGTGGAAGCAACCAAGTGTCCCTCGCCTGATGATTGGATCAAGAAAATGTGGTATATATATATATATATATAATGGAATACTACTCAGCCATAAAAAAAGACAAAATTGTCTCATTTGCAACCACATGGATGGACCTGGAGGGTATTATGTTAAGTGAAATAAGCCAGAAAGAGAAAGACAAACTCTGCATGATTTCACTCATATGTGGAATATAAACCAACACTGGTAAGAGAGAACTGTATTGTGGTTACCAGGGGCAATGGGAGTGGGTGGTGGGCACAAGGGGTGAAGGGAGACATGTATATGGTGATCGACAAACAAAAATGTACAACCCCAAATTTCACAATGTTATAAACTATTAAGACATCAATAAAAAAAAATAGTGGGCAAGTGACACAGGGACAAACTCTCTTTTGAAATTTGAGGAATCCCAGAAGCAGCTTCCAGCTGAAGGTTTTTGAGAATAATTTCCTTTCCGGCAATAGTCCCTGTACCACCTGGCCCTGGAGAGAGCAGTTAGGTGACAGAATAATGAATATAGATGGGAGGTACCTGAGGACAGCCCATTCCCAAATTTTCCTGTTAAGTCACAAATGGTGAGAAAGAAATCCAAAATTTCATGCCCATAAATAGAATATGGAAATTTGCTGAAGGTGAGAGCCATTACCTGCCAAAAAGTTCCTTAAAAGAAGTGAGGAAACTTACACTGAAAAGGGTGTGATATTTCAGTTACAGCTGGGAAATGTGGAGCTGAAACCTTTTCAATATCATTCCTAGTGCAGAGCCAAGGAAGGAGGCCACCTTGTCTCCTTGCCAGAACAGTCACCATGAAGACCCAGGGGTAGACGACAGACCATACGTTATATTAGTAGCAGCCACCATGGAGATGTCAGAGGCCACAAGCTCGCCTTCACTACTTCTGCCTATTCCTACAATGTAACTATCCTCAAGTCCACATGCCATCCCTGAAGGAGGAGGAGAGGAGAATAGAACTTTGAATTGACAATATTTTAACCTATACTCACTTGGGAAATTACAAGAGTGGGCTGGATAGCTTTCCTGCTCTTAGACAGGCTCTTTTAGAAGAGCAGGTTGCAGAAAAGCAAATTTTCGTTAATTCCAGGGCAATGTGAATCCAAATTAAGCCCAATCTCAGTAGAAGAAAAGAAAGTACTGACTTTGGAATAGAGAAGAAATAAGGATGAACTAGCAAAGGACTGTGGAATCTTGAAATGCCCAAGTTGACAAATTTGCCTAATTTATACCTTGTTTAAGTAACACAATTGTGTTACAATGCACTTTGTGTACTTCAGTTGACTCACTAGTAACTCAAGGAAAAGGGCAGAAGGATATTCCATGAACCCAGGCGAAGGATATTTGCTGGGGGAAAATTGTTGGTGCAAGATAGTGAACTCTCAATGGCAAAGCAAATATCAGCTGTTTAGATAGTTCTCAGGGTCGTGTTTTATTGAATATTAAGGAATACTGAAAACTAAGGAATGGACTAAAATGAAATAAACCGAAAAGCTTTACTTTAAATGAACTTTAGTTCAGACATTTCGAGCAAATTAACTCCATCTGGTAGTAAAAAGTGAAATTTACAAAATACCATAAGAAAATTTCAGTCCCAATAGCCTCTCTTTCATCAGATGGTAAGAGCTACTTCTTCTGGTACTATTTTATATCACGAGTTTCCTTTTCTGGGCAAATGATTAAAAGCTTTGACTTGAGCGCAAATGAACATGTTTTCCAGTCTTAGTGTGGAAACTATTGGAAAATACTCAAGAAATCTTTCACACCTTAGTACTCTGAATAGCACACTCCACATCAAAATATGCTCAAAATCCAAGGAAACATGGAGAAAAACAATAATACTAAATTATCTTAATCACCAACTCTTTCAGATATATTTCATGAGTGTTTGAAAAATTAAAATCACAAAGAATTTTTCAGAGAAGGACCATCTTTGTCATTTATGTTTGTTTTCAAGGCCTTTGCATATGGTAAGGATGCTAAATCACTGTTTTATTACCGTAATCAGTAATAACAAAGGGAAAATGAAGTCCAAAGAGAAGTCAAAACAGAATGAGTCATTGGTAAATGAAAAGGCTCTCAGAGGTAACCTGACATCTTGGCAAATGGAGCAGATTCAGTTGCATGTGATTCTTGCTTCCTGCCCCTTCTCCTTCCTTCCATCCTCATCTCCGCATTCACCTCCTCTTAGTGGAAGGAAAACAGCTGCTCCTAACTGGACTGGAAGCCAGGTACCTGAGAGCTACTGTAAATATTCCATAAGAACATGGTTACCCTCTGACCTTGTTCCCAACACAGACACAGATAAAAAGAGGTTAATAAATAACCTTAGTCCCTGTTATATGTATTTGTTGAGTCCAAATGCTTGCTTCACGCCCATGCACAATTATAGCTTGCTAACTTGTTGTTTTCTTGTCTAACCAAAAGGGGTGACTCAAGGGTCACAAGGATTAATGAGCTTGTTTTCTAGAGAAAAATGCCTTTAAGAAAGTTACAACCACCAGATAATCTTGCTGCTGACAGCAAGAAGTCTGGTTGCCCAAGGTCTTATCTGGAGTGAAAGAAATACAGACTTACCCTTTGTTTCAACAAAACTCCTCCTCCCAAGCCCCTCAGCCCTCTGAACTTCCCCAGCTTCCTTCTTCTGTTAAGGCAGACCTCAGAGAAACTATTCTCCCACGTTCTCATGTTGGCCACTTAGAATAAAACTTTTTCTAACTCCAAGCACTGGTGTCTCAGGCTTGCTGTGCATCAGGCACAGGGGCTGAGATTAACAGGTTCAATATCAGACTTCCTATCTCCAAGATCTCTTTCTTGTAACCCATTTTATAGCTTATTTGTTTTCCCAAAACATACTTTTACCATTTTATTTTTAAAAAACTATTAATTTAGATTTTTAAAAAAACTTTTAGAATCCTTCATGGAACTGTCTCAAGCTAAACTTCACATTGAACTAAGGCCCAGAGAGGTGAGATTAAAGGGCCATAATTGCAGTCAGCTAGTCCTTTCACTGAAAAGTTGCAATGGCCTCTGTTATATATTATATCTAGTGCTAAATTCTACCTCTCCTTCAAGTTTCTGTGCATGGTCTCGCCCACTCCCATATCTCAAGCTTCATTTTCCATGATCTCAACTCCTATCTCTAACATTCCTGCTTTCCTAACTGTGACTCCCATCTAAACTTTCCCAAATACAATCAATGATAAATAATTGGTAGAAATATTCTGTTTATTAACATTATAGGATAACTTGAATTCAACTTCTATGCAGTGCAGAATAATCCATTCTCTTTCTAAATTTCAAGTGATACAAATAATGTCTAAAAATCTTTATATTTCTCTTATTTTCAGTGGAAACAACATACACTTACTACAATATTACAATTAAAATCCTTATATACTCATTTCTTAGAATCCTGGCAAATAATTTCTCACCCAAATTAAGACTATTGACTAGACATATGTTGCATCTGTTGCCCTTTCTGTTATATTACAGAGGAACTATGTATTTGGAACCTCCAGGAGGACTAATCTGATTAATGTAACAAAGTTTATTTCAATTCAGCAAACATACAGTGTTTACTACATGAAAATGACTGCACTGGCCAAATTGGAGAATACAGAGATAGCTAAGATATAGCTTCTGTCCTTCAAGAATATAAAACCAATGGAGGAAAGAGATACAAACATAAATATTGGTTATTACATAAACTGGAGGAGGAGAGACAAGAAAGGGAGATTTATTTTGGCCGAACAGAGCACTTACGGATTCTTGGAGGAAGCAGGATTTAAGTTGGCCTTTAAGGATTTGCAGGATTTTATAAAGCAAAACAATCCTGGCAGAGGCAAATGTGAGTGTATTCTCCAGTATCACATTATATTGTTAATTGTTTAAGAGTCTTTCTCCTCCATCTGAATATTAGCTCCTCCAGGATAGGGATCATGGCTTACCCATTTTGCAACATTACAGCAACATTTTATATCTTATTAGTGTTTTAGCAAAGGCTGTTACCTTGTACATTCTCAGTAAATATTTGTTGAATTAATCAATTGATGGCTATTAGGCTCCTAAAATTTTTTTGTTTGTTTGTTTATTGCAGTAACATTGGTTTATAACATTGTATAAATTTCAGGTGTACATCATTATACTTCTATTTCTGCATAGATTACATCATGTTCACCACCCAAATACTAATTGCAACCCATCACCACACACATGTGCTGAATTATATGGCTCCTAAAATTTTTAATGCCACTAAATCTGTACACAGGAGTTGCTTAATGAAGTTTTCACCAAGGTTGTACCAAAAATCATTTTAAAAATATTAAAAATGCCAAAAAAAATCATATCTGTTATCTCTGTGAGGGCTAAGTAATTCTCCCATTGTTCTCTGTATTTTCATGGGAGTAGAGTCACAGTTCTTAGGAAAACACCATGCTGGGAACCAACAGTGTAAAATTGAGACTAACCAGTGCCCTGTATGAATTGGACAATCTCTTTTCCAGGCCAGATCCATCTCATCTAGACTTTTCTGTCCACTGAAGACTCTCAATCGTGCTGGTTAAGGGATTATGTGAGGAAATGGGAAGTGCTGTGTGAGCTGGTACCTCTTAGGAATCAGCGTGAGGTTAGGTGGTATTTGTGATGCTTATTATAGCCCCAAATGAAAAACTGTCCAAATCCTATTCTGTCATGACCACTCTACCTAAAGGATTCCCCAAAGAGGAAAGTAGATACAAAGAACATTCGCAGCTAAAAAACAAAATATTGCTGTCCTAACAGATAGGCAAGAGCTCAATAACTCCCAGTTCAGAGCCTTCTCGTATGCTGTGCTAGAGTATGTGGTCTCAACTTTGAGATAAGAATGGGGCATCTAATTCTCCACCTTCGCTCTAAATTCTGAGATCAGTCTATACTTGCAGGGAGAGAGATCTGCAAGGCATGCCCCAACATAATTTACCATTCAGTTGCAGATTTCAAGGTGATGGAAAAGAAGACAGAAATCTCGTTATGCCTGTATCAAAGACACAGAGCCTGTTTACATCAGCAAAAGGAAAAGAAAGAGAACACAACAGTCAGAGTTGCGAATCTTTAAGAAATATTGATAGATGTAGCCCAATGAAAAATCTAGATTCTTCTTGACCGATGTATCAACTCTTAGTCCCTCAAGGGAGCAAAGTTAACAAGGGTATGAGTGTGGTAGGAGGAGACTAAGGTACCTATTCCTTCTACAGTACCTATCACATTCATGTGCTTGAAAGCATTTTCAATTATATTTGTCTTCCATGATGTGCATTTTCATTCATTCATTCAGTGAATATTTATCAAGTGTGTTTATGTTCTAGGCACTCTGGTAGACACTGGAGACACGATGGTGCATAGGAATCAAGCTCCCCGCCTTAATGGCATTTGTAGTCTAATGAGGAAGAAAGAGAAGCAAACAAGCAATTACAATACAATATAAAAGTGCTGTGATAGAGAAAGTACATGATGGTATGGTCAAAAAGAATAAGGGTAGCTAGTCTAGAATTGATAGCATGGGAATGGCCATGAAAACTTCAGAGTGGAAGTAATAGCCAAGCTCACACCTGGAGGACAAGCGAGAGTCGTCAGGTGTAGGGGACATCAGTTGTTGTTTTCATCTGATCAGCATTCATTCCTCCATCTTTGGGTATAGCACCCTGATTTCCCTTTGGGCAACTACCTCTCTCCCACTTTCAATTGATGTGTTTTGGGCAAGGTTCACACCAACCGCACACTCCAAGGGCCAAAGCGTAGTTTAGATTTGGTCCATCAGAGTCTTTCATCCTTCGGTCCTCATGATTGCTTTGGTTACTTGCATGTTACATAAGCGAGGCCGATGAGACTGATTCCAAGGGCAGATGTTGAAAACCATTGGATGACAGGCCCTCTGATGCACTGGAATTGCCAAGCTAGTAGAATGTAAGGCTGGGGCTTGGCAAAGATAGGTACTACATCACATCTGTGTCTGAGGCAGAAAGCGGGAGAAAGGATGCGGACATACACGTACCGCCTTCATCTGTCTTCTTTTATCAGGAAAGCAAAACCTTTCTCAGAAGCCCCGCTACAGACTTTCTTTTGGTCTCACTGGCCAAAACCTGGTCCTGTGTTCCACCCTACCTACAAGGGATGCTGGGAAAGCAAGGAATAGGATTTTCAGAATTGGCTTAGACCAGTCGTTGTCCAAGTGCTGGGCAGATTGCTGTACTCTCCAAAAAACAAACAAAGACAAACAAAAAACCTGAGTTCTATCAGTAGGGAAGGAGAAGGAAATGGATATTGAAAGGAACTAACTGTAGTGGCCACAGTGTGTGAGGATATTTTTAAAACCCATGATCTATGCATTAGTTTTCCAAGGCTGCCAAAATAAAATACCACAGTCTGGGTGGCTTAAACAACAGAAATTTATTTTCTCACAGTTCTGGAGGCTGGAAGTCCAAGATCAAGGTGTCAGTAGGTTTGGTTTCTTCTGAGGTCTCCTCCTTGGTTTGAAGATGGCTGCCTCTCACTGTGTCCTCACATGGTTCTTCTGGTGTACATCCTAGTGTTTCTTTGTGTGTCCAAATTTTCTCCTCTTATAAGGACACCAGTCAGATTGGATTAAGGCCCACCCTAATGGCCTCATTTTAACTTAATCATCTCTTTAAAGGCCTATCTCCAAATATAGTCACATTTTGAGGTGCTGGGGATTAGGACTTCAACATATGAATTTTGGGGGTACACAATTCAGCCCATAACAATCTATAACATTAATTTGGTCCTAGAAAGTTTATAAAATTATTTCTATTAGCAGTGGGGGAAAAAATTTTCCTCTCTCACTATATGTTTAAAACATTAAGAATTGTCATTTTAAAAATCAGTTTAAATTTATCAGAGGAAAAGATATTCAGTGTCGTGATGATTTGCATTTCTTTGATTAGTGGTGAAGGTGAACGCTTTTCAGCTGTATTTCTCCCATGGAATTTCATCTTTTATTGTACCAGATGCCTCTCAGCCTCACCCTGATTCCAGATGTGGCAGTTCCAAGCAGGTGGCTCACTTCGCACTCAATGCCTAATGTGCTCCTGCCCCCAGACTTCTCCCATTGTCGAGTGGGGTGCTGGTGGGACTCTAATCAGCAAACAGGCCTGCCCAGCTTGAAAGTGCTGGGAAGTTAGCAGCCCTGGGACAACTTTCAAATATGGATATGGAAGACAGTGAGCAGATACTTCTCCCTGACAATCCTTGGGGGGATGATTTTGAACATTCTCTGTACTCCTGAGCACAATCCAGTGGGATTGAGCCTCAGTTTCCCATGGTGGTGGCCAACTCAACTGCACACCATTGTATTGGCCCTTCCTCCTCCCCTATTTCAATCTGCTCAGTTCCTCACTTCTGTCCCCTGGGTTCACTCCCCTGCCCCAAATAAATTACTGGCATGAAAGTGCTATTCCAACCTCTGCTTTCAGAGGCTAAGGCATCTGTAGATTTTTCTTTGGCTATACCTTTTTGGTTTTGTTATTTTTTTTATTGTTTTCCATGAATGTTTTATATATCAAGGATATTAACCTCTTGGGATGATGCCAACAGAGTTGGTAAGGGAAAATAATTATATCCCTTGAACCCTAAGCCACATCAAACTATATTTGAGGTCAAGAGAAAACATTCCTGTATTGCCTTAATACTTTAGAAATGCAATGTTTAACAGTATCCATTTCATATTACTGCTTCCATCATAGTTTTTAACTTGGAAATCATATTTATGCCTCCATACAATTCTTCCTAATATCAGATGGTTCCCTCTTTAGGGCTGTTTGTTTTAATTTTAGAGATAGAGTACCCTTTTGAATTGTGTTGAGAACGTGAATGAAATAGTTTATAAATGTGTCTATTTCTTCCAGTCCGTGTGTTTTAGGTGGAAAGCAACTCTCATTCCTCCATATGGTCCATTTCCTTTGAAATGCAGCTGTAATTTTTCTCAGATTCTGTGCTTTTACTGATTGTTCCTCCATAAAGAAGGTCTATGCTTTTGCTGAATTAGTTTATATCCCAGGAAGAGTAGAGAGTGTGTTCTGTCGAACTCAGTGGGTTCTTGCCCAAACTTTTAAGGGGCTTCCAAGTTCAAATAATTCTGCGATTCCTGGAGGCATTGTCTGATATGACTATCAGTCAGCCTTGAGGTGGGAAGTCCTAAGCGATTTCACACCAAATTCAAACAGAGCAGGCCAAGAAGAAGGAGCTAAGATGAAGAACGGCTAACACATAGGGAGAGCAGAAGGGGAGATAGGAAAGTGAAGCCTGCAGAATTCCTGAGCCCACCAGTGCCCAGGTGTAGAGCGAGGGCTTAATAACGGGAGGTAGGATTGGATGTAGAGGCAGTGATGTGTTCTCTAGATGGGTTTATTACCCCTACTTATAAAAGTCAAGGGAAGAATCAACATTATTTTACCCTCCCAGATTATCTTTGTTTAAAACTCAGTCTAGTCAAATTCATTTGAAAATAATTAGCAGACATCTGGTGTTCTATAGCTCTTTCCCTCCCCATGATATAGATTCTTCTCACTTGGGTGAGCGTTAATGGTATTTCCCTGTAGTGAGTGCTCCTATCTTGAGGAAGATTTCAACCGCGGTTGAGCTGGGTGCTGTTTCTTGTACAATGGGGTGATCTGTCTTGTCCATCTATAGCTCCAGCAATAAAGTTGTGAGTTCGTGATGCCATTTTAACTGCCACTGAGCATGATAATCACAAGTGTGACTCTTCAAATGTGTTAAATATGTTTAAGGTTGTAACAAGGAGACAATCAACCTTCTAGCATTTGTTTTGTCATTTCTTTTTCATAATTTTAACTCTCCTCCTTGATAAACACCTAAAAATTAGCATTTTGAGCTGAGGCAGGAGGTGCTGAATCATAGATCCCAGAGGTATATGAAAAAGAACATCTTTATGATATAAAAAGCCATACAGAGAGTCCAACTGAACAAAAGATTTGAAGAATCTAAATGAAGAGGTAGAATTGAGGTAAGAGATGATAATGGATGAGCAACATTTAGGATACTTGGTAGGGCCTACATCTTGACAGGGTCCCTGAGGCCCAGACTGCAGTCCCAGATCCTGGTCACAGAGTCTTCAGGGCCTTAAACATGAGAGGGGATAGGAATGTCAAGAACTCCAGCCTTGCCCAGACATTCCCCTTCCTTCATGATCCCTTCCCTGCCTCTTTCCAAAAGCATTTACAGCATGAAAAATAGTGCAATATATATGAGAGAAGAAGAAGAGAGTAGCATTAACAGACATTACTGTTACCCGATACGAACTAATAACTGTAACTGAGCAAGGAGTTTGGCTTAATTTTTTGGTAGCTAAAACAAAAAGGATAATACAACCATCATTGTTAGGGGGATACAAAAGGGATATAAACTTATCTGTGGTGATTTTCCCCTGGTGATTCTATTTGTTTGTGCGACTCTCATGTGGAACATTTAGCAATATAGTGGAAAAGGTCATTGTTCTTTGTGAATCTGAAATGCTTCCATCAGTTCCTAAAATCTCTCAAGCCATTACCTCACTGAACATCTGCTGCTGGCCGTGGGAATCCTGAGTAGCCCAGGTTGGGGTTTTGTGTTTGGCCACGTTTGCAAGATCTACAGGGTATTATAAGCCTGGACTAATTTTCAATCTATTTTTTTGGTTTGACAGTGTCCAGACTATAGAGGTAGCATAAATTAGAACCAGATAAAGTTCAAGTCCTTGGTTAAAAATGCTTAGGGCAAACATTCCCACTCAGAACAAAGCCTAAGACAGCCATTACTAGTCATTGAGTTGTGTTAATAGGTACCTTACTCTAGTCCACTCTTCGACTAAGGAAACAGTAGTGTCAGGCAGTGGTTGAAGTTTTGGAACCAAGCAGAGAGCAGTTGTCATTCTGGAGTTCCCTGCATTCACAGTACAGTCATGCACTGCATAGTGATGTTTTGGTCAATGACAGACCACATATATGACAGTGGTCCCACACTATTAGTACCATACAGCCTAGGTGTGTAGCAGGCTATACCATCTAGGTTTGTGTAAGTACACTCCATGATATTTGCACAATGACGAAATAGCCTAACGATGCATTTCTCAGAATGTATCCCTGTAGTTAAGTGACGCATGACTGTAGTAAAATTCCCTCACCCTCAACAACAGATATGGATGCAGAAGCAAATTCCTGCACTCAGATGGCTAATCTGGGCTGAGCCTGGGGCAGCACCCAATAAAAACAGACCCCTAAAAATTTTACTTTTTTATACCTTTGAACTATTTGTTTCAACTCATCACTAATTCAACTCACTTACCTCCTTCCAATGATCTCAGTTTCTGAAATTTTGAATAATTTCTTTTTTTTCTTAAATAATTTCTTATACCTGGTTTTGCCTCAGGCCTTAGTCCTGACGCTTGTTTCTGCTTCTCTTGTTCTGCCTTCTGGATTCTTTCCTTGACTGCAATTTGCATTTGCCAATTTAGGTAAATACTTCAACCAGTTCAACACAGTCCCAAAGACTCTACACACAGGTGCAGGCCCTTAGGTCCATCATTCCTGCTAACTCACCAGGAGAATCAAGGAAGGAACCAGTCCAAGCTAGGTAAGATGGGGCTTGACTTGTGAGGGGGAAACTAGAGAGAAAGGTAAGTCTGTGGTGTGAAAACTTGATCTTCGAAAGAAGCCTGTTCCTGTGGATGGGATCAGTGCTGGGAGATCACAGAGAAGATAAAAGGAGTTGAAATTGGGGTTCATAAGTACACCCTTGAGTTGTTTCTGGGAATGGCAGATTGTGCCATAAAAGAGACAGAGCAAAGTAGGAGCCTACTAATCCTATTTGGAATCCTACATCCTAGGTTAGAAGAACCTAACAATTCCGAGTTTCATCAAAAGCAAGTTAGACCATATGATCCAGCAGTTCCACTTCTGGGTATATACCCCAAAGAATTGAAAGCAGGGACTCAGATATTTCTAGACCCACGCTCATAGCAGCATTATTCACAATAGGCCAAAAAGTGGAAGCAACCCAGTGTCCGTCAACAAATGAATGGATAAACAAAGGGTAGTATATACATACAATGGAATATTATTTCAGTCTTGAAAAGGAAGGAAATTCTGACGTGATATAATATGGATGAACTTTGAAGATATTATTCTACGTGAGATAAACCAGTCACAAAAGGACAAATACTGTATGATTCCACTTATAGGAGGTACCTAGAGTAGTCAAATTCGTAAAGACAGAAATTAGAATGGTGGCTTCCAGGGCCTGGAAGGAGAGGAAAATAGAAAGTTATATGATCCAGCTATTCCACTGCTGGGTATTTATCCAAAGAACTTGAAAACACCAGTGCGTAAAGATACATGCTCCCCTGTGTTCATTGCAGCGTTATTCACAATAGCCAAGACTTGGAAGCAACCTAAGTGCCCATCAAGGGACGAATGGATAAAGAAGATGTGGTATATATACACAATGCAATACTACTCAGCCATAAGAAACGATGAAATCCAGCCATTTGTGACAACATGGATGGACGTTGAGGGTATTATGCAAAGTGAAATAAATCAGAGGGAGAAGGTCAAATACTGTATGATTTCCTTCATTAAGTAGTAGATAATAACAACAATAAACAAACACATAGAGACAGAGATTGGATTGGTGGTTACCAGAGGGGAAGAGGGGAAAGAGGAGGGTGAAAGGGATAATTCGGCACATGTGTGTGGTGATGGGTTGTAATTAGTATTTGGGTGGTGAACATGATGTAATCTATGCAGAAATAGAAGTATAATGATGTACACCTGAAATTTATACAATATTATAAACCAATGTTACTGCAATAAACAAAAAATTAAAAAAAAAAAAGAAAAGAAAGTTATTGATTAATGGGTTTAGAGTTTCAGTTGGGGAAGACGAAAAAGTCCTGGAGATGGATGGTGGTGGTAGATGTGCAGCATTGTGATTATACTGAATGCCACTAAACTATACACTTAAAAATGGTTAAAATGGTAAATTTTATGTTATGTAAATTTTAACACAATAAAAAAAAGGAAAAAAAAAGTGAGTTGGGGCGGGTGGATGGGGGAGGAGTGAGTGACAGAGATGTTAACATCCACCCTGTCTCCTAAGGGAAAGGATCATCCCTGAGAGTACAGATGGAGGCTATTATTGAATGTAGTTGAGGGGTAAAGAAGAGGTAAAGGAAAGTTAGCAGGGTTCAATCCTCATAAATATTGGCTCAAAGGCCAGCAATAGGTGAATGAGTTCTTCAAATAATCTAAAGTTGTTGTATTGATTAGAGAACTCCGTCTGATCTGTTCAAATGTCTGCTAACGTGCTTACCACACACACGGACGTGACATGTGTGCTGCTCCTGGCTGCTTGTGTAATCCTATAATCTGTTTAGCCATGGGAATTTGCACTTGGTATGTCCTTGGCTCATTTAGCCTTGTCCTGGGGGATCACCTATCGAATGCCCTCAGGTGTGATATGAGTGGTGAGTGGGCAAGTCAATAGGAGAAGCAGCACCAGACACAATCAAGAGCCGCCAGCGCTGACGGAAGCTCACAGGATTCGGCTTCAAAGCCTCCTTAAGCTTGTGTTCAGTGGTCTCCAGACAGCCGTGCAGCAACACAGGACTTTGGCCGTCGAATTTAGCCAATATCTGCTCTCTAGCTTTGGCTTCAGTCTCAGCCTTTGGAAGGCCAAATAGCTGAATACCTAACTGTAGTGTCATTACCGGCATCTCTGAAATTATATGTGATCAATGATCATGAGATTGCATAAATTACCTTCATGTCTAATCCATGTATTAACATCAGTAACATAAACAGGGCATGCCTTTAGATATATTGTCAGAATATACACTTTTGAATATGGATAAGCATTTTAGATGTAAGTGGGATTAAAATTTCCTTGTATGCTTTAGTTTTTGAGATTCCGTCAGTTGAAGTATAAGTATATATTTATGAATTCAGAGTAAAATGCTGCAATAATTAATGTTGATAGTGAACTACACATTCATTTCGTGCATAAAAATAATTAAAATTTTTTCAAATAGTTAAATAGATGGAAAAATATTTAGTTCATGGAATTGCCTCAGTGAAATTGCATCATCATCATTGGCTCAATTATCAAGCACAGGGTTTGAAAAGGAACGAAGTCTTCACCTCAGTCATCACTATAAGAAAATATAGAAAGTTCGACATCTTGATTGCCGTGCCACCTTGAGCAGTTGCCTGTACTGGCAGAGTTAGCGAAAAAGATCTTGTTCCTCCGCTCACTTCAGTTGAAAGTAAATCTGTTCATAACCCAAATGTGCCATTTAGTGACCATACATGCAATCTAGAAGCTGACAGTGCTGAGAAATTACTGTTCCCACACTAGGTCAAATTCTTAAATTTTGACTCCTGAAAATTTGAACAATTAAAGTTTTTATAACATTTCAGATTTCATTATTCTCAGTTATCCATTCTGTAAAGATTAGGGTGACCAGCATTTGGCTTTATATTGGCTTTAACCTTTAGCCAAAAATCTGTCTTTGGTGTCCTTCTGCCACTAAAATCTTGCAATGCTTGGTAACGCATCATCTAGTACCATGATGACCACTTCTCCAGCATAGGAAGGAGAAGCTAGGAGCCCAGAAAGACCAGGTCTGGAGGGAAAGTGGAGGGCTGTTTAGTGACTATCACTCTTGATGTGGTGTACCCAACTCCCAGCACCTCATGGACTGATCCCAAATCTGGGGCCCCAGGAATGAGCCCTGGCGTCCATAAATTTCCCCACTTTCAACACTCACTACTCTCCTTATGATTCCTATTGTTGACTTTCCTACAGGACAAGGGATCTGCTTAGGTGTCTACTTCTTAACCTGCCTGGTACTCACTCCAGTTTTCGTTTGCTAGGCCCTCTTCTTTGCCTGAGTCCTTTAGATAAACACTTTTGTTAGTTGAAGACGTGTCAGTGATTGCTTTGAAGTTTTTAAACATTGCCTAGATTAATGAGTCAGGACCATTACTCTGCTTTCTCAGTGTGCTGGAACATAGTGCAGCCGATCAGTAGGTGTTACTGTGCCTGAAACTGCTTCTTATTTATACCAAAGGTTATTTCTTTTTCCATCAAACCTTCAATTTGTGGAGGAAAAAAGCTGGTCAAATGTCCAATAAGATGATTAATCTGTATTTTGGGGATTTAAAAATTTCTTTTACTAAAAAGGAGGAGGAAGGCGATGACGGGATGATGAAAATAGCTAACATTCATTATGTTAATGTTCTTAGTGCTTTACTTGTATTAACCCACTTAGTCCTCAAGATAACTTTGTCAGTTGGGTACTTTTATTGTTAGACTATGCAACTGTAAGTAGTACTGTTACCGGTTAGGAAACTGAGGCCACAGTCACAAAGCTGGGAATTGGTACAGTCATGATTTTAATCCAGGTACTAAAAGCTGGGAATTAGTAAAGTCATGATTTTAATCCACTACACTTTTCAATTTTTCATGATGGATAGAATATGGTCTTTAATATTTCAATAGTACAATTTTACAGCTATAATGTGAAAGAATATTTTTCTAATTGTAACTTTAGTTTAAACTTCATTTTTTCATTAATTAGAAACTAATTTTGCTCACTCAAGTCATTCCAAATAAAAATTACACATGATCATGGAATAATCTTGAAAAGTTGTATGAGATTCGGCAACCAGCTACTTATGATCTGAATCAAGTCAGTGTTCTCTTGGTGGTAAAGAAACATTAACCCATCCCACACAGAGGGTTGGCGTGGGGTGGGGTGGGGGAATGGACAGGGAAGGTATGGGAGTGGAAGCCAAAGAATCTTCAGGCTGTTTGCTTAGAACATTGTTTCAAGGAAGACAGAAGAAGAAAAAATCATGATCCTATTTTAAAATGACTATGCACCATTTTATAATAACGACCAGAAACTTGCCGTCAAAATTTTAGGCACAGATCAGCCTTGTAAGTAGGCACCCTCAAAATCATCTGCCCATCATTCTAGACCCAAAGATACTTAGCAAAATATTAAAGACAGAATGGTCTCTCAGGTCCCTTCTACTCTAGAATTTTATGATTTTAGATCAGACTATTTCACTGCTTGTCTACATTCTCTACTGCCCCAAACAGCAAAGACAGGCAAGTATCCAAGACGCTGTTTTCAGTGCTGGTTGGGGTAATATCTAGTCTACAAAATAACTAAGCTACAAAATGCTATTATTGGCCATAAATAGATCAAGATGACTTAACACTGTTAAAGTTAATAGTAATATCTCTAGCTGTATTAGAACTTGCTTGAGTTATACAAAGCACTCTCATGGACTCATTCAAGACTCATAACAACCCTGAGAGTTAGGAGCTGTTATCTCCAGTTCACAAGTAAAGAAAGGGAGAAACAGAAATGCCAAGGGTCTCTTCCAGAGTCACACAGTATTTTGATAGCAAATCTAGCATACTTTGTACTATACGTAGACTGATAATTAGACATGAACAATTAAAAAAAGAACAGATTCTTTCGTATTTGTAATATTAGAGGAGGGCATTGGAAGAAATGACAAATACTGTAGCATAAAGCTTATTTCAAAAGTAACAAAACAGGATTGAAAGAATCCTCTCATTAATTCCTGTTGCTAACAATCTTTATCCCTCTTAAGGACAGGAATAAAAATCTTAGGCCTTTGGAAATCTCTATTAGGTCAGGTGTGTTTTTGTTTTCTGTCTCTCTCTCTCTTTATATATATATATACACATATATATGTACATATATAAACACATATATATTACATATATATTCATTATATACACAGATATTACATATATATGTAAAGATTTAACTTAATTTTTAGGTAGAAGGAACACCTGCATACAGAATTATATATAAATGAATGGTGCCCAAATCTATTGCAAATTGAGGTGCTTTTGTGCATGGAGTGTGCTTTACAGAAATATTAATGCTAATGGGATTGATTCAAGGAGAGCCATGCACTGTCAAGAGTTATACCCATATTATTTACTAAAGAAAAAAAATTCCATTTACTAAAAATGTAGGAAAAAAGCTATCCATTTTTCAATATGCTTAGATAACTATTACCAGGGATGTCTCATTGTGTTGACTGCCTTCCTATATATAAAATGCACATTAAAATTGAAAATTCACAAAATGAGTAAATATTTGTTGCTATGTCTACATTTGGGAGGTAAATGTCCACAATTTGGTTGAGAAAGGAAGATAGATGTAGAAATAACGTCACAAGTAGAAATGGAAATTCCCCAACCTAACTCGTTTTTCCCCTTTTAGTCTATCACCAGACTGGAGTGGTTTGTCCATACCGCCTGAAGTTGGAGCTGTGGCTGCACCAGTTATGTATTCACCCTCCAGTTAAAGAGAGGCTTTAACTCCAACTGAAAATCACCAGAAACCAAATAAAAAGTAAGAATTCTACTTGTTTCCTTATATTTTTCTTTGTATATAGTTCCTGATTTTCATTTGCATGTTTATTTTAATTAGACTTATTCAAATTTCTTTAGTCTCTATAAATTTCAACCAAATATTCAGTTCCTTAAAAAAGTATGAGGTGACGTCAACATTAGCCACCACATGATCACTTTGTTTACTATGACTAGGAACCTAACAGTTTTCAAAATATGTCATGGCATGGAAAATGAACCCATTACTTATATGTCTGGGTGGATTTTAGTTGGCTGGACACACAGTGTAAACTTTCCGATAGTTCACGTGATTGATACTAATTCACTAGATTGTAAAATCAAGATTTTCATTTTTGTGTGTGTCAGAAACTACTGTCGTTGAGCGAAATATTTTTTCTTTGATCACTCATAACTATGATGGGCCCATTGAAGAAACTAGGACAACGTTTTCAAGCACATAAAAGTCCACTGCAATCACAAGACCATGATATCTAAATTTTAACCCTGAAACTGATGCTCATAGATTTTTGTCTTTTCACAGAAAGACTTCTTTTCTGGAGAAGAAAGACATCTGTGAATCATGCCTCCATTATATCCATTGAAAGAGAGATTATAAAGATAGCACGTCAAAAAAAAAAATAAGTGCAGTGTAACTGATCACAATATTGGATTCTATATTCTCAGCCTTGGTGGTTCACAGACACACGTGGGAGATTATTCAACTCAGCACTCCCCACAAAACCTAGCATCGTGCTTTGCACATAGCAGGTGCCTGATAAATGTCTGATTATGTGTGGAATCCAGAAGCTAACACTACCCATCCTGCCAGTGTCCATGCTGCTCTCCAGGCAGACCTAGGAAAGGGTAACATCTGTTTGTCAGAGACATTTATTTACACAGAGTTGCTTTTATACTGTTGCCCTTGAAAATACAGGGAGTCGGAGTCTGTTGTCATATTTAGAACAATCTGTAAAGTTAGAATGATAATGACAAGTATGCCTTAGCCCAGGAAACACGAATGCCATGGGTCACAAAGAGAATGGTAAATATTGACCTTAATTTAATAGACTTAGAATTAGTCAGAGTTCTCCAGAGAAACAGAACCAACAGGATGTATAGAGCGAAAGAAAGAAATTTATTACAAGGAATTGACTTATATGATTATGGAGGCTGGGAAGCCCCAAGATCTACAGTCTGCAAGCTGGAGACCCAGAGAGTTGATGGTATAGTTGCAGCCTGTGTCTGAAGGCCTGAGAATTAGGAGAGCCAAAGGTGTAAATTCTAGTCAGAAAGCCAGCCAGCTCGAGACCCAAGAAAAGCTGATGTTTCAGTTCAAGTCGAAAGGCAAGAAAAAAATCAATGTCTCAGCTCAAACAGTGAGGCAGGAGGAGTTCCCTCTTATTCATGGAAAGGTCAGTTTTTGTTCTATTTAGACATTAAACTGATTGGGTCAGGCCCACCCACAGTTGGGAGGGCAATCTGCTTTACTTAGTCTACCACTTCAAATGTTAATCTCATCCAGAAATACCCTCACTGACACGCCCAGATTGATGTTTGATTAGATGTCTGGGCACCCTGTGGCCTAATCAAGTTGACGTATAAAATTAACCATCACGAATATGAAGGATTCCATCACTTCTTTCATCCATCAATCAATTTACAAGCTTATGTCTAACTTTCAACATGGTCTCTGCCCATGTATTCTCTCAGTTAATATATATCTACTTATTAACATATATAGTTAAAAAATAATGTATAGTTAATTAATAGTATGTATGTATGTGTTTATACATATATATAGAGAGAGAGAGAAAAAACAGCTGTAATTTTCAAGGTGCCATGGTTGAGCTGTGGAGAATAGAAAGATGGCTAAGACAGAATCACTTCCTCCAAGCTAACTCACTCGTCACTGGGGAGACAAAACACGTGCAGTAGAAAAAAATAACTAATACACAGCAGCATGTTTTGTGTTAGTGTCACAGATTGTTCTTTTGTTCTAGAGTACATTCTAGCTCACAAGTAATCTTAAAGAATATACTAAATATCTTTGTCAGTTATGAACTGTTATGAAAACCTGAGCCATTTGACACTTAAAATTTAAAAAAGCTTTATTATTCATTTTATTTCTAAGTATAATCCAAGTGCTGTTCAAAATATTCAGAAGTTTCTAAAGAAGAAAACAAACAGCACTGGAAATTTCACCATTCAGAGTTAATAACTATTAAAATTTTTTATATAACCTTCCATATTTTTCTATACAAATATAGATATAGATATAATTGAATTTCAATACATGCTGTTTTCTGACCTGCATTTACATTATATTGCACTCAAAATACATTGAACAATGTATTTTGTTCATACTGTGAATATTTTTTCTTGTGCTTAATTTTTTAACATTTATAGTTTTAAAAGTCAAATAGTGTTGCTAAGCTTATAATGAAAACCACTAGTTTCCTGAATATCTCCCCATGCGCTGATTCTCAGTCTCCAGAGAGAACCATTTTTTCAATTTTTAGAGATTTCTGTTAGCACATATCTCCCTTTTTCTAAATCACAAGATTGTATATAGTGTCATTTCTTGGTTTTTCTGTTTTAGCATGTTGATTTCCTACAAGATGAGAATTTTATTCTTAATGTCCTTCTCCCTCGGCCTCCCCTTCCTCCTCCCACAACCTCTCTCCCTCCCTCCCTCTCTTGCTTCAATACAGTTAGTTATAGGAACTTGCTTTTGGTTCAAACAATGTCTTAGCCTGTGTTCCCCAGAAAACAGTGCCCAAGGCAAAGTTTATATGCTAATACTTTCTTGGAGCTACAATCCCAAGATGTAAGAGTGAGGAGCGAGGGTTAAAAAGAAGGGAGGCAAATGTAAGGGGTGGTGCATTACTGAGCAGTTGTAGCCTCACAAGGAACCTAGCCAATTGTTTGGCTATACATAAGGCCTCCAGAATGGAGATTAAAACCACTTAACCTCAGAACTATCTGTTCTAGAGAAGGAAGGGTAAAGAATTTGTTAGCTCCTTCCTGTCTCCTGTTTTTCATGAGTCATCAAAGTTTGCCCAATAGGGCCTTAACTACTCCACACAGCCAGGTTGTGTTACCCAGCCCTTCCGTGTGGGATGTGAGGGAGGTGCTGATGCCAGCTATCACCCCTGGGAGAGGCTGAGATGAGGTGACAACCTGGTGGGCAGTACTCGCCACTGAGCAAGCAGCCAAGATAGGGGGGTGAGGGGACATGAGGAACAAATCTGGGGCCATATCAACTGGGTCCCATACAATCGATATTCAGTGTTTATATTTTTGCGACCAAATAGTATTCATAGTGAAGTCATTTTTAATCTAGATTACATTTTCTTGTGTAATTTGTAAATTTTTTCTTCTTTTTAAAATTTACTTTTATTTGCTTTCACTAACTTATTAACTTATAAATTAATTCCTTCATTAATTTTCATTAACTTATTCCCAAACTCTGACAGAATCATAATCTCTATCTGTTCAAGCATATGAGGTAGTCTATTAGACAGATTTTCTTCCTTAGGTACATTACTGTGGAGCCCTTTGACCTTGCTTTCTAATCTCAACATGTTGCTCTCTAGACTGTTATTCTGTTCCCGAATCTGTTATTCTGGGATGTCCCTTCACCATCATTTTGAACTTGCCCTTTGATTCTCCTATATCAGGCTCCCCGTTTCCCGAGTCCAGTGTCTTCCACTTTCGTAGTTTATGTTCCAATTTTGCTGGAACAAATCTTCCAGTAGTGTCGTGAAAAAGGTACTATTTTTGAGGTCTTACATGTATGAAGATATCTTTATTCTTCTCCTCACACTTGATGGAGGGTTTAGCTGTGTACACATTTTTTCCTTCAAAAGATTGAGGGCATCGCTCCGTTTCTTTTACTTCCCAATTTGTTGTTGAGATATCTAATGTCATTCTGATTCCTGATACTTTGATGGGATCCTTCCCCAATCATATATATATATATTCATTGTGCTGAGAACTCAGCAGATCCCTTCAATCTGCAAACTTAGATCCTTCACTTCCGGGAAATTTCACTATATCACCTCTTTATTAATTTCCTCTCTTCCTTTTTATGTTCTCTTTTCCTGAAACCCCTATCATGTGGACAGTGAAACCACTGATCTGATTTTCTAGATTTCTAATCTTTCCTCTCCCGTTTTCCATTTCTTCTTTTTGTTTTCCTTTTTGATAGACTTCTTCAAATTTATCTACCCATGCTCTATTGAACTTTTTATTTCTGCTATCAATTTTTAATTTTCAAAAGTCCTTTTTGATGGAACTTTTGTGTTCTATATATTCTTTTCTTAGAGATTCTTTTTCTTTTCCGGGATGCGATCTCTCCTTCTCCATCTCCTTTGCTTCTCTTTTCAACCTCTAAACATTTTAACTATTTAAAACATTTAACTATTTGTTTAAATGTTTTTGTCTATTTACTTTGTCTAAATGTTTTAACTATTTAACTATTTAAGACAAGACTCAGCCCTCATATCTCATTTCTTCTCTAGCCACATTGTCTCCTCATGTGGTCTTATTTACTTCCATGGCTTTAAATACCATTTATACACTGGTGACTCCAGCCTTTCATAGTACACCATATAAAATAGCCCTCCTTGCCCACCACTATCTGTCCCATCACTCTCAACTTCTTTCCTTTCTTACATTTTCTTCGTTGTTCTCATCACTATATAATATGATCTAGTATATTGTCTATAGTATAGTATAATATAGTATAGTACACATTATATAAACTCCTCAAGGGAACAGTCTTTGTCTATTTTGTTGAATATTTTAACTCTAGTCCCCAGAAGGCTATTTGTCACCATGCTCCATAAACATTTTTTAATGAATAAATATCTGAGAATATGAAGTCAGCTTTTTAAATGTTTTCTTCTATTCTTTCAACTATTTCTGTTTCCTCTGAGTTTCCTTTTTCTAAAGATAATTTAAAGATAAACAGAGGCTTTTATCTAATGCCTGGATATCCTTGGTGGTTCATATAATAACAAGAATCTAAAATACAGATGGAAAACAATGAGCATGGGAGAAGTTTATTGCCTAGTAGGCACTGTAGGGTGATCAGGGAGAGTCTAGCCATTTTGGGGGAGATCCCAAATGTAACTATCTGTGATCTTTACTATTAGGCTAGTCCATTAAGCCACAAAACAATTTTCCTTTTTTTTTTTTTTCTTGGTCTGGGGATATAAGCAGTGTTGTTATTTAGCATGTATTTAATGATATGGCCATAGCAATTTAAAAAATATTGACATTCATACAAAATCCCCAGACTCCCCATTTCACCATGACCTAGCAATCTTAGGTAGAGCTGGGTCCACCAAGTCCACTAGTACCCTGCTCTAGCTCTTCTACCAACATCAGTGACCATGATGTACTTATTGCTAAATATTTTTCATATGTGTAAACAACCTATCCATCATCTAAGAGCCAAGACGCAGAAGAGGATGGATGTCCACCTTTGCTGTGCCCACTTTCCCTTAATGCCCTGATTTTCCATATAGCCTCCTCACTCTTGTCTTGTGTTGTATCTGGTGTCCCAACTTAGCCCAGATTCTGTATATTTCATCATCTCCAGAAGGTAAGCCTCCAGTCTTCTGCCAAGGATACTTAGAGTTCTACATGTTTTATATGAAGACTTTCAACCAATTGTCTTTTTTTAACCCAAATTTGCCCCTCTGTCTTCAAAGATTCCTAGTATCTCTCATTCTCAAACCTTCTTAGAGTTCTACGATTCTACTAGACCAGTTTCTTGTTTATTTACCTCACCCCTGCTAACTTAAGTTTCAGCTTTTTCTGCCTTTCTAAGTCAGAATCTCATCCATGTGCCTTTTAGTTTCCCCAAATTTATCTATGGTCATTTCCTTTCCAATTCTATTTGTCTTTTTTTTTTTTTTTGGTGAGGAAGATGGTCCCTGAGCTAACATCTGTGCCCATCTTCCTCTATTTTGTATGTGGGACGCCACCACAGCATGGCTTGATATGAGTGGTGTGTATGTTTGCACCCGGGATCCAAAGCAGAACTCACGAACTTAACCACTATGCCGCTGGGCTGGCCCTATGTTTGTCTTTTTCAGTTTATTTTTTTTTCTCTTCTCTCTTTTTTATTTTAAATTAGGTTTCAGGAAAGAGTGGAGATAGATGAGCGTGTTCACTTCATTACCTTAACTGTAAGTTTTGATGGATAAATTTCACCAACTGAATTTTAACTCAGCCATTTGTTGGTCTTACATATGGGAAATACTATATAGTTAACATTTAAACATAGTGACCATGACTCTTTCAGGTGAAAAAAATTATTTGCACACACATACGTACACACACACACATTTATATTAATTTGAACCTTACAGGAGAAACAGATTTCTATGTCAAAGTGTAGATAGTCATGCACAAGGAATCACAATCTCTACAGGGGTTTAATCACCAGTTTGATTCTAAATAGATTTCATGGTACTGAACAAAGAATGGCATATTCTGAATGTGTCTTTTGGGGATTGTTTAAAGCATAGGGTATCTGCTATTCTAAGCAATTTCTGTCTGGAATTTCTATTGAATTTGTTTATATTTGCACTATTTATTGCACGACAGCTGCAATTCAAAACAAAGGGATATCTATGTAGCAGATATTTGTTAATTACTTCGTATCGTGTCAATTTTATCTGCTTGCTTGCTTTTTTATTTTTTGTTATCTTTTTTAGCAAGCATCAATTTTTCTAACTGATTAAGCTACATAGAAATGACCCAGAAATGAAAATAAAGCTTATTGGGTTGGGAATTTGACTTACCTGGCCTTAGGAGCACGTTGATTACCTAGAAAGAGTCTTCGGATAGATTTTAAGAATGGTATAATAGTAATTTTGAATCTCAGAAACTTTTTAAAAGAACTGAAAAAAATTAAACAAACAAGTAATGATCTATAAAACAAAAGGCTTGTGTCAGAGTTTGAAAAAAGATGATACCATCAGGAAAACTTAGAGGTGGCATAGACAAAAAGTGTCACATTTTTGGCTAGCCAGCATCTTAACACCTCCAATGTCATGATTGGGGGAATTTCCTACCTTATGAATTTCGAAGGGAAGCAGAGCCAGCCTTCCACTGTATAAGACACAAGACCATATAGAAATTTTCACAGTCACCTTTGCAGCTAGAATATAAACCCATAATCTAGACTGGCTGTTCATGTTCACCCATGTGGGAATTTGAGTCAAGAGGCATCAATGCAGAGAAGCAGGACCTGAGGAGGATCCATTTCACTGGCAGCAGTGACAGGCTGGCCAGAGGCTTCATCCCGGATCCAGTGACCATAGCGAAGATGGGGTCCAGCGTCATCTGTGGCCATCACGGCAGCAGCATCCTCACCAGACTAATTCCTCCTTTTGTTCTAGGTCTGCTTCTCCAGGCTTCCTGATAACTCCCCAGCATTTTTTTACACATTACTTTTTTGCTGAAATCAGACAGATTCGGTTTCTTTTGCTAAAAACTGAAACCACTGACTAACATTAAACACTGCCTACACTCTAACAACAACTCTTTAAATCACAAATACATTGCTATTGGGGAAGATTGGAGTTCATCAAAAAGAATTGGAGTGTGGGGGGTTGAGGATGAGCAAAATGGGTGAAGGGGGTCAAAAGGCACAAACTTCCAGGTATAAAATAAATAAGTCCTAGGGATGTAATGTACAACATGGTGACTGTAGTTAATAAGACTGTATTGATATTTGAAAGTTGCTGAGAGTAGATCCTAAAGTTCTCATCACATGAAAAAAAATTTGAAACTGTTTGTGATGGATGTTAACTACACTTATTGTGGTGATTATTTTGCAATATATAGAAATATTGCATCATTATGTTATACACCTGAAACTATATAATGTTATATGTCAATTATATCTCAATATAAAAAAGTATTGGAGCGAGCTAGGTTAGAAACTGAGCTTAGGGGACATTGGACATGTTAGCCTATAGTCCCCTTCCCTTTGTTCTTCAATGTGAAACCTTTCTGGTTTTTTTTTTTTTTTTTGGTGTGAATGATTAGCCCTGAGCTAACGTCTGTTGCCAATGCTCCTCTTTTTGCTGAGGAAGGTTGGCCCTGGGCTAACATCCATTCCCTTCTTCCTCTACTTTATATGTGGGACACCTACCACAGCATGGCTTGATAAGCGGTACGTAGGTCTACACCCAGGATCTGAACCCATGAACCCCGAGCCGACGAAGTGGAGCATGCGAACTTAACCACTATGCCACTGGGCCGGCCTCTAAAATCTTTCATTTTTGATGATGTCCAAATTCCCTTTGTCTTAGAATATATTACAGCCTCCATTTAGGGGGGATAGTTAGAAGTGCCTTGGCATTTTTGTGATCCTGGGGTTTCCTGGACATTAGTGAAGCAATATATCTTTGGCTCCATTGTGGAGAAAGGAGGTAGATTCATTTACGATTTTTTCAGGATGTGATGCCAAATGTCCACAAGAAGACTCACGGAACAAAATGAGACCCCGAAAGACAGCCCTCTTCAAACTGGCTGTCCATTAAGGTTGCATTTGCAGACTTGCTCTTTCTCTTTTGTCTGTGTCCTTAGCTGCTTGTCATAAGATGTGGATTGTTGTGGTGAAGGGAGTGGAATGAATCCGAAAGAAATATAAAAGATGTGACGATATGGACAATGGCCTATATAAATCTTTGTGAAAGCTTACTTCTTAGAGCCATGCTTGAGACATTGAACCACCTGCTCCCATGATGCTCAGTGGGCACTATGAGGTCAATAAAGTTTCCTAAGATTATACAAGCTAGCTAGACACTGGTACCCAGGGAGTTGACAGCTACTAAATGAAGCTCCTTAAAGCTCAGGATGAAAAGAGAGGAGGCTCCCAATATTTGCCAATGGTGCTAAAAACCAGTAGAACAATGTATAAAGATAAACATTAAAAAAGATTGGCAAAGTCCACTCGCTGTTGTTGACATGACAAAAAAGACTTGGACCAAAGTTATTAAAGGTGGTTCACCATAATCAACTTACCGTCCAACCACTACGTGTAACGAAAAGAACATTTAGCGTGCTGGCCCAGTGCGTAGGCTTTGGAGCCAGGCTGGCTCAATCCTGGCTTGCTGCCTGCTAGCTGTCTGACCTCGAATCTCTCTGAACCACAGCTTTTTCATCTATAAAAATGTCCTTAAAAATAACCAGCCCATAGTGTTTTAAAGATTGATGAAAGAATATTTATAAGTCACTGTATACAAGCCCGACACAGGGAAAGTGTACGCTAAATTACACCAATTACTGTTACGATGGCTCAAGCTTGGGCCCTATTCTGCAGCTCCTTCTTCTGGGCTGCTCTCTGGCTGGTTCCCTCCGTGAGTCAGCTGCAGGGATGTGTCACTCCTTTTGTTCCGTTTTTGGGCAGTGATTTCTCTTTACTACTTGGCTCTGTCCTCCACCAGTGGTACACATGCTCCCTTCATTCTTAAACGTGTTAAGTCTTGGATGGCCAGTTTCCATTCCTACGTCAAACAGAATTTAAGTATTGTGACATTCTGCATTACTGGAAACAACAAACTAAAATGTGTTGTCCCTGTCACTCTGCCTCAGTGGCAGCCCTTGACTTGTTTAGTTTCTCACGAATGCCACCCAGGCCATTACAGCAAAGCCAGAGAACCAGTAGAAGTCCAGCCTGGGAGGGCTTCAGGTACTTTCTCTCCAGCAGCATGAGAAGACTAGAAATTGCCCTCTTTGCTTCTGATCTATTAAACCAACCACTAACTCAGGCATCACAAAACTTCTAGTTTCTAGGTACACTGCAAATATCAGCTGATATGCAAATCATTCTTCTTATTCATTCTCAACTGCTTTGTTTTGATGTCACCTCCACCCAATCCCAAATTTGGCATCTTTGGTTCCTTTGGATTCGTTCTCTCTAATATTTAATTCTCAGATTTCTCATGTTGACTCCATTTTGGCTCACTCTCCTGGCCCCAGGCCTTTCTATTAGGTAAAAAAAAAATCCCCTCTTCTAACTTCACAGAAAACGTGACCCCTGTCTTAAGTCACTGTTTAGATGGGCGTGTGGCAGTAAAGAACACCATCCTAGGAGTCAGCTTATCTGGGTTCAAGTCCTATTTTTTGCACTTTTTAGGCATGTGACCTTAGCAAAGTGGCTTAACCCATGTGAGTCTCCGTATTTCCTCTGAAAATTGGTGTTGATATTGATCCTGTGAAGATCAGTGAGATACATAAAATGAAAAAGTCCTTTATAAACTACAAGGGCATTGTTAACTATTCAACACTGAAGTAAAAGATGGCTAATAAAAGGGTTAGCTGGTAATAAGAGAAGTTATAATCTCCCTGGTCCAACATAAAGATCCATTTTTCTTAAAATACATTTCTTGAGTTGGGCCCTAATGCCAGACCCTTAAAACAAAGAGAAGCAACAATCTCTAGACTCAGAAAAAGACTTTTTGCCCCTTTTGTTCTTAGCATTATTTATTATAAGCTTTTTTAGCTTCTAGGAATTAAAGAAATATTTATTAAGATGAAAATTATAAATTGCCTCTTTGAAAATTAGGCTGATGAAGATGTAAGACTTTGGTTATATTTCAGCATACAAAACATATTTTCTTATTTTAATTAAGAAAACTTGTTTATACGTAAGTGTTTTTTTGGTCATATCCCTGATGACACAAAGCAGAGAGCTGGTCCCTTCATCCAGCTTGCGTAATGGGCAAGTGCAGTTCCCACGAAATGTGAGATTGCTTGACCTTGCTAAAGTAATCGGGAAGGTATTGTCATGTCCAGCAAACTCACACTGGGGCTGAATGAAAGAAATGGTTTTCTGTTTGCAAGTGGGGATGCTTGAGATGTGCAGGTCAACTTCTGTTCATTTAGGACTGACATCTGACATTTGGATTGTCAAGGAAGAACCTGAGATCATGTCCACAAAATGCTTAGTTTCTTCAGGAATGAAGAAAGGAAAGATTTCAATATTAACATCTGAGTTCTTTATAAGACACACCTCTTCTCAAAGCCCAAGAGAAGAATTGTTTCAACTGAGAATCAAAATGTCTTCTAATTATCCTATTTGATGGGAAAACAGAGCAATTAAGAGATTGATGCAGTTACACGGGTACACACTCCCACCAGTCATGCAGCTAACTGACATTTGCTGCTCCGTCCCAGAGCCTTTGTTATCTCCAAAACCCTTTTACACGTCTCTTCAGGCAATTTGATTTATCATAAATTGTACTGTTGCCAACATTTCCCTGAACATTTGGTTTTTTTCCCCTCTACAAAAGTAACTCAGACGTAACAAATGAATGCCTGAGCCAGTGCTGCTCTGTGCATGTGTGTGTTGACTGAGAAGTGGGTCTGTCACTGTGGGATGCACCTCTATGCACTTGTGTTTCCTTCCATGTGTCCTCAATCTGGACAACAGAGAAGAGAGTGTGGGACACTTTGGCCACAGGCTTTAGAGTCTTCATGGGGATGGCCAATCAGCTCTCTCTCCCATGCCAACTCCAACAACTGATGGTAGCTGCTGGGAAGTTATGGTGGAGATTTAGAGATTGGGTCCAGACTCAGGAGGAAAGTGTTGTGATGCATTAGCAAGGCCAGCTGTGGGCACAGGAAGGAGAAAAGCTGCACCTGTGCCCTGTGTGCGCCTTCCCAGTGAGCACTCAGGGCCTTGAGTGTTGCACACCTGTCTACCAAGAGGAACAACATAATAATTCCTTGTAGCAGAAGGTTCAGGGATGAAAGAGGACAGGATTTAAAGTGTGGGACCTTTATATAGCACTTTGCCCTTTACAAAGGGTTTTCTCCACACAGAATCTTCTTCAATCCCTTCAACAACCTCATGAGGCAGATATCAATTTTATCTCCATTTTGCAGCAGAGGAATTAAAGGCTAAGAGAATGTAAAATGGTTAACCCAAGGTCTCATGTAGATCATGAACCGCAAACTCACTACCTAAGCCCAGACTTGCTGATTCCAAGCCCTGTGCCCGAGGGTTCTGAGTCAATCAAGTCTTAAGTTTCCTCCGAGAGTCAAAGGGTTGACCTGAAGGCTTGGATTGGATTTGTGCTGTCTCTAAAGAACTTCTGGACCTCGGGAGAGAAGTGCAGTGTGTATACTCAAGTCAAGTACGGGCACATTCATCCTCTTTCTTCTTTCAGCCTTCTTTGTGAAAGCATTAGAACAGCTGTTATTATACAGAGCTAGAAGAGGCAAGGAGTTGTTGCTAAATAAAATATAAGGTGCTTTATTTGAAGTGGCTTTTGCTGCTTTGTTTGTAAATTGATGTTAATCCTACTGCTCAGTCTAATTTCTGTCAGCAATGTTAATGCCTTCGCCACCCATCCTCTGCAGCATGAAAATGTGGTGGCTGTTTTGGAAAGAATTATCTTCTTCCTTGAGGGCAAAAGCCTAAATTTCTTTCCTAGGATTTCTGCCAAAGGTTGTAATTAGGACATGCAAATAAACTTATGCAAATGAAGCCATGGATCCCAGAATTCTGATGCTTTGGGGAAAAGTCTGGGTAAAATAAACTCTCTCCATGATTTTTCACCAACGCCACCAATAACTCTCACTTTTTTGAAATAAAAAAGATGTTAAGAACTTCCTCATTCTTCTAGTTTAAGATTATGTGTTGGAGAATGATAAAAACTTACGTGAGCACTTCAATGTGCACAGTGATTTTGTCAACACTAGATCTGAGTCTCAAAACAATATTTTCCTCCTTTTACAGATGAGAAAACCAGGGTACAGAGAGGCAGAGCCGTGACTTGCTTTACTCCAGACAATGGAAAAGCAGTAAAGGAAAAAGAAAATCTTTTGTTCTTTCATTCCTTACCTTCTGTTCCTTCCCCTCTAGTACCCTCTCAATGGAAGTAAATGCCACCTCACATGGGTATAGCACTTCACAGTTTATAAATTTCTTTCATTAAAATATTTCAATTCAAACCTTTATTGAGAGGAGTGACGTCAACATCATGGCAGAGTGAGCTTCGCCCATTGAACTCTCCCCCTCTAAGACACAACAAAAAGGACATTCATATTCCACCAGAAGCTACTCACACAACACAGAGGACGTCTGAGGCACCCAGGCAGCTGTACACCTGAGGACTAAGGTGCTGAATCCCCAGAGTAAGTGGAAGGAGTTAAGTGGAGCTCCCTTCCTTCCCTAAGGACTGCAACCCAGAGACTGAGACCACACAGCTCTCAGAGAGGAGGGTAGGGGCGGCTCTCCGTGGGAAAACTGGCACTCTCCAAGACCCGTCACAGCCCGTGGGGAAACCCCCTACAGAGGGAGCAGAACTGTTGTGAGGGTACTTTCGACAAGCTAGCCCCTCAGGAGAGCAGAGAGGGACAGTGAGGTGAGAGATTTCTGAGATAGGGGAGGTGAAAGTAAGTGGCGCCTCCCTCACCCAGCCTGACCACCCAGCACTTCAGCACAGGGGCACTTCAGCTCGGCCACCCCCTAAGGCAGCTGCCCCAGGGTACCCAGGCCCCACCAGCAGCAGCAGCACGACTGTGCCCCGCCCCCAAATGCAGCGGCCCCCAGGTGCCCGGACTCCACCAGCAGCATGGCGTGCCCCGTGCCCCAGTGCCAGAGACAGTGGCAGCTCAGGCCCCACTGTGCCACAGCCCCAGCTGCTCTGGCCAGATCGTGACACAGTCCCAGCTGCCCCGGCTCCAGCGTGACACAGCCCCAGCTCCTTTGGCTCAACTATGCCCAGGCTCCAGCTGCATCAGCTCAACTGCACCCCACTCCCAGCTCCTTCAGCTCCACTGCCCCCCTGGCTCCAGCTGCTTCGGCTTGGCCGTGCTCAGGCTCCAGCTGACTTGGTGCCAGCAAATTCAGCCCAGCAGCACTCCAGTTCCAGCTTCTTCAGCCCAGTGGCACTCAGCTGCAGCTGCTTCAAACTACCCACACCCAAGCTCCAGCTACTTCAGCCTAGCTGTGCTCCAGTCCTAGCTGTTCACATGCTCCAGCTCCAGCTGTTCCCACGCTTCACCCCCAGCAGCCTCCACTCAGCCGCACTTCAGATAAGCCATGCTTCAGTTCAGCCACACCTCAGCTCAGCCAGGGGCCAACCAGAGCACCCACAGATCGAGGCAGGCCAGAATACACAGCCCTTGACCACTACCCAGCAAAGGCAAGAGGAAACTGCACCCATATATTTTCACTATGAGGAAAAATAAGCCAACACTGGCAGGCATTATGCAAAAATATATTAAATCTCCAGGCCAAAAGGAAAATGACAAGTGCCCAGAAGTCAACCCAGAAAGCACAGACATGTATAACCTTAATGACAGAGAATTCAAAATAGCCATCATAAAAAAGCTTAATGAAATACAAGAAAACACAGACAGACAATTCAATGAAATCAGGAGTTTCTTCACAAAAGAGATTGAAACTATAAAGAAAAACCAATCAGAAATCTTAGAGATGGAAAACACAATAGAGGAGATAAAGACAAATCTGGAAGCCTTAAGCATTAGGGCTGACAATATGGAGGGAAGAATTAGCAATATTGAGGACAGCAATGCAGAAATGCTCCAGATGGAGGAGGAAAGAGAACTAAGACTAAAAAGAAATAAAGAAACTCTCTGAGAAATATCTGACTCAATTAGGAAATCCAACAGAAAGATTATAGGTATTCCAGAGGAAGAAGAGAAGGAAATAGGAGCAAAGAAGTTGTTCAAAGAAATAATAGCTGAGAACTTCCCAAACCTGGGGAAAATCTAAATATAAGAACAGAAAGAGACCCTCTCCAAGGCATATAGTAGTAAAGCTGGCAAAGGTCAATGAAAAAGAAAAAATATTAAGGGCAGCTAGACAAAAAAAAATAACGTACAAAGTATTTCCTATCAGGCTCTCAGCTGATTTCTCGACAGAAAATTTACAAGATAGGAAAAAGTGGAACGATTATTCAAAATTCTGAAGGACAAAAACTTTCAGCCAAGAATACTCTATCCAACAAAAATATCCTTCAGATATGATGGAGAAATAATAACTATCCCAGATAAACAAAAGCTAAGGGAGTTCATGGCCACAACACCCCTGCTACAAGAAGTGCTCAAGAAGGCCCTCATGCCTGAGAAAAAAAAGAGAAAAGGGATTCAAAGTTTTGAACAAGGAGGAAAACAGGTCGATAAAACCAGAAAAATTGCAACTCTCTATCAGAATAAATTAGCAAAACACTTAATTATAAAACCAAAGATCAAGGGAAGGTAAGCAACAAAAATAAATATAACCTCATTATGTTTAACAGAAACTCACAATACAAGAAGGAATAAGATGTGACAACAACAACTTAGAAGAGGAAGAGGAAATGGATTGAATTGACTTAGTCTAAGGGAATAAGAGGCCATCAAAAAATGGGCTATCACATCCACGAGATTTTTTATACAAACCTCATGGTAACCACTAACCAAATAATCAGAACAGAATCACACATGATAAAGACAGAGAAAACTAAGAGAATCTCCATACAGAATTACCAAACCAAATTGGTAGTCCAAAACACATGGGACAAGAAACAAAAGAAATGCAAAAGAACCTTAAAATAAGTGACAAAACAGCAACATTAAGCCCTCATATATCAATAATTACCCTAAAAGTAAATGGATTGAACTCTCCAATCAAAAGACACAGAGTGGCGGGATGGATTAAAAAGCAAGACCCAACAATATGCTGCCACCAGGAAACACATCTCAGCTCTAAAGACAAACACAGGCTCAGAGTGAAAGGATGGAAGACAATACTCCAAGCTATGGCAAACAAAAGAAAGCAGGTGTTGCCATACTCATATCAGACAAAGTTGACTTCAAAATAAAACAGGTAATGAGAGACAAAGAGGGGCAATATATAATGATAAAAGGGACACTCCACCAAGAAGACATATCATTTTTAAATAGCCATGAGCCCAACACAGGAGCACCAAAGTACACAAAGCAACTATTAACACACCTAAAAGGAGATATTAACAACAACACAATAATAGTAGGGGATCTTAACATCCCACTTTCATCAATGGATAGATCGTCCAGACAGAAAGTCAATAAGGAAATCATGCACTTAAATGAAAATCTTGATGAGATAGACTTAATAGATATATATAGAGCACTCTATCCAAACACAGCAGATTACACATTCTTCTCAAATACACATGGAACATTCTCAAGAATAGACCATATGTTGGAAACAAGGCATGCTTATATAAATTTAAGAAGATTGAAATCATAACAAGCATCTTTTCTGAACATAACGCTGTGAAGCTAGACATCAACTACAAGAAAAAACTGGGAAAGTGACAAAGCTGTGGAGACTCAACAATATGCTACTAAAAAACTAATGGATCATTGATGAAATTAAAGGAGAAATCAAATCATATCTGGAGACAAATAAAAATGAAAATACACTGTACCAACTCACATGGGATGCAGCAAAAGCAGTCCTGAGAGGGAAACTCATAGCAATAGAGGCCCACCTTAACAAATAAGAAAAAGCCCAAATAAGCAACCTCAAACTATGCCTAACTGAATTAGAAAAAGAAGAACAAACAAAGTCTAAAGTCAGCAAAAGGAGGGAAATAATAAAAATCAGAACAGAAATAAATGAAATTGAAATTTAAAAAAACAGTAGAAAGGATCAATGAAACAAAGAGCTGGTTCTTTGAGAAGATAAACAAAATTGACAAACCCTTAGCCAGACTCACCAAGAAAAAAAGAGAGAAGACTCAAATAAATAAAATTAGAAATGAAAAAGGAGAAATTACAACAGATATCACAGAAATACAAAAGATTATAAGAGAATACTATGAAAAACTATATGCCAACAAATTGAACAATCTAGAAGAAATGGATAAATTCTTAGACTCATACAACCTCCCAAAACTGAATCAAGAAGAAATAGAGAACCTGAATAGACCAATATTCAAAGAGATTGAAACAGTAAAGAGATTGAAACAGTAATCAAAAACCTCCCAAAAAGTAAAAGTCCAGGACCAGATGGCTTCTCTGGAGAATTTTACCAAACATTCAAAGAAGATTTAATGCCTATCCTTCTCAAACTATTCCAAAAAATAGAGGAATATGAAACACTTCCCAACACATTCTATGAGGCCAACATCACCCTGATACCAAAGGCAAACATTTATTGAATTCACTACTTCAATTTAAATATTTATTGCCATCTACTATGTGCTTGCCAGACATTATTCCAAGTCCAAGTGATATAAGGTCCCTGCTCTATTAGTGTTGATATTATTGATTGGAGGGAGACAACTAATGAACAAGTAAGCAAACAAATCAGCAAAATAAATTCAAATAGTGATCACAGCTATCAAGAAAATAAAACAGAAATAATGTGATTTCTTGACCAGTTAGTGGTAGGAATGGAGTTTGTAGGTGTGAAACATTTGATGGGGGGATAGTGAAGGCTTCTTTGAAAAAGGTGTCATACGAGCTGAGACCTGGATGGCAGGAACAAGCAGGCAATGTCAAGTTGAAGATTATTTCAGTCCTGATGTGGGAGAGATATTGATGTTTGAGCAATAGAGAGAAGGTCCACATACAGGACTGAATGAGCAAGGGAGAGAAATAGATGATGACATTGAAGAGGTAGGCAGGAGATAGATCAAAGGTGCTAGGATTATATTCTAATTGCTATGGGATGACTTTGCAGGGTTTTAACAAGTTTTATTTCCCCAAGTAATCTGTGAAGTAGATGTTATCCTTGCTTCACAAATCAGAAAACTTGGAGAAACTGGAGCTTTACCTCAGAATACACAACTAATAAGCAGCAGGATTCCATCTTCACGGTCCTACTCTAGGCTTATTTCCCCATCTACTGACGGTGGGCCTGGAAATAAACACACAAAGGAGGAAAACAGGAGAGCAACAGGTGACTATTACACTCCCATGAATGTAATAGATGAGTTCCTCAGGGCAGACTAGGAGCTCCACTTATTATGGGAAGTCCTACAACTATTTGAGTCCATCTGGAAGGAGATTCTAAATCTCTGAGGGCCTTTGGCTCGGCTTAGACAAATACTCTATTGAAGTTACTACTGAATACTTAGCGTTATTGAATTTCTCCTGAAGTTAATTTGCTCAACAGATTGCTTTTGGAAAGTAGACAGTGAATACCAAAGACTAGGGTATCATCAAGCCACAAGCTTTGCTCTACTTCTCTTTCCGCCTTAGCCTCCCCTCCAGACTGCCAATCGATGGATGGTAACCCATGAATGTGGCTAGATGGAAATAGTCCTTCCAGCATATTCTAAAATCTAGCTCATTCATACATCACCCATAATATAATTACAGTCAAACTTTCCCTTTTCCTCACCCTCCCTAAAGCAAATATCATAGGATTAATTACTCATTCAGTCATTCATTCATTCTTGGAGTGTCTACTGTGCCATGGACTGGGCCTTGTGTGAGGTGTTGGGTATGTCAATATCACATAACCTGGGATTTTAAGGCTCCCACAGCCCAGAGGTCTCATATCTCTGAGGTTTGCAGCTCTTGTGATTTCTTTTACCTTCATTATTCCCTTTAACCTGATTTTATCTGTACAAAAGTATTGCAGGTGAAGGAGAAAAATATGATGTGTGCTTTCCCCCATCCCCCTAAGAATATTACTAGTTGCCATTCAAACTTTCTGATCCTCAGGGACATTGGGGAGAGAATACAGATATGGTCCCTTAATTGTCTAATTTCTGTATCTTAAAGAATGGCCTGTACTTATTATCTTCCATTATTTTCAGCTAACTGTCCCCACACCTTCACTTTCAAAAATCGTTCCTCTGAAATTGGTTTCCCTCCTCTTTCTTGCCTAACCTGCTTCCCAGCACTCCTGTGGCTCTTGTCCAGAAGAGGGCGAGATCACCTTTGCTACTTAGAATTCCTCTCTTTTTTGCAATTAATTATGATTCATTGTTCTTTTGATTGCTTAGCTTCCTCTCCTGAATTAGAAAGCTAAAGTCCTTGACACCTCTCCAACAAAATTTATACTATGAGTATTTCTATTGCATTATGTGGTTTAAAAAAAGACTAGCAAGAAGCTCTAAGAATGGCTAATAATGAATTATAGCCAAATGAGAGAAACTTGTGATCAGCCAGCACTGATGGTGACTGTAACCTTTTCTAAGCTTTTGTCATTATGCTTTGCTAATACTCAGACTCAGAATGCTCTATATGAAGGAGCCTTGGAGATTATCTAAAATGTCATCATTTTATATTGAGGAAACTGAGATATAGAGCAGAAATAACTTGAAACTAGAACTACTATCACTATAAACTGTTGAGAAAAATAACCATTTCATATATACGAAAAATTTAGAATAAGGAGGTGGTTATATGAATATTACTTGGGTTTGTCTTGCCTTCCCAAGTCCCATCATTCCTTTTCCCCAAACCATCCTTGCTCTTCCTAGGTTTGCCCAGGCCATGACAATGGAGATGTTCTGCCCCATCTGCACTTCACTTCCATCCTGGGAATAGCTCCATCCCCAAACCCCAGTCCACTTGGCTGGCGCCCTGAGAATCTACTCGGCCTTTGCCATCCACCAGGGGACAGGGCAGGGCAAGGGAAGACCTCTGCTCCATCTTCTCAATCAGTGCCACTATCTTGCTTCAAAAATATCCTATTCCCTGGAATCATAAATCAGTACCTGTCCCTCTATTCCTATCATGAGCACAGCTTATGACCTGCAGATTGGATGCTTTGGTTAACAAAACAAGTCCCAATTACACACAAATTGTTACACTCAAGTTGTTATATTCAAGCTCCTAGACAGGTCTTCTCTCCCCACAAGGAGCAGCCCTAGGGCTATGCTTACCCTCTCCTAGTCCCAACTCATTCTCCTCTCCCTTGGCCCCATTACTGAAGGCCTAAGCTGGTAGGCAAAGGCCACACAGGTTATGATAATTAAGAAAAATATGTTTAATTTCTAGGTGGAGACTAGGACCCGTCCTTGGTCAAGTTTATTCTCGGTGATGCTTCTGTTCTGTTTTCCTCCACCCACCTCACTGCCCTCAGTCAGAAGACACATTAGTCACTTGTACTTGAGTATCACTAGCAGGGTGTTTTTCTTCAAGAGAGACTGACATTATAACCCTTACTCTTATCCTTGAGTGCAGTGGTTCACAGCCCTCACTGTGCATTAGAATCACCTGTAAATCTTTCTACTGATGCCCAGGCCCCATCATGACTCATTAAAACTGAATCTCAGGATGTGGATCTGGACATTAGCTTTGCTTAAAACCTCCCCAGGAGATTCAGAATTTCAGCCAGGGTTCAGAACCACTGTCTGGTTTAAAGCTGGCTGGGGTTTGGAGCATCGTGAATACTGAGTGGGTAATATTTCTTTGGGCAGGGCTCTTGCCCTGGTACCCTAAAACTACACCACATGAACTGCTACATACACTGCCCGTATTGTAAACAAGTTTTGCTGAAAGTCTGTAAGATTTACCACGAGAAACTGTCTAATTTCTTTCTCAGGAGTTTCTGAAAGGAGAATTAAGTTCACAGTTGGTTTTTGGGAGGGAGCTTAAAGTGTTCCAACAAGGGCCGAGGGCAGGGAAGAATTGGCAGGAGCTTGGAACAAATAGAAGCAGAAGAAATCTCAAAGAGGCCAGATATCATTTCCAAAGATAAGTGGGTCATGAATCCTGTTTGGTTCAAAGCATGGGGCAGAAACTAAGAGGAGTTTAGCCTATGGGAAGAGAATAAGGATACAAGATGAACATGACAAGAATATAGAGCAGAGTCGGTTTATTCAAGGACTCCATCTATGTGTGAGGGAGGGAATGATGGGAATTGGGGCTCAGGAGCATGGTGGCAATGGAGGCCCATGACAACTGGTCTGGGTAGAGGATAGACCTTTATTTTAGTCCCAGTGCTTTGGAGGAAATAAAAACCCAAGTACCCAAGAGACTGGAACAGAAGGATGCCTGGGAATTTTTCAGCAGCGGGGAGATTTCTACTTTGCAGAGCTACTGAACTGGCATGTTGAGATTAATTCCAACTCCACCAATTCAAAGGAAGAAAGTTATTGACACACTCATCTTCTGTCCCCTAGTTGGTCCCAGGAGAGGGAACAGAGTAGCCAGCAGAGAGGCTGAAGTTCATTATCAAGAGCTGAGATGGTGTTAGGCTGAGGCAGAGCCTGACTTCAAGGATACCAGCGGCCAAGGAATGTATTGAGCTTGCCACAGTATGCTGGCTCGGAGCTGCAGCCTTTCGATTTGCATATTATGTGGAAAACTGACAACGACAATCAGACGACTTGAGGACACATGGGGACAAATGTCTGGGTAACAGAGCATTAAAAATGCTTTGGTGTTATGAATGAATGAAAAACATTTTAGCATTTAGACGGAATAGCCAGGATGTCAATAACAGAGAGTGAGTTAGTCCTATCATTGGAGATGTTTTGGTTAAAACTGAAGGACTGATGACATGTTCTCCTTATTGAGACACCATTAAGCAACTGCAGGATGTTCTACAACCAAACAAGGGGAGAACACCAAGAAAGAAGAAAAAGGAAGACTGAAGTATCAGGAGAAGAACAGAGGGAAGTCCTAGGATGATAGCTGTTTTAGCAGGCCTGGAGCACAAACATACTGGAGGGGGAGGATACAGAATTCTGGAAGGGTAGTCTGCAGGAAAAACGAAATGGGAGTAGGGGACTCAGTAGAATATAATAGTGTCACATCTTGTGGAATGCTTAAAAATTTTTTTTAATGTATAGAGTCAAAATGTAAATAATCACAGTGATTATTTTTTTAACCATAACCCCTGATAAAACTATATTAAGAAGATGGGATTGGGAGGAAGTGGGGAGTATATAAGAGCACTAAACTCTCATCTACAATAATAGAAAGTCAAGAGTTAATGTTTAAAATGGAGAAATATGCAATATCAACATATTTACAAAAATAAAGGTGACTACCAGACAAAATTGCTGAAAGGGATAAAGGCAATTCCTTTCGGGAATATGGATCTATGGGGTAGGGAATTGCTATTTTTCATTAAAATTATGTCAGTATTATTTTATTTTTGTTTTAACTGGGTGCATGAATTTGTTGTTGTTACACACTGTCAAGTCGACTCCATCAGAGACTTGAGTCCAATAACCTTAGCCACATACAGGTCAGTGGTCACCCATGCCATCGCCAGGGGCTCAAGTACCTGGGCTTCAGATCAGACAAACCTGCAATCAGATTCTCGCTCTGCCACTGACTAGCTGTGTGGCCTCTGACATTTTACCTAATCTCCGTAAGCCTTGGTTTCCTCAACCGTGAAATGGTGATAGCCACATCTACCTTATGGAGATTTGGAGAATTAAAAATAAGGTAATTCATGTCACGTATTCAATGCAGTGCTCCAGAAATGTTAGCACTAAGTACTAGACTTCCTGTGATCCCAGTCCCTCATTCCTCCAGGGGTCTCATCCTGTTAGATGGCCCTGACCAGACAAGGCACTCTTCCAGCTTCCTGGAATGGCTCAGAACACACAGCCTCTATTCAATACATGCTAATTGTTATGGTGACCAGCAAGATGGCGAGGACAACAGTCTCCTCTCTGGCAGTAAGACGCTTTCATGGAAAAAGCAGCAAAATCTCTCTCCCTCTGCATAAACATGGTACAGAGCAACATGCTACTTCCATAACCCATCCAGAACCCTGATACTCGCATTCGGAATAAGAATGCTGATTTCCCTGAATTTGTTAGCCATGAAACTCTCTGGCTTGATGAGGCTGAAACACACACTGTGTGAGGGGAAAAAAAACCTGGGTTGGCTTTGGGAGTGTTGATGTGATGCCACATGTGTGTCATGAAAGGAAAGAGAGCAAAGAGAGGAACCAGCTGCCTTCTGAGTTGCAGAATACCTGAAACATCCTCAAGAAAGAAATACCCATTATATTCCTACGCTGTATGGCCTCACTTCTCCAGAATGCCATGAGTACATACCTTAACTCCATATACACACCTCTCAATTGAAAAGACTGTTTGCCTGGAAACTGTGGCCATCCTGACTTTTCATCTGGCTCCATATCTCCTCCTCATTTCTCCCTCCCAGGTTTGTCAAAGCTCCCTCCTGATCACGACAGGTTTTCTCCTAGTTGCTCTGAGCTTTTGTGGACATGCAATTCTGGAATGACTCAGCAGACTTCTTGGTCTCACTGGGGCAGGTCTTCTGGCTTCTCCCCTTTCTCTCTACTCAGGCAGCCAATTTAGGGGGAAAGATCTGGTGACAGATCTCCTCCTACCTGTCCCAGCCCCTCTCAGAAGCAAACCTTATTTCCTTTTGTTTTCAGTCTCCCACACTCTCAGAACATTCCAGCAGCAGATATTTTGTGTGTGTGACATTACTCTTTGAGGGGTTTTATAACATTTTATGCCTTTTGTGAATTACGTATCCGCCACTGCATATCTCCAAGTTCTGCAGCTTTTTGGTGTCACTCTTTCTTTTTATATTAAACTAGAAATGCTCAAACCCCATTCCATTTGCTCTGAGAGCCCAGGACATCAAACCAATATTCTTGTTGTTGGGAGGAGTTTCTCTCTGTGTGGCTGGGAGGCTTCCCCTTCTTCATCTCTTCAGATTTCTCCTGCTGAATTCTCCCTTCTTAATCTCATCTCACTCCTGCCTTTGCTCTCCCCTTTTTACACCACTCTGTCCCGTCTAGGCAACACCTTTCTTCCTTCATTCCCTTAAATCATCACAAATTCAAGCTATTGTGTATATCAAATTCTTACTGAAAATATGAAATAAACTAAGATTCTTATGGCAGACACAAAATAGATCAACTCATAAAACGCTTGACTGTACTAAAATTATTTTTTACCTTCTCATTCGGACCCCTTCTTTCTAGACAAGACATTCTAAAAAGGCAGTTCATGGGCCAAATACAGACCATAGACATATTTCATTTGGCCAGTATAGTCATTAAATAAATTTTTAGTTTCTGACATTTTTAGATGAGCAGCTTTCTTCAGATTTCTGACCTTTTCTTTAAAGACTGGAGATCTGATAGTGCAGGACCTCCACCTATGCATGGCATCGACTGGCTGGAACAAAGCAGTGGCTGCCCTTTGCCCAGACCTCGCCCTCTGCAGTGCGTCACCCTTTCCCTCATCAGTTCACCCAGCTGTGTCACCAGCACGGGCCCTGCATGGCTTGTAAATTTTGCTCTACAACTTCCATATCTCTTTTTCCAGGGGCTTGAATTTCCTTCTCCGACAAATAACTTTAGCATTTCTGTCTTCTGTCTTGCAGAGCATTTATTTCTCTTTGAGGCAAAGAGAAATTGATCACCTAAACTAGCACCAGCCACCTCATCCTTTCAAAACCAAAAAGGCCTATTGAGATCTTCAAGATGTTTTCCTCCGTAGAATTTATCCATCCTGATATGAACTGTGCCACTCCTGTAGAGGACAGAAGAAGCTACGGTCATTTGGTTTATGGATTGCTCTCGAATCATATGGCTAGTAAGTGGCAAAGCCAAGATTCAAATCCAGTCCTCCTCACTCCCAGCCCAGTAGCTCTCCACCCCCGTTAATGTACCGTGATACAGTCAATAAACTGGGAGAGCTTTACCTGGGGAGGTGGATTTAGAGAGAAAGTGGAGAAGGAAGCATCTCCGCCAGCTGGTGTTCGTGGGCCTTTGTCAGCCTGTGAATCTTCTCCCCTCGGCAAGGAAGTAGGCAATCTGCCACTCTTCCTTGCTACACAGCCTTCGCCTTCCTCTGGCCACTTTTTGTTTGTTTGTTTTTGTTTTTGTTTCACCTTTTTATTTTGTAAAAGTGTCAAACTTATAGAAAAGTTGCAAAATTAAAACAATGCACTCACATATCCTTCACTGAGATTCACCTGGTAACTTTTTAAATCATAGAACATTCGAGCTGCGGAGGAACCCCAGAGACTACCTAACCCAACAACACGGTTTTATAAATGAGGAAATTGACATCACTCACCCGTCTGAGTTTCTCAAACGTTCTTGTTAAGCAGAACATGCTCATTTTGCCTGTACACAAATTATTGGACAAGGTACAGTAGGTATTTTGTCATAAATCTTTAAGTAGAGAATTTTCAAGATGGATTTGAATAATGGTAGAAAACATAACAAAACAGCTTAGGTGACAATAACAATGAGGTACACTAGAAACAATTTTATTGTTTAGTGAACTGTGGAGAAAGCACTTTTGCATCTCTTACAGTATTGTCAAGCATTAACCTATTTATCCTCAAAGTGGTGCAGAAATCTTATTCAGAAACACCTATTCTCCTAAAGCCACTGAAGGCCAAGAAAAAGAAAGAAATAGTATCACTGTGAACCGCTAAATCTGAAAAATAACTAAGCAGATTAGCAAAAAAGAGCATGGATGGATTTAACCCACACGGGTGGCAGAACAAATGAGTGAAGCAGAGGAAGACACCAAGGATCTAGGCTCAGTTTGCACCCACCACGTTGGAATCATTCTGGCCCAGAGCTCTTGAGGAGACCAGAGCAGAGCTTTTCACATTAGCTGTGACGGAGGACCAGTTGTCCAACACCCCCATCTACGGTTTCCAGATTTAGCAAATAAAAATACCGGACATCCAATTAAACTTGAATTTTAGATAAACTTCAAACAATGTTTAGTAGGAATATGTCTCATAAATTACTTGGGATATAGTTCTATTAAACTATTATCCTTTGTCGTCTGCAATTCAAATTTAACTGTCCTGTACTTTATTTGCTGAACCCATTCCGAGCCCCAGTTCATCATGGAACAATATCTGAAATGAGGAAATAACTGTGCATGACCAGAAGCAGCTCACACCCATGTAACTCCCCAGTGAGTTGGACAACTGGTCTATACCCTCTTTATTGAGATGAGTCCACCAGTCACAAGCTTGGGTGTCAGGGCAATGTCAGATTGCTCTAAAAGTTTCTAAACACTTACTTTCAATTTCTGTACCTACACGCTGAGGACTAGGAATGATACTGGCTTAAGACAAGGTTGACACGAGGGAAGCCATGTTTTAGAAAAGAAATCCTACTGTAACTTTGAATGACCTCTGACTAACTAACCCAGCTAGATATGCACCCTCCAGGAGATCTAACTGCTCTGTAGATTTTACCACCCCTGCTTGTGCATGTACCTCCCAGCTGTGATAAGATGATAACTTTGTTCATTTGAGTTCCTTAGGAATGTGATGACCCCCGAACAGAGAATCTATGCTAATAGCCATCATCAATGAAAACCAAAAGATCTGGTGTGGCGACTCCCAGTCTGTAACACTAGACTGTCAACATTACTAACCCCCTCACCTACAACCCACTGGCCTATATAACTGCTGTAAGATTTTGCGCCCTTTTAAGATGGTTCTTTTGGACATTAGTCAACCATCTTCCCTCTTGTTAGCAAGCTGTAATAAAAAAGTCCTTTTTCTCCTACCACCTGGCCTCTTGACTATTGGCATGTCTTGCGGCGGGCAGATGAACCCCCTTTCTGGGTGGTAGCAGGAATAAATACTTCGCCTGCTAGCATTGGTCTGTGGAGCACACTGTGAGCAGCACTGGGCACAAAGGTGGAAGTTCCGTCTGCTTCCAGCTTCACCTCTTGCCAGGTGAGCAAGTCTAATTAAGGCAGGCATCTTTCCCAGTCTCTCTAAATAACAATGACAGGGATTGTGCCTAATGCTGGGTTAACCTACATGCAGACTCAAGTCCCCCATGTACTTGAGACAATAGCAATGGAAGAATGCCTTCACATCCTCCAAAATACCAAAGAGTGAGAGAGAAATGAGAACTTAAATAGTACATTTTATAGAGAAACACCAATACAGTAATTATAAGAAAATTCAGAACTTGTTAGACTTTCTTTTACCTATTGTGCTATTTAGAAATGTTTTCAGACAGAAGCCCACATGAGGATGGGGGAGTGAATGAGTACTTTAATCTTTGAGAGAGTAGTGATTTTAAAGACCTTAAACTGGCCCTGATTATGTTTTTGCTTACTTTACATGATTGCTATAAGATTCAAAAAACTCATGGGAAATGCTAAATGACTCATCAGTGTTCATTCCTTCTAGGCAAAATATTGGCATAATTAAAATTTGGCCTTTAAAAGAAAAAGCTAAATGCCAATTTTTGCCACTTGAACTGGCAAATTTTGTATATGTATGTGTATTTGTGTATGTATACACATACACATGTACATACACATACATATACACATACGGCCTCTGGACTCAGGGCACAATTTCAATTTGGTTCTGCTATTTACTAGTTGCATGACCTTAGACAATTTTCTTAACCTTTTGAAGTTTCAGTTTCCTCATCTGTAAAATAGAGATCACATTAGTACCTCCTTTATGAAATTAGTGTGGAGGATTACCTATGCAAGTAATCTGTGGAAATAATTGTACAAAGCATTTAGAACTTGGCCTCTAACAACTTCTCAAAAAATGTTATCAATTGTTTTCTTATAACAAGTAATGTATGCAAAAATTGCTTTATATTTATGGAAGATAATATAGAAGCAGGTAACTAAAGCAGTAAAATGTGCATACCAAAATTGGCTACAGGGATAATCATCACTGTTTGTTTATAATAGGAACAAATAGGAAGAACCCAAAAAGAATCTAATATTAAGATTTCTTCAAATAAATTATGTATGCATACATGTGCTTGGATGTAAAATCAAAATTTAGGATGATGTACATGAAAATAAAATCTTCGTCTTAACTTTGGTTATGTCTGGAGACTATTTTCTTCTTTTTTCTTTCTAATTTTTCTACAGTGATCACATGTTACTTGAGTAGTAAAATTTCTGTAAAAAGTGCTCACATTGTGGCTTCTTTTCTTCTTCCACTGGATCCTCTCTCCCTCCTGCTGGTAGCCCACCACTACCATCTCACGGATGATGCCTCATGTCCCTGGATCTCACTTCTTGTCTGCCAATCAAAATCTGCTCCTTGGGAAGGATCTATCAAACTGCCTTTTTGGTCCAGATATCCAGACTTTATTAGGTGAATTTGGTGGGAATATTTAGAGTTTTGTCCTAGAGGTGGGACAACAAAGATTGATCTTATTTGAGTTGTCTGAAGATGGATAATATTTGAGAGAAGTCAAAATCATGACATAGGAGGCAACTGTGGAAAAACAAGTTTTTAGAGTGAGTCAAATTCAAAGAACAAGGCAAAAGCTTAATGGAGGTAGCAAAGTCAGCCAACTCTTAGGACAAACAGCCTGAAGGGAAGGTCAAATCAAGGGGTTCAGGACCTGTAAAGGAGTGTGTGTGACAGGGAGCCCCTGTTCTGTGGTTCCAGGCACAGAATGGGAAGGCAGATACAACAGCTTCAGGGAGCATATTCTGCTGGATAATAGGTATGAATGATTGAAACTGCATTGAGATAACTTGAAATGAATCAAAGTACATTTGCTTTGCATTTCCTCATTCAAAACCTCCCCTTTATTCATCCAGAGGCATCTGTTGCTGGGATGAAGATTGATGTAACTGTCATAGAAATGCAAAGAGAGTTGGTGTTCAGATTTTGAGATCCAAGAAAGGTTCTTGATGCCCACTTCAGAGGCAGTAATTCTGAAAGCCAAAGCTTGAAACTTTATATTTTAAAGGGAAAAAGAGGTTTTTGTAAATCAAAAGGCAAAGCCCTAAAGGAGCTGAGCACAAAATATATCCACCAACAAAAAACCAGAAAGAGAATAAAGGGGGCATTGGTTTCCTATCATGAGGAGAACTGGGTTTTTGAGGATCTCACTGCTGCTAAAAGCATATAAAAATGTTACATAAATTTAAAAAATTTTTACTATCTAGCTGAACTTGAAAAAAGAAAGCGTTACTTTTCAGCATTCAGAAGCAAAGATAGAACTTAAAATCAGACAGGTGTCAAAGACAAGATGTACAAGACAATTAAGAAGGGGATTTTATTCAGGCTATTGTGGTAGAGAGAATGTTCATTAGCAGGGAACATCTCAGAAAAACAGACAAGGATCTGGGGATTTATAGAGGCAAACAGTTCTTCTTGAATCTTACAGGGGTTGTGAGAAGAATGGAGCCTTGTCTTATCCAAGTCTGTGAGGAAAAGTGGAGGAGAGTTTTATTTTGAAATATGCTATCATCTACTAGTCTTTTGCGGTTAGCTGGTGAGGGTTAGCTTTTCTCTCAGAACATAAAAGGGTTGGGGGGATTTCTTAACTGTCAATATTTTCTAGGAGCATAGGGTTGATGTAAAGTTCAACATTGTCTGTACTCCCTTTCCAAATAACTCAGAGGCAATCAGAAACCTTATGATTGGGTGAAGTAGGGTCTAAGAAACACTCTCCAGTTATTGGTGTTGCTCCTACAAATTGGTAGAAATAGCTATTTAGAGGTGGTGGCAAAGGTCAATTGTTTTAGAGTCCTGGTGATCAGGCATCTTAAAAGAGGGATGTCTACAATGGAAAGGAGAAATATTAATATAAATGGTTGTGTTAAAGTAAGAGCTAGGAGTTCAACCCTGAGGGTAACTGGAATAGAGAATTCCAAGAAATCAGTGTAGAAAAATCTTTCAGTTATGCAACACCACTCACTGAGTTTCTTGAATCTCTCGAGCTAGGATGGCCATGCTCTTGGCGACAATGTCCATAGTGTTGGTTATGTAACCAAGGGCCCATCTAGAGCCAATTCGAACAAACCCCATCTTTTATCAACAAAGTGATTAAGGATTGTCTTTCAGAAAAACCACAAAGTCACGTAGCCAGGGCATGTGCAAAAGAAGAAATTGTGACCTGAAACGACCTCAGAACCAAAGATCCTCTTCTGCGGAACCCAAGGACCCAGACGCGAGCGGAACTTGAAAGCCGGACTCTTATCAGAAGCGAAAGGTCCCTCATTCAGGAAGATCTGGTGTTAAAATTCCCTCCCAACTCCATCATAAATGTTTAGAACCTCATCATAAATGTTTAAAACCCTACCGTAAATACCTGAAGCCCACCAATTAAACCTGTCCCATCAGCGTTTCCACATGCCAACCTGTTCTCCCTAACCTCTTAAATTTTGTCCCAAATCCTGAATCGAGGAGACAGATCTGAGGGCACATGCCCCCTGTCTCCCTGGAGATCGATTGTGCAGAATAAAGCTGATTTCTCCCCTCAAAGGCTGGTGTCATAGTTAATTGGCTTGTTTATGCACATCGGGCAGAGAACCCCAATTTTGTGCAGTAACAGTTATCTCTCACATAAGGGTGAAGAGCAGGAAGACTTATCCTCTACCCACTCTGGGTCCTTTCTGGCTGGGTTACAAATTAAATTGACATAAGATCGAATAGCCAAGAAAATCACACAAAGCTTTATAACATGCATAAACGGGAGAGACTCACTGGGTAACTGGGTATCTTGACAAGATGGCAGAGGTTCTCACCTTAAATACTACCTTCAGCTAAAGACAAAGGAGAATGCTGGGGGTGGGGGAGTCAGCTATGGGAGATTACCAGAAAAGCACAGTAAGGTTATTATGCAGCCTCACCTACCACGTTGATAAGAGTTTCTAGAGATGAGGTCATCCCCACTCCTTTCTGGTACAGAGAGGGAGATACCTTTACAAACGGAGATTTCCCTTATAAATGTAAATGTGTCTTACAAAGAGTAACTTCTTTTCAGAGCTTCTTTCCCTTCTGCAGTTTCTTAAAAGTAACCATCCCGAAATAATCCTCATGCCAAAGAGACATATTTTGGGGTGGCCACTTCTGATCTCCCGCAAGGGCATGCATGCCCCAAGCATATCACTGGCCTTCTTTTGTGGCCAAGACAGTTGCCTGTTCAGGGAGACATCCAGCCCATGCATGGTCTGCTGTGATGGTGAGGTTTATATCAAGTTCTCTGGGTTCTGTTCACAGAGATTCTTCAGATCCTGGAGAAAACACACCAGCTGCAAGACAACCTAGAGTCTCAAGAGGGGTCTGCGTCAGGTTTTAGTCCTTGTCCTCAGTGACACCAGGTCAAACAGGAGGGAGAGAATTTGGAAACGTTAGTTTAGAGGATTGTAATCAGATATTAAAGGAAACTGGAAGAATTGAAAATTTGGTAAGGATTAACAATTTGAGCAATTTGCACATAGGTACCAAAACTTGTTTTTCCACAAAGAGGAAGCAGGGATAAATCTTTGTTAAACAAGATGATGAGACAGTTTACATATTCATTAGTTACTACGATTTCAAAAGACAAAAAATACTCAAAGACAATGAACAGACGATTTGACAACCAAGAAGACTGTGCTATAAACGATGCTATAAATGAAAACTTTCTGTTTAAATACAAAGTTTCCCTCTGTAGCCACCCCTCTTTTGATCAAAAATAGTGTCAAAGAAAAATTATTCTCTTCACATATAAGACTGGTCTCATTTCATTTGGGTGCAGCAGGAATGGTAATTTACCATATAGCCCTTCTTACATTGGCTTTGCCAGAAATAGTCATAAAGGAATCTCAGGAATTTTAAAGGCCCTTTGAGATTAAGAAGTCAAGTCCAGAACTTGCCATGAGATTTTACCTTTGGTACCTATAAATTTGGGCAAAGTCCTCTCTTCTTGAAGTCCTCCAAACATCCTAGGATTCCTGGGCCTTCGAGGAAGTGGCCTTCCTCACTCAACCGTAAGTCCGGGAACTCTGTGAGTCAGGCACCAGGCCAGTTTTTCCAAGATGGCTTCGTAAGCATTGATTCCATAGTGGCAACTTTATTTCCCTGAAAGTATCTGCATCCATCTGATTAATGAGTTCTATCTTCTGGATGTAGCAGGAATCCTTTTATCTTTTATCTTAAGCTGTCTATAATTTACAATAACTTAATAGACTACACTTTTGTAAACTGAAAATACATATTTGTAAATGTTATCTTTTTCTCCCTGACTGACACCTCCAGAATTTGGATAGTCTTATTCAGCATTTTTTCAGGGTGGTATTGTTATTTGCACAAGTTCCATAACAATCTGCCCTCTTGTTTGCAAGTATAATCAGAAATATTGGTTTTGCAGCCAAGGCCTTGCTTAAAATATCATAATTGAGAATGATGCTCATATCTCTCCATGAACCTTTAACTGCTTTCTATATCCATTCACATTCCTTATAGAACAACTTCTCAGGGTGGCAAAATTTAACATTTTCATTAAGAGACCCAAATATTTATAGCCTCTCTGTACCATATAAAAATGAGACAGAAAGTAGAAGCTTAATATTATGCCTAAGAATTAATGTATCTAAGTATTCCATCCACCTAGAAATGATCGAAGCATCTAATGAATATCTATTAATTAATTCAATTTAGTATCAGTCCAAGATTTTAAATTACCTAAAGATCTTGGAAATTATCTTCAAGCTACACATTACAAAACATAATTACGTTGAAATAAAGTTTGTCAGAATAACGATTCAATTTGGATAAAACACAAATTTACATTTTGCGTATTCTTAAACACTAAGTAGAATGATGCTAGTTTATTTGACCAGTAAACTTGTGTAAGTTTAAGAAGAACATACCCAAATAGAATAAAATCTATGCGTATATTATATTTAACAATGATAAATCAGAAAAGACATAGTTTTTTTTTAATTAAACCAAAAATAACAAACTAGTTTTATTTGCCAGATATTTCCCCAAATTACATGAGCTTGATTTCTTAAAACACTTCAGTTAGTTTCTGTAAGAATTTTTTAGCACATTGAAAGTATTGGAAATTTAATTTCCTTAATTTCTGGGAAGTTTGGGAATATTCAATTTATGTAACTACTTATTTATCTTTAATCTAATCAGAATAGAGCTCCTTTAAGGTATTTTATAATCTAATTTATTAGTACCATATAGGAATGGAGTAAACAGTGATCTGAAGGTAAGGTCTAATCTCATCTGAGTCACAGCATCAAACTATCAAAGACAAAATGCACCAGATATTTAAGGAGATGATCTTATTCAGGCTATTGTAATTGGGAGACATTCACTAATGAGAAAACAAATCATCTCAAAGAAAATAAAGGGGGGCTAGGAAGAGTCAGGAAGACGAAGGAATCGTCCAGTAGTCATTAATGAGAATGATGAGATAGGATGAAGATTAGTCTTTTCTGAGTCATTGAGAAAAGGTGGAGATGGGTCTTGTCTTGGAATATGGGAGAGCTGGATGTCCTTTGTGGATTGGCCATTTCTCAGAAAACAAAAGGCTGTGGATTTCTTTACCATTGCTATTTTCCAGGAGCACAAGACGCAGGTGAAATTGAACATTGTCAAAGGTAAGCTTGTGAACTCTAACTCCAAGTTGGATCTTGATTTAGGCTGTAATTGCTTGAGACTAGGTTTTTAATGCTCATTTTAGAGAAAGCAAAGACTTGCATAAAATGGGAAGCTGGAATTGAGACACACCTGAGATAGTACCTTAGGTGGCTTCCTTCTCAGTGAAATGAGGACTAAAAAGTCTCCATGTACCAATCCAAGGAAGCAAACAGCAAGCTTGTCAATGTTTGGAGCTGGGAGAGGAAAAAGTCTCCTATGTGTAATCAAAACTCATTAGTTAAGTAACCGTGTGGAGTCTCAATCTATCCTACCTGTATGGTATTGGAATTTCCAAACTAAAAAAGTAATATAAAATCTGGACCAAGGCAAATGAAACTCTGCAGTGCCTGGTGAAGCAAATACAGCCTCCCACAACAAAACAACAACAAAAATTCTGTACTGAAGAAGAGCTTACAAATTTTTTTTTTAAATGCAAGAGAAAAACAACAACAAACAATCACATAGAGACAGATTGGATTGGTGGTTACCAGGATGGAAAGAGGGAGGGAAGGGGGTGAAAGGGATGATTAGGCACATGTGTGTGGTGATGGATTGTAATTAGTCTTTGAGTGGTGAACATAATGTAATCTATACAGAAATCGAAATATAATGAGGTACACCTGAAATTTATATAATGTTATAAACCAATGTTACTGCAGTAAAAAATAATAAAATAACAAATAAATAAATAAATACAAGAGAAAATTGTTTACCATGAAAGACAGAATGACTTGGATATAATAGAAACATGGGAAAGAGGCTATAAAATAATAGGTTTTTAATTATTTAAGAGCTAAATGAAGGACATAAACTATAGTAATATAATAGACTATTATAGAAAAATAGGCAGACTTGTAAATAAAACAACTTCTAAAAATAAGAAAAGGTAATTGAATACTTAAAATTCATGAGTGGTTGAAATAGCAGATAAAACATGGCTGAAGAGGTAAATTAGTGTACTGGAAGAGAGATCTGAAGAAATACCCAAATTGCACCACAACTAGATTTTTTAAAAGATAAAATATATGATAGACAGCTATTAGCTGTAGGATATAGAATTCACAAAAAAGGAAACTTGAACAATCAACAAATATGAGAAGAGATGAATGTCTTACTAGCAATCAGGAAAATGAAAATAAAAATAAGATAGCATACGACATCTATCAGATTGGAAAGTTAACATACTTGATAACATGAAATTTTAATGAGGATGTGGAGAAATAAAGACTTTAAACATGGCTGATTGGAGTATAATCTGATGCAACAATTTTAGAGAATAATTTAGAAACATCTGGTAAGTCAATACAGTTAGAGATTTATATTATCTTTTGACAATTCAACATTAATAAATATTTTAGAGAAATTTTGGCACATATCTACAAAGATTTGTGCAACATGTTTGAAATAGTGGGGGGGAAAGTCAATAACCTAGTTTTAAATCTACGGGAACAAGATAAATCAATTGTAGCATATTTTACTCCAGCATTCATTTATACTGTTCAATAATTTCCTGCTCTCCACTTTCCAGGCACATACTAGGATTGTACTTGCCTATCTACTTGAAGATAGTGTGGCTATATGACTTGCTTTTGCCTAATGAAATGAGATCAGATGTGATAGTTGTCATTTCTAGGTAGGATCTTTAAGGTCAGTGCAGAATTACCTACTGTAAAAAGCCATAGAAACATGGAACAAAATGAAGTCTTCATTAATGTAGATCCTTGAATGACTATGATGAGCAAAGGCAACCTGTTGACATGCAATGGACATGTAGCATGATTGAGACACAACATTTGTTCGTTATTTTTTCTCTAAGAGTATCTTTGATTCCCAAAGAGGCATTTGAGTAGCTAGGTGGAGATTATAAAAGACTCTTATGGCTATGGGTACAGAAACAAAAGTTTAAGGACTATAAAGGATTGGGACCCTGGAAACCACCTCTCAGGATTTCAGTTGGAACTCTCATGGACTACATTCTAGGCAAATTGAAAATAGGCCAGATTCCACAAGTACTAAAGCCCAATTTTAAAATAACTGAATCTCTGATGCAATTAAGGTGATTTAGGATTGCTAGATTCTCCAGCCATCCACAACAAGCAAACTTAATACTGTAGAAGAAGAGAGCATCATTCTAAGGTTAAATTATCTCTCCTAGTTTAAGTATGCAACATCTGGTACTTAATCAATGATAACCAGGCATAAAGGAAACAAGACAATGTTATTTGAAAGCCAAGAGTCAATAGTCAATGGCAACAAAGCCACAGAGATCCAGAGACTGGATTTATCCAGCATGAACTTTAAAATTATTTGAATAATGTGTTCAAGTGCATAATAAAAGGTGGAAAAATTCAGCAGAGAATTGGAAATCTTTAAAATAATTAAAAATTCTGGAACTGAAAAATACAATAATTACAATTTAATACACACAGAATGAATTTAATAACAGATTAGAAACAGCTAAAGATTCAATTAATTGTTAATAGATTAGAATAAAATATCCACACAGAAGATCCAAGAGTCAAAAAGATGGAAAATAGAGAAATGAGTGTAAGGAATATATGGGGCATGGTTTTAAAAATTGGAATCCCAGGAGAAAATGAGTGAGAATGAGGCAACGGAATTATTTGAAAAGAAGGAATGAGAATTTTTGAAAATTGATAAAAAACATCAAGTCATAGATTAAACAGCACTACGAAACCCAGTCAGGATAAATATAATGTAAATCAAATATATATATATATACACACAATGTATATATATATATACACATTAAAGTAAAGCTAAAAACCAAAGGGAAAACCCTAAAAATATTCAGAGGAAAAAAGAAGCATCACCTTCAAAGGAACTTCAGTAAGACTGTCAACTGATTTCTCAACAGAAATAATGGAAGCCAGGAAAACACGGAACTTTAGAGTGGTGACACCATGCAAACACTGCCTTAATCCAGTGATTAAGTTAACATCACCAGTCTTGATATATTGTACTCCATTATTTTTTATTTCTTTTTTCTGTTTTCTTTTCTCATTTTTTTTTTTTTGGTGAGGAAGATTGGTCCTGAGCTAACATCTGTGCCAATCTGCCTCTATTTGTTGTATGTGGGTCACTGTCACAGCATAGCTTGATGAGCAGTGTAGGTCCATGCTCAGGATCTGAACCCATGAACCTTGTGCTGCCGAAGTGGAGCACACCGAACTTAACCCTATTCCACCAGGCTGGCCCCTATTGTACTCCATTACTATGTGAGGAGAGACCCTTCACCTCTGTAGTGTCCTTCTTAAAAACTCATAACCCCAGTAATCATGAGAAAAACATCAAACAAACCCAAATTAAAGGACATTTTACAAAATATCTAACCAGTACTCTTCAAAACTGTCAAGGTCATGAAAAACAAGGAAAGATTGAAAAACTATCACAGACCAGAGGGGACTAAGGAAATATGATGATCAAACACCATGTTGCATCCTAGACTGGATCCTAGAACAGATAAACTACATAAATGGAAAAAACACAAAATCCAAATAAAGTCTGGAGTTTAGTTCATAGTAATGTACCAATGTTAATTTCTTAGTTTTGAGAAATGTACCATGGTTATAAAGATATTATAAATACAGAGAAGAACGAATGAAGGCCCTATAGGAACTCTACACTATCTTTGAAACTTTTCTGTAAATCTAAACGTTTCCAAAATAAAAAGAAAAACATAATGGGATACCACTACACGCCAATGTGAATGACCAAAACTAAAAAGACCAACACTCCCAAATGTTGGTGAAAATGTGGAGAAATAAGTTTCCTCAGATACTGTTAGTTTGAGTCAATTTGTACATCTACTTTCAAAAACCATTTGGCAATATTCTTTAAAGTTGAAAATAAGCATATCATTTGACCCACAAATTCTACCTCTAGGTGTATATTTAACAGAAAAGTGTTACACGTACTTCAAAAAACATGCATGATAATGTTCATAGCAGCTTTTTAAAAAACTTTTTAAAAGTAATTTTTACTTTTGTTTTTGAAGATAAATTTTTTCATTTTTTCAGATTTATTAAGGTATAATTGACACATAGCAACTGTATACATTTAAGGTGTGCAACTTGATGTATTCATATATGTACACAGTGAGAAACGATCATCACAATCGAGCTAATTAACATATCCATCACCTCACAAAGTTACTTTTTTTCCTTCAGACTGTATAAATACTTCACTTTTTCTTTTTTAATTTTATACCCATTGAACAACAACTTCCCATATCGCCCTCCCGCATTCCCTGGTAACCACCATTCTATTGTCTGCTTCTATAGTTTTGAATACTTTAGATACCCATGCAAGAGGAATCATGCAGTATTTGTCATTCTGTGACTGACTAACTTCACTTAGCCTAACGTCTTCCAGGTCCATCCACTTTGTTGCCATAGCAGCTTTGTTCCTAAGAGCTGGAAACAAAAACTGGAGACAAATCAAAAGTCCATTTACAATACAGTGAATAAATTCATTCTGGTAAATTTATTTCATGGAATATTATACTCAGTGAAAATAAATGAACTACAGCTATATGCAACAACATGAATAACTCTCCCATTTGGCTTCTGAGTCAGAGAAGCCAAGCACAAATAAATACATACTATGTGACTCTGTTTATAGAAAGTTTAAAACAAGATTAGTCTATAGAATTAAAAGTATGGGTGGTATCTCTGTGGGTTCTATGAACTTGGGGAGCAGGTGATGTGATAAGGAAACCAAGGCTTGGGTTGAACATATAGAATTTGCCTCCTTCTCTTAACAGCCAATGAATCATTTCTTCTTTCTCAAATGAAAGTAAAATCCTTTAATTCAATCACAAACACATATTAAGATGAAAACCAAATTAGCAGATAAGATCCTGAAACAAGTATCTAGTTTATTGGGAAATCAAATTTTAATCATACAGGGTTTACTCTAGCACTCAGAGGTTGGAACTTCTTCATACAAGTCCAGCTCATATCCATCAAGAATAATAAAACATATTTGAATTCAAGGAAAATACTCTGGATGTTCTATTGTAGTCCTCTAGTAATTGAATATTATGAATGAGGCACAGTGGGACGAGAAGATCTAAGTAAGGGAATTTGGGGGAAAATTAAAGTTGTATATTGTCATCCCAAGAAGAGAAGACACATTATCCCAAATCCTTCTCCAAAAGCATCCACAGCAACAAAGACAAAGTTGGCATTTCCCTTCATGAATCCCAAGAGGCATCTTCACCTGCCCTTCCTCCTATTAAGTGACTCTTAATAATAAGGAAAATGATTCCTGTTTCCCATATTCAACAGAACTCATTGAGAAGGTATCCCAGGACACTTTGGAGTGTCAACTGCTAGTTCTGCAAAATTTATAAAGTTGATTCATACAAATAAAGTAATTGGAGTCACTAAATAAAAGTGCTATAAATCTGGATTTCTTTTTTGGCTGTGCTCTGGAGATTAGATGCAGAGTCCAGTTCTCCATGTAGAGGAGCTGATCTAGGACAGAACACAAAGCCTGGCCTGGGTCCTAACATGTAAAGAATGATGACCCATGCTTGGTTTGAGATTGTGTTTGTGTCAATTTACTATGAACCAACAACCAGTAGAGCAACAAATAAAGATCAAATGTGAATTCGAGTGAGTGGATGTGGTTTACCATTGCTTCCCTAGTTTTCGTAGAAGTTCAGTGTTCAATGCACGCAACACAATATAATCTGCTGTATAAGAGGAGCTCTAAGACCTGGCACTCTCCCTTTGGGCCGAGGGAGAATCATCTCAGCACTCAAGCCTGTCCAACAATGCATGAGGACAGGCTGGGGAAGGGCAGCACCAGTACTGGAGAATACCTACTAACACGTAAGGAAATTCTCGTCCTGCTACAGTTACATATTTCCCATTGCAATATCAGGGTTACTTACAGCAGGACTGGCCATAGTTCCCAAATGCAACAAAAGAGGGATTGCTTTGGAAGTCCAGTGAGTCTAAAGGACAACAGCAAGGACCTATCAGTCTGTGCACGTGGTATTCTTGCTATAACAAGTCCCCTTTAGTTAGGAACTACTACTTGTTTAAATGACATGTGGTTGGGATTGTTACTTTTACATTCAAAGAATGTAAAAAGTCATGGGGAGGGAAAGTCAATACTTATGAAAAGACAAAGGTATAAATACTAGGAATAGGACCAAAGCCTTAACTTCCGGGTAGTAATGATAAGAGGAAATTGTCATCTTTATTGGAGATTCTCATGAGAACATTAAACAGGTAGACAGAAAAACAGACACTAACAGTCACCATAAACTAGTTATCATAACGAAAGTATACAGAACATGACTGGTTTCTATCATCACTAAAGATCAATCTAGAACAGGATTATTGACATTTGGGACTGGATTATTCTTTGTTGTGGAGGGCTGTCCTGTGCATTATAGGATGCTTAGCAGTATCCCTGGACTCTACCCATGAGATGTCAGTAGGGACACTTCCTCATCGTGACCATCAAAATGGTCTCCAAATATTGCCTGAGAACACTCAGAGTGGAGAGCTCATAGAAGCCACCCACCTAGTGGGTAGGAGGCTGTTGTCAAAATGGAGGCAGGGAAGAGGATAAAAGGAGAGACTGGAGCCCTGAGATGATGAAACTCGGGCAAAATCAGTCCCAGTTGGGAACCAGTGAACTAGAGGCAAGATCCAAGAGAATTAAGGAAGAATCTCTGATATTGATGATTAAATCTTAAAAAGAATATGAAACGGATAGTGGAAAATAAACATTTCTGACAATGGGTTACTTAGACTCCAACAAACCACAGCCTCACCTAGATGAAGGATGATAAGAAATTAAAGTCTCTTTTATTCCTAACTAGGTTAAGGAGTAGTGTGGCCAATGCAAGGCTTCCATCTTCTAAGACTGGTAGACCTGAAACTGTAAGTATTTTTAATAGTTAAACAATATTGCAAATCAAAGAAAGAGCAAATCAGAAGAAGGTAATGACCTTAGAAATAAAGCCTCATTAAGGCTAATTATGATAAGGGTTTCCTTTTCAGAAGCAACCTTTTCAATGACAGGCCAATTTGGATTACCTAATTATCATATTTACTGTAGAATTTTCAAATGAAGGAAGCTGACTTTACAGATTTTGGGGTTTACGTAAAGAAAAGTGACTAGCACACCAAGAGTGATCTGCCAAACTCTTATACAATACTTCTGTACTATTATATGTGAATGCTTCTTATGGAATTTGTTTACATTAGAAGTTGTAATATCAATTCAACTCAGTTTAATGGGCCAATACCAGGCCTTGTGGGGGGATAAAGAGATGCTCGAGACAGTCTCCTTACCCTCAATGAACTTGTTATACAGTGATAGAGATAGAAATGCTCTGAAATAAATTATTTTAATTTCTGTCCCAAGGGAATGAATAAATTACAAACAAGAAATAGAAATAACCTTGGAAATCTAAGGAAACATTTAATTTCAACTGACTGAGATTGGGGATGAGACTCAGGGAGGTAGAGGGTCGAGTGCTTTTTAATGTAGATTTGAAACTGAGCCTTAAAACTGATAAGAATTCTACAGTTTCTGATGGAAGATGTGCACAAAATTATATTATAGGTGAAAGGAACAGAAATGGCAAAAGCCAAGAGGTCAGGAGCCAAAGGCTCTATTTGATGAATTAATCTATTATGACCAGAGTGTGGAATGTTTGATAACATACGTGACGTTGCTAGAAAACTAGATTGGGGTTAGTTGTGGAGAGCTTTGAATGCCAGGGTAAAGTGTGTATGGTGATGATTTAAAACTTCTGCCTTATTACTTTGGGTGTTTTAGTTTTAAATCATAGACTGTTTTCATTGCTTCTACCTCTAGATGTATTAGTTATAAGTGAAGAGTACATTGCTACTAAATTAATGCTAATAATCTTTTCAAAAGCATAAATGCATCTGAGATGACTTCACTGGTAGCAGTTCCAGAATTTAAATCATAACAAAATGCTTTGCAGTCTTAGTCTTGATGTTGAATTTGTATAGAAAATACACTATTTTTACTGGAATTATAAACCTATTTGGAGTGGCTTTGAGGAAGATAGCGGAGATTACAGAGTGACTAAAGTTGTCTGAAAATCTAATTTGGATACTACCATTATGCTTGATTAATTAAGAGGCTAGTAGGTTAAGGACTAAACAAAAATGTGTTTGTTTATGCTCTATATCCAAGCATGAAGTAATACATTAGGTAACAAAATCCAAAACATTTATTTAATATACACAAAGAATAGTAGAAATGTTTTTTGAATGTTACAGTCGACCTTCTGGAAAATGCCCATTGGATAATAGGACAAAGAAAGCAAACACTTTACAGTATTAGATACTGTGCCCCCTTCAAATAAGTAAACACCCTTATATTAGCCACTAAACATTTTCCCGTCTACAGCAAGTTTTGTCCTATGGAGTTAGGAATCAAGGTTATAACATAATGTCAAATTGACATCGAAAAGAAACTCATAGTTTTATCAGAAACTTTCCCATTGAGGAGCTCACCTCTGAAAGCTCTTTTGTCAAGAGAACTGACCTATCCCAAAATAGTCTGAATAATCACTCCTTTAAGAAAACAAAAATGTTTTTGTGAAAGGTGCCATAAAAATATAGTTATGTAGATTTCATTATCATTGCCCTTGCTCTATCTATTAATAGCATGTTTCTGAGACACTTCACGTATGCAAAATCTAGACAGGAGGTTAAGATCTACTTGAATTAGTGAATAGAAAACAGCATGTCGTCCTAAGGTCACAGTTTTTAAGTGTCTTGACCAAGCCACTTAGTGCTTTTTATTTAAATGATGAAAACATGCCTATATTTGTTGATTTTAATTCAAATTTTTCTGTGCCTGCTGCTGAAGCATAATTGAAATAGAATCCCTTATTGAATGATACTGTGCCCCATATACACCAGTCTTTTAATCTAATTGTATGTATGTGTCTTTATTATATGCTGTCTTATATGTGAAAGTTTCTACTACAGCGCCTAGCTCACAGAAGTGAGTAACAGTCCATTAAGGTTAACTTGATGTTTAAATTGGTGAGAACTCTATTGAAAATACGTGAAGTCTCAGTTTATCTTCACTAACTATATCCTCCTTGGGAAAGTCCTCTTTGGGCCTGCTTACGTGTGCTCAGGAAATAGGTTTACCTTCATTATGAAGATATTTCTTAGTCACAATGCCTTCTCCCTGCCCTACTCTTATTCACCCCAATGTCAATATTTGCTAGTAATTTGTGAGATACAAAATGTTCCCCTCCAACAGAAACAGTTTGGTATAATAGAAATCCAGTAAGCTCTGTAAGCTAGTGGACTCTGGCTGGAATTCTGGCTCTGCTGCTTACTAATTCTGTGTCCTGGGGAAAGTCATTTAACTTCTCTGAGCTTTTGTTTCCTGGTTTGTGAAAAGTATATTAACAGTAACTACCTCATAGTGTTGTTGTAAGGTTTAGAAGGAATGTCCACATGGATCTGGTCCATGATAGGTGCTCAGGTAATAGTAGCTGTGGTTGCTGTTGTTGTTGTTTGCATTAGGACATGGCTAGAACTGAGCTGTAACAAGTCAGCAGTGACAGATCTGAAACTGGTGTTCTCGTACCTGGGGGCAGGTGAGGGAAACAGAGAAGACTTGAGTGGAGCTCTCAGAAGCCACCTGTCTACAGGTGGATGGAGTTGTCAAAGTGGAGACAGGGAAGAGGAAGAGGGAGAGGCTGGAACAGAATCCCTGGGATGACAGGGGTGGAAATGTAGGAGCAGGGAGGAAAATCAAATCAACATCAAGGATGGAGTTGAGTGTGGCACTGGGCAACTGAGACAGAAATTAAAAAGAAAATTTTTCCTTAGCAAAATCAGGAACTAGGAAATAGAGCAAATCAGGGAATTTGGCAATAATAACACTAACCTCTCACATAGGGACTTTACAGATTACAAAGCACATTCATATCCATGAGTTGACAGTAAGGTAGACCCATGGCCAAGCCTATATAATAGCCTACACTCTCACTGTTTAGAGAGTAGAAAAGCCTAAAAACACCACTAATATATAAATTTGTAACCTTCATGTTTTAGAAATCACCTCACTATATTTCTAATCATATAATACAAAAGGGAAGCATATAATTGCCCAGACTTCCAACCTGTGGAAAAAGGACTAGCAATATATAACTCTCGCATGTTCTCCTAGAGTCTAGAAGTAATGAGCGCCTTCCTAAGCATTTCTGCACCGTCAGTATGGTCACTCATCAATGCCTGAGCAATCGTAAACTCTAACGCTAGCTGGCTAGCTGCTGGACGAGGGCCACCGGGCAGTGCCAGAGAGGTTAATATAGTGTGCTGAGACGTACTTCCCCCAAGGCTGTAAATGCTGACTCTTCAGTGGTTGCCAAGCAGGAGAAATAGCCTCTTCACTGCCAAGCAGGCTTCGTCTGGGAAAATTGAGCTCTTGGTCAGACAGGCATTTTAATAGACTCCATGAATCACTGATCAGCCAAGAAAGAATGTGAAAGAACCCAGGGCCCTAACTCTGCTGATTGGTTCTTTCAACAAAGACAAATGGAGAGCCAGTCATTCTCAATGAAGCAGGTCACAAAAGAGATCCTTCCTCCTTCAGGCCTCTCCTATTTCTGTCCCCGGAGGACCATGGAGGTAAAAGCCGCCATAAACCACAATTCCTTGCAGGCAGCAGAAGAGAGTAGAGAGAACAAGGATGGATTGAATCACCCTGTGTCCTTCAAAAAATCTCAGCCTTGGCTCACAGTAGATAAGGGTACTGAGATGAGTGGAGCCCTCATTTTTCAGAAGGTACATTGAAATGATTGAGACATGACACAAATTAGAAGTAAAGGATCTTAGCCTTGGAAAGGAAATTAAAGTTCATTACTCCACCCACCCCCAAAGCATTTACAAATAGGAAATTTGAGGCTGAGAGAGGCAAAGAAAAGTGCTCAAGGTCAGACTGTTTATTCAGGACAAGACTGGAACTAGATCCTGTGACTCTGTAAGCCCAGTCCAAGGTGGAGTAGATCACGTTGCCACGTGGGGATGTACTGGACAAAAAGCAGAAAGCATAATCTTTGACAAGCAACGTGTGAGGAGTCAGAACATAGAACTTCCAGGTGTTGATGCCTTCACAAACAACACATACTTAAACCAGAACAGGGGGCTTGTATACCAAAATGACTTGCAACCAAACTGTGAGATTTTGAGGGATAAGAATGCTGTCATTTGGTTGTTTTAACTGAGACCCAATTGGAAAGTTAAAGATCCAATTCCCTTCCAGTGCATATTGAGAGGACATTTGTTGTCATCTAAGAGGAAATAAGAGGGACTAGTTTATTCTCTTTCCTGGAAAAAAAAAAAGACAAAATATGTGAAGCAATGGTTTTCAAGGAATTGGACATCAGGCAACCAAAGACAGGGATTCTTGAGAATGGAAAAAAAATTAACTGAGCCCTATGATGGTCCCATCTTACAGCCTGGGGAGAATTTTCAGTCTTTGCATTGGTGGGGGAACTAGGTGGAGCCCATGAGCCCTGGGCTGGGAGTCTAGGGGTGCTACGGTGGCTAGAGTCCATAAAGCAGGTGCTAGAAAGGAATGAATTATAGAGAAAGAGAACTCTAGAGATTTTCAGAGAGTGTCCTGGGGCTCTTCAGCTGAGTACTGAACAGTGAAAGCACAAGGTGAACAAATTATGATATATCCATACAACAGCCTCCTACTCAGCAATAAAAAGTAACAAATTTATTAATACATGCAACACGGATAAATGCGGGTCATACATGTGTTCATTATCTTGATCATAGTGCTGGTTTTATGGAGTGATAAGTGATATATATATTCTTTTGTGCTGAGCTTATTCAACATAACATTTTTGAGATTTATCTGTGTTGTGGCGTGCATCAGTAGCTTATTCTTATTTTTATTGCTGAATATTATTCTATCACATAAACATACCACAGTTTGTTTATTCATTCACAAACGAATAATGCTGATGGACATTTGAGTTGGTCCATGTTTCGGTTGTTATGAAAAAAGTTGCTTGGGCCAGCCCGGGTGGCCTAGTGTTTAAGTTTGGCGCACTCCGCTTCTGCGACCCAGGTTCGGTCCCAGGCACCGACCTCTACCACTCATCTGTCAGTGGCCATGCTGTGGTGGTGGCTCACGTACAAAAAGAGGAAGACTGGCAACAGATGTTAGTTCAAGGCTAATCTTCCTTAGCAAAAGAAAAAAAGTTGCTATATATCTAATTATAGGTGTTTTTGTGGACATAGAAATTATTGGATCATATGATAGGTGTATGATTAACTTTTAAAGAAATTGGCAAGTTGTTTTCCAAGTCCAATTTTACACTCCCACCAGTAATGTGTGAATCTTCCAATAGCGCCAGATCCTCACCAATACTTGATGTATCAGACATTTTATTTTAGCCGTTCTAGGGAATATGAAGAAGAATCTCACGCTGATTTTAATTTACTTTTCCCGTAATGGTTAATGATGTTAATCATCTTTTCATATGTTTACTGGCCATTTGTATATCTTCTTTTATAAGGTGTTTGTTCAAGCCTTTTACTCATTTTTATTAGGTTGCTTGTCTTTTTATATTGAGTTGTGGGAGTTCTTTACATATTTTGCATAAAAGTCCTTTGTCAGATCTATGTATTGCAAATAATTTCTTTGTGCCTGTGATTCGTCTTTTCATTTTCTTAAGTTTTTTTTTTTACAATAAGTTTTTAATTTTGATAGTCTATTTTCTTCCTTCCTTTCTCTCTTTCTCTCTCCTTCTTTTCTTTCTTTTACAGCTTATAAAATGAATTAGTAAACATTTCTCCTTCTCTAGTTTCTGAAAGAGTTTGCCTAAAATTGATATTTTCCTTCCTTAAATGTTAAACAGATTTTACCAGTAAAACAATCTGTTCATGGAGTTTTCTGTGCAGGAAGGTTTTAGGTTGCAAATTCAATTCCTTTCATAGATATAGGGTTATTCAGATTTTTCTCTTTCCTTTTGACTCAGTTTTGGTAAGTTGTATTTTTTAAGCAATTTGATCATTTCATCTAAGTTATCAAATTTATAGGCATAAATTTGTTCATAGTATTCTTTTATTTTCCTTTTAACATCCTTTAAAGATGTTCATAATATTAGCTTACTATCCTTTTATCCTATAGAGAGAGCATCCACTTCATTCCTGACTTTGGTAATTCATGTTTTTCATTGGTACTGCTAGTGGTAAACTTGATAGAATTTTATGACTTTTATCAAAAGCAACTTTTGAATTTGTTAATTTTTTCTTTTGTTTTTATTTACTTTTTAATTTATTAATGTATGCTCTTATATTTATTTTCTCCCTGTTACTTTGGGTTCAATTTTCTCCTTTTCCTTCCAGCTTCTTAAGCTGGAAAACAGATCGCTAATATTAAACTTATCTACTTATCTAATAAATGTATTTAAATCTGTAAATGTCCCTTTAAGCACTGCTTTAGTTACATCTCACAAATTTTTATAGGCTTTATTTTCCTTATCATTCAGTTTGAAATACTTTTTAATTTCCCTTGTGATTTTTTTCTTTGACCGATGGGTTATTTAGAAATGTGTTATTTACTTTTTTAGTATTAGAGATTTTCCTAGATATTGTTATTAATTTCTAATATAATTCCTTATGGTCAGAAAACATACTCTATAAAATTTCAAGCTTTTGAAATTTTTGGAGATTTAATTTATGGGTGGTCATTTTGCCTATCTTGGAGAATATTCTGTGCTCTGAAGTGTAGAAAAGAATCTCTATTCTGGAGTTGTAATGTTCTACAATATAAATTAGGTCAATTTCACTGCTAATGTTCAGATATTCTATATCATAGATTATTTTTTAAATATTCCTTTTATTTTGAAATAATTTTAGATTTACAGAAAAATTGCAAAGATGGTAAGAGAGTTCCTATATACCCCTCATCCAGTTTCCCCCAGTGTTAGTATCTTACATTACCATGCTAAGTTTGTCAAAACTAAGAAACTGACATTCGTAAGTCATTATTAACTAAATTTCAGATGTTATTTGGATTTTACGGTGTCTCCACTAACGTCTTCTTTCTGTTCCAAGGTCCCACTCAGGATACCACACACATTTAGTCATCGTGTCTCCCCAGTCTCCTCTGGTCTCTGACAGTTTCTCAGTCTTTCCTTGTTTCCATGGCCTTGACAGTCTTCAGGAATACTGGTGAGGCATCCTGTAGGTATCTTCCAATCATTGTCTCCCTTTGGCATCTGTCAAGCCTTATTTTTAGGTCTTATTAGGGGTGGCATTGGGTAGCTATTAGTCTAGGGTGTGATCTCTACTCCTAAAACATGGACTTTCTAATGTTTAAGCTGGAACGCCTGGCTTATTAGGAAATCTCTCTAATCTGGCTGGTCAGAACACCTAACATCTCCCAGCACTACTCAACTTCTAGTTTTTCTATTTTGTTCTCAACTTCATTGCAGCCACTCTCTGGTAGGCCTCAGGTAGTCTCACCCTTCCTATGTGCAGCCCCACTCTAAGCTAAGAATTTATCAGAAATCCCCACACAACCTTCCTGAGCTCCTCGCTGCACAACTTTCTCTTCTCTGCATATTCTAGCCAATTTAACAGCTCTGACTCTGATGGCTGCCTCCTCAGCTCAGTAGAACTATTATGCTCTGCTATGGTTCCACCTCCCTGCCCCACAATCAGGAAATCATCCCCAGGTAAAGAGCCAGGGCAAATATGGGAATCTCCTCTTGTGTTATCTACTTTCATGGGTCAGATGCCTGAAAACAGTTCTCTTATATATTTTTTTCAGTTTTATGGTTGTTTGCAGCAGAACGGCAAAGCTGGTACCCGTTATCCTGCCATGGCCAAAAGTATAAGTACTGCGCCCTCTGCTTGAAAATCATACTATCTAGTTACCTGATATTTTCCCATTTTTAGCACAATCATCTACCGACCTTCATGACATTCCCACAAATCCTCAAAAAATTTGTCACCAGGACTTTGAGATTCAATATAGACTTTGAAGCCATGATTAAATTTGAATATCAGCTCTGCTATTTCTACCTGCTTTAGCCACAGTAGTCATTTAACTGCTGCCTTCGTTTCCAATCTGTGAAATGAGGATAACAAAATTTCAAAGTTTTTGTAGGAATTCAAGGAGATAATGCACCTAGCACAAGGGCAAGTATAGATGTTCAACAAATAGTAGCAGTGTAGAGGTTAAAGGAATGGATTCTGGAGTCAGGAGACTTGATTTTGAAAGCTAGTTACAGTTATGACACATAATTTATGTTTGGGTTAGATACTTAACCTTACTAAGCCCCAGGTTCTCAATTATAAAATAGAAATGGTAATAATAGTCACTACCTCATAGGATTGATTTGAGGATTAAATGAGAAAATACAAAGTACCTCCTGATAGCTGATATACCTGGCACATGGTAGATGCTCAACAAATATTGCATGTTCTATAACTATCTTCTTTCTTGCTTTCTTCTTTCCTCCACCCACCCCTTGCCATCATCCAGGAGTGACTTCCCATCACTCATACATCATTTGGCCTTGGATGACCTCATTACTCCAATGATCTCTTACCCTTTTCTTCTCTAGTAGATCACATACTCATTTCCAACTTGTACCGAATCATTTCCTGAATGCAATTGTTTTCTAAAAGTTTTAACTCTAGATTTCACCTCTTTAATCACAACCTTATTTCTTCCCACCTATCCCACTCTTCAATCCCAATTTCCGTGCTCTCCATAAAGTTCTGCCAGGCCTAGTTATAAAGAGTAGGATTTGGGATAGTATGACTGCCATTCAATGGGCATAACTTCTACTAGCCTCATCAGTTTTTACTTTTTGCTTTAACCTGTTGTTTCCTTTGAGTTGCTCAGCCTTAGAATAAGGCCTACAGTCTGGTCAAGCATATTTCATCAGCCATGGCCTAATCAAAACATTGGTATGCCCCAGTGGATTTGAAATCCCTATAGCCCACACAAAGTTTATCTGATAGATTGGGAAAGCATCATTCACTTCTACAAATTTTACTCTTTGAGTCTGTTAATAAGCTCTTGGCAAGAGAGGAAGAACCTGAAATACTGAATGTAATGAGATCACTTGATGGTGTGGCATTGATAGCAGGAGTGTTGTTGCTTTCATCCAGGCTGCACATTAAAACCTCTGAGGGAGTTTTTTGCCTGTACCTCTACCCCAAGAATTTCTGATTTAATTGGGTTGGGATGAAGCCTGATCATTAGTGTTTTTAAATGTTGCCATGATGATTTTAATATTCAGCCATAGTTGAGAACCACTGCGACAGAGGGAAAGAGAATATTAGCACAGTTTCTTCTATCTAATCCCAGTAACTCAATTATAGGAAACTTCCTCTTCAGCAGTGTGCTAGAGCTGGTTGTACCAGCTTATGAGAGCTGATGGTTAAAATTTCAGAAGTTTTGCTTGCCAATTGGTGTCACATTGGCAGATTGGAAGTGGTCACATAGGAGCATTTACACATTGACAAATATTGCAAATGAGGGTGTTCTCCCCACCCCCCACCCCCCCCACAGCTGGGAGGGAAACCCTCACCAGCACGTCACTGCTCTAGTCTGTAGTTCATTTCCCTTTCTCCTTGCTTGTCCTTGAATCAGAAATTATATGTAACTAAAAGCACTCTCCTTTTAATATTGTCTCAGAAGAAAGTTTTTTTTCTATAGTTCACCGTGAATTTTCTCAGCTTCCTCTTCTTTTAAGTAGAAATAGTTGCCACAGTAGTGGATAAATACCTTCACAAACATGAACTGACAGGGTAGAGGAGAAGGCTTCACTTCTGTGCAAGTATGTTTACTCTCATATTCTCATTGGTCTGATAATTTATAGATCTATTGATCTATTAGATCTATCGATCTAATTTTCATGGCTCTTCAGACCTGCCAGCAATCCTTCCAGTTCTATAACAGAGTTCTGTTTTCCATATATTTTATGGTAAGTGTGTAAAAGAAAATAATACTTATCCTAGGCAGACAGGATAACACAGAATATCAGAGAAGGAAATGGCCATAGAAGTCTTCTAGCCCAAGCCCCTCATTTTGTAAATGGCCTAACAGGCCCAGAGAGTTTAGGTGACTTACCCAGGGTCATACATTCAGTTAGTGGCAGAGCCAGAACTGTATATAACTCACGTATCTTCCCTTCTAAGCTATTTCACTTTTTTCTATGCCCTTATACCTCAAAGTGGTCTACCCAGCAGCAGCATTGACACCACCTGTGAGCTTGTTAGAAATACAGAATCTCAGGCCCTACTCCAGACCTACTGAATGAGAATCTGTATCTCAACCAGATTCCAAGTTTAGTTGTACGTGCATTAAAATTTAAGAAGCACTAATCCATCCAATAATTCCACTTCTGGGTGTATACCCAAGAGAATTGAAAGTAGAGTCTCAAAGATATATTTGTACAGCCATGTTCATAGCAGCATTAGCTACAACACCCAAAAGGTGGAAACAACTCAAGTGTCCATTGATGGATGAATGGATAAACAAAATGTGGTATATACGTAAAATGGAATATTATTCAGTCTTAAAAATAAGGGAAATTCTGACACATGATACAATACGGATGAAATTTGAGAACCTTATGCTAAGTAAAAGAAGACATTCACAAAAAGATAAATATTGCATGACTTATACGGCGTACCTAGAGTCCAACTCATAGAGAATAAAAGTAGAATGGTGGCTACCAGGGGCCAGAGGGAGGGGGGAATGGAGAGTTGTTGTTTAATGGATATACAGTTTCAGTTTTGCAAGATGAAAAGAGTTCTGGAAATTGGTTGCACAACAATGTGAATGTACTTAACATACTGAACTGTACACGTAAAATGGTTAAGATGATAAATTTCATGTTGTGTATGTTTTACCATAAATTTTTTTAAAACTTTCACTTGAAAAAAAAAGTACTAATCCCTATTGATTTGATTCTGGTTTTCTGGAAGGTTTGATTCAACAACTGAAGCAGATGTCAAGTGGACATAAAACCAAGTAGGAAGACTATTGAAATGCGTTGAATAAAAATATTTTTCATTTATTTAAAAATTATTTTGCTTAGACTTTCTGCTGGCCCAGAATCCTCACAACAGCCTTCAGGTAGGTATTATTTAATCCTCATGTTAACAATAGGGTGACCAACTCATACTGGTTTGCCTGGGACTCCCACTTTTAGCACAGAAAGTCTCATGTCCCAGGAAACCCCTCAGTCCTGAGCAAACCGGGACAGTTGGCCACTCTGTTTATTAATGAATCTTAGAGAGGTTATGCAGCACTAAGTAGAGCCAAGATTCAAACTCAGATCTAACTTACAAAAGAACCAGAACTCCAGTTAAGTGAATAAGAAAAAAACAGAAGTGACCATAAAATTTCTCTGCTGATGTCATTGTATCATAATAAGATAATATTACTGTAGTATCTCTTACTACAGTTTGCGTTTAGATTTAAAAGAAGTTTAATCTGCCATGTCAAATATTCTTAGATAATGGGCTTCTCTGGCCCTATTAAAGATGTCATGATGACCATTAATATTCTGGAAAGTTTGCAGGCTGCTGCCCTTCAAAACAAAGATGAATCTCTGGTTTGCGTGTTGTTGTGTTTAGAATGACTGTGGAGCACAGGGAAGAAACAACAGGCAATGACCCCAGGCCTGGAGTACCATCAGGGCTGTAAATCAGTAATTGCCCAAAACCTTCTCAATAAAGGACTTGGAGGATGGGAGGAGAAGTCTAGGTTTTTGAAAATACTGTAAAAAAAAAAAGTCACTATAAGCTCTAACAACATTCAAAACATAGGCTGACAATTGGATGGGCAAAGATGTTTGGATTGCAGTCAGAGAATGACCCTTTTTGATTTTTCCTACATTTACTAGAGAGGGAGCAGAGATGGGCAGAGAGAACAATGAAGCCAGAGGAATGGGGTTCACCTGAGTCCTAATAATCCATTTGAGCTAAGAAACTTCAAACTAATTCACACATCTGCCTTACCTCTGTCTTCTTCAGTCTTGGGTGTTAAAGGGGAAGAATTATTATTAAAAGGACAGGTTGAAAGAACAATAGGAGGAGAGGGGAATGCTCCACTCCCAGGAAAAAAGGTTAAGAATGAGAGCACTGGCCAGAAACCATCTAAGAACGAGAGACTGCCTGAGCCGCCAGAGATATTCCAGAAGCGGACAGGAAATGGATTCCCCTTATTTCCTTATAGATCAGAGAATAACCATGAAGATGCTATAAGGTCTGAGGAAACTTTGCCACTGCCCCATGTTGCTTTGCTTGTTTTGCCTTCTGTTTACTCATTGAGGTTAATAATAAAACCCTTACATCACCAGTAGAAGAAAGAACGCTCACGAGGCTGTGTACGGCTTCAACATCGTCTCTGGATTAAGGTGGGTTCAAGGCTGAGAGAGAAATCTCCAGGTAGTAACTGTGCAAAGAAGACAATAGAATGCTAGCCCCCTTGAGCATGTTGAAAGAAAATGTAGCTCTTAGAAAGAGCTGGCCTTGAATGAAACAAAGCGGCAGCCAGGAAGACTTAACCCAAGGCGTTCCCCTTGTAAGTCCACTGAAAAATTCTCTTGTCAATTCAGAGAAAAACCCTTCAGAAATTTCTGAGTGCAGCCAAGTTAGTAATAGAATAGAGCTACTCTCAACCTTTTTCTTCTGCAACACACTTGACCAATGATGTTCACATGCTTGGGGAACTCCTGTGACTGCCCCCAAGGCTACTTCAAACTGCCTGTGTGATTTCTGGAAATTCACTCTCGCAAAACAGGATCCAAGTGAGTGAGAGTGATGTTACACGGATATGTATTGATTTCCCTCAAATTTATTATAGGACAAAAAAAATAAATAACTTAGCTGCAAACTTTAATTCTTTAACTATCAAGTCAAGAATGACCACTATCCCACAAAGATCCGTGCATGTATATTCACAGCATCATTATTCTCAATAGCCAACAAGTGGAAACAACCCAAATGTCCATTGACTGAGGAATGGATAAACAAGATGTGGTATATCCATGAGTACCATTCAGCAATAAAAAGGAATAAAGTGTCCTGAATGGATGAACCTCAAAAACATTATGTTAAGTGAAAGAAGTCAGACAAAAGAACACATATGATTTCATTTATATAAAATGTCAAGAAAAGGCAAATTAGAGACAGAAAGTAGATTAGTGGTTGCCCTGGGGCTGGAGGTGGGAATGGGGAGTAACTGTAAACGGGCATGAGAATTCTTTTTAGGCTGCTGGGAACGTTCTAAAATTAGATTTTGGTGATGGTTGTACAACTCTGTAAATATACTAAAATTCATTGAAGTGTACACCTGAAAATGGGAACATCTAATGCTATATAAATTATGTCTCAATAAATTGCTTTCAAAAAGAAAAAAAATTACTTGAAAAAAAAAAGAGGGACTAGTTCATGACATTTCTCATCATTGATAGAAACTGGTCTTGCATATGTTGGCCAGAATCTTCTACCTCCACAGGTGTTCTCTGTCATGTCCTGGCATTTCGTTCAGGATTTTAAAATGTGCTCTGTGTCTCCTCCTTTGTTCACAGAAGTGTGGCACCATCCCCTGCGGCACTTTATCACCTTTTTATAAATATAATCAACTCCATTACCCTCACAGGATTGCTTGAGTCTAAACAATCCATCCTGGAAGCAGACAAACCAGGAGGTGTTGTGCTTGGCTTAGTCTCAAGGACAAAATACAAGAAAAAGAATGGAAAATGCGCTGTTACCACTTACCTGTTGTGTATCCTTGAGGCATTTTCCCCCCTGGAAGAAAAAGGATAATGACAATGCTTTCTGGACATGAGAGACTGTTTTCATTAAAGAATATTTTGGATGTATGAAATGAGAATATAAAGGTGGTATTTCCTATTGACACTTGATATAAATAATAATGTATTTTAAATGACTTGAAAACTCACAGTTCTAACAAATTCCTATTACCATATACAGATCTGAAAAAATGTGATAAACAGATTACAGATTTATAGTAAATTTTGCAGGGGTACAATGCCATGAAACAAAGTTTAGCAGGTTTAAATTTTTCTTAGGTCCCATCTCTGATTACAAATTTTTTAAAAATCTAAAATATACAAGTTGGAAGGGCACTAAAATATCATCTAGCCAATCCCCTCAGCTGAGGGAACAAAGGACTGTGATGGGCAGCTTGCTCCAAATCTCACAGAATAGTGAACGCAATTCAGGACGTAGAGGACTCACAATCACATACTCTTTCCACTATAACTACAGTTCCTAGAGTATACACGAGAAGGTTACACACTGGATAATAAGAATAGGAGAGGGGCTTTGCCTCTGAGGATACCTCATACTCAATTAGAAACAATTATGTAGAGGTGATAAACTGTCATTCAGTGAACTAAATCCAGCCCCCAGACAAGTTTACTTGACCAACATGAATTTTTTTAAAAATTTAAATTGGTTATCAAACTTTTAAAATCTTGAAATTTTATGTATCAGTTCAGGTTTCCCACTTTGTGTGTGTTGGTTTTAGAAAATGGGAACTTTGGCAATACTGGGCCAGCGTTCTTCGATGACAGTGGTCGCTGGGGGTGAGTGGGGGGTGCCCTGTTTAGAAGGTGCTTTCCCTCTTCAGTGTGTATTTTTTTCTAACACCTGGTCTGCTTCTTTCATTTGAGTTACCCAGACCCTTGCAGGCATTTGAGCTTGTGACAGTGAGTTAGGGGATTTGGGAATACTGACTCCTAAATTATATACATCAAGGTAGAACATCTGGGACAGAGCTTGGAGCTTAGAGGCTAGCTCAGTCCTTAAGCCTTTCCAGTTGGATATAATTTATGCAAAGGACAGCTGTTGGGAATACATATCAGCAACAGATTTATCAGGGATATCCTGGAACTGACATAGGGATTGGTGGGTTCTTTTCAGAGAGAGGGCACCGGATACCCTGGGACAGGTTTGCTGTCAACATTTGTGGGGCCTGGAGTAAGAACGCAAATAAAGGCCCAGGTGTCCTATGCCTGAATTTTTAGAAGTTCCAAACTTAAGCTAACAGACTATTCAACAAAATAAAAATCTATATTCCATTGACTAATGTATCTACATTACATGAAGGTCAGTTTTAACTTTAAAATTCTCAGACACTTTGGAATTCCAGACCAGAACAAGATAACAGAGAGAGAGCTAGCCACGAGCCCCTACCCCACAGCCCGCCCCATCTCTTCCTTTCCCGTGTCCATCCTCGACCACAAGGGGCTTTGTGCACATGTGTGTGGACATCCAGCCATCACACCAAGCTCTGCCCACACCCCTCCCTTCAAGCAACATTCCCTGGCCACCCTCTGGGCCAAGGGAATCTCGCACAGGTGGTTGGCAATGATCGGTGGACTACGGCCTGTGTACCAAATCCAGTCCACAGTCTGTTTTTTTTATGGCCTTAAGATAAGAATGGTTTTCACGTATTTAAAGGGATGTAAAAAGAAATACAGGAAGAATATGTCACAGAGATCATAAGGGCCCGCAAAGCCCAAAATATTTACTATCTTGCCCTTTACAGAAAAGCTTTGCCTACCCCTGTTCTAAGGCCCAGGGCAGGGCTCCCTCTTACTCTGATCTGAAGGAGGTGCTACCCTAGGATAACCCAGATACTTCTAAAGCTATCATGAGCCAATTCAAAGTCTACTTCCCTCCTCCCAAATTCCTCAATGACCCCGGAATGACCCGGTCCTCTAATGCCACCTTTGAAGGTCTCCTTCAGATCAAAGAGGATTTGGATGGGGTTGAGGGTAGAGAACAAGGCCAAACTAACATGTATTGAACACTCACTTGGAGGCAGGCCCTGTGCTAAGTCTTTTGCTCACCTTATCTTATCCAACCCTCTCAGGCCGTCCCCAGTCAAGAGTGGAAACCTAAGTCATGCAAACAAACTGGTGAGGATGGAAGCATGTAACAGTCTAGCATTCTTGTGTTTGTTGGAATTAGCATTATCATCAACCGCATCATTTTAGTTTAATTTGATGATGACGACGATGGAGAGGAGAATCAATCATTTTAAAAATAAGTAGAGTTGTAGTTCAAAGCAAAAATGACTCTTTTCTTCCTTCCCACAGCAAAGGGATTTGAGAACGAAGCTGCAGCTCAGAAGTTGGGAGTTTAACAGCCTGGAGACCTCAGTGATTAAATTCCACCTTTGCTTCTCCTCTGTGTCTCTCTGAGGAGAGAGACAGATGGTGTGTCAGGCTAAAGGAGACCGTGTGGAGATGAACGTCTCTGACGCTGGGTCAGAGGCAGCTTTATACGAGGCCAGTGGCCTAGGACGGAATCCAATGCCTACATTAAGAGAGAAGGCGCCGGGGAGTTGCCACCTCATGAAGCTGTCGCCTCTTACCTCACGACCTGCCTGAGGGAGTATGATCTGCTCTTTCCTTACTCCACAGAAAGCAGCACTTTCCCAAAGGAAAAGAGGCTCTTCCTTCTTACAGAAAGCCATCATTTCAGATCCCTGAACTGAGTTAAGGACAAAGAAACCTCAGAGAAAGTCACTCATGACCTTTGAGGTTTACCTGATTTTCTTATTCGCAGCGATACAGATGGCTCCGATTTTTTTATAAGCCAGGGCAAAATCGCACTGTAATTGAATGAATCAAAGGAGTAGGAGGTTGATTTTTATGGGCTTTCTTCGGTAAGAAATAGCTTTATCTGTTGCTAATACAGAAAACCTTGGCTGTAATCTAGTAGAGAATTGGGTGAAAAACTCCCAAATCAGAAAAGTATAGAGAATTATATAACAAATGCACATATACTCACCAGCCAGATGGAATAAGATTTTGTCATAATTGCTTCAGATCTTTTTCAAACATAAAATAAATATTACTTTTCAAGTTGAATTGCCCTTTTTACCCACATCTCCCCACAGTCCCATTAAGCCTGATTTATCTGATAAATTAAATTAATAAAGTCTTAATGCTGAATTATTGTTCCTTAGAATAAATCTTATTTGCTCAAATATATATATGTGTGTGTGGTACCATGGGAAATTCTGTTTGTATGATATCATTTATGATTTGCGCATTTATGTTCATTAGTAATATTGGACTATAATTATAGCCTTAAAAATTGAGTTAGAAAACTTACCTCATTTTTCTATTCTCTGAAACAGTGTGTATGTTAAATGGATTATTTATTCCACTTAGGTTTGGAGAAATCCATCTATAAAACTGTCTTATGTTGGTAAGAGTTTTTGCTATTCATCCAATTTTTAAAAGTTTTCAATCTGTTAGTTTTAAACATCTTTGGTCAGTTTTTAATTTATATTTTCCACTTCATTCAAATTTTTTAATTTATTGGCAAATGTTCATGGTATTCTTTTGATGAATCTTAAAAATTCACCTGTATTTGTAATATTTTCTCTTTCATATTTCTTTCAGTATTTATTTGCTATTTCTTTCATTTTCTCAATTAATTTTGTGAGATATGTTTATTATTCAAAATAACTAGGTTTTACTTTTGATAATTTCTTTCTCTTTTATTCTTTATTTCACTAATTTCTAATTTTACCTTTTTTTCTGTATTCTTGCTGTTTGCTCTGATTTTTGCCTTTGCTAACTCCTTAACTTGAAACTTCATCACATTTATTTTCATTATTCTTTTTAAATAAATGCAGCATCACACAATTTTTGTATGTAATTTCTTTGTTTTGTTCAGAATATTTTGTATTTTCAATTATGATTACTTCTTTAACTTATAAGTTGTTAAGTACTGCCTTGCTTCCAAATAAATTTATTTTTTTGATTTTCAAAACTTTTTTTTATTGTGAAATTTTTGTTGTACCTTATTGTTTGTCAGTCACCATATAAGTGCATCCCTCTACCCTTTGTGCCTATCACCCACCCCACTAGCCCCTGGTAACCACTAAACAGTTCTATCTGTCCGTGTGTTGGTTTATCTTCCACATATGAGTGAAATCATGCACTGTTTGTCTTTCTCTTTCTGGTTTATAAATTTATTTTTTTAATTGAGTTTTCAATTATTTTTTAATTAATTGTTTTTGGTAATTGAATGCACTCTGTATGATACTAGTTCTTCGGAATCTGTTGGGAGTCCCATTGTGCCATTATAGAAGGTCAATTTGGGAGAAGAATTTTTTATGTATGCCTGAAAATAATTTAGATTCTCTATTTGTTTGATGCTAAGTTCTATACAGGTGCAGGATCAACCTAATGAAATGCATTATTCGTACTACTACAGTGTTATTTTTTTTCTGCATGAGCTATCAATTTCTAGAAACGTATTAAAATCTCCTTCTGTGATTATATTAATGTACTAAATTGCATTGACTGATTTTTCTATTGTTAAACTACCCTTGCATCCCTGAAATCAACCTTACTAGCTGATGATTATCTTTCTATGAATTTGCTAATGATTTGTTTAAGATTTTTCTTTCTATGTTTGTAAGAAAGATTAGCCTATAAATTTCCTTTATTCTAATATCCTTGCAATAAAATAGGTTAGGAAATGTCTTCTCTTTTTCAGTTCTCTGGAAGTTACTATTTCTTTCATAAATGCTTGGAAGATTCATCAGAGAAACCATCGAGGCCAGTAGTTTTCTTTACGGGAAGGTTTTTGAAAATGGATTCAGTTTTCTTGACAGATATGAGGATTCACATGTTCTCTTTCTTCTTGAGTCAGTTTTGATAAGTTCTGTTTTTCAAGGCATTTATACATTTCAATGAAATTGTTCAATTGGCATAAAGTTGTTCATAACATTTTTACTATCTTTTTAATATCTGAATATTTATAACCGTGTCCTTATTTTTATTCTTAATATTAATAACTTGTGTTTTCTTTCTTTTTCTTGATCAGTATTGCTAGGAGTTTATCAATTGCTCTAATTTTTTAAAGAAATTTTGGCACTTTTTTCTATTGTGCACCTGCTTTCTATTTCATTGATTACTTCTGTTATCTTTACTATTTCTGTCCTTGTATTTTGTTTGGGTGTGATTTGCTATTCTTTTTCTAGCTTATTAAGTTAGAACATTGATTTTTAATTTTCTTTTCTAATATCTGCATTAAGAGCCATAAATTCCTCTCTAAACATTATTTTAATTTAATCACACACGTTTTGAGATATCATATTTTCATTATTACACATTTAAAAATATTTTCTCATTATTACACATTTAAAAATATTTTCTAAGTTCCATTGACATTTTCTATTTAAAACGTGAGTTATTTAAAAGTACATGACCTAATTTCCAAATAATTGAGAAATCTTTTTTTGCTATTGATGTATAGCTTAGTTCTACTGTTGTCTGAAAACGTACTCTAATTTAAATCCTTTGAAATTTGTTGACAGTTGCTCTATGGCACAATATATGGTCCTTTGGCACAATATATGGTCCTTTTTGGTTAAAGTTACTTGTGCACCTGGAAAAAATGTGTATTCTTCAGTTGATGGGTGCGGTTTCAGCAAAGGTCAATTTTGTCAAATTAAGTAACCATGTTGTTCAAATGTTTTCTATTCTTACTATTATTTTTTTATCTGCTTGTTTTATTAGTGACTAAGAAAAGTATATTCAAAGTACCAACTATGATTGTGTGTTTTTCCATTTCTCCCTCTGTCCCTCTCCCTCATTTCTTGTAGAATCAAATTTTCCTTTATATATTTTGAAGTTACGTTATTAAGTTCATACAGATTTTTGCCTTTTTCTTGCCCTTCCCTGGGTAAAACTTCCAGTACAATGTTAAGTGGAAGTGGTGACAGCAACATCCTTATCTTGCTCGGTATTTCAAGGGGAAAGTTTTTAATATTTAACTACTAAAGTTGATGTTTGCAATAGGCATTTTATAAAATATCATTTGTCAATTAAGGAAATTTCCTTCTACTCCCAGTTTGCTAAGGTTTTTTTTAAATCATGAACAGATGATAAATTTTATCAAATAGCTTTCTGCATCTCATAAAGTCATGTAATTTTTGTTTTTTCTATTAATGTGGTAAATTATATTAATTGATTTTTAGTGTCACATCACTCTTAATACCTAGAATAAATTCTAGTTGATTATTATGTATATTTTTTTATATAGTGCTTAATTTCATTTTCTAACATTTTCTTTAGAATTTCTCTCTATACACTATATTTTTGTTCTCAATATTTTTGTCTATGGTCTGTATATTTCCTTTCTGTTAATATTCTTGTCAGGTTCTTGAGTCAATGTTATGCTGGCCCATAAAGAATAGAGAAGAATATACCAGTTTTTAAATCTTTGGAAGAGTTTTGTGAGATTGTTTTTCTTTCTTTAAATGTTTGGAAAAATTCACCAGTGAAGCCATTTGAACTTGAGAGTTTTCTTTTGGGGCAGGATTTTAAAAATAGATTAAGTTTTTTTAAGAGACAGGGGAGTATTCAGATATATATATATTTTTTTTTTGGTCAGATTTGACGAGTTGTATTTATCAAGAAATTTTTGTATTTTATCTAAATTGTAAATATTGGCATAAAGTTGTTTTAATATCTTTTTATTATTTTTTAAATATCTGTAGCATCTAAAGTGATGTTGTCTTTTGCATTACTTTCATTGATAATTTTGTGTATTCTCTCATTTTTTCCTGATCAATTTTATTAGGGGATTGTTGATAGTATTAATCTTTGCAAAGAATAAAATTTTGAGTCTCTACTATATGCATGTTTTCTACTTTATTGATTTCTACTCTTATATTTATTACTTTCTTCCTTTTACTTCCTTTGGGTTAAATTTGCTGTTTTGTCTTCAAGTTTATTAAGATAGAAGCTTAGAGCATTGATTTTAAGTGTATCTTTCTTTCATGTACATATTCATTTAACCTGGAACTACTTGAGCTGTATCCCATAAGTTTTGTCTTCATTATCTTTCAGTTAAAAATATTTTCTTATTTCATTTTTATTTTCTCTTTATCCCACAGGTTATTTAAAAGTGTGCTATATAATTTCCAAGAAGTTGGAGATTTTTAGTTCTCTTTTCATGATTGAATTATAGCTTATTTCATTTTATGGTCAGAGAAACTATTTTGAATGATTTCAATTCTTTGAAATTTCTTGAAGTTTACTTCATGACCTGGAATATGATCAATTTTGGTAAATGTGACAAGCATACTTGAAAAGAATGAGTATTCTGTCATTGTTGTGTGTAGTGTTCTATATGTGTTTATTAGTTCAGGCTTGTAATTATTTTCAAATGTTCTATACCCTTACCGAATTTATTTTTGCTTGCTTGTTTCACGTTACATTGAGAGAAATGTGTTAAAATTTCCCTTTATGATTATAAATCTATCTAGTTCTTATTTTAATTCTGACCATACAACCTTAACTTAGTATAGTCTAATACAATCTATTACTTTTTACTACTTCTTCAGTATTGCTAGAACCTTAGCACATGTTAACCTCATTTCTCCTCCTCTTGCCTTTTGCATTACTTTTTTCATAAATTTTATTCCTATATATGTACTTTTAAACCCCACAAAACATTGCTATTTCTTGTAAAGTTAATATTCATTTAAATCCACCCACACATTTTCTCTTTCCTTTATTCGTTTTTCCTTTCTTTCTTTTCCTTTCTTTGCTTTCTATTTCCAGACTGGTATATTATTTCTATTTCTTTCACTGGAGACTGCTGGTGACAAATTCTTCCTCTATTTTTCCTTAGAATATGTTTTTCTTTTGCTTTTGAAGAAAAATTTTACTGAGTATAGAATTATAGGTTGCCAATTATTTTCTTTAGGTACTTTAAAGCTTTCATACCACTGTCTTCTAGATTTCATCATTTCTGTTGAGATGCCAGTTATCTTTTTTTTTTTTTTTTTTTTTTTGCTCCTTTAAGGTGGTATTTCTCTTTTCTATGCCTCCCTTTAAAATCTTTTTTTTTTTTGTATTTGTTTTTAGCAGTTTTAGTATGACACGTGTAGATGTGGGGAAGTTTGTGGACTTTTTTTTAAATCCCGTTTAGAGTCTGTAGACTGTCTTTAATCAGTGAATTGATGTCTTCCATCAGTTTGGGAAAATTCTTGGTATTATCTATTATCTTTTCAAATATTATTTTGCCTCATTCTGTCTCTCCTTTTTTCCTGGCACAACAGTTACACATACATCATATCTTTTGACTGTGTTCCACATTCCTCTTACACTCTTTTCTCTATTTTCCATTCTTTTTTTTCTCTCTGTGTTTCAAAGAAATTTTTCATCTCTTTATCTACTTTATCCATTTTTTCTCTATGTTACTCTACATAATAATGAATAATGAAGTCTTTTTCTCTTAACTCCAACATCTAGATAACCCATAGGTCTGTTGTTTTGCTCCCCACCCCCACACTCAACTATGAGTTTTTGGTTTTATGGTCTTATGTCCTGGAGTGCCTGCTTTATATCTTTTCTCTTTATTTTAAGTGAATGCTGGATATTATGTACAAAGAAAATACAGAATCCTTGCATCTTTGCATGGTGCTGTCTTTCTTTAGAGAGGGTTTGATTTTCTTCTGGCTGTCAGATACAGTGCAAACAAACAAATCACTATGATCCAGTTGGGGTTTACGATATATTGAGGTTGTGTTTCAGGCTTTTTGATAGCTTATCCATTCTTAGTTTGTCCTTATATCTAGCACATAACCCTTCAGTCATCCCAACCAAAAACCTTGGGTGTATTCCATATCCCGTTCTCCTTGATAGATCCTTAACTTCCTTTTTTTGTCTTTCTGTCTTAGTCTGCTTGGGCTGCCATAAAAAAAAAAAAAAAATACTGTAGACTGCGTGGCTTAAACAACAGAAATTTATTTTCTCACTGTTCTGGAGGCTGGAAGTCTGAGAGTAGGATGATAGCATGGTTGGGTTCTGGTGAGGGCTTCCTTCTCGGTTTGCAGATGGCTGCCTTCCCTCTGTATCCTCGCATGGCCTTTCCTCTGCATCACACAGAGAAAAAGATCTCTCTCTCTTCCTCTTCCTATGAAACCACGAATCTCATCATGAGGGCCATGCCCTGATGACCTAATCTCACCCCAATTACCTCCCAGAGGCCCCATCTTCAAATACCATCACATTGGGGGATAAGGCTTTGACATATGAACTTTCAAGGGACACAAATATCAAGTCCATAATGTTCCCCCACCCAGTGAGACTGCAAAAAGCTCTGGTTAACATTGTAGCCTTTAAGCACCTGCTTTGTGCTTCGTTTCTCAACCTCTTTTCCCACACATGTGCATCTTACGAATCATCAAACGCCCCAGTGGAAAATCGTGTGTTGGGCTTACTTCTCCAAAGTTTCCTTTTCTTCATTATCATGACCCCTTACATCATGGCTTCTTGGTTGCGACCTGGTGCTTTTCAACATCTGTGTTGTGTGTTTCGTTCAGATTTTATTGTTGTTTTCACCCGGAGTTTAGTCTGGTACAAGCCACTCCTTGTTATCTATAAGCGGTAATACATTCTTTGTTTTCTGAATTGCATGAGTGAGAAAGAATATACAAATGCAAGAAAGATATTCTTTCCAGGAATAATATTATATAATTAGCAGAACTTCTCTTTTGTTCTCTAAGGATTCAAAATGCAGATGGTATTGATTCCTTTCTCATTCACTCTCTTTCTCTCCTTCTAATCTTTAAATTAATTTTATCTGGGAACTATTTGATAGGTAAAATTTTACTTGCCCCTACTACATTTACTCTTTAATTCCATTTTGCTGAATGTCACGAAGATAAAAAATAGGGGGTTGAAAAATAAGTTTAGACTAAAATTGCAAAAGATGTCTTTGATACACTTACCTCACATAGCTATTATGAAGCAAGGGAAAAATTGGAAATAAGTCAGTTGTGAGTAGCAAGACCACAGATTTTGGAGTTCAGGGTCCTATTGTACATTGTATTTCCCTGTTTCTGCAACAGCCAGGACTCTACGCTAAGATAGATAGATAGATAGATAGATAGATAGATAGACAGATAGATAGATAGATAGAATGTAAAGGGAGATATGAACTGAAGCATAAAAAGAGGAATATTTCAAATTTTTACCCATTATCCTACCAAGAAGGGAAATTTACAAAACTTTCAAGATAATGTCTTTATTAGCCAATTAATAAGCACGTTAATTAGATGTCAAACCACTCTCAGCATTATATTAGAGAGTTCCAACATATATATCCAATCCAAATATGCAATCTATAAGGAAAGGACCATGATGTTTTATTACTGTTACACGTCAGCCTCGTATGTTAGTATGCTGTTTCTCACTCGACTTCAAATAAATTACTGTCACCTACACAGCATTAAGATAATTTCTTATTTAAGATAAGTAGCAAGAGAAAAACTACTTAGCACTTGACTAGTGCTTTACAGAGATTAATCTGCACTTGGCAAGTATTATCTTGTTCTCATTTAACAATTGGGAAAATGGAGACAAAGGAAGATTAACTCTGTAGAGAAGAATTAGCAGCAGTAGCTTAAAGAAGAAATTTGCTTGGATAATCATCCCTCCTTTTGGATTCCCTTCCTAGGCCAAAACTAAACCAAATCATCAAACCAAATCAACTAACCAAGTAAATAAACAAAATAACTCATCTTTAATAAGGCCATGCAGATCTTTTTTTTAACTCTTGACAGAGACTGGAAAAATAAGACACAGACTATTTCTATTTTTTAAGGGTTGGAGGCTTGAACTTACAGGGAGATGATCTCCTTAGCTGTGGGGAGGGGGTACGTGCAGAACCCACCACTAGACGGGACAAGTATCCATGCATTATTGTTGGGGAAGTCTTTTCATGTGCAGTTTAGTAACCCAAATACTGATGCTTCAGGTTGAGAAATTAAGATTCTGGTTAGTAATATAGATAGGATTAATTTTTTAGCAGATCCTGGTTATTCCAGATTGTGTTAGCTTGCTTTAAGCTTATTTGTATTGCTGGTTCCTGGTAGATGTGAATTTATTGAAATTTTGCTATTATTGAAACTGTTGCTCACAGGAGGTCAGGATAAGATCTCAAAAAGACTTCCAGGGTGGAATAGGCCTGGTCAGAACATCATCCTGGAGGATAGTCTTTGATATGGGAGTGTATTGTTGCTGAACCTGACTGAAGGACTAAAGTCTGATGGATAGTGTGATTCAAGATCGAATAACCTAGACTTTGAGAATTATACTGATGCTGAATAAGAATATTTGAGATGTATACTGATGAAAATTATAAGACATATTATGGTCTGATATATTTGGGGTCAAAAGAATTAACATCCTATTACTGAGTATAAAGTTGGAATTCCCTTTCAAGGGAAATGACGTTCCCAATGACCATCATCTTGGAGGAGGTAAGAATGACGGGGAGGTGGGACTTTGACTGAAGGAGAGGGAAAACAGTTTTCTTTCTAGGATTCGTGGAGAAGGGGCTAGGATTCTGGAGAAGAGAGGATGATTATGGGGACTCCTCTTGGGGAAAGCAGACTGCACCCTATCACAGCTGCAATCCAGAGATTAAATAGCCTGGCTGACCTTTAAAACAGCGAGAACATCGGCAGCTGGACAAGAAATTGCATGATGGAGGATCAGTGATGATGGTCTTAGGACCACAGTCTCTTTCTAAGAGCAGCACATCCATGTTTAAGTTGTCTGTGCTGTAATTTCCTCCAATTATCCCCAAGCCTTTAGTGAAGTCCTCTAACTGCTATAACGTGGTCTCAGCTCTCACTCCTTGATGGAAGGGTCTCCGTCAATGGTCTGGCTGAAGTGATGCTGGGAGAGCAGCAAAAGCTGCTCTGAACAACTGAGCAAAGTTTTCCGAGAATTTCAAGAAGCAATGCTCCAAAGCATGAACCGGATAGCTGACTGGAGTGGTGGGCAACAGCCTGGATGGAGTGGGAACACCTAAGCACTCTCCAGGGGTTTCCAGAACTCCTTGGGAAGGGCAGGTTTGTTAAGTCTGGACTTCTTGGATATGAGTGTAATGGAGCCCTTGATAGCATGATCTGTAACCTCACAGACTAGAGAATTCTGGGACATTTAAGGGACACAACAGAAAAGCCTTCACAGTTAAAAGAGAGCAAACTATAGGGTAAAAATAAACAAAAACTTACTCCGTGCTTTTTACTTTTTCATGATGCTTTTGGGAGTTTTTATTGCTTCAGCTTTTTTCTTTTGCAATACAATGATCAATTTTTATTTTAAAATTAAGATGATTTTTTTTCAGACATACAGTCCACCTGATTAGACTAATATTTGAAAACACATAGCTGTTTTTTAATGTTAGAGTTAAAGGAGATGTTTCCTTTCTTTGGAATTACAGGTATTTCATTTCCTTGCCTAATTATGATGAACAGAAAAAGTTATTAATTGTTGGTCTTAACACGTTTAGTTTTAGCAGACTAATACACATACACACGTATATTTTTGATTAACACTAATTTTGCTTGTTTATTTAAGCCAGTATTTTTCAAAATTCCAAGGATTTAGATTGTATCACAATAACATGTAGTACATATTAACAATACTGATGCCTGAGTCAAACCCCCAGAAATTCTGATTCAGAAGGTTTAGTCTAGGGCTCAGAACTCTGCATTTTAACAAGCTCCTTGGCATTTATTGTGTCAATAATGTTCTAGAATCTGCCAGAGGCTTCTCCATATGTTGGACATTTATCACTTAAAAAATTCACAGCTTTTTCACTCGCTGTAGATGCTCAGAGCTAAAACAGTCAAGTTTCTTTTTTAATGTAAACACAACATCAAAACCTGAAAAAATGCAAAGAGAATTCCATTTTTTACCAGTAGTAAAATCATTTGAATTCATATTGAATTGCTGGACATTGTGAAATTTTAGCCCCACTTTACAGCATTGTGACATCACTGGAGATAAAGTCTTGAGTAATCTCTGCCAATCGCCATGCCCCTATCACTGGCTCGCACCTCTCACCACTGTGCCATCTTTGAAACAGCCCCCAAAGAGCTGGAATTAAGAATTTCTCCACTTTGTGCAAATTCTGAGAGCTGATGCTTTCTTATCCCTCCCTATTCTTCAACCCCTTGGCCAGATTGGATGTCCTCACACCAGGGAATGATGGCTTTTCTCTTAGACCTAGAATTTCTAGCCAGTCAATAACATTTACTGATTACTAATTATCACTTTTATTTTCCTGTGGTGTTTGATTCACATCGGTTCACATTATCACTCTTTGATTTTTTTCCAAATCCTCAGTATACATTCTTGTGTTGGTATCTTTCTGATGGCATTTTGACTTGTAGTTACTTATGTACATGTCTCCTTCTTTCCTTCCTTCCTTCCTTTCCTCCTTCCTTCCCTTCCTTTCTTCCCTTCCTTCCTCCCTTCCTCCCTTCTTTCTTCCCTTCCATATTTCCTTTCTTTTTTCCTCAGAAGATCCCCCAAGGAGCTGTACAAACTATCTCAGGACTGCCCAGGGTTTGTTCCTCAGAGCACTAGCTCCTGGCACTTCTGGATTCCGCATATGTAGGCATTGAGCACAGGAAGTGAGAGGCACAAGTAGGGACCTGAGGCAAGGCCCTGTCAGATTGCACCTGCGTGAAGCTGGTCAAAGCCTGCATGGAACGCCTGCAGCAGTTAAAATAAGAAACAGGGAGGCTGAGAGATTCTGAAGTGATGCACAAGAGATGCTGATACAGATAGCTTTGAAAAGAACAGGAGTTACCGGGCAGACAAGTCGTAGCAGGTTGGGGGACTCCACGTGAAGAGGTTAACATATGGAAAGAAACCAAGGCGTGAAACAGTGGGTTGTGTTCAGAGACCCACGACAGTTCTATTTTGACAGAACATAAAATTTAAGGAGGTAGTGACAAAAGATGAGACATTTCCTTGTAGTCCTTTATAGGATTGAAAACTACTGTTTTTGTTAATTATATGTGTCTTAGAGTTTATTATTTGGTTAATTTTATGGGACATTTTATGTCTTGTAAAGGCAAGGATGTGCCTGTCTTCTCCATCATTGTCCAGCACATAGTAGGCATCTTGAATGAAGAAGGGTGCAGGCCGTCAAGGGCCTTGTATTCCATTCCTGGAGTCTCCCATCACTCTCCGAGATGCTTGAGGACAGTGTCACATCTGTCTCACTCTCCTCAGTGCCTAGTGCAGAGCTTCCACTACTAGGTACCCAAAGGCTATTTACTAAAAAAATGCCAAATTGCTTAATTACTGAGCAACATCGATTTAATTGAGAGGTGTGGAAACGTTAGGTATGCTATGAGAGGCTGGTGCATTGTAAGAGAGATGTCAAAGAAGCATGATTTGAATAATTTGAAGGATGATGTTTTTGACATCTAGCTATTTTTCAAACTAACTTGACTAGTCAAATCATTCATATCACTCAAACTAATCCATGCTATTAGCTCTAGCCGCAGAGTTTCTTTTCTGGACTCTGGCATTTGAACTTTCCAAGACATCAGAGAAAACACTTGCTATTACTTTACATATATGGCTAGCAATTAACAATGATCAAAGTGGTAAGATGCTAGTGTGGCTTGAGGATATAATTGCATTTAAGGACAGTAATTGCTCATTGACATCTGCTTTTAGCTATAGCGGTGTCAATATGAGTGTGGAGAAGTGAATATGTCTGAGTCCTGACAAATGAATGATTCTTGTGTCAAAGGCACAGGCTTCTCCATGTGCACACCTATAGTTGTGACATCTCTGACAAAGACTCAAAGAAAATGTGAGCCCTAAATAATACAATGGATACCATTTCAGGTTTTTATTTTTCTTTTCAAAAACGACGTGTTAATATTGTTTAAGCTTCACAAGGAAAGGATCTAATGCAGAAAAGACACAAAAAGTTGAGATAAATATCTGAGTGACTTGGTGGAGGTGCTAGAGATTCGGTATTTGCAAGATTTTTACATGGTTAAGCCCTTCAGTTGTTCTCTGGGAATATCTTTTTTTTTTTTAATAAAAGTTTACAATGTATTGTTTATTTAGTGGCTTGATAATTTTAGTAAGAGTTAGACAGGCAACATCTGGCAGAAAATATGGAGGAATTCTTGTTTAACTCAGTTATGTACCAGGCCATAGGATCAAAATCTTAGGGTCAGAAGGTACCTTAAAGATTATGTGGTTTATCTGGGAATTGATGAGCTATAGAATTAAATCTGACCTACAAATAGGTTTTCTTTGACCTACACTTGGTTTTTACCAAAAAAAAAAAAAAAAATTTAAAGCCATTTAAAACTCAAGATGTTTTCCACAAATGTCTAGACTAACAGCTTCTCTTCTTCTATGATAACCAGGCCTTTATCTCCATGAGGCAACCATAGCCTGGAGCTGCCAACAGCTGCTCCCTTTAGAGACAGAGACTCTACTTCTCTCCATCATATTCCACCTACCAACCTTCTTAGAAGCCTTTAGGTTTCTGGGCTCGCCTCTGTAAGCATTTGAATTTCTGATTCCTATGCTAGTTCAATGCTAAGGGGTATTTTGTTCACATACCTTGAATGCCTGAAGTTGAGGAATATATTGCTGTACTTTCATCTGGGTAACGTGGGTAATTGTCTTCACTGTGGTATTATCTGACAATATAAATATTATAATCTGTTTAACGGGTTTCAGTTTTAAACTAATTATGGATTTACTTCTATCAAATGAAATTTGCTTACAGCAGTTTAATGTTATCTTGTTAGTACAGATCGCATATACCAAATTCTTTTTAAGAACCTCTTCCTTTAGCTCAACTCAAAAGTATGGGCAATGGACCAGGAAAAGCCCCATTCAACAATACTAGATCTATGTATATAGATCTAGTATATATATAATCTCAGATTAATTTTTATTATGAATGTTTTTCAAACTGCAATACTAACTTGAATTAGGACTAATTCTTCAATGACAAAATAGTTGACAATGAACACTCTGCTGTATCTTTGGGAGTCTGATGCTCATTTATAGTAAATGACTTGGCCTACTTTGCTGAATATTTATTTAGCAAATGCTTATCGTATTTCAAAATCTCTGTGCAAAGAGCAATTAGGGAATATAGAGGTGAATGAGATGTGGTCTCTGCCCTCCAAACGGCTTACATTCTGCTCAGGAATACAAATACATAAATAATTCAAGGCAGCTGGGCAAGGAGAGCACTAAAAGGATGGTGGGTGGAACTGAGCAGTCTCAAAGTCGGAACTGGGATAAAGGTACGCAGTGGGAGGAAGCGAGAGTGTTACTCTAGTATTCTAACTCAGTGACCTGGTGCATGTTAGAGAGTCTGTCCAGGTTTGGAACAGAATTGCAGACCAAATGGATGCTGAATGTTGCCAAAAAGGGGGTAGATTTCAGGCCCTGGTCTTGCAGTAAGAATTTTTTTATTAGTTTATATAGCTTTGTAAAAATACAACTTGAAAGAGTTAAATGTTGGCCTCAAAAAAATTAGAATGCTAGTCTAATGAAAAAGAGGTAAACTACAGTCTACCTTTCTGCTTGGAGTTGCTCTGACTTGTTTTTCATAAGAATTGGTGTGGGTAACACAGGCTAGCATGGGTTTGGTGGTGGTTGTGATATTTGCTAAGGAGACAGATAATATTGTTTTAGACTAGGTCTACACAACACTGAAAAAATTGATCTATTAAATGCTTGTTCTATAATGAGTTTATTCTGGAGATAAAATCAGCCAGATTTGCTGTTTGATATCATAGATAAAAACACAAAAATATGCAATAACGATGACCATTGGGCTAAAAATTTCCCTTTTCAACTTTTGCAGATTCTCCTCTTTGGATAATCTGATGACATTAGGAAATCTCACTTTAAATGACTAAGACTCATGTAGTACCTCAAGGGAAGGAGATAGGGATTAAGAGAGATAGGGAGTCACTGATGAATATGTAGAATGTATGCTTCAAATTGCAGAGCTGCTGCAAAATGTCATTTCTGAATACACTTTATTAGTGTGATCTCAGGAGTACCAGCTGGCCAAAACAGACGGGAGAAAAGTGGATAATATTATCTCACGTTGATAACTTATAGTTGTCTTGTACTTTCGTTGAATCCATCTTTTTCTTTCTGCTTAAGTGCCTACATCAGGCCTATATACCTGATGACTTGTCTTTCGCCAACAGTACCTACATCAACTCTTCCCTTTCTGTCTTGTTTTTTTTGTTTTTTTTTTTTTTTGGCAGTTTTGGTCTTTCCTGAACACAATCAACAAACTATTCCATCCAAGTCCATATTTTTGAGCATAATTAAGGCAAAGCACTAGAATAGATACTATACAGAACAGAGTAAGAAGCAAGATTCAGTCAGTGCCTACAACATGTTTGTAGTGTGGGAGGGAAAGGAAAGAGGAGGAGGGAAGGATGGTAATTCCTGAAGGACCTGTAATTTCCAAGCAAGCCTCGCAAAAGTCATTAAACTTACCTGAGTATTGATAAAGGTGCTCACAGAGAGGTCAAGTAAATTACTCAAGCCAGAAAATGGTGCACCCCCTCCCACACAGCCCTCAGTCTAGCAGCTCTTGTTTATCCCTTGTTGCACTGGTAGATTTTTGCCTTCGAATATAGTTAATTATGTACATCTGTCACAGACACTGTGAAATATATTTTCATAACTCTAGTTCCTGCCCCAGGGTCTGGCTCATAATAAGTACTCAGTGAATATTTATTGAATTAGTTGAATTTCCTTAACAAAAAACAGAGTACCGGTGGGAGATGATACTTGGTGTTCAAAAGCTCTGATTTAATGTCTGTTCTCCACAGGGTTGGAGTGCTTCCACAGAGGAGGCAGAATATCTTCCCATTAATCACTGAGCAATTTCCCAGGTCATCAGTTTTCCCCAAGAAAATAGAAAAAGTGCAGGTTACTTTAGCTTCACTTGCTGGTGAAGCCAGATGCTCTGAGTGTACGACCGTACCTCACTTTAGGAAAACCTAATCTAGAAATAGCTGGGTGTAAAAGGCTTTTGAAAAGTGGAAGGTTTATGAGTTGGGTTTCTAGTGCATCGTGAGCAGTCCACTCATTGTACTGGTCACATCCATTGTGTTAGGTGTAAGAGATAACATGATGAGACAGATGAGGTGTATCTGGGACTCTGTGAACCCCTGTTTAAAATGGCCACTTTCCTAGACTCACTGCCCGCCCCTGCACTTCAACGCGGGCATTCTGACTTCCACATTTCATCTAAGCTCAGAATTTGATACACTCTGCTAACTAAGCACATTCTCACCACCATAAACTTTAGCAAAGTTGCCATTGCATCTCTGAAATCATGTGGAAAATGAATCAGCACTACACTTTTCTGGGAAACCATGTTGAACTCAGACTACACAAGACTTCCGCCCACTGCCTTTCAGAAAATCTCCAGGCTCCTCTCTGCCCTCACTTCTCCTCAGTCCCTGATGGCCCACCCATCCCCCAAAAAAGGAGAAATAGTGCAGAAATGAAGGCGTCAGGATTAAAGTCATCTATCTGTGTGTGTGTGTGTGTGTGTGTGTGTGTGTGTGTGTGTGTGTTTTCCCCCTTTCTCTCTCTCCATTGACAAGGCTACTAAGGTGAGCCAGGCCTAGGATTACTCCCATTTGAGTGTTCTCCCAGTCCTACTCAGCATGGAGTGCTTCTTTCTATTAGGCCAGCCTAAGTGGCTTACTAAGGGCTGGAGGTGAGCGTGGTCTGCCCCAGGTACAGGCAATAATGGAGTACATCATCTGCAGAGAATTTAAAAGCAACAATAAGAACAACTAAAAATCTGTTTATTATCACCATGCATCAGCAATTCTAAACAATGTCTGTGATCACATACTCCTCCCAACCTGGCAGGGGAAGGCTGACTGTTCCTGGTGTCCAGCCCCTGTTGCACCTCTGGCTGGCCCTGCTCTGGAACTTAGAAATTTCTTTCCTTGGCTTGCTTTTCTCACTTTTCTTCATGGAGGAATGGTAAGCAGCATGGACTTAAGGCAGCACAAAATATGGTCCTTGGACCACTGGTGGCCTCTAATTATTTAGATCTATCAAGCTAGCAGTTTCAAAGGAAAAGTGATGAACCAATATACTCAGAAATTATTAGAAATTATTTGTAATTTCTATTTGTAATAGAAATAATTAGAAATTATTATTTTTCCTAGAAATCACATTACATCCTTCAAATTACATTCCTAAACTCTACACAATATACCCTAATGGTGAAAGTGGTTGTTCATCTCAATTAACAGTGTGTAGTTTGTTTAAAAATATATATTTTCGCAGTGTTGGCATGTTATTGTTTATTTTGATAAAATTAACAGTTTTAATTATTTCTACTATGTTGCATTACATTCTTACTTCGAAAATGGCTCAAAAGTGGGTCATTAAAGCATTAAAGTAGTCATTTAGGAGGTAATACAAATACAACTCTAATGAAACTGAAGGTGAGATGATTTTACACAAGCATCTGGAAAAGGAAAATCCACATAAGAAGCAAAGAGTGAATATTTGAGAACCAGATGTTACTGGACAAGTGACCCATTTGCTCTCTATCCCAAGTTTTGTTGCCTATGAAACTGTCGTTTAGTGGCATATGAAGCCATGAGATTTTCGCATCACTCTAAGACAGAACAGCAGCCTTCTGGTAAACAATCACATTCTCTGGAATAAGCACAAAATAATGTTTTGGAATAGAAAATTAATAAATTTTGTTATTAAAGTTAGATATGAGACAATATCACTCATGCATCTAAACTACTCAGGCATCAAAATAAATAATTTTCATCACATATAGCAAAAATAGATGTAAGTCACTCTACTTCCAAGAAGTATGTAAAACCAGAGACAAAGTCATTAACAATATTTTATTCAGAGAGAAAGCAGAATAAGTTCTTGGCAAACTTATCAAATGGCACCTTTTAGTTGTTACATATTGTCAATGGCGTAGGATGTGATCAAGCAGTCAGCATCCTACGGCATGCCAGGAGATGCTGTGCTTTACAATGAGATGGAAATATTTTTTGAGCAGAGTGTAGATCAGCTTTTGGCAAATGTATCCAATGACTTCTTACTCTGCTTATCCCTAAAAACACCCATGACAGAAGAGAGATTTCTTAGTTAGATAAGACGTGGTTTTGTGAGCCATGAGGTAGACTGGAAATGGTGCATGGGAGTCAGAACTGAAGGTTCACCAGTTACATGGGCAGCAAAGAAGGGCTTTACCATGAATAAACTAGCGCCAGGCTGCGCACTACTTTATTCACAGAGAACAGGTGGCTGTCAACAACCTACCTCCTGATCTTGCTTCAATGTTGAAAGAAGAGGTCAAACCTATGATTCTGATTCAATTGTAGACTTTGAGTAGATGTCTCTTCAGCCCACTGTTCAAAGAAATAGACAACAAGTACAAGACTCTCTTCATATAAGTTTGCCAACTGTCGAGGAAAAAGGTGCTTCTAATGAGTAGTTGAATACAGGAAGAAATGAAACATTTTTTTCACGGCACTGTTAAAATCAGCAAAGACTATCTCTACAATTTTAAGTGACTTACTGAAATGGAATATTTCAACATTATAGTCAATAGTTGAATACCTTGAATTTATCATCCTAGAGATAAAATATAATTGTTAATGCTTAGGAAAATATATCATATTTATTAAAAAGACTGAAATATGGTGAAGCCAGCTTCGTTATTAGGAATTTGGGTCTTTCCCAGAACTTGATGATTTTTTTTCCTCCCAGCAGAAAATCAAATCGGTAATATATACTTGAACATCCTTTAAAAACACATCCAAATACCACAACAGAAAATTATAAATACACTAAGAATGAAAACAACTGGAGATTAGGTATTAATCTACTTCCTGCCATCTCCCATGTTAAAATGTCCAGCTTGCAGGTTTGGACATGGTATTCCAAGTTAATACATGACCGAATGTTGACAGTAACCCTCAATGAAATATCTCTCCATCTTGCTGGGCTCTTCACTGATCCTAATATCCATAAGTATCTGACAGAGTCATCAAACACTTGCTCCCATTTCTCACCACCTGTAATAGTAAATTAGGATTTTCTCTTTTCATTTTGTAAAAAAAATTAAGAAAATAAACCAAGTAGATGTGGAACATGACTGGCAGCTCAAGGCATATTCATCATAGAGCCAGGTATCCATCTACTGATACTTTGGTGAAAGATGGAAAACTATATTGTCCGTTGTACTGATATGAAACTTCTAAATATTATATATTATATTTACCTTATTTAAAAGATGTTTATAGAATGCTATGTATGCACTGACACCCATAAGTAGCTTGCTGATGCTAAGATGAAAAGACACAGCTTCAATCTGCTTCACGTCTGGATAAACAAAATCACAAGGAATAAAACACTCCTGGTAATAAAGCGGTGACTTTGTCCTCAGCCTGCAGATCCCTGAGAAACCTCTTCAGAAAGAGTAGAAAAGATGGGGAAGAGGGCTGTCAGAGGATGGGATTTGAGGATCCTGGGTTGCTGGCCATTTCCTTTTCTCTATCATAATTTATTAGAGTGATTTTAAGTTTTGTATATAAATGTTAGTATTGTTTTGAAAAAATGTTATATAATGGAAGATTTTGTAGCATTTATGCTAGCTAAATTGGAATCTTTTTACTCCTATGTTTTAATATCTAATGTTATTGCTTTTTGCAATTTAAATAATGACAATGTTCCCTACTCTCACTATCTGTTGAAACTTGGAATTTCATAATCATGCAGTTAAATTCTCACAATGATAATAATTGTTATGCATCTGTATGTTCCTATGCAGAATATTTTTATTGCATTTGTCTTCATTTCAGTAATGCAAGGGTAAGCATCTGTTTCCAATAAAATTGCAAGCTGTTCTTAATGTAAACATCAGTATTCCATCACCTCACAAATCCACAAGCAACAGCACTTTAGAAAGCATCAGCATTCTTATCTCTATTCCTCCAGGGAATACATTTTCACTTTGGTAATTTTGCCTGTATTTTTAGGGTTAAATGTATGCTTCTCTCGCATTAGAGTGAGGAGGGGCATGCTCATTTACCATTAAGCAGGCAGTCTGTTTCCTCACACTTAAAAAAAAAGAGAGAAGAAAAGAAACGATTCTGCTGTCCAACTCAACTTCTTGCAAGAGTTTTCCAGCGTTTTGGACCAACCTATGAGGGACCATTTCATCTCTGCCTGTTGTAGATGTATTCCTCCGGTCAAACAGCCAATCTAGTTCTCGGTCCTACCATTATTTTAGTATATATGGTCAACAATAAGCTGCTAATTTCTAGAATACAATGGGAATCAAATGGATTGGCCAGAACAGGTAATAACAGGTAAATTAGAATAGGAGCCACTTGCTATCTTTTCTTTCTTTCTCTCTTTTAAACATTTGAGCCTAATGCTCTTTGCTAGCAAACCATGTTACTAATAGTGCCACTCCCTAATAGTAATTAATAATAGTAAGTATAATTTAATAAGTACATACCATAGGCAAACAACTGTGCCACTTACTTTACATATATTACTTCTTCCAAAACAGTTATAACCCCTAGGAGGTAGATGTTACTTCCTCCAATGTTCAGGTTGAGTCATCTAGGCATAGAGATAAGCAGCTTGTCTGAGGTATTATGGCAACTAAATATGGAACTCTCATCCCAAATACAGGTCTTTGAGACTCCAAAGCCTTAACTAATGTAATATGATAGACCAGTTTCCTAAGCTTTTATATTATTTTGTTCCAGAAAAAAATTTTCTGAGTCTTTCAAGAAGAAAAGCTATATACTTTCCTTCAGTCAACATTAACTAAGTTATTTTATTAGGGTCTCCAGGGAATGCATTTATAAGACATGGATCCTTTCCTCAAGGAACTTGGGATCTAGAGATAGACATCGTACAGAAGCAAAAGTAAACATAACTCACCAAAAAAACGGTAAGTATCACAAAAGAAGTACAGATGGGGTTTGTTTGATTGAGAATTAACTTCCAGCTGGGGAGATCAGAGAATCTTTATGAATACAGGCCCGGTATAGCCTGATAGAGAAATGTAAAACTGAAGACACATACTAACAGGCAAACATGGTTACCCCTCACAGCTACACATTTTAGGAGGTTCCCCCAGCCTCCATCACACACAGGGCTGGCAGATGCTGTGCGTCTTTGAGCAAATTATATTCTCTCTTTGACCCCATCTCCTTACCTGTAAATTGAAGGAAATGGCCCATTGGATCAACACAGGCCACATTCTACAGCTCTATATTCAGATTCTGATTGGATCGGTAGCCAAAGGAAGAAGCAATCTAGGGGAGGGAAGAGAGATCTGTTACAGACTCCTGAGCAACTGTTTACAGTTGCTTGGACTTGGTAAAGCTGAGGGAACATGGAGCTCCTCTATAAGCCCAAAGAAAGGCTTGGCTCTGGGAAGAACCTGTCCATAGCCATGTGAGGGTAATGCTTGATGTCCATCTTGTCCTCACATTTGGGAAACTGTGTTCTTGCCTTTCCTTTCACTTACATGGTTTATATGGTAGAAGGAGTTTCAGACTACTTCTTGGGCTGATGGTAGGCTGCCTGAACTCAGATGACCTCCACCCATCAGATATCTAGGGGAAATTCCCATGATGCTACAATTCAAGAAATATAGATAAAGTACCAAGCACAACACTGGCGCATAGTAGGTATCCAGTAAATATCTACTGGAAATCAGGAAAGATGTGCTTGAAACAAGCCAAGGGCAGTTTTCCAAATGATCTAGCACTCCTTTTTCTGGTGATAACAATTCAGGGGCCTTGCTAGAGATCTGAGACTTTCTCTCCCATCAGCCACCCTTTTTACATTTTATTGGCAAAAAGTTACTGTATAATTTCCAAAGGGAATGATGCCATAAAAATAGACATTGAATCAATGGACAATTAAGTGTCCGTTAATAAAAATACGCAGACTGTGTTTAGGAAAGTGCAAATGAAATAACATTAAGTGGAAAAGTCAAATAAAAATTATTATATGCACTCTATAATTACTGAAACGGTTACACGTGGAAAGACTTGAAATAGGCCAAGGAATGATGGACGTAGTTGTTTAAGCAAAAAGAATAAAGATATAATTCCTTGTGAAACTGATTTAATAATAAATTCTTTTTCTAATGAAAATATCCTTGTACTTTTTCTCATTGTTGTTAACAACTCAAACCATGCAGAGAGTGTAAAATTCCATATATAATCTCAGCCCCTAGGGGGTAACCACTTTTAGCAGACTGCTGGAATACTTTCAGATTTTTAATGTATATTCTCCATAAATGGAAATATATTTTGCATTCTGTTTTATATTACTTTTTATTTTTAATATCAAAAGTTTTTTTATGATATTGGAAACAATATAAGCTTATAAAATCTTCAAACGATAAAGGACAAATAATTAATTTAGATACAAATAATTCTAGAGGTTCAAATACAAATGACAAGGTAGAGTCTTTTCCTTAATTGCCATCAAAGTTCCAATCAGGTGGAGCCCAACAGTTCCTGTAAGCAGCAGCCTAGTCACGAAGCTGTGTCCTCCAATGTTGGGAGGGAGTCAATAGAGGAATTGTGATGGTGTAGGGGAGGATGGGGGGGACTTCAGCCCCATCTGTCATTTTGTGCCTGACCTGTCAAGACAAGGCTCTCTGGACTTCCCCACAATGAGGGAGGAAGGAAAAGTTGCCTCTTTTGTTAATTAAATAGATGTGGAGTCCAGGGCGTCCATAAGTGAGCCGCAAAGAGATGGCTGATGAAAAGCGCCACAGACGTGCCGGTGGACCCACAGGCTTGATTTTGATTTTCTGAGTTTACATCCTGCCTTCCAAGGAGACCTGCTGTCCATATTCTCCGGGTCTCGGGTCTGTGTGCCTTCTCTCCCAAGGGATGCTTTTCAGCTGATGGAGGTTATTATTCATTATCTTCACATCATTCTAGCTAACAGGACTGAGATTTTCCTGAGGTCACATGGCAGTGTTACTTCATCTTCAGACCAGGCAAGCTGGAAAAATGCCTTCTCTTCCTGCTCTGTAACTACGAGGGTAATGAAGTAATGTGAGGTCCTGCAGCTCAGCATATGTCATTTCCTCGGAGAGCAGGATCGTAGGAATGGAGGCCTAGGAAGTTAACCTTTAGGTAGAACATCCTCACTGAAGCCTCTCAGATACACTAGAATTGCTGTAACACAGGCCTCCTTAAGTTTGGGGAACTATGAATGCTAGCCCCCCGTAAGCATTTGTGTTTTCCTGAGGTGAGAGTCTAATGCATGCATCAGACCCTCAAAGGGATTTGAGATGCCCTAAAATGTAAAAACCTCTTACGTTATGGATCCTAGACCTGCCGTAGCAGACACTTGGTGCTCTGACCAGATTCCTTCAGATTCCTTTTTCTATTTCAGCACACTCCTCCCTCAATTCCATTGTGCTTTTGCTTCCACAGTCTCACACTTGTGACGCTTTTCAGAAGCTGAGTATCTGGAGTTTATACTCCCCTGAGGTGGCCCTGGCCAATGACAGACTGGTGAAAAAGTATGGAAGCCCAGCTCCCTCGCCTCCAGTGGGGACAGTCTGATATGAGTTTTACACTCCAGTGTGCCTGTGGAATTGGCTGGAGTTGGAGCTTTGCCAGAAATTGCTTGGCTTCTTCCCCTTCCACGTCTTACTCCCCTCACTACCTTACTGGATTCTCCTCGGAGCACTTTCTTAATAACTCACTCACACACAGTTCTGGTCTCAGGGTCTCCTTCTGAGGAACCTGCCCTAAGATGACTGCATACAGAATGCCAGCAGGATAAGGCCAACAGTCTCTGTGCCCTGAACCTCTTAGAAAACAACTGATCACAGCCTGGAAATGAGATGGGTTGTCACGGACAGGCTGGAGGCATAGTAAGAGGCAAAGAAAGAATATGAAGCAGATGGATGGGTATAGAAGCAAGACAGAGAAAAGGAGAGGAAAGAGGAAGAAGAATGTTTGGTAAGAAATGATAAGAGAATCATTCATTTAGTCATTCACTTGGTATCATGTTACACTGGAAAAGATTTTAAATAAGAATGAAAGGACCTAGGTTCTTGTTCAGACTCCACAAATTATTAATGCAAATACAACTCTAATGAAGGCCTTAGACAAGTCACTCAAATTCTCCGAGCTTCAGTTCTTTTACTGTGAATCAAGGATAATAATACTTCATTCATAGGATTACCGAGCGGATCAAATAAAACAATGGAAGTGAAAACACTTTCAAGTTGTAAAACATAATGAAATGTGGTCTTTACTGAGTACTTTTTTGAATCTCATGATTTAGACTACATTAGTACTTACGTAAGCTATAAGAAGCATTTGCAACATGATACTGTCATACAAGAGGTTTTAATCTACTTGGAGGAACAAAACTAACACAAGGGAAATAGTTAATAACAGGTAAGTCTGTATCTATATACAAAAATATGTAGACAACAAGGGCAGCAAAGATTTGAGAAGATGGTGAGGTCACAGTTGCCTTGAGGGAAGGGCTCGTGAATTAAGTCATCTCTCCCTGTTAGATGCCTCCATGGCACTGTTCTTCTTTCTGGAACTCTCTTCACATCATTGGAAATTAGTTATTTAAGGTCAGGCTTTTCCACCAGATTGTAAAGTACAGATCATATCTGAGTTATTCATCTATGAGTCTCCAGTGCATAGCACATAGTAGGGGCCCAATAAGTATTTCCTAATGAATAAGTGATGTGGACATTTTAGGGTAGGTAGAATTGGACTAGGCAATTTAAAAATATGTTGCCATGTGAACGAAAGTGGAAACAACGGAGAAACCTGTTTACACTCCAACAGGGTTCATGCTCAGCATAATAGGAGAAAATTGACTCACAAAGGGTAAGTCACAGTGTAAAGTGTCGGAGTGATGTTTAGACCTTTGCCCATAGGGAGTCAAAGGAGGTTTTCTGGTAGAACGGTGTGATGGAATCAATGCAATAGGGAGATCTCTGTGGCAGGTGTGTGTGGGACATGCCGTGGAGATACGTCAGCAGGATGAAACTCAATTAGAGAGCTGATGCAGTAACTCTGAGGCATGGGGGATGAGCAGTTAGACTAAAGAGCGGCAGTTGGCTAGAGGCGCAAATCATTGCCGTGGGTCACCTATCCTGTCCCAGCTTTCTTTTCAGAGCCTAACCAGAGATTAAACTTTTGTGTTAAAGGACATACAGCCTCAGTTCCTCACTATTTTCCAACAAATGAGTTGGCAAAGGATAGACACATAAAACCAGAAGGTAAAGTCCGGCTATCCATCTAACACATTTACCTACAGGTGTCCTTCCGGGTAGCATTTAGCCTATGAGGAAACACCTCCGTGGGCAAAGACCTCACTACCTTCTAAGGCAGCCTGTTCCATATCAGCATTATTGGTGTTATTGAAATACAGGGCACACTGACATGATTGATGATGTTTTTCAAGAAACTCCAAAAGAATCAGCCTACCCCTTGGTGTGGGACCAGCAGTCAGAAAACTTAGATTCTATTTGCAAATGTGTCACTAAGTTGTTAGGTGAAATTGGGCAAGTCATTTCTTCTAATTTTACTTCTGTTTTCTCATTTTAAAAATGATAAAGTTAGGGGGCTGGCCTGGTGGCATAGTGGCTATGTTCATGTGCTCCGCTTTGGCGGCCTGGGGGTTCACAGGTTCGGATCCCAGGTGCGGACCTATGCACTGCTTGTCACGCCATGCTGTGGCAGCGTCCCATATACAAAATAGAGGAAGTTGGGCACAGATGTTAGCTCAGGGTTAATCTTCCTCAGCAAAAAGAGGAAGATTGACAACGGATGTTAGCACAGAGCTGATCTTCTTCACACACACACACAAAAACGATTAAGCTGGACTATGTCATTCATTTTCAAACCTGGGTAGTCACTGCAATCACCTAAACTTGTTAAAACCATGCCAAACCTTCTGGATCAGAATCTTTGGGAACTGGGCTCAGGAATCATAGTATTAGCAAACTCTCGAGTGATCTTATGAAGCCAGCATGGATCTGGTGCAGAGAGAAGCATCTGGGAACCAATGGACTGGGTGACCTCTATGGTCTTCTCCAGCTCTCAAAATGGGATTTAAGAATTTTGTTCTATGATTCCTATGTTAGTGATAATACAAATAGTCATATTAATGTGACCTTTTTGTCAGAATATACCAGCCTAGCTTTTAAAAGAGGGGGTGGGGAGGGAAGGTATCACTAACAGTGTAAAGAATTCTTCTCCAACTCTATCTACCCTTTCTTGCTCCTGCAGACACTTGTATTACCCTCTTTCCCAGTATTTGGAGAGTTACTGGGGCATACACTCAGAAACACCTCGTTTCTGTTCCAGTGGTTTTCTGTTCTTCTCAGGTTCTCGTTCTGATGTGTGCTCCTCTTCCCTGGAGTGACATGTGCATCATCTCTGAAACCCAAGAATTCCTCCAAAAGCCATGTTGGTGCCACTGTTTTCACTATGTCCTGCTGATGGCAATTATATTAGGCTGTGCCAGAGGTGCCACCATGAGCCAAAGCCACCAAGCCTTCTGAGATTGCTAATGAAAAGGATTGTAGGCATCACTAAATTGCAAGTAGGTCAAACAGGTTTCATCTCATATGCTAATTCAGACCAATTGCTATTGAGAATTCTGAGGCTGCGTCAGGGTTGGGGGAAACGCCATGACCAGTGAATTATGTCTGTTTGGGTACAAGAATGAAAAATGATGGTATGCCAAGGATTTACTATCTAGTCCAAATCCTCTCTTTTATTTTTGGCTGTTTGTTTTGTTTCACGGATGAGAACACTGTAGCCCAGAGAAAGACATCCAAGTTTCCAGAAGTCCTGGAGAGCCACCAAATCTCTCAGGTGGAATTTTGGTCGGAGGGGGCTGGCCAATGTGCAGGACTTGAGGCTTGTGATATCCTTGTATGTGTGTGTATGTGTGTGTGTCCCTTCAGGAACCCAGGCAATACTCCACATTGCAATGCGATACCTCTTGTGCACAGTCTGTGTGGGCTTTCCAGATGTTTATCTGTCTTTTCAAGTTAAAAAAAAAAAAAATCTCTCTAGGATTTATCCAGGCAGCATGATCTCAGGACAACTACTTACTGCATTTTCTAACAGTTGCTATTTCCCCTGTGTTAAAGGGTCAGCTATAAACTAACGCTTCCTTCGCCCAAAGCTTGTGCCGCTGGACAGATTAGATAGCTCTGGGGATTTGCAGCAGATGGTGGAGCCCTTAACCCCTGGGTCACTCTTTCATCTCTCACCCAGATTAGGCCTGACAGCTGTTCAGGAGCCTCCTTGGAAGGGAATGCCCAGCCGCTTGTCTCAAGACAATCGGCACCAAGCGATGCAACATTTTTGAAAGTCTTGAAATACATGTTGTCATTCCTTTTACTCCAGTTTGCTGTCATTCCACAAATGAACAGAGATCCACAATGTCTGGGTGAAGTTTAACTGGCACAGAGCAAGGCGGCACTGACCACCGAAACAGGTAGTACTGATGTCTGGCACCAAAGCTCTGTCCATCAGACCCATGTAAACATGATTTTCTTCACATATAATCCTGGTTCCGTGAATTGAATCCTGGTTCTCGAATTGAGGAAGAGATTCCCTGCCACGTTTCAATAGAGGTCTTTATGCTCCACCATGCCCGCTTCCAGAGTGATTTCTAGCGCAGTTGCAGTACATCTTGCAGGTTGAAGTTCTTCAATGTCTTGGTTGAGTTTAACTCACTCAGAAATACAACATGGAATTCACCTCAGAAAATATAAGTTTACATGGTGATTATGTGATCCTTGATTTTATCATAGGAATAGAGACCTAAGTGGGAAGGAATATATTATAAATGAGATATTTTCATATTATTGACCTAGAGCAATAAATCGCAACTTTTTCAATTAAAGGACACCTCATATTCAGGAACACCTCCACCCACAGCTGTGGTCATACTTTTAGTGTTCACAGAATGGCAAAACATTTATATACTTACAGATCTCTGGAATTCTTGTCATAGTCCCCAACCTCCTCAATTGTCCCTCCACCTCCTTCAAGTTTCTCACAGATCAAAGCCTCTGACCCAGAGGATTTGAGCATGCGTTAATTCTTTTCGGTAACACTGTTGAAATACCCAGTGAAGTCTCTGTTCCTACAATTATGCTTTATTTTCATAAATGTACAACAATCCTAAGAATAAGGTGTAGGAAAAAGCAAGTCAGTGACAATTTTCAAACCAGGTTACTATTTATTTATATTTATTTGTATTCCAAATCTTTCCAGAGACTAAGACAGCTCAAATGGTCCCTATGAAACACTTGCTCTGATATTGCTGCTACTGCTGTTATTATTATTTCTTCTACTTCGTAAGTATCATTAAAATTGTTAAGTAAGTATTGTTAGACTTTTTTTATTTACTGAGGGAAAGTATTTTGGAGAATTCTGGTTCAATGAAGAAATCATTGGATTAATAGTCAGAAGACCCATTCTGATTATTAGGCTGAGAATTTGGCCATGTGACTTGATCCTTCTCAGCCTCAATTTTGTCATCTATAAATTGAAAAACATAACTCCTGTTCCTGCCTCACAGCGTAGTTGCAGAGATCAAATACATTAATGGACATGAAAGAACCTGCAAGCTATTAAAGTTTTGTGTGTTAGTGATAATACATTTTTTCTGATTATAAAAGTAATGGGAGTTTATTATGGAAAATTGCAAAATGTAATAAAGTATGAAGTAAATTAGTATAACTCATAATCTCACAATTCAGAAATATCACATGTTAAAATTTTGACAGGCAAACTTCCACACTATTTTTTCTCTGTATATATGTGTGAATGTGTTTAAAAAAGTATAAAGTCATACTATACACATGGTTTTATGATGCACTTTTTTCACTTAAGATATCTTGAGTGTTATGGACTGAAGTGTATTCCCCTAAAATTTATGTGTTGAAGCCTTAACCCACAATGTGACTATATTTGGAGATAGGCCCTTTAAAGAGGTAATTAATGTTAAATGAGGTCATAAGGGCGGGGCCCTGATCCAATATGACTGATGTCTTTTTTAAGAAGAGAAAGAGACGCCAGGGATGCACGCACACCGAGAAAAGGCCACAGAACACAGAGAGAAGGCGGACGTCTGCAAGCCAAGGCCAGAACCGTGAGAAATAAATTTCTGTTTTTTAAGCCTCTCAATCTGTGGTATTTTGGTACGGCAGCCCTAGCAAACTAATATATTGGGCATTTCCCTTTAAATATTCTTAAACAATTAGATTTTTAATAGCTACAGATTCATCATTTTGATATAATTACATATGTAATGAATACTCTATTTTGGAATATTTAGGTCATTCCCAATTTTTATTATAATAAATAATGCTCCTAATATCCTTGTATATTGATAAATCATTTCTTAGATGCAAAATGCTCTCCAAAAAGACTGTAGTATAAATTAATGGAGATAAACTATGGCTATTCTTTGTACGATTTTTGCAACTTTTCTGAGTTAAAACTTATTTTAAAATAAAAGTTAAAAAAAAGAGAGAGAGCCCATAACAAGGATAGAATAGCTCTAGAATATTTATATGAGTATTATTCTGCAGCCAATATTATTTAGGTACAATACCAGACAAGCCTTCTTTGAAATCAATATTCTGATTGCAAATACCATCAATCAAACAGGGACCCTAACATAAATGCTTTTTGTTCACAGGAATTTGATAATTTGGTGCACAAGTAGGGATGGAAGGAAAGGATGCTCTACAAGAAATATCTTTCCAAAAATTATTGATCCTGCACGGAGAAGAGCACATGTAAGAGCGGAGGAGGGATTCTGGCCTTTGGTGGTCTCTTCTTTGATTTTATAAGCAATGACCATGAGCACCTGTCTCCTTATGTCCTCCCTACTATGAAAAGATTTACTCTGGCTCTTATAATCAGGGTGGTGCTTCCTGGGCTTTTCTGGAAGTGTGACAATTCAATTAAAGTCAAATATTTACTAAGCAGCTAATGCATGCCAAGTTTTGTTGGAGGTTACAGAAATTAATAAAGATGAGTCCCTACCCTCTAGGTAGACAAACTAGTGAGACAGACTAATAGAAAGGAAAACAATGAGCTATCATAAAACCTGAAGGCAATAGCCCCACTGGTGGCTGGGAAAGTACTGAATAAGCATTAAAGAGACGAGGGCATCGTTACTAGAGGAGGGGACTGAAGGATAAATAGGGTATTGCTAAGCAGAGTCAGATGGAAAAGCTGCTAAAAATACATAACTTCTGAAAAGGATGATCCGGGGTCAGGTGAGATAGGATGCCTGGAGTGTGTGATGGGAGATGAACCTGGATGTGGGAGCCATAAATATTGTAGTATGGATTTGTGATTACTAGGAAGCCACCAAAAGTTTTTTATTCATTTTTTGCTTGAAGATTACTGAGAGAACTATAAGAGATAAAAAGAGTAGAAGAATATATCTTGTCTGATTCAAGAGTGACAAAGAAGAAAGATTTGCTCCCTACCCTACTTCATCCCACCTACCAAAACTCAGTTCTGGATGGTGCTGTTGTACTCTGGAGAGCCAGCAAGCGAATTATGTGCCAGTTACATTCTACAAGGCTGTGCTATGAGGTGATCAGACCAAAGAAGCCACACATTCCTTCTGAGTGCCTGGCAGTTATGTTTAATATTTGTCAAGGCATGGAATAATGGTTCACTGTTCACTTGTGATAATACATAACATATCTTCCCTTGTAAGGCTTAAGTCCTGCATCTACCAATCACCATGTAACTTTCTGAAAATTACATGCCCTCTCTGAACTTCGATTTTCTCCTCTGTCTAATGTGGGTGATAATACCTACCTCATAAAGATCTTGTAAGCATTAAATGAGATAATGCATGTGAAAGTGTTTGTTAGCTATAAAGTGTAATACAAATGTTATTATTATTATTATAATTCTTTCTTTTTTCTTTCAGGGGGAATGACAGAATATATTCTGTACTATTTTACCAGAAGGTGGCAGCGTGTTGTTTGCCAGGCATATTCTCTTTTAACTCTAGGGGGTATTTTCTTGAGACTTCTTCAGGCAACCATAGAAATCTCACGGGAAGGTACATGAGTTTGAAAACTCTGATTCTTCTTTTTTTATTTTGCTTCGTTTTAAACTATAAGGCGATTAATACATAGAAAAGTTACAAGAAGCAAAGTCTTCACAGAGGTTCAATAAAGGAGAAAGCATTTGTCCTCTGGTCCTGCCCTTGAAGGGTATGCAACATTCAAGGCCTCACATATGTTTATGGTTTTGGCTTTCTGGCTGTGGTTGCCGCTTTCTGGCTGCAGAGATGATCCAAAGAAAATTTTATAAATGGTAAGGATCTTATAACCAGTCTTGTTGGGAAGACCAAGCATGAAAGGGCTTGAAAATAGTTACAAAATAACATATCAACGTGAACAAACAAAGATGCTACTGGCTGAATATTGGAGACCAGCAAATGCAGAAATGGTCAGAGTGAGAGAGGTGATAAGGCTTTCTGGGGGAGATGTATCCTACCTATTATTTCAAATCAAAACTTCTTTTTTTTTTTTTTAATTTTATTTATTTATTTATTTTCCCCCCAAAGCCCCAGTAGATAGTTGTATGTCATAGTTGCACATCCTTCTAGTTGCTGTATGTGGGACTCGGCCTCAGCATGGCCGGAGAAGCAGTGCGTCTGTGCATGCCCGGGATCTGAACCTGGGCCGCCAGCATCAGAGCGCACGCACTTAACCGCTAGGCCACGAGGCCGGCCCTCAAAACTTCTTTGTGATGTTTCACACCCTATCCCACCACACAGAGCCCCGAAACAGACCCGACACACCACTCACACCATCATTGCGCAAAGTGCTCTATTTATGTATATGTATGTACACTGTTAGAATAATGTTTTCTTTTGACTCTGTTAAAATATATTATTTCTCATTCTTTCTTGTAGTGGTATAAAGCAGTTGTCTGAATACATTGCAAAACTAAGGCTTTGGATAATAGGGACCACATCTATCTAAACATCTTTGTAGTATGTCTAGTGAAACTAAATAGTTTTATGGCGCATAGTTTCATTGGTAATGTAGAGATTTAATATATGTCAAACCTAGAAACAACCTTAATCATCTTTTTAAGAATTGCTTTCCCATTCTCTGGATTGGATAAGCATTGATTTTGCTTTCCATCTTGACGATGGTGATAGTACAATGCTGCTGGTGCTGTGATGAAACCCAAGTGGACGATGAAGTATAATCCAATTGATGCTTATTGTTTTATTTTATCAAATGTTGAGACAATGAAAGAAGATTCTTTAATTTTAGGAATTATTTACAGAGTGGCATAAGGCACATAGTCTGTGCCTATGGATCCAACATTGACAGCACATCAAATTTGGTTTCATTAGGAGAGAGACCAGCACCCCCCTCATGGTTCAATCTCTGTGATCATTGTGCCTCAGTGATAAGAGATAGGAAAGCATCTAGGTCTATAAAATTTTCCCTACAGCCCATGAAACTTATAATTACCAGTGCCACCATTTTCATTTCCAAATTTGTTTAAAAATCTGTCTGATTTTTGCCCAAGATCCAATTTAAGTGGCCTGTTATCACAGAATAAGGAGCAAAGATTTATCTAGCCAGGCGTTTCTTGTGTCTGCGAGATTAAACAAACAATTAAACCATGTTGGAAGAGGTAGTTCTAGATAGCAGGAGACATTTGCTAACATGCGGGTTGACTTGCGAAAGTCTTTTCTCTTTCTTGAATCTCATTTTACCCATCTGTAAAAAAGGAGATGGCACAGATTATCTCTGAGGTCCCTGCCAGGTTTACCTTCTGTGATTCTGAGAGAGGTCAAATTCTGGCAGCTGACCCGGATTCAGTATCAGGCCCCTGCAAGGAGCAGTGAGGGTGTTGTTAATACAATCGTTTTTGCTGCGTGTGTTTATATCAGCATCTGAATTGGGCTGGTTGACTGGCCATTGGTCAATAATGGGGCATAACATAAAAACTTTGCTACCAGATCAATCCCTTCCCCCTCTGGTTAAGAAGCACCATTCAGATAGTGAAAACTCCATTTCTAAGCTACCCAGGTTCTCCAACAAGTGCGGAAAATGTGAGTGTTGCCTCTGAAGATGAATGTCACCAAGCTAGGGCAATTATCACCTATGGGTCAGCAAACAAGACCATTTGCTCTAGAGTAGTAGAGCTTAAATTTGAAACCTAGCTCTGGCCCTAACTTGGTTTCAGTCCTTGAACCTGAGCCTCAGTTTACACATACTTAAGATTAAAGAATAACATCTAACTGCATGGCTACAGTGTTCCGCAGGTGACATACGAGATGTGAATTTTTATAAAGGTGTGTCATTCAACACTGAGCATCCATAATATGAAAGTGATATGGTTTTTAAGGATCCTTCAGGTTGTTTTCAGGGAACAGGAGTGTGGCAGGCATGCAAAAATGTAACATAAAAGAAGGTTAAAACTAGTAAGTGTGTAAAAGTATAAAATGGCATGAGCAGAGATACCATCCACATAATTCACTATGTTAACAGAGAAAATAAGTTAAACCATAAAATAATCTCAACAGGTAAGAAACAGAAAAGAAAGCATTTGAGAAAATTCAACAGCTATTCCTGATTAAAAGCCATCAGAAAATATCCCTAAAAAACTTCCCACACTAGAAAGAGGCCATTTGCCAGGAACCTAACATAAACATCATAATAACGTTAGAAACATTCTTAGTTAAATACAAAAGAAGTTAAAGATGCACATCCCGGTCACCACTCTTATTCAGCATCAAAGTGGAGATTTTATCCAATAACATAAGACAAAATAAAGGAACAAATACATCTATTAACTATGGGAAAAGAAGCGAAGAAAAGTCTCATTATTTGCAGATAATATGATCATCTATCTTGGAAAGACATGAGAATCTATGTTAAAAATTATGAAGATTAAGAGTTCAGCAAGGTGGCTACATTTAAGATTAATCACTTTCCTAAACATTAGCAAAACCAATTAGAAAATATAAAATAAAAACTGCAATCACAATAACAACCTCAACTATAAAATTGCTAGAAATGCAAGGACTATATGATTTATTAAAATGCATAAACAAAGACCTGAATAAATGGAGGCATAAATAGTATTTCTGGAAGGGAAGACTCGTTGTAAATAAGCAGTTCTGAGTGACAGTTAAAAAAAACAAGGCAGTTCCATGCCTGCTGACATATAAAGGTCTTCAAGACATTTTAAATGCCAAAAAAAACGTTGCAAAATAATTTGAAAGGAAAATATCCATGTTTTTAAAAAAACAAACTGTTTATTTCTGTGTACATGAATGCAAGTAAATGCCTAGCAAAAATTAATGTGGTTACCTCTGTGAAAGAGGCTGGGACTGGGCACAGGAAGGGATTCAGCTTTTTCTGTATTCTTAGAATTCTTTTAGCAATTTATATTTGCGTATCACTTGTGAGAGGTATTAACACCAATGAAGAAAATGGGGGAAGAATGGGGGAGAATTTCTGAGAGCAGTGCTTTGGAAGATGTGGACTAGGTTTTCAACAGGTGGCGACAAGTGGCAAAGGCATTCCGGAATGGAGGAAAAACCACAAGGAAAGGTATGGGAGCATAAATATGACGGAGTCCAAAGTTTTGCCAGTTCCCAATTTCCACCGTGCACGTTTATAGTTTACAAAGCACATTTTACACAGTACCTCGCATGAGTGGCATTATAGTCTAGTGGTTTAAAGCGTCAACTTTGGATTTGACCTCCAGCTCTGCCAACAGCTAGCTATGTGACCTTGGATAAGTTACCCAACCTCTCTGAGCTTCAGTTTTCTCATCTCTAAAGTTGGCCTCATAGTCTTGTCTTAATTAGAATACCGAAAAGGACAGGACAACTTAAAGTATGAGCGCCCATATAGGGCATTCTCACCTTTTCTTTTCTTTTTTTTT